>NC_089504.1:356475749-357177471 GCF_036850995.1 Saccopteryx leptura | reverse complement strand
GCCCCCGAAATGAAAACACTATTCAGAATCACAAAGGGTGTTTCTGGCCAAACCAGAAACACTGGGCTCCTGACTCCTGTAGAGTGCTGGCCCGCACACTCCCGGCCAGACCCCTTAGTCTGTCTCCCACCTAATTGGCAACAGAAGCCACTGGGATGCCAGCCTCCCCTGGGCCTGAACTCATGCCCCTCAGGCCAAGGGCTAGCAGCGCCCCCGCTGACTCTCTGCAAGAGATGGAAGTGACAGGTTCCCATGAGTCAGAGGTCAGGTATCCTTGGGTTGGAGGAGTCCCTGTGGGGCTCTCTGCAGGAAAATCTAGGGGCAGATTTCTGAAGAGAGTGGGGTTCTCTGGTGGGAAAACACAAGGGGACACTTGGAAAGAAAACTGAGTCGGCTTCCACGAGAACCTATGACTGGGGTTATAGGGCACCTCATCCTGCTTCAGCACTGCTTCAAGTTAAGCTGAAAGAGAGAGATTGGAATCCGCTGGGAGTGGAGTCGCTTGGGTAGCCAGTCTCATGTACTGATGGGACAGGTCACCTTGGGGACAGCTCCCAACCCTCTGACAGGTCTCGGTGTCCTTGGGGGTTAACAGGAGGGGCCAAGCAGCTCCAGATCTTGTGCTGCAGACAGGCGGGGGAGGCTGCCGCTGTGCCCACCAGGGTAGGCAGAGGACAGGCCTCAGGGGGCAGCCAATCAGAAGAGGAGGGAGCTGCGGAGAAGCCCAGTGATCCCGCTGCAGCTGAGCTGTCCTTGGAGGGTGGGAGCCAAGGGAAGGGGAGGAGGAGGGGTGGGGAAGGACATTCCACAGGCTTTTTTGGCCCCTGACAGAGACGGGGGGTGGGGTGGGGGTCACACAGAAAGGAAAGGAGCAAGCCTGGACTCCGGATTACAACAAGAGCATCAAGACCAGGCTGTATCTGTGTGTGAGGAACTTTGCGTGGCAGATAAAATTAGACCTAGAGCTTGCCGACAGGGAGTCTGAAGCGTGGGACATGGACCTTTCAATGGGATGTGGAGGCAGTTCTGTCCCTGAGGACAGGGCCGAAGCTGGGGTAAGGTGTTGCTCTGGGGAATGGGTGGACCCGACCTGTCTTCCCCGGCCTTGGCTGGAATTAGGGCTCAAAGTCAGAAAACGGTTTGGTCACTGCAGAGCCAGGGGTGGAGAAGGGCAGACAGGAGGAGAAGCCCCCTGTGGGCTCCTCCGTGCTGCAGAGTAGCCAGGGCTGGCAGGGAGAATGGTGCTGGATTCCTGCAGCTCTGCTGGAGAGTGGGCTAGGGGCTCCATCAGTGCCTTCCCTCTCCCTCCCCTCTGCTCAGGGCTCCTGGGGGAGCCAGGTGGAGCACAGTCCTCTCCCACCCTTAGCTGAAGCCCAGACCAGCTGCTGGGCCACTATGGGGTTGTCCAGAGGGCGGGATTTCCTGGAATTCCCCAGACTGTAGCCACCAGCCCCATCCCTTCTCTACCGCCATATAATTCATCGTCCAAGCTGGGACACTTTTGAGAGTGGGAAGGGACACAATTGATCATTGGACAATAAGCAAAAGCTGGGATGTATGGTCACCCCACTGGACTCTACAAAGAATGTGGGTGAGAAAAGTCTGTAAGGTCAGGCTTGCCTCAAGACAGCCTCTTCTGGTCACTAAGCCCCCACCTGCTGGGTCCAGTTTTGGGCTCAAGGGCCTCTTTTCCTCCCCCATCTGGGCAAGGCCTGGAGACTGTGTCTATAGGCAGTATGGTGACAGCCTGGACGTAGCTCTGAGGGACCTGTCCCTCTCACCTCCCTATCTCAGTCCCTCCCCTCTAGCATAAGCCTGGCAGTGGGCATGCCACCCCTCAGCCCTCCCCTTTGTGAACCAGGGACCTGCAGGAGCACTGTGACCATCTGACCTCCCCCGGACTCTGGCTGGGACCCCACAGTGGTCCTGGGTAGCCCCCACTGGCTTGGCCATTCCCACAGGGTGAGCCAGCCTCTGAAGCCGGCCCTTGTCCATTGTCCGGGGTAGCACGTGGCCACTGTGAGGCAGAGCTGAGCCCAGCACCGCCAGGCACGCCACAAAGGGGGCTGCCCCCCAAAGGAGAGTGGAAGGATTCGGGTCTAGAGCTGAGGGTGAGTGAGGGGCGTGGCCTCTCATCCAAGATGGAGATGGGCTGGAACCAGTCTCTACTCAGGAGCCAGCCTGCCACCCCTGTGGTTCCTAGTTCAGAGCAGATGGCCTCCGAAAACCCAGCTCCAGACCGTGAGGACAAGGGGCAACTGAGGGGTGCTTCCTCCTGTAGGCCCCTCACAGCTGGGGGCTGTCCGCAGCTCTGGAGGCCAGTGTCCTCCTGCCCTACATCACAGCCCCTCCCAGCTCCCCTCCACCTGCACAACGTCCACCAGCAGGTTGGCCCTTCTCCCCAGGGCCCAGGCTCTGGCTCTGGTGCGGCTCGCTGTCTGGGTACGGGAGTCTGCTTGGCTGTGCTGAGCTTGGGCAGTCAGCTCTGGGGAGTGAGCACTCCGGGGGAGTCTGCACCTCAGCCCCTGTGCCCTGAGCCGCTGAGGCAGGAGGCACGGAGCCCCCTGCTGGTTCTTGGTTGAAGGCCAGGCAGCTCCCTTCTCTCCCCTTCTCCCCTCTGTCCCTACCCCTCTGACTCTGGGCACTCTCCTGGAATCCAGCGCCCCTTTCTCTCCTCAGCTCTAATGCCTCTGTCTGCCGCCTCTCATTCAGTCTGACTTTCTGGCCTTTGGGGTAGTCCTTGGCCCCCAGCTTGGCCAGATCCCAGGAAGGGCAGCCTCAACCAGCGCCCCACTGAGAGGGGGTACAGGGGCTGGAGCTGCTGGGTTCCCATTTGCCATTTCTAGGCCCCGGGCTGCCCAGGCGGCTCCTGGAGCCCGGGCCCTCTCCGGGCACCTGACCTGTGTGAGCAGGTGAGGGACATGGGGAGCACTTGCTTTGGCTTGGCTGCTAGCGCAGTTCCCTTCCCTTCTAACCACCAGCGCTTTCCTCTCTCCCTCTTGCCTTCTCCTGTGTTCCTCCTTCCTTCTTCCCTTCCTGCCACCTGCCCACCTACCCGCCCCACCCCCAACCCTCAGATCAAGCGCTTCCTGGAAGACAAGGATGATGCAGAACTGAACAAGTTCGTGAAGGATTTCCCAGGGGACGAGAGCTGCTACCAACCAGAGGCCAAGACCTGGGTGTCCCGGCCCCAAGTTCCCAAGCCAAGGCCCCAGGCCCCCGACCTCTACGAGGATGACCTGGAGCTCAGACCCCCCCTGTGGCCCCAGCCCTCTGACAGCCAGCCGTGCTTCTCGGCCTCGGCCCCTCTCAGCCCCTCGGCCCGGCCCCGCAGCCCGTGGGGCAGGCTTGATCCCTATGACTCCTCCGAGGTAGAGCCATCAGCCCTGTCCTTACTTTTCCTTGGGCTGATGCAGGAAGACCCGGGGAGGGAGCAGAGAGAGCCTGAGTGGATGTGCGTGGATGGGCACGTGTATATGGGGCACGTGCACACGTGTTTGTGCATGTTGAGCCGGGGTGTCTCTCTCTCCTGTGTTGGCCCCAGCTGTGCATTGGAAACTGACCGCATCAGTGGAAGCGGGAGGCCAGATGGGGCCTCGAAGGTGTCTGGCACTGCTCCCCTAAGGCTGGGCAGAGACCTCGGACAGAGGCAGAAGGCCCGTGGAGGATCCTGGGGCCCCTCCTGCCTCTCGCCCTAATGTTCTCTGACTCCTTATACACTAGGATGACAAGGAGTATGTGGGCTTTGCGACCCTCCCCAATCAAGTTCACCGAAAGTCTGTGAAGAAAGGCTTTGACTTTACCCTCATGGTGGCAGGTAGGGCAGGGGCAGTGTTGGGCTGGGTTGGGGTGCTTAATGGGGTGCCTCAGGTGGGAATGATGTATATGTGGGGAGGGGGTATGGCTAGGGAAGGAGGAAGCAGCAAGCAGCTATCCCTTTTTGCAAAATAGCTTGGAGCCATGGGGGCCCCAAAGTGTGCACGCCAGCTAAGTGGTGCAAAGAACCAATAGGTTTCTTATATTTGCCTTTTTCTGGGTGACCTTGGGCAATCTCTCACCCTCTCTGGGCCTCGTTCACATGAGAAGGCTGGACAAGCTATTCTCTCTGCTTCCTTTCAGCTCCAGAATGCTATGGTTTGGTTGGTCTCATGCTAACTAAATAAGAAGCAGCTCCCTCACACCCTGGTCTCCTGGGGTGGCCTCTTGGCTGCAGGTCTAATCTGACTTGGTGCTTTTGTCCTGTCTTCCCTGTCAGGAGAGTCTGGCCTGGGGAAGTCCACTCTTGTCAATAGCCTCTTCCTCACTGACCTGTACAGGGATCGGAAACTCCTCAGTGCTGAAGGTGAGGAAAAGGGGGGAGCATGAAGACAGGCCCCCTACCTGCCTTGGGAAAAACTCGCTCCGGAGTCTGGGGGATGGAGCCTTCTCCAGCATGCAGGAAACCATGGCTTCTAGAGAGACTGACAGCATCTCTCTACAGGCCCGTCTAGCCTGGCAGCCCACCAGGCAGCTCCCTAAAGATTTGGGTGCCGAGGCAGGGCAGGGACCAGAACCCTGCCCTTTGAGTGAGCCTCTGACCCCCAAAGGATTCCAGGAATCCAAGAAAAAAGCCGGGAGCAGCAAGAGGCTGGGGCCAGAGCCAACGGCCACCGGCATTTCCTGTTGGGAAATGTGCTCCTTGCTGGTTCCCAGAGAACAGTCCCCCAGGCAGCCCTGGGGTGGGAGGGGGCAGTCTGGGCAGCCAGGCTGGTTGGGGTGGGCGGCCTGTCCTGATGGGGCAGGTCCTTGCCCTGGGCCTGGCCTCAGTTTCCCCCTGCTCCAGAGCGGATCATGCAGACTGTGGAGATCACTAAGCACGCAGTGGACATAGAAGAGAAGGGCGTCAGGCTGCGGCTCACCATTGTGGACACGCCGGGTTTCGGGGATGCAGTCAACAACACAGAGTGGTATGTCCGCTCCAGCACAGCCCCAGCGGCTTCCCTGCCTACCACCTCTTCCACACACATGCCCAGGGCACACACAGGCATAGGCATCTTCAAAACTGTCGAGGGGGAAGAGGCTGGTGACCTTGAGCACGCACTGCTCCTTGCTGGAAGCTGCCTCCTCTGTAAAGTGAGAGGCAGAGGATTGGAACAGCAGATCTCTGAGGTTCCTTCCGACTCTGACCTATAATTCTGCAGCGGGGATGAGGACGGAAGATGAGAGAGAAGCGCCTCAAAAAGGCAGAGGCGAAACGTAGAACAGGGCCTGACCCGTAGTAAGTGCTCAATAAACAGCACCGCTCTCCTCCCCTTGCCTTTCACAGCAAGGCTTTAGGCACCACAGACAAGTGTTAGTGAGGGGTGAGGCTGAACGAGGGAGGAGCAAAGAGAAGGGGAAAAGAAGAGACAAAGGGAAAAAAGTGGAACTTTGTTTAAACCCCACATGCCCTCAAAGCTATCTGCCAAATGAGAGGGTGGCTTTGTCCCACTGTCCCTCACCCCCATCGTCCCTGCTTTTCTTTGCAGCAATGGGAGGAATAATGGTCAGACCTAAGTGAGTAGATGAGGGGAAGAATGGATGGCCCAGATGGGAGAAAGGGCGGGGCCTCTGTTGAGAAAGCCCGGCAGGGCAGTGCTAAGGCCTCTAGGCCAGTGTTCACATCTCAATGCAGCATTTAGTAACTGCACGATCTTGAGCGAACAACTGCATTCCTGGGTCTTCCGCTGAAAAAGACCGGCCCTTACTGCCCCACCCCATTGATCTGAGAACCACCTAGAACGATGTGTGTAAATGTGCCTCAAACACTGTAAAGGGCTGTTTACATTACGCTCATGAATTTTAAGATGATAACTGCACTGTAGAATCAAAACCTGCAGCTCCTTGTTCAAAATTATTAAGAACTTGTAGATGGTCACAGCAGCAACTCAAACCAAGTGCGGACTGTTCTGAACACAGGGCCCTGCGTGGCTACACAGCTGCCCGTGCAGCTGACCCTGGATAATTGCTTCATGGACTAACCAGACCCTTCCAGACCTTGCTGTGCTCTGAACCTTCATTACACGCTTTATCATTACAACACGTGACTTCGGGCTCAGCACACTGGTTCATCTTTGACTTCATAGTCTAAGCCTGGAGGGAGGGGCTATTCCTCACATGTTTGCTACAGCACTGTGCTAGTACATGTTTGTGGTCTCTACAAATATTCCTGGTGGACTGAGGAGGCCTCCATGTCACCATCACCCTTCCTGCTCTAGGACTAGTTCTCAGCAAATGGGGCTGGCCCTGAAACTCTAACCTCAACAGCACCTGGCTCCTGCTGCGTCATCCCCTCTTCAATCTACTTCACTCCTCTTACCTCCCATAATAATATCTTACGTGCCCAGCACCTCACAGTCTGCTGTGCTCCTCCACATACACTCGCTTAGTCAACCGGCTGGGATTTATTGAGCATACACTAGGTGTCTGGCCTGTGCTGGACATTTTAAGGGATGCAGAACAAGTATGCATGATCCTGGTCCCTGAAAGGCTTACAGCCTAATGGCAGGGGGAGTGGGGAGCAATGGTTCTCTAATACGTGCATCACTTGGGGAACAGTAGTGGCTCAGGCAGTGTAGTGATAAACACACCGAGCTGAGTAACAGAAGGCCAGTGACTCGGTGGGGAGGGAATTTTCTAGCCAAGGTGATCTGGACCAAATCTCTTAGCTGCTCTGGATTTAATTCTTCATGTATAACATGAGAGATGATGTTCAGAATGTCCCCTTGTCTGGGCACCTATCAGTGAGGATTCAACTAGATAACAGAAGAGCAACGGACTCGAAAATTGAGGGTCTTGATAGAGATATATAGACAGATAAGTTCACATATACTCCCCTTCTCTTTACCACACAGTGAGGTTATATATATATAATCTCTCTATAATAATATTGAAGAACCTCAGTTTTCTATCTATATATCTATATCTATCATCATCTATTTATCTACCTACCTGCCTGCCTGCCTACCATCTATCTGACTGTGTTGTGAAGAGAAGGGTGAGCAATGTGCATTGGTATAAAGGAGACTTGGTGGAAGAGATGGTTCTTGGATGTGGCCTTGAAGGATGGAGTGGGTTTGGAGAGGGTGGAACCATATGAACAAAGGCCGAGGCTGGACCGTGAACCTTAGGGCTGCCTTGGTTTCCCCCAACTGGTGTTCACCTGCAGGCACCTTCCTATTCTTACTGCTTGGTTTGGTCATCTGGGCTCTTTCCCTCTCATCAGACTAGTATTTATTGAACTCTGCCTGTGGGCTTGGCCTGGTTTCCCATCAGGACACGTCAGCGGCCCCCCTGTCCCACAGCTGCCTCCCTGAAGAGGTAGTGAAGCAAGCCAGGGAATAACCAAGTCTTGCAAACACTGCTCAGGGCGGGAGCTACTCTGCAGTCTCAGAGCTCACTGGGCAGCGGCCACTGTCACAGTTTCTCTGCTTGTCTGTCCCTGCCCCAGCTGGAGGCCTGTGGCAGAATACATCGACCAGCAGTTTGAGCAGTATTTCCGAGATGAGAGCGGCCTGAACCGCAAGAACATCCAAGACAACCGAGTGCACTGCTGCCTGTACTTCATCTCACCCTTCGGCCACGGGTATGGTCCGAGCCTGAGGCTCCTGACGCCACCGGGTGCTGCCACGGGCACAGGCCAAGAGCACCAGGGGCAGGGCTGCCACAAGCAGGTGGTCACAGATTCCTGTTCCCCAGCCTCCGGCCATTGGATGTTGAATTCATGAGGGCCCTGCACCAGCGGGTCAACATCGTGCCTGTCTTGGCGAAGGCGGACACACTGACAGCTCCAGAAGTGGAGCGCAAGAAACGCAAAGTGAGGGAGTCCGGTGCAGGGAGGGAAGCAGGTGGGCCTCTGGAAAGGACGGGGTCCCCAGAACTGTGGGCCCCTTGTGTGTTTGCCAGATCCGGGAGGAGATAGAGCACTTTGGAATCAAGGTCTACCAGTTCCCAGACTGTGACTCTGATGAGGATGAAGACTTCAAATTACAGGACCAAGCCCTAAAGGTGGGGCCACCCCAGGGCATCCCTTTCCCATCTTGTTTCTTCTGGGCAGAAGGAAGAAGTAGAATTCTATATAAGGGTGGGCTGTTTGGGGTGGGAGAGGACCCTGGTTTCCTAGAGTGAAGCGGAGAAGGTGAAGACATAGGTGGAAAGAAACAGGTGAGGATGGGGGCTGTTGACAGACACCCCAAACTTCTTCCAGGAAAGCATCCCATTTGCTGTAATTGGCAGCAACACTGTGGTAGAGGCCAGAGGCCGACGAGTCAGGGGCCGTCTCTACCCTTGGGGCATCGTGGAAGGTAAAGCACTGAGCTCCTGATCAGGGTACCTCCTTGCTCTCAGTGGCTCTCCCTTACCCATGCCCCTGGCTGACCCCTAGCCTTGCTATACAGTGGAAAACCCAGGGCACTGCGACTTTGTGAAGCTGAGGACAATGCTGGTGCGTACTCACATGCAGGACTTAAAGGATGTGACGCGGGAGACACATTATGAGAACTACCGGGCACAGTGTATCCAGAGCATGACCCGCCTGGTGGTCAAAGAACGGAATCGCAAGTATGGTCAAAAGCCAGGACACAGCTGGCAGGGGGGACCCCAAGCACAGCCTTGGGCGAGACCCAGCTCTCCCTTTTTCTTCTACAGGCTCTGGGCTCAATCCAAGCAGGTGTTGGGGTCCCCCTAGTCTTACCAACCCTTTTCCCCCTTTCCCTCAGCAAACTGACTCGAGAGAGTGGTACTGACTTTCCCATCCCTGCTGTCCCACAAGGGACAGATCCAGAAACTGAGAGGCTGATCCGAGAGAAAGACGAGGAGGTGAGAGCAGTGTGGGGTGGTAGGGGCTGACAGCCTGGGAGGTCCCCTGCTGATTATAGACTTCAGTATCTCTCGATTTGGGAATAGGAAGACCCCTGGCTCTGGAGCCTGAGTCCTGGATTGGTGGATTAGTAGTTCTACCCAGGATCTCCATCATACACCTAGGCTACCAAGCCTCTGGCTCAAAGGATTAGAGCTTGGGGACACTTCCTAACACTATAGGGCTCTCTGAAAGTACCCATTTTGATGCATGTGCCTGTTTCAGCTGCGGCGGATGCAGGAGATGCTGCACAAAATCCAAAGACAGATGAAGGAGACCCATTAGCTGGTGTTCCGCCCCGGATATTTAATAAATCTCCTCGTCACCCTGCCCACGCCGGCCCCTCCCAGCACCAGCTCTGCTCAGGCCCCTGCAGCTACTGCCACTTCGCCTTACATCCCTGCTGCCTCCCCAGAGACTCAGAGGAAATAAAGTTTAACAAATATGTAGGTGGCTTCTGGTGTCTGTCTGTATCTTGACCACCTCATGGAGATTAAAAAGATCCTAGGACGCAGTTTTGAAAGGCTGCTGGAGGAGGGAGCTAGTCTGTACAGCTTTCAGTAAGAAAGGGGGAGTGGGGGAAATCTCCCCTGATGGGGTTCAGTCCTTGCCCAGAATCCCGTCTGACCCCTCCTTTTTACTGACCACATCTCTCCTGCCTGTATATCTGGGGCCCGGGCCGCTTCATTTTTTTTCACATACAGTACATTCACTTCTACAGAAGTTTTGGATCTGATGATATTCGCCCTTAGGAAAACATGGTGTCAAGGGCATGCAGCCTCCTGACTTCCTGTTTCCTGATTTGGGGAAAGGGCTATGCAGAATTACGCTCTGCGCTCTAGGAAGCCCGTGTGATAAGAGCATTGAAAGTGTTGAAATCTCTGTAAGCACCCAACACTACAGTACAGGCTGGGGATGAAAAAAGTAGTCCCTGCCCTGGAAGGATTCAGTATTTAACAAATATTCATTAAGCATCTCCTAGGTTGCAGACCGTGTTCTAGCTAGACGCTGGACGTAAAGCCGTGAACACAGGAAATCTTGTGTTCCTGGAATTTACTAACTGGAGTAAAAGTTCCCCTTGTTCTAGAAGCAGACACGTTACAACATTTTGGCTCCGAGGGCTGTAAAGCATTCAGGCCTCTTCTAGCTCCAGGACGGAGACTGAATCAACTGTTCGTGTCAGGATTAGTGGTGTCGCGGGGCCGCGGCGCCCTCCAGCGGCCACCCGGCCCGCTGTCTGCTCCGGCTCCCCAGGAGAGGAAGGGAGGAGCGAACCTGGCTCTCGGGAGTCCTCGTCCCACTCCCTTTCCACACTAGAAGGTGGCGGCTCGCTAGGAGCAGTCTCAGATCCAGGCCTCCGATCTCTCACATGGGAGATCTTCACCCAGGACTGACGGCACCACGCAGGTCATGAAGGGCGGCAGGGCCGGTTCGCCGATGAAAAGTGACGGTCGGAGGATCCCGTTAAGATGCAGAAGAGGGAAAACCCTGCCGCCGCCCGTTGGAGAAGACGGAGACGGAGCCTCAGGCCCAGCCCTCGTTCTTCTCTTAGCTTGCGGGGTCTCTTCTCCCTTTCCGGCTTTGGGACGGGACGACAGCAGCGAGACCAAAACGGGAAATGGAAAAACTGAGGCTCCCCCATAGGGGTTTCTTTTCGAGAAGCATTCCAAGGCGGGGTCGTCACCGGAAGTGGCTGTAAAGGCCTGTGCCCCTACAAGGCCCCGCCTCCAATTGCGCTACCAGTAGGCGACAGGCCTCTCCCACTTCCGGCCCCTGGAGCTTTAGCTAGCAGTCCCCCTTTTACTGCTCTCCCATTGGCTGCCGCAGGGACGCGCTGTGATTTCCCATTGGTCGCGTTCTTTCTCCAGCACCGCACCTCCTCCTCCAGGTATAGTCTGGCCTTCCGGCACCCGATAGGCTAAAGGTTGGGAAGGCGTCTGCCCATTTTGACCAATGAGTGGCGTGAAGAGTGAGGGCGGTGGCTGCGTGATGGGGCAGGGCGGGACTTGGTGTGGCGATTGGCCAGGGCGGGTACAGACCAGGGATACGATTGGTTGGGGATAGGGGCACCGTGGTGGGGTCGTAGCTGCGCGGCCGCAGCAGCTGCGGGAGACGGAAGTGGTGAGAGCGCGGCCTCGGAGGGTCGGGCGGACGCCGCCTGGGTGAGTCACCGTGCCCCGTGCACTGCAAGTCTTGGAACCGCAATTACCGCGTCCTGCCCGGCCCCGCCCCTACCCCACTGGCTTTCGTGAGCCCCGCCCTCTGTCATCGGGGCTCCGCCTCCGGGCCCTTAGGCCCCGCCCCTAGAACCTGGCACTTAGGCTTCCCTGCCAGCCTGACCCGCCCCCCTTCCCCCTCCCGGGCTAGATCCTTTAGGTCTAGGAACCCTGGGACTCTCAGGCTTGGTCCATATTTCTCCCTCCGTTTCTTCGAGGCTGCGTGCCAGTGGGCGGTGAGGCAGCACCTTCGGCTTGCCGCTTGCTGGCTCCCCCATGAGGAAGCGTGGGCTGTGATCAGGGAGGTGGGCAGGAGTACAGATGGATGCTTTCATCTCTGCACCCTTGGAGGGGGGGTACTATTGGACTGCCCGAGCTCAGATAGAAGGCATAAAAGAAAGTGTCAGTGAAAGCTGGGCCTCGCTCCCTAAGTGGGCCAAGCAGGCCCATCCTGAAATTTGTTGCTTGTGCCCATTTGACAGGTGCGTACTTTGAGGCCTGGGCTGGCCTGATTCTATCCCTGTTGTGTGGCCTCTTCTCACTAACCTGCACCCCACTTAGTGTCAAGTACATTCAAAAGGACCAGTCCAGCCCTGCTGCCTTCTGATCACAGATTGTGATCCCCTCCCTCTTGTCCTCTGCTCTGGACTCTGCCCCTAGTAAACAGGTCAGGTGGGTGCTACTCCCAGACTCAGAGACTGCAGAGCATTCCTGTGGATTCATGTCCGCACCAGGGCCAGAAGTGAGTCCTGGTTGAGCAGCCTCTGTCTCTTCAGAGTTGGCAGTTCTTTTGTTCTCCCACAAAGAACAGGGTTTGGAGTGTTTTCTACTTCTCCTTCTGGACCTGGGAATCAGGACTCTTGAATTCTGCTGAATAATCTTGGATAACACTCATTCTTGCTGCAGAACTTCATGGCTGATTTTATACCCTGCAGGATCACTTGTTGCTTTCTCCCCATGTTGCTCCCATTACCTCTGTCTGGCATGATGGCTTGTGGAGGGTCTGATTCTCCGTGAGGAAGGAGAATAGGGTTGTAGAGAAGTTCAGGAGTAGATGTATATATAGCATTTGTTGATTCTATGGTGATGTTAATGGTGTTCTTTACTTTACGTTCCCCTGTCTCCTTACAGTGAAAAGCAGGCAGCCAGGACCCTCACCACGGTAGAATGGTGAGTAGTTTCTCTTCCCTCAGACTTTTGTGTTTTCTGTAATCCTTGTGTCCTTCGTGAAGCTGCCCAGCCCCTCCTGGACCTTGAGCTCCAGGCTACTCTGTTCAGTTGCTCTGGACATAAGTTAAGGTTTCTTTAGATTGCAAAACAGCCAATATACGGCACTGGGACAGGGAGCCTCCAGAAGTCTTTTTCTGCATGTGTTGTGCCATGCTTTCCCCACACTGCCATTGGCTCTATTAGCCTTTCATAATGGCCTTTCTTTTGGGTCTCTAGTAAAGCTCTCTGTTCTGGTCTGAAAAGTCAAGCCTCTTTATCTCAACATCCTTATACTTCCTAATGGGCCCTTGAATGTTGTAGGTGCTGTATCAGGAGTGACTTCACCAAAGCTGTGGGGCTTTTCCAGCTCCAAGATGCTGTTGTCTGTTAAACTACTGCAGGCAACAGATGGCTGGATATATAGTAGAATAGCACCCTCAAAGGGCCAGAATATCTCTGTGGGTGGTGGAGGTGGTTTTGCTGATCCCCTGTATTTTCCATTAACTGTAACTGCGTAATTTCTCTCTAAGCCTGAAGTCTTACTAGTAAAACAGGATAAGGCTTACTTCTTGGAGAGTTGGAAGATTTTAGTGAGATAAAGTTTGAAACATGTCTGGCTCATAGTAGATGCTTAATAAAATGTCAGAGTTTTCTCCCGTTCTTCCCTTCCTCTGAAACCTATTGGGGACCGAAAGCCAACAGGGTCTTTGCAGTTTAGATTTTGGGGGACAGAGGTGTGGGGAACTGGCAGTAAGCTGACAGTCTGCCCAACCCCTCACCTCTCTTGTTCTGTGAAGTTGCTAAAGGCTATTTTTTTCCACACCTTTCTGTTAGCTACAGTGCTGGATTGTTTATACTCATCCTACCCCCCATGTACCTGGGAAAGACTTGAAGCAAGTTTCTTTTTATCCTTTGTTTTGTGAAGTTAAGATGTTAGGTATGGTGGGGGTTTTCTGCACTTGGGAGAATTCTTGGGACACCTTGGAAATGTGACTTTGCTTTAATGGTCTCTTTGATTTGCTAATGGCTCACTTTGCCCTCTAAATAAAGCAGGTTGGGGAACGGAGGAGTGCTTTTTGCAAGCTATCTTCTGCCTGGCAAAAAGTTCTCCTGAGCCCATCCTATTTCTCTTTAGGTCTATTTTCTTAATTCCAGGCCGTTCCCACTCAAGACCTGAAATTACTAGCCACACTGGTTCACGGCAGAAACCCAAGGCCAAATTCAAACCCAAACCCCAATCCAAATTAAAGCCTTGGTTTCTGAAAGCTATCAGGCGCAATAAGTGTGGGATTCCAACCAGCTCCTTCTGTGACTCTTGGTGACGTTCTGAGCCTGTTAGCACTGCTCCTTATTCCTTGGCCCTCCACCCAGCTCCCACCGTACCCCTACCCTTAGGTTTCAAGTTTTGTTTTTGCATAGCTTCTGTGATCCATAGTTCTAGCTCTTCTCTATCTCAACATAAGAAATTCTTTCTGTTCCAAGAAAGATGTTCTTACCCAGAAGTCAGAGGATGTGAAACAAAGGAGAGACGGAATGGAAGCAGTAGGTTTGGGCAGGGGCCTTGTTGTAATACAGCACTCCGAGAATTTCTCTTTTAGGAGTGCGGAAGGTCCAACCTTGCATTAGCTCAGTGTCCATTCTAAGTGGCAAAAAGGGAGTGGGATTTAGTGAAGTCGGGGACTGGAGGACACTGATTGATACGGGTACGATGGGTGGTGGTTTTGGAGGGAAATGACGAAGCCTTGAAACTGGAAAGGGCATGAGATGGGAGTAGGTGAGCTCCATCTTGGGAATTCAGAACAGGTATTGAGGGAACTCAGAGGTGGGAAGGGGCACACGTCAGATTTGTGAAAAGAGGGGTGTGGGCGGCTCACCTGGGAAAATGGGAAATGAAAAGATGTAGGCATCTCACCTTCCCCTTTCACGCGGTCTGGGACAGTCCTGCAACCCAGATTCCCGAAAGCCCCTAAACGTCCCCTGATGACGCCCTCGCAGGCCGCTGAGGGGCTGCGGGAGGGAGGGGCCTGAGGTTGCGGGCGGGGCCCGAGGCCCGCCCCGCCCCGCTGTCCCCCCCTGCGCTGTTTCAGGCGCTCCCTGGCTGGGCTCCCCGCCCTTTCGCGCTCGTGCCGGAGGGCGGAGCTGGGCTCGCTCCATTGTGGACAGGAGGGGAGCAGCGCGCGGGAGTCGCGCCGAGGCCCTGTCGCCAGCGCGCTTGCCTCCTGGCCGCCGCGGCTGCACCTGGCGGGCTCCGCAGCCGGGATGCGGCGAGCGCCCGGGACTGGCGGGCAGCGCAGTGGCTCCGGGGACATGTGCACTGGCCCAGACCTCCCGCGACCATGAGCCTGACCGCCCGCGTCTCCTGCTCCATGCTCAGCTGCTTTGTAAGTGCCGGGGGCCCCAGCGCTTGCTGTACCCGCAGCCCCGCCCAGGGCCAGCCCTGGAGATTCCGAATTTCAGCCCATCCCCCTTGCTAAGGCCTGTGGCAGGAGTGGGGGTGGTTATTCCTTTCATTTCTTGGGTTTCCTTTGATCTTTGGGTGCTGGGGGTTGTCGAAGGCCGGGGATGGAAATTCTGTGACCCGTGCTGGTCCCGCAGCCACTGCCCTTGACTGCAGATCTCTAGGCCCCGCCCTGCAGGGGTACATCCCTTTACCTCCGCCTCTCCATCTTGGTCCCACCCGCTGCATTCTTGCTAGGGGATGTGGGATGTGGCAGTATGCCGTCTGGGATGTTAGGGGGCTGGTTGGGGAGCGGCGGATGTCTGAGCTGTCTCCCTGGCTCCAGTCCCCTCCCCCTTCCACCACTCCATCCCTCACCTAACACGACAGTCTTTTCTCCTTGACTGTTCCCCAGACAGCCTCTGTTCTCCATCTTCCCTGACTCTGCAGGCCTCCCCTCCTCCCCTCTGGTTCACTGCTCCTTCCCAGCTTCCCCATCTGTCCTCTCAGATGTTCCCACCCTCCCCTCCTCACCCCCTGTGGGTGTCTGCCGGCCTCGCTACCCTGGCTGTCCTTGGGTCTCTGTTCCTCCTGGGCCCGTGGATCCCCACTTCCCCCCTCCCTGGTGGTTGGGAGAGGAGTGACTTCTGCTTGCGTGTGTGGGTATCCTCAGGAATTCCCCTCAGATCAGCAGCCAGGGCCGGTGGCTTGGCAGGTGTTGGGGGCTGGTTAGCAGTGTGGGCCCAACTGGAAGATAAGCTCAGCTCCAAAATCCATCCTCCCTTTGCAAGCATCCATGAAGGCCCTCTAGAGGCACAGGACTGAATCCCCCAGCCCACTCCTTTGTCTCTGTCGCCCACCGGACTGAAGGTTCGGTGGCCTTAGGTGCTTTCTCCCCTCCTGTCTCTAACCAGCTGCCACGGTTGTTCCTTTTCCTCAGGGCAGCACTTCCCAGTCCCACTTCTGTCTTACTGTTTGTTATATTAGTCTTTCCTTTTCTTAGTGGGAATTTTTGCTTCTGCAGGAGATTCCCCTTTGACAAGTGTAGATTCCTAGTTCTTTGGCCCTTACTCTTTGTGGGGCTCACTAGGCTTGAGTACCCCCTCCAGCCACCCCTCCCACTGAGCCAGGTCTCCTTTCCCTCCTCTGGTCTCCTTTCCCTTTGTAAGTGTCTGTGGGATGTCTGTGGGTTTACTGAGGAGAGGGGAGCAGAGTGAGGCCTAATGGGTCAAGTGGAGCCTGGTGACTTAGGACCGAGGCCTTCCCCACAGGGTGAGGAGGGGCCCCCCAGCCTGGAATACATCCAAGCCAAGGATCTGTTTCCCCCCAAGGAACTAGTGAAAGAGGAGGAGAATCTGCAGGTAAGGAGGAGTTGGGGGGCCCAGGGTGGGTGGAGCTCTCAGCCTTCCCTCTCCCCAAATATCTCCAGGGGCCCTTAGTACTGGAGCTCTGGCTTCCTGCTCCCAGGTCTCTGAAGGACAGGGAGCCGGGCTGCATGTGCACTCTGGAGCCTTGGGCCCCAGGGAAGGAAAGGCAGCTCTCCTGTACAGCTGTTGCCTGGTTCCGGCACCGTGGAGAGGACTCTGCGGTCCTGCCTAGGCCCAGCTTCTCTAGAGCCGATCCTGCAGGTCAGGGGCTGGGGAGGGGATTGCGAGGGTGACTCCTTCTGGACTGAGGGTTCCTCTGCCCCTTGGCAGGTGCCCTTCACAGTGCTGCAGGGTGAGGGAGTGGAGTTCCTGGGCCGGGCAGCGGATGCCCTCATTGCCATCTCCAACTACCGGCTGCACATCAAGTTCAAGGACTCTGTCATCAACGTGAGTTCCTGTCTTGTTCTCTCAGAACCGAGCCAGAACCCTACAAGGTGCAAGGTGGGACTGTGCCGGTGCTCTACTTGATCATGTCTCCAGAAAGTTGGGGTTCCCTACTTTTTGTTTGTTTTCCTGCCTCATTCTCCCAGCGTTAGGTCTTCTGTCTCTCTTACCTACTGTCCCTTCCCTTCTTCTCTCTCTGACTCTGTTGCTGGCTTTTCTATGGGGCATAGTGGCGTTGTTGGAAGAGGGCCACAGTGTGTCCTTGGTCAAGTCACCATCAGAGGCTCAATATCCTTATAAATAATAAGGGGTGAAAGCACTTGCCTTGCAGGGTTCTTGTGATTATTAATTGGGATCACATATGTAGAGGGCCCAGCACAGTTACCGAGCGTATCACAGGCACTCAGTAAATGTCGGTGTCCTTGCTGCTGTTGACACACCCGCACCTGGGCTGGGGGGGGGGGGTGAGGAGTGATGTGGAGAGTGGGGACCTGAGCTTCAGTTGTCCCTTCCTCCAAAGGTCCCCCTCCGGATGATAGACAGTGTGGAGAGCCGTGACATGTTCCAGTTGCACATTTCCTGCAAGGACTCCAAAGTGGTGAGGTGAGGACAGAGGGGCCTCACTCTGGTCCTCACACCCCAGTCTTGCCCAGACCTCTCTGCTGCAGGATTTCCGTGGAGCAGGATAGGAAAAATAGTGTCTCACCTTCGCAATTTGAAAAAAAGAGGTGAAAACCTTGTCTGGGTTCGGAGGTCAATTTTCTGATCCAAAGTATTTTGACATGAAGAAATGGAGATAATACTTAGCTCGTGGGTTGTCCTAAGGATTAAATGAGGTAATATGTATGAAAGCACATAGAATGATACCCTGATTGTTGGATCATTTATTCATTAAACGTACATTTATCGAGCACCCTACTCTATGTCAGACTGTTCTAAGCACTGGGGATACAACAGGAAACAAATAGACAACATTTTCTGTTCTCGTGGAGTTTGTATTCCCTTGGGGAGACACTAGCAGTAAATACTAAGTGAGTAAAATATGTTATATCATGCCAAGTGTAAAGGAAAAAAAATATAGCAGGGAAAGGGATGTGGAGCGCTATGGAGGTGAAGATTGTAGTGATTTGAGAAGGCTGTACAGCAAAGATGACATTTGAGTTCAAGACCTAAAGAAAAAAGTGGTCATGTGGATGTTTGGGGAAGGGTGTGCCAGACAGAAGTGACAGGTGGGCTTGTAGCTGGCATATTGAAAGAATGGTAGGGTGGTTAACATTGCTGGAGTGGAGCTCACGTGGCTGAGGGTACTGGGGTATTAGACCCAAGAGGTCAGGGGGTGCCAGGCTGTCATGTGACTGGCTTTTACTGTGAGGGAAGTGGGAGACCCCTGGAGGGTTTTCAGCAGAGTGACATGGTCTGATTAGTGTTTTATAGAATCACTCTCACTGCTATATTGAGAATAGATGGAAGAAGACAGGGGCAGAGCAAGGGCCGAAGCTAGAAGACTAGTTAAGGAGCCATTGCAGTTAAGCAGGCGAGAGAGTATGCTGACCTGTGTAGGGCTGTAGCTTTGCTATTCTCAAAATAGCCAGAAGTGGTTAGATTTATTTTTTTTAAGTGAGAGGAAGGGGAGATAGTGAGACAGTCTCCTGCATGCGTCCCGATTTGGATCTATCTGGCAACTGCCATCTAGGGCTGATGCTCAAATCAACCGAGCTATCCTCAGTGCCTGGGACTGAAGCTGGAACCATTCGAGCCACTGCCTGTGGGAGGAGAAGGGGGAGAGAAAAGGAAAGGGAGGGGGTGAGAAACGTGTGCCCTGTCTGAGAATTAAACCCGGCACGTCTGCACGCTGAGCCCACACTCTGTCCACTGAGCCAACCGCCCACGACCCATGGTTAGATTTTTGAAGTTAAAGATGTCAGGATTTGCTTATAGATTGGATATGAGAGGAAGAGGAGCCTGGAATGGCTCCAGGGGTTACTGAAAGGATGCCCAGTTTAGAGCCCGCCATGTGCTCAGTCTGTAGGGATGCAGGAGACTCCACGTTGCCCTTCCCCTTCAGTGAGGGTCAAGTCTAGTTCTGAAGGAAGAATTATCATGTAGAATTATGGAAAGCCTTACCATTTAATACTCCAAGCACATTAAGAATAATAAAGGAAAGGTCTGGAATGAGTAAGCTGGGAAGACCTCAGGAAGAGGTAGGACTGGGACTGTCTTCAGAGTATCCGTAGGATGTGCTAGGCTGAGAGCAGACATATTGAGCAGAAGTGAAAAGAGAGGAGACGGGAAAAACGTGAGCAGGACCCCCTGCCTGAAAAAGAAGGTTTGTGTTAAGGAGGCATGAGAGATAACACAAGGAATAGCAACTTTCGGGGCCACGTGGTGGCCTTTAGATGTGATATGAGCAATGGTCGGACCCCATCGGAGGAGACGTGTCTCAAGGACGAGAGTTCTTGGGAGGAGAATAGTCACAAAGACAACTTACTTTTGAGTGCAGACCGGGGGCCCTGGTACCTCCTGCTTTGCAGCGTCCTCCTTCCGCAGCCTTCCTGTGGCCGTTTTTGACCCTTTTGGCCCCAAATCACACTTGTCTTTTGCTTTACTCGGTGCCTTCTTGCCTGGCAGGTGCCACTTCTCCACTTTCAAGCAGTGCCAAGAGTGGCTGTCACGGCTGAGCCGGGCCACAGCGAGACCTGCAAAGCCTGAGGACCTGTTCGCCTTTGCCTACCACGCCTGGTGCCTGGGGCTGACGGAGGAGGACCAGCACACCCACCTGTGTCAGCCAGGTGAGGGAGCTTGTCTGGATGCCCGTCCCTCCGCTCCCCCAGCCCTGGGCCTGGAGCTCTGGCCGCTGACGGGCATGGGGGCTCTTGCAGGAGAGCACATACGATGTCGGCAGGAGGCGGAGCTTGCACGGATGGGCTTTGACCTGCAGAATGTCTGGCGAGTCTCTCACATCAACAACAACTACAAGTGAGAGGGCGGGGGTGGGCGCCCGAACACAGTCCAGACCTAGGCCCCCCCATGTGGATCAAGCCCTGCGACCACAGGGAAGAGGGCTCCCAGACCCTTGTTCCACAAAGCCAACCCTGGGGACCTTGTTATTGCCTGTCTTGGATCAAGCTCTCTGATCCTCTCTGGTCTCTTCTCAGGTTGTGCCCCAGTTACCCCCAGAAGCTGCTGGTTCCTGTGTGGATCACGGATAAAGAGCTGGAGAACGTAGCTTCCTTCCGCTCGTGGAAGCGGATCCCTGTGGTTGTGTACAGGTGAGGCGATGTGGGGTGGAGACGGGATGTTTTTATGCAGCAAGGAAGGAGTCAAAAGTGGGGACTTGTGGGAGCAGGTGGACTGAGAATTAACACCCTGCAGGGAAGGAGCTATGAAATTATTTTAAAACAAAAACTGCCTCGGTTTTCTCTCTCTCAGGGATGAGGCTTTTGGGGAGCTGATTCACTTTCATTTTTGGGGGGATGTGTGTGTGTGTATAAAATATTGCATTACTATAGATAGAGGTTGGCAAAATAGCCCATGAACCAAATCCAGCTTGCAGCCTGTTTTATGTGGAGTCTGTGAGCTGTGAATGGTTTTCACATTTTTAAGGGATTACTTAAAAAAATAAAAATAAAACAGAGAGAAGAATGTGTTGACAGAATGGCCAACACCTGCAAAGCTGAAAATTTATCGTCTGGTCCTTTACTAAAAAACTTTGCCTCTGCCTGACAGAACGTTGTAACTAAGACAGAGTGAGGCAGGTGTTGAGGTTTGGCGCTGCTCTTGCTCTGGGCTCAGGCTTGTTCTCCTGCTGGGTGTTTGTACCTGGAGCCGGTGCTGTGCAGATTTGATGAGTCAAGGTCACCTTGGGACTAGACCCCATCCCATTGGAGAAACATGCATGACAGCGCTTTGGGAACTATAAAGCCCCCTAGGGACTTTTGTTTGCTCTTTTCATGGCCTGGGTGAACTGGTAGCCTCTCTTGGCTTTGCAGATGATGGTCTGGCCCCCTGGCGTCTCAGTGGTGGCCTCTGGGGGCTGTGAATGCCAAGGGCATGACAGTTTTCCTTTGCTCTCAGACACCTACGCAATGGGGCTGCCATCGCCCGCTGCAGCCAGCCCGAGATCAGCTGGTGGGGCTGGCGCAATGCTGATGACGAGTACCTGGTCACATCCATCGCCAAAGCCTGTGCCCTCGACCCCGGGACAAGGGCCACCGGGGGCTCTGTCAGCACCGGGAATAGTGATGTCAGCGAGGCATGTGACACTGACTTCGGTAAGGTGTGGGTGGTGCTGGCCCCCTGTGGAGCAGGTCCCCACTGCGGCTTCGTTGGCTTCCAGGGAGTCCTCAGTGAGAGGATGGGAAGAAGATGACAGCACTCGGGCACCCAGGTCCCTGCCGTTGGGGAGGCCGTGGGGTATGCGGAGTCTGCAGCCGTACCTTCTTCTGAAACGGAGCGCCCCGCCTAGTGGGGGGCTGGTTGGAGGGCTGACACGGGGTCTTCTCCCTGCCGTGTTTTCAGATTCCTCCCTGACCGCGTGCTCCGGGGTGGAGAGCACGGCTGCCCCCCAGAAGCTGCTGATCCTGGATGCTCGGTCCTACACGGCCGCAGTGGCGAACCGGGCCAAGGGCGGAGGTTGCGAATGCGAAGGTACTGCTGTCCTCGCGTGTCCGCAGGCAGCTTGGGCTCCAGGCGGCCGCTGAGAAGGGCCAGACCAACCTGGCTGAGAGTCAGGACTCCACCGCTGAGTAGCTGTGCCTGTGCTTTTAAGTCCCTTAAATCTGAGCTTTACTTTCTTCTCTGTAAACGGGGATGACACATACCTCACAACGTTGTTGGGGAGTTAGAGATTACGTATGATTACAGCTATTAGTGTATGCCACCTGAGGACCCAGATAACAAGGTGCTTGAGGTTTCTGGAGTGTGTTTAGTCCCCATCCTGGAGTGGTCGCCCTGCCTGGGGAGCTTTGCTCACTGGGACCGCCCTTGTCCTGCACGCCTGTTTCTGGGACGTGCTCTTAGGCGCCCCTTCCTTTCCACATCTGCAGAATACTACCCCAACTGCGAGGTTGTGTTCATGGGAATGGCCAACATCCATGCCATCCGGAACAGCTTCCAGTACCTCCGGGCTGTGTGCAGCCAGATGCCGGACCCCAGCAAGTAGGTGCTCCCTGCTCCACCTCGGCCCTCACCTGGTGCCTCGTGTTCTTGGGAGGTTGGATGGGGAAGTGGGGGGCGTGCAGGTGCAGCAGACCTGAGGGCCCGGGTGCGGTGAGCCGGTTCCCAGAACACTTCCTCCGCTCCTCAGCGGCACTTTGGCACAGCCGCAGGACATTGGGTTCCTTTTGTTTGGATCAGTTGTTCTACTCAAAGTACACAGAGCACCAGAGAAAGAAGTAGCTAAATGTGCATGTGATGCTGCCCAGTTTCGCTACTGATCCTGAGTTCTTGTTTGCCTCAAGTCCTGGTTTCCTGCTCTCTCTCGGGAGAAAGGCCCGGGCTGGGCTCTTGCTTCAGCCCCCACTGGACCCTTGGTTAGGTGTGGCTGGCCGTGGGCGGTGGAGAGACCCGTGTAGCCTCAGTGCTTTTTGTAACCGACTTGATTTCCGCTCTCGTGCAGCTGGTTGTCAGCGCTGGAGAGCACCAAGTGGCTGCAGCACCTGTCGGTGATGCTGAAGGCCGCTGTGCTTGTGGCCAGCACCGTGGACCGGGAAGGCCGGCCGGTACTGGTGCACTGCTCCGACGGCTGGGACCGGACGCCGCAGATTGTAGCCCTGGCCAAAATACTGCTGGACCCGTATTACAGGACGCTGGAGGTACTGAGCAGGTGGGCTGGGGTGGGCTGGGAAGGAACGGAGGGAAAGGGGGTGGGGGGAGGTGCTGCCTTTGGGATCTGTCCTGAGGATTTTTACCAGAGGCCGTTGGTGCTTTGAGTCCTCTTCTACGTTCATTCCTGTTCTTTTGTGAAGTTGGCAGCCTCTTGCTGCGGGTGTGCCCTGGGGAGTAGCACACTAGCCTTGCCAGAGAGGCCCTGTGCTTGAACTGTGTCTTCTTTTCAGGGCTTCCAAGTATTAGTAGAGTCTGACTGGCTGGATTTTGGACACAAGTTTGGAGATCGCTGTGGCCACCAGGAGAATGCCGAGGACCAAAATGAGCAGTGTCCTGTGTTCCTCCAGTGGCTTGATTCTGTTCATCAGCTGCTCAAACAGTTCCCCTGTCTGTTTGAGTTTAACGAAGCCTTCCTGGTAAGTTCTAGAGCCTGTGACCTGGATGGGGGACGGCAGCGGAGGCCCCCGGGTGCAAGCTGTCTCGCCCTCTAGGTCAAACTGGTGCAGCACACGTACTCCTGCCTCTACGGCACGTTCCTGGCCAACAACCCCTGTGAACGAGAGAAGCGGAACATCTACAAGCGGACCTGCTCTGTGTGGGCCCTCCTGCGAGCTGGCAATAAGAACTTCCACAACTTTCTCTACACGCCTGGCTCAGACATGGTAAGCCTGAACACCCATCGTGTAGGTGCTGCTTACAGACCTGGAGGGAGAAAAGGCCGAGTCGATGGTGAGGACGTAGGGCCTTGGACATCGCACAAAACACTGGTATGGGCCTGCTTCCCTAGGTCCTGCACCCCGTGTGTCACGTCCGGGCTCTGCACCTGTGGACAGCTGTTTACTTGCCAGCGTCGCCTCCATGCACACTCGGGGAGGAGAACATGGATCTTTACCTCTCCCCCGTGGCTCAGAGCCAGGAGTTCTCTGGTCGCTCTCTGGACAGGTGAGCTTGCGCTTCTTGCTCCCTTCTCTCTGCCAGGAAGGCAATAACGTCTTTGTGTCTTACCTAAATGTTCTCTCTCTCTCTCACTCTGTCTCTCTTTGTACCTTTTTTTTTTTTAAAAAATTGCAGTTTACATTCAGTATTATTTTGTATTAATCTTTTTAAAAATGAGATATTTAAAAGCAACTTCTTGAGTTGGTTGAAGGAGAACCTTGCCCCAGGCCTTGTAGCTGGCCTGGATTGCACAATGTGCATTGCAAGGTCCTTGCTTCAGAAGGGTCACCTTGTTTCCTGGAACTGCTATCTCCCTTCTCCCTGTGACATGCCCAAGCAAGAAAGGGAACAGGACAGAAAGGACAATTTCAAAAGCTTTGTGGGAATGATCTTTTGTTCACGGATAGAAGGCGTAGGGAGCTTGCCATCTCAGTGGTAACCTTTGCTGTGGCCAGCATTACCTTCCAGAAACTTCTGACTCTCAGGGAAATGGGCTCCCAGAAGCAGCGCGGCCTTCATATTACTTTCTCAGAAAAAGGCCAGAATTTAAAAGGAAACATAAAAAGTAAAGTTATCTTCTAGTTGAATATTTGGAGGGAAGTAGGGTGAAGGTTGTTTAAATTATAAGAGTTATACATGTTCCTTATTTAAAAGGAAGTCAAATAATGTAAAAGTAGAAAATAAAAGTCCTCTCTCCCTGCCCCTGCCCCCACAGGTACCAGTGCTAACACTTTAGTGCCTGTCTGTCCAGATCTCTTATCTCTGCAGAGCTATGTCCACACTCACACAGTTATATAGAAACATTTTTTTTTTTTTGTATTTTTCTGAAGCTGGAAACGGGGAGAGACAGTCAGATAGACTCCCGCATGCGCCCGACCGGGATCCACCCGGCACGCCCACCAGGGGCGACACTCTGCCCACCAGGGAGCAATGCTCTGCCCCTCCGGGGCGTCAGTCTGTCGCGACCAGAGCCACTCCAGCGCCTGGGGCAGAGGCCAAGGAGCCATCCCCAGCGCCCGGGCCATCTTTGCTCCAATGGAGCCTCGGCTGTGGGAGGGGAAGAGAGAGGGAGAGAGGAAGAAGAAGGGGAGGGGTGGAGAAGCAAATGGGCGCTTCTCCTGTGTGCCCTGGCCGGGAATCGAACCCGGGACTTCTGCACGCCAGGCCGACGCTCTACCACTGAGCCAACCGGCCAGGGCCAGAAATATTTTTTAAAATACAAAAAAAAATTATATTTTGCGTATTGTTCTGCAAGTTGTTTTTTCCCATTTTGTGTTAGACTGTCCCCTCATGACAACGTAAAATTGCTTTATTGTTTTTAGTGGCTGCATAATAGTCTAACATTAGAGTATATTATTATTTGTGTAACTAATTTACTATTGGTCATTTAGGTGATTTCCATTTTTGTGTTACTACTACAAGTGTTTTAGTTATTGTTATATGGTATCTTGTTAAAAAATTTGTGGTACGATACACATAATATTTACCACGTAAACCATTTCTAAGTGTACAGTTCAGTAGTATTACCTTATAGGTATACCTTCGCATTTGTGCTATTTCCGCCAGATAAACTCCTGGCAATGGAAATGCTGGGTTTACAGGGTATGTAGTACGTACATTTCAAATTTTGATCTTTGTGTACTGGCAGAAAGTTTCTAAAATTAAAATATACCTTATGTAATTGGTTGACTATTATGAAGGAAAACAAAGAAACCCCTAAATTATCAGTTTTAGGGTTTTGGCGATATACCCATTGTCAGGGGCACATGAAAAGGCTTCTGGAATTCTGTGATTTTTTTCTCCTTTCCCAAACTATGCAGAAAGTGGGTATAGTTTCATAAGGTTACTTTTCTAGGGAGAAGGGCCAGAACTTTTTATCAGGTTCTCAATAAGTTCTGTGACCCATTTAATATCACTGCCTTAAATCAATATAATTTTTCACATCAATAAATGTTTCTTTAATACCTATAGGTTGTCTGGTGCTATACTAGGTTTTATGGGCTATACTAGTGGTCGGCAAACTCATTAGTCAACAGAGCCAAATATCAACAGTACAACGATTGAAATTTCTTTTGAGAGCCAAAATTTTTAAACTTAAACTATACAGGTAGGTACATTCCTTATTGAGGTAGCGCCTGCACATAGTATTTTGTGGAAAAGCCACACTCAAGGGGCCAAAGAGCCGCATGGGGCTCACGAGCTGTGGTTTGCCGACCACTGGGCTATATACCAAGGAAAATAGATAGTTAAGATACTTTGAAAAGCTGTGAGATACGATATAAGACAATTAGAGAGCAACTCTTAAGTCAGCTTCTAAGCAAATAAGAATATGTATAGTTCAAAGCTGTTAGAGAAATGAGAAGTAAGAAAGAGTCATTTGGTGACTGTTTACCCAGAGGACTTCTCATGGAAGACCAGGTGGAACCATGGCTCTTGTGTACTCTAGTATCTGGCTCAGGGTCTGGCACGTGATAGTAAATACTTAAATGAACAAACAAAAATGGAATAAATAGAGTTGTGAGCTTGGTAACAAGGTTAGTGAAGAGGGGGCCAAAGGGAATTGAATGCATGAGAGATAGTTCTATTAAAAAGAAGAAGCTCTCGAGCTGGCAGGGGTTGGTAAAGGGCTGTTTTGAGTAATAGAAATAAATAAATAGAGGATAGTTAATTTGAACATACACTGAGTTTATTTTGATTCAGTTGTCAATAGTAAATCATTGTAGAAGACATTGTGGCCTGGTGACAATGGGATTTTGGGAAAACTAATTACTGAGCTTGGCAGTTGGAGGCACAGAGACCAACAGCACTGTTGTAATTCGAATATAAGGGGAAGAGTCCTTGGAGAAGATAAAGACTGAATTCAGGGATGTTGTAGACATTAGCAGGCTATGGAGTTGATTGAATGTTGGAGGGTAGAAGTGAAGAGGAAAGAGGACCAACGGCAGGTCCCAAGTTTCTGAGCTTAGAACCCAGGAGGACATCAGTACCACCTATAGACATCGAAAGCTGAGGAGTCAGTTTGGGGAGAAGGGAGATACAAGCAGGTTGGGACTGAAATGTTAGTTGACCGCAAAGGGGGAGGGCTGGATCTGAAGGAATAAGTGGTATGAAGGCCTGAAAAGAGATGGTTTCTTTAAAGGCTGACTTGATGTAGCTTTGGTTCTACCTTTTCCTAGATTAAAAGTGGCCTGCCTCTTGCCTCTTCTTCCATTCAAGTCCAACACATGATTCTGTACCCAGCTGAAATCCTTCCCTCTGTGTAGCCTTCCCCGACCACCCTAGCTGGATGAGTTCTCTCGTTGTTCCAGACTCCTCAGAATTTATCATCTCTGCCAGTGTTATTTTATTGATCAAACCTTGGGTGCACGTAGGAGCCCACTGTGGAAGATGGTAGACTGTCCATACTGTGAATCTGGTTAAAGAGCATGGGGGAGTTATTCGTATTCTTTTGTCTACTTCTCCTTTTGCATGTTTGAAAGTTTCCATAAGAAAAGAAAACAACAACTAAAAACTAAAAAGTTGCCAGGCCGGGGGACTCCAGGGACTGTAATCACTGCTATTGCCTTCCTGGAATTTATGCCACACAAAAAAATCCAAATTGATTACAAAAGTCAAATCAAACACTAACACATCTTTCAAACATAGTAAGTTTTGAAAACCAAACTTAGGAAAAGTCAGCTTATACTGTAATTCTATCTTCAGGAGATCTTTCTGTATGGCTGGACTGAGGTATCCGAAAATAGGAGCCAAGTGATGTCTATGCTGTTTCCTGGCAACGTTTTCTGAAGTTTTTGTTGCTCTAAGGACTTTCGTACTGTGTTAAAAATTCAGGGAGGCTATTCTGAAAATGTTGCACATCTGGCACACACAAATGCCTCTAGAACTCTTTTGAGTGCTGTATGTAGACTAGAAGTTTCCATGGTGACTCAGGAGCAGAGTACTGTTCAGTGTTGTAAAAAGCTGTGATCGCTGTTACTGTGATCGAGGGGTAATTTATAAGTTATAAAAATGAGTTGTAAGTGTAGTCTTAATAAAACTTGTGGTTGGTTGCCTATATTTTAAATCAGAGCATCTCTACAAGGTATAATGTATTGTCATTTTGTGGAGGAAGAAACCAAGTGTCTGAGAGTTAAATACCTTCCTTGTAATCATATAACTAATCATTGTCACAGCCAGTGTTGTCTAGCTCCAAAACCCATCTTTCTGTCTTACCGAGTGTGACAGGCAGTGGAACGGTAGGGAGGCAGTTACCACCCGGGAGTGGTTAAGGTTGAGCATGCGGTGGGTTGCAAGGGGAGCCACGACTCCGGGGAGCTGTGTAGAGTGAGGACTGATGAAAGCTTGGGACAGAGCCTGGCTTCTTCAGGACAGTTCATGTCCTACACTTTTTTGCAGAATAGACTTTTTTTGCAGTGAGCATTGGTTGTTTTTAATCTTCAATGCCATTATTTCTTGTGAATTCTATCTTTGAAATTGCTTTGATGACCTGATTCTATATATTGGATGTGGCTCCCGTTTCATGACCTAGAGGTGTTGTGTTGTCATTCCAGATTACCTAAAACCAGATCTATGGATAATCTTCTTTCTGCCTGTGACACAGCCAGCCCTCTGACGCGCACATCCAGTGACCCGAACCTGAAGAACCACTGTCCGGAGGCCAGAGGAGGCCTGGAGCCCTGGCCCAGCCATCCCGACGGGACGGAGACGGCCTTTGGGGAATGTGGGGTAGGAAGTCCTCAGCAGACTGCAGGAGAAACGGGTCTTTCTCCCCCTCTGCCCAGCAGCCAGAAAGACTACTTGAGCGATAAACCTTTCAAGAGTCACAAAAGTTGTTCTCCAAGTTACAAACTACTTAATGCCACAGTGCCCCAGGAAATGAAGGGCGACACCTCTGATCCTGAGATCAAAGTCCTGGAGGAGACCTCGGCACTGGCACCGGCTCCGGCTCCGGCTCCGGCTCTGGACCTCCCTGCCCAGGACGAGCTGTGCAGGACTTTAGATGGCACAGAGGAGGCGCCCGAACGTTGTCCTGAGAAAGCCGCCAGTGCGGTCTCTCAAGTCGTTTCCAGCAAGTGCGGCGGACTTTGTGATTGTCCTGAGTCTTCCCAGGGCTCCCTTCCAGGTGCCCCCGCACAGGCTCAGCTAGACCCTGTGCTCGGCGTGCCCCCCGGAGCTGCTCGGGACCACAGTCGTGGCTCCCTTTGCAACCCACCGCGTGCTACCTGCCACACTCCAGGCGCAAGTGCTGACTGTCTCAACCAAGACTCCCCAGGGTCTGGGGCAGGCGCCCCCCAGCAGGAGCCGCCCAGTTCTGTGCCAGCTCTGATACCTGGGGAGGAAGACACAAGCAAGAGAGGGAGTAATAGGAATGGGCAGTTATTGGAAAATCCTCGCTTTGGGAAAGTGCCATTGGATTTGGCTCGAAAGCCAATTTCGCAGAGCCAGATCAGTGAGTTCTCTCTTTTAGGGTCCAACTGGGACAGTTTCCAAGGGATGGTGACTTCGTTCCCGAGTGGGGAGACCACCCCTCGGCGCCTGCTTTCCTATGGTTGTTGTAGCAAGAGATCAAGCAATAAGCAGATGCGGGCGACGGGGCCCTGCTTCGGGAGCCAGTGGGCTCAGAGAGAAGGGGTGAAGTCACCTCTCTGTTCTAGTCATTCCAATGGACACTGTACTGGTCCAGGAGGGAAAAACAACCGGATATGGTTGTCTGGTCACCCAAAGCAGGTCTCAGGTGCAAAGCCTGTTCCCCTGACCTGCCCTTCTCCAGTGCCTCCTCTCTACCTGGACGATGACGGACTCCCGTTTCCCACGGACGTGATCCAGCACAGACTGCGGCAGATTGAAGCAGGGTACAAGCAAGAGGTGGAGCAGCTACGGCGACAGGTGCGGGAACTGCAGATGAGGCTGGATATCCGGCACTGCTGTGCCCCTCCGGCAGAGCCGCCCATGGACTACGAGGATGATTTTGTAAGTGTTCACCTCCTGCCACCCATCCACTCATTCTGCCCACCAGCCTTCCATCCATTCAACATCCATTCATTGGCTACTTGCTGTGTGCCACTATTAGGTGGTTGGGCTGTAGGCTAAAACATAGAACGTGCTCTCAAGGTGCTCACTGTCTGTTGGGAGAGACAAGCAAACAATTAGAATGGTTATTTCTTAAGTGTTACTTGAGGGAGGCTTCTAGTGTTGGGGGCCAGGGTAGGGTGAAAGGTCAAGGAAGGTGTTCCCGTGAAGATGATGCTTGAGCTGAGTGATGAAGACCATGTCATATTTAGCTTGGTAGAAAGTGAAAAGCAACTAACCATTTGCAGAAGCATGGAGGCAAAGTATTCCAATAGTGTGGCTTGAACAAATGGGTAGTGTGTGTGTGTGTGTGTGTGTGTGTGTGTGTGTGTGTGTGTGTGTTTGGGGTTTTTTTTGTATTTTTCTGACGCTGGAAACGGGGAGAGACAGACAGACTCCCGCATGCGCCCGACCGGGATCCACCCGGCACGCCCACCAGGGGGCGATGCTCTGCCCACCAGGGGCGATGCTCTGCCCACCAAGGGGCGATGGTCTGCCCCTCCGGGGCGTCGCTCTGCCGCGACCAGAGCCACTCTAGCACCTGGGGCAGAGGCCAAGGAGCCATCTCCAGCGCCCGGGCCATCTTTGCTCCAATGGAACCTTGGCTGCGGGAGGGGAAGAGAGAGACAGAGAGGAAGGAGGGGGTGGGGGTGGAGAAGCAAATGGGCGCTTCTCCTATGTGCCCTGGCCAGGAATCGAACCTGGGTCCCCTGCACGCCAGGCCGACGCTCTACCGCTGAGCCAACCGGCCAGGGCCTGTGTATGTTTGTTTATGTGTGTGCAGGCACACTTGTGCTAGAATGGTCAGGGAGGCAGTTGGGTAGTGTGGTTGGTGGGAGGTGATATTGGAGAGGTAGACAGGGATTGGGAAGGTCAGTTTGAGTTCTCTTATTGTTTGGATTCTATCCTGAAGACAGTAAGTAACATTTTTGGCCAGTAATAACATGGTTGGAGTTGTATTTTAAAAATACTGCTCTAGCCTGACCTGTGGTGGCGCAGTGGATAAAGCGTCGACCTGGAAATGCTGAGGTCGCCGGTTCAAAACCCTGGGCTTGCCTGGTCAAGGCACATATGGGAGTTGATGCTTCTAGCCCCTCCCCCCTTCTCTCTCTCTGTCTCTCCTTCTCCTCTCTAAAAATGAATGAATGAATGAATGAATAAATAAAGAAAGAAAGAAAGAATACTGCTCTAACAGTGGTGTGCCCAGTGGGTGAGGCAGTTGAAACCCAGGTTGGGAGGCTGGTAAGGATGTTTCGGAATAATCCAGGTGAGGGGTGATGAGGACCCTTCAGGCTTTGTGGGACATGCAGTCTCCTTTGCAGCACTCGGCAGAAGCAGCTGTAGACAGTAGTAAGTAAATGAATAAAGCTGTCTTCCAATAAAACTTGGTTTATAGGAACAGGCAGTGGGCTAGATTTGGTCTGTGGGCAAACCCCAGGTTTAGATGTAAGACCAGAAATAGTCTTCCCATACTGTGATATAGCATATTGGTTAAGAGCATGGGTCGGAAGCCAGAATCCTGGGTTCAAATCCCAGGTTTAATATCAATCAGCTCTTAACTTTCTCTTGGTGTAGTTTCATTATTTGTAAAATGGGGATAATAATAGTATACGTCATAGGATTGTTATGAGGAATTATTGGAGTTCGCACATGTAATGCACTTAGAACAGCGAGTGAAACACTGTAAACAGTGTTAGATGATGACGTTGACGTTTTCGTCTTTTCTTCAGACGTGTTTGAAGGAGTCAGATGGCAGTGATACAGAAGATTTTGGCTCTGATCACAGTGAAGACTGCCTTTCAGAAGCAAGCTGGGAACCTGTTGATAAGAAAGAGACTGAGGTATGTGCAGGCAAACATGGGCACGTATGCCAGCCAGTGAGTTCTCATGTTTCTGAGATGAGTGACATGCTGGAGACCAGGTGTTTTCTTTGTAGGCGAGTAGTGGCCAACTATAAGGACAGGCCTTTTCTTGCCTTGGCCAGATAGCTCAGTTGATTAGAGCATTGTCCTGAAGCACAGAGGTTGCTGGCTTGGTCCCCGGTCAGAGCGCATATAGGAACATCATTTCCTTTGCTCCCCTCTTTCTCTTTCTCTCACTAAAATCAATTAAAACAATCAAACAAACAGGTCTTGTCTTTCTTCCTGGGACACTCTCCTTGTTGTGGTGTTGCTCTTCTGCTTGGCTGACAAGGGCCTGGAATTTTTTCTTGTCCCTTCTGTTAGGTGACTCGCTGGGTTCCAGACCATATGGCATCACATTGCTATAACTGTGACTGTGAATTCTGGTTGGCCAAACGAAGACACCATTGCAGGTAGGATGTTTTATATGAGTTGGTATGGCTTGAAAACCAGTGAGGTACATCTATATGAATGAATTTGAATTAATCTGAAAATGGAGACATCACTATAGGAACTATTTCTGTTCACTCCCAACTTTCCTTTATTTACTCATGTAAGACCTTTTAGTGTACATTTGTTCTCAGCATATTGACTTTCATTTTATTTTAAAAGTTCCAGTGTACATCTAGTACTTTTTTGTATTAGTTTCAGGTATCCAGTGTAGTGGCATTTCTGATGAACTCTTCCCTCTTTGTGCTTTGGCAGAAATTGTGGGAACGTATTTTGTGCTGGCTGCTGCCACCTGAAGTTGCCCATTCCTGACCAACAACTCTATGACCCAGTTCTCGTCTGTAACTCCTGTTACGAACATATCCAAGTATCTCGTGCCAGGGAACTTATGAGCCAACAGCTGAAGAAACCCATTGCTACAGCTTCCAGTTGAATGCCGGAGGAGATGACCTGTCCAGTGATAGCAGGTTTGAAGGGAGAATCTGCTTCAGGTGTAGTTATGAAGGTTCCTTGGTGTGGCTCATGAAATCACAGAGCTCAAGGATACCATCTTGAGAAATCCTCATTATCATGAGACTGGCACAGAGGAACTCCAATTTGACAGGAGGTCCTCTACGGGTGAGACGCTCACCTTGGGGCAATGGTCCTGATCAGACCCAGAGTCTGGAAGCTTAACACTGAGTTGGTGACTCCAGCTTCTTTCTCCTGGGGGTCACAAGATAATGATTTCATAGATACTGCCTGGTGATGTGTGCCCCAAACAGCAATAGAAAGGCATATGTACAACCAAACTCCAAGTGATAACCAGATCCATCTCTCCTCCACCTTGAAAAAAGCAGATTATAGTATATAAGATAGGAATTCCTATCCTATTTGAAATGAACTATATCCTGTACCTCTGTGCTCTGTGTCTGTGCATGAAGGCTCAGTCTTTAGAGGCATTTCCTCTAGTTGCATTAGTTCTGTCTTTCTGTGGAGTTTGGTTTAAAGACTGGTTCAGCAAGCGGAGGTTTTGCTGTATTTTTCACTTGGCTCATCAGCCAGCCTCAGTGAATCTTCAGGTTAGGGGGACAGTTCTAGGGAATGAGACATTTTTGGGAGCAGAGGAAACCTCTGCGGATATTCAGTCCTGGCAAAAATCAGTTATTTTGAGCTATGAAGGCAGTAATCTGTGTTACTCAGTGATGGCTCTTGAGGTATGCACTGTGAAGAATAAGAAGGGAAAAGCAGAAATTATTCTTGTGAAATATTTGCTGATTGTGCCCTACCCTTCGCGCCTGACTTTTCCTAGTTGTCCTGGTGCTAACACCTTGCTCCTCGCCTGGCATGAAAATAAAACCATGGTTCTTTTTTTGTTGTCGTTCCCTTGCCCACTTCCCTCATGTTGTCCTTCCCTTGGCTGCCTCCTCTGGGTCACACTGCTTCTTATCCTGAACACTTGACACCTTGAGGGTAGAGTTTAGTGTTTGGTTTTTACCTCCTAGAATATGCTGTTTGGTATGTGAGGGTTTCAGTACAAATGCTGCTGTTTATTTCTGTGCACTTAACAATGGAACCCAAACAGAAGAGAATAAAGCCTTGATACCAAAATTGGGAGAGAAATGTGTCCGTTTGGACCAAACATTGTGTTTTCTTGTTTTGTTTTTTGGGTTTTTTTCCTTCTCCATCTTAATATGTACCCAGTGGCACTTAACCAAAAGATACAGTGATATAGCCATGTACTGTGGGTGGGGCAGATACAGTCTTCTTGACCTATAATGAAACCGCTAGGATTTCCTTTTTATGTTTTTCTTAATTTGTTGGTGTATAATAGGTAAATTACACTTAGGCTTATCCTGTTTTAAAACTACTATGGTAGCTAACTGTTACTTTTCATGTTGCTTCCTAGAAAAAAAATTTTTTTAAGTTAAAAAAATAACTAGGATCTGCATTTAGAACAAGAATCGTATTTGTCCTGACCTTTTCTTCAATCCTACAGAGAAGCATCTGTGCTTTTATACTTGCCATGGATGTAACCTAAAAAGTTTTGGCGTATTTAGGTCAGCCTAGCAGAACTCCTTTTGGTTTAAATGGAGTTGAATAATGGAGATTTTGTTTCTGGGAAATTCCTGAGATCATTGAAAAAGTAACAAACTATCCCTTGTCTCTGACACATAAAATTCTTTTAAGCATTTTCTCAATCATTAAAATTTACTGCCAGTTGTGAGTGGCTTTTTAATTAACCTGACTTTCATTGCACTTCACCCGTTTTCACGGGGAGTAAGATTGGTAAAGTTTGAGGGGACTGTATCTGTCTATTTCCTTTGGCTGTTTTGAGGGACTTATCCCATCAGTGAACATACTGCATGGCCTTGGAGAGAGACTGGGCTCTCAGCTCAGCTGTGTTCATCAAATACTCCTTTCAGAGCTCTTGTGGGTGTAAGTGACATGATGTGGCCAAAAATCCAAACTGTGCAGTTGCGTTGTGACAAACATGCAATGTGCTGTAAAAACTCAATACAATTTAAATAAAATCTCTATATTAGTGCTGCTTTGTTGGGTCTTTTTGTTCTTTTGATTTCTAAGAAAACATAGCGCGTACTCATTTTTTTCTCTGACCATGAGAAAGGACTAACAGATTATACCTCTTCCTCCCATGTCATTTTTTTTTTTAATGGACTTCTCTTTTGATCAACACAGCTCCTCTTGCTCTAATTTATTGCTCGAATAGGCAGTTGTCCTTATTGATACAGTGGAATTCTATCACATCTTGTGAGGTTTATTTCTCTTTAAAGTCTAAGATTTCGCCAGCCAGTTCGATCAGGCACACAGGATTGTGTCTATCTTCTGATTCCCTTCTCAAAGTCAGCTCAGTTCTCATCCCACCTTGAATAGATTGTCCTCAGCAAAATCTTGGTTTAAAAGTGTATTTAAAAATCAATAAAATGCTATCTAAAAGGTGAATTTGTTTACTCAGGATACTCCCCCACCATCACCATTTTTATTTGGAGAGATGAGCAATTCAATTGTTAGTACTAAGATGATCGAGTTAGGCCCCTCTGTTCTCAAGAACAATTAATTGACTTCTATTGCCAAGCGCACTTGTCCTCAATTCTAAGTCCCGCACCGGCCTCGATGAAGGAACGGAATCTGTGTTCCACGTGGATTACCAGGGCTTGTCTTTGCAGGACCTAACCCAGCCTGGCGGGCGCCAAGCCCTCACCGAGGCGGGCGGTCTGCGGGAGCGGGGCGGCCTCCCGCCGCGGTGCGCCCTGGGCCCATGCTGCCGCACGTGGCCGCGGGGGCCTCCATGCTGGGGGTGCGGCGCCCTGCCCGCGCGCGGGGGAAACTCGAGGCCCCATTGGCCGCGCAGCGAGGCGCGCTGGGGGCTCGTACACCAACGGTCCCAGGTCCGCGAAGGCCCGGCGCCGGCAGGAGGGGGCAGGGCGAAGGAAGGCCGGCGGGGATCGAGAACGGGGTAGGAGAGGAGAGTCAGGCTCGGCGGGCGAGGCCCGGGCCCGGGCGGGGCGATGGAGGAGGCGCTGCTCTCCACCCCCATCAACCCCAACAACTTCCCGGCCAAGCTGTGGCGGCTGGTGAACAGCCCTCGGTACCGCTCCATTCGCTGGGACGGACGCGGCGAGGGGCTGCTCATCGACCAGCCGCTCTTCGAGGCCGAGCTGCTCAGCCCGCCCGGGGCGGGAGCCGGCGGCGGCAGCGCCGGGGGCGCCGGGGCCGCGGGAGCCGCGGGGGGCGGCGCCGTCGGAGGCATCGGCGCCGTCGGGGGCGCGGGGGCCGAGCCCGAGCTCTTCAAAACCACCAACTTCACCAGCTTCATCCGCCAGCTCAACCTGTACGGCTTCCGCAAGGTGGTGCTGGGCGGCCCGGGCGCCGCGGGGCCCGGGCCGGGGCCGGGAGGCGGCGGGCCGGCGGGCGACGGGCCGCTCCACCACTTCCACAGCCCGCACTTCCGCCGCGACCAGCCGCAGCTGCTCGTGCACCTCAAGCGGCTCACCAGCGCCAACAAGGCCAAGCTGGCGGCCGGCCTGAAGGTGCCGTGCCGGCCGCCCAACCGCTTCCAGCGGCTGCTCATCACGTCGGCCTCGGCCTCGGCCTCCGCCTCCTGCAACGCCGCCGCCGCCGCCCCGCTGCAGCCCCCGGAGCCGCCGCCGCCCGCGGGGCCGCGGCCTGACCCGCACGGTGAGTCCCGCGGGGCCGCCTGGCCCTCGCCCTCCGCGGGGCACACGGGCTTTGCCAGCAACCACCATCTCAAAGACATTGTCGCACGTCTTCGTCTTGGGGGTCTCTCTCCGCTGGGCATCCCTAGAAGGAGGTCAGGGCCCGTCATCGCTGTCCCTAGCACCAGCACCCCCTTTCACCCTGCCTCCTGCGGGAAGAGCCCCTAGGCTTTCAGGCCCCCAGGTCCACCAGCAGCCAAAGGAACCTCTGCCTGAGGCTCCCATTCCCCTTGCCTGTCCCCTCTTCAATGCCGTGTCTCCATTCCGTAGCCAGTTGCCTTCTTGAGACCCGGGAGCATCTAGAATATATAGCCCTTTGTTGAAGCAGAGGGTCCGGAAGAAACACGGAAGGTTCTCCTTTGTTCTAATAGGAAGCAGAACGGAGTTACTGTACAGGGAGAGAACTGGTGAAGGGGTCAAGGTAGGAAGGAACAACGTCCGAGCCAAGTTTCTAAGAAAAGCTTTAGACCATTCATACCAACCGAGGGAAAGTGAACAAGGTACCAGGAGTGGAAGCTTGTCCTTGAAGAGACATACCATCTTCCACCATTGACACACTAAGAAATCTTGGAAAAAGTGTCTCGACAAGAATCATATTTTAGGCTCTAAGTAATGTATAGAAGGTTAAGACGGTTATATATTTTAGAGCAAAACTATAACAATGTATTTTATTGTTAACCAGATATTGTTCCTCAGTGGAATGAACTGGCTTAACAATTCTTGCTTAGAGCTGATGCTTATTTTAAAAGGTTATGGTTGGACACCCAGGCAAAACTGATTTTCTTTATAGCTGTTAAGTTTTAGTTACAAAGAATCTTAGAAAGCTCACATTTATGGCTTTTGGATTTTTCACTTTTTTTTTTTTTTTACAGGGACAGAGAGAGGGATAGATAGAGACAGACAGGAACAGAGAGGGATGAGAAGCATCAATCATTAGTTTTTCATTGCGCGTTGCAACACCTTAGTTGTTCATTGATTGCTATGTGCCTTGACCGCAGGCCTTCAGCAGACCGAGTAACCCTTGCTCGAGCCATCGACCTTGGGTCCAAGCTGGTGAGCTTTCTTTTGCTCAAGCCAGATGAGCTCGCGCTCAAGGTGGAGACCTTGGGGTCTCAAACCCGGGTCCTTTCGCATCCCAGTCTGACTCTCTATCCACTGCGCACCGCCTGGTCAGGCAGATTTTTCACTATTGGCAGTAATCTTTCAGTATTTGAAAAAGTTTGTATTTATAAAGCTGTATTTACTAAAAATACAGAAATTCTTTTTTTTCGTATTTTTCTGAAGCTGGAAACGGGGAGAAACAGACAGACTCCTGCATGCGCCCGACTGGGATCCACCCGGTACGCCCACCAGGGCCCACGCTCTGCCCACCAGGGGCTTCGCTCTGTTGCGACCAGAGCTACTCCAGCGCCTGGGGCAGAGGCCACAGAGCCATCCCCAGCGCCCGGGCCATCTTTGCTCCAATGGAGCCTCACTGCGGGAGGGGAAGAGAGAGACAGAGAGGAAGGAGAGGGGATGGGGTGGAGAAGCAGATGGGCGCTTCTCCTGTGTGCCCTGGCCGGGAATCGAACCCGGGACTTCTGCACGCCAGGCCGACACTCTACCACTGAGCCAACTGGCCAGGGCCCAGAAATTCTTTGAGATAGAAAATTATGAACTTGAGTACTGATGCTCTTCCTCTTCTTCTAGGAAGGTAAGAGTAGCAATATTCCCCTTGTCTGTTTAAGGATCTATAATAGGACCTTTAAGAAAGCAACCAGATATACTGAGAATTCATTCCTTACCTTCAAGTAGGAGAGTAATAGGAACAGCTTTAGCATGTTAACATGGATTTAACAAAGATTTCAGGGTTACTTTTCAGTCATGGGAAACTTAAAAAAATAAATAAAGGTAACACTGTGTTCAATTTAAGCTAAGCCTAGAGTTATGAATGAGACAGTACTTTGTTCCTTTGGAATTTAGAAGATAAGGGATCAGGTTGTATCTGTGGAGTTTAGAAAAGAAGGGATTAGGTAAGAGTTCTAGTAACAAGTTGGAAAAATAGCAGTGGCATAGGAATGTTCTAAAGGAATTCTGAAGGAATATTAAGCTACTTCCATCTGATGGCCATTGATTTGGGTGGGGAATTGACTAGGGCAGGGCAATGGAGACAGTATCATGATATACATATGGCAAAAGAAATGAGCATAGAGAGAAAAGACTGGGAAATGTGCTCTTGAGAGAAATAGGATAACCATTTCAAACAAAGAAACATACATACATACATGTAAACATAAAAACAACTCTTGCTCACTTTTTTCTCTTCTCTGATTTTCTCCCCCCCTCCACATATCTTAAACTCAATTGTATTCTAAGGATAGAGAGCCCATTTTAATTGAAGAAATACAGGGGTTAGCTAGGATCTGATTTTCTTCTATTTCAGTTGGTCAGCATTTTAAAGATTATTTGTTGAAAAATATGTATTCAATACTAGTTTGGGTGGGATGTAATTCTAAGTTCAAGAATACTGGCCCACCTTTGTTTTGCTTTAATTCCATGTTCTAAGTCCTTGGCTCTTCTATTTTTGCTCACTTAATTTTTATTTTCCATGATTGTCTTGCTTCTGTGCCTGACTATACTGCCACGTCTTTGTTTCCCATTTTGTTTTTTGTGTTGTACTTCAGTTTAGGGTTTAAAAATACTTATATCTCTTTTACAGTACAATCCTCTGGGTTTTTTGGTTTTTGTTTTTTTTTCCTGAAGCTGGAAACGGGGAGGCAGTCAGACAGACTCCCGCATTCGCCCGTCCGGGATCCACCCGGCATGCCCACCAGGGGGCGATGCTCTGCCCCTCTGGGGCGTCGCTCTGTTGCATCCAGAGCCATTCCAGTGCCTGAGGCAGAGGCCACAGAGCCATCCCCAGCGCCCGGGCCATCTTTGCTCCAATGGAGCCTCGGCTGCGGGAGGGGAAGAGAGAGGGAGAGAGGAAGGAGAGGGGGAGGGGTGGAGAAGCAGATGGGCGCTTCTCCTGTGTGCCCTGGCCAGGAATCGAACCCAGGACTCCTGCACGCCAGGCCGATGCTCTACCGCTGAGCCAATCGGCCAGGGCCTGGGTTTCTTTTTTTTTTAAGCAAGAAGAGGGGAGATAGACTCCTGCGTGCACCCTGACCAGGATCCACTTGGCAACCCCCGTCTGGGCCAATGCTTGAATCAGCTGTGCTATCCTCAGCGCCTGGGGCTGATGCTTGAACCAATCGAGCCACTGGCTGCAGAAGGGGAAGACATAAAGAAGGGGGAGAGAAACAGATGGTCTCTTTTCCTGTGTTCCCTGACCAGGGATCAAACCCAGGACATCTACACACAGGGCCAACACTCTATCCACTGAGCAACCTGACCAGGGCTACAATCCTGTTTCAGAGTGTAGTTCTTTTATCTAGATCCTGAGCCAGCTGCCCTTTGTACTTTTTGAGAATGTACTTGATAAGAAATGTGAGGTTCACATGTTTTCCCTTTTTTTGTTTGTCTACTTTTGTTATTTTGTTTTTAGTGGCAATTTAAAAAATATTTGTTAAAACTTGCTAAACTAAGTAACATAAGGCTGAGTAGTAGATAATCTATCTTTGCCTAGGGCTGCCAAGCTCTCAAGAGGCAGGTTTTGGATAAGAGGCAAGTTCTTTTCCTGGGGATTGATTAGTTCTGATTTATTCATACAGAAGGAATAGACTAAGAACAGAAATTCATTTTGCCCTACATTTCCAGAATTCTGAATTTAAATTTTGCCAAATATATCTTAAAGGCATTCTGAAGATCCGTAGGTGATGATCTGTAAAGTTAGAATAGAATACCATGAGGTCACCCCTAACAGAATAAATAAGAACCGAACATGGTTTAGATTTTTATTTCAAACAATAATTTAAATGAGTGTCCTTTTAACCTGACCAGGCGGTGGCACAGTGGATAGAGGCCATTTATCCGACCCCCACCGCACTTCTGGAAAGGGCACCTCTTTCATTGGTGGTCAGTGAGAGGAGCACTGTATGTGGCGGCCCTCCAATGATCTGAGGGACAGTGAACTGGCCCCTGTGTAAAAAGTTTGGGGACCCCTGGGATAGAGCAGAGGACTGGAATGCAGAGGACCCAGGTTTGAAACCACAAGGTTTTTGGCTTGAGTGTGGGATCATAAATATGACCCCATGGTCGCTAGCTTAAGCCCAAAGGTTGCTGACTTGAGCCCAAGGTCGCTGGCTTGAGCAAGTGGTCAGTTGCTCTACTGGAGCCCCCCTGGTCAAGGCATGTATGAGGAAGCAATCAATGGACAACTAAGGAGCTGCAACAAAGAATTGAGGCTTCTCATCTCTCTCCTTCCTGTCTATCTGTTCCTGTCTGTCCCTCTTTCTGTCTCTCTCGGTACCACACACAAAAAGGAGTGTCCTTTTAATTCTAACAGCATCCTTATGTTAGCAGCATCTAAAATAGGTAACTATTTGGCCGTTACTCAGAATTTATCTAGATAGAAGTAGAATTTATATTTTAATTCAGGTCTAAACCAGAAATTGAGAAATCAAGGTAGAGAATTCTTTAATTAGGTGCTTAAATGAACAGTTTGAAAGTTCATCAACAGCTTAACCCTAAAAATGGTAGAAAAAGGATTACTGAGCTGTTGCACACTGTAGCAGTATGTAATTTTTAGCATGTGAGGAAAAGTCGAGTGTTGAGTAGTTTTGGACCTTAGAAATACCTATTATGAAGAGCAAAAAATGTTTCTAGGTTTCAAGAGAATTGTCAGTGGTAAGGTCAAAGTGTGTATACATATGGAATTACTAGTCAAGTGGTATAAAAACTGCCTTTTTTACTTTAAAGTAAAAAAGGAAAAAGTACTATAGTTTTTAAGAACTATATAATTTAACAGGGCCCTGGCCTGTTGGTTCAGTGGATAGAGCGTTGGCCCAGTGTATGGACTTCTGGGGTTGGATTCCTGGTCAGGGCACACAAGAGTAGTGATCACCTGCTTCTCTTCCTCTTCCTCTCAGCCAGTGGCTCCATTGATTTGAGGGTAGGCCCCAGGGCACTGAGGATAGCTAGGCTAGTTCAGGTTTCCACCTCAGGCACTGAGGATAGCTTGGTTAATTTGAGCATCAGTCCCAGATGGGGGTTGCCAGGTAGATCCTGGTCGGGGTACATGCAAGAGTTCTGTCTTCCTATCACCCCCAACTCAAAAAAATAAAAACAAAAATATAAATAAATAAATAAATAAATGCAATCTTCGGAACTAAGATTATTTTCCCCATTAGGTTTAGAGCTCTACTTCCAGGGTTCCAGATTTTTTTGTGCATATTTGTATGTTTGCATTTGTTTATTTTTATTTTTGGCATTAATGCTTTTTCTCTCTCTTTTTTTTTGGACAGAGACAGAGTCAGAGAGAGGGACAGATAGGGACAGACAGACAAGGACAAGAAAGGGAAAGAGATGAGAAGCATCAATTCTTCATTGCAGTACCTCAGTTCACTGATTGCTTTCTCATATATGCCTTTGACGAGGGAGGGGAGCTACAGCAGAGCGAGTGACCCCTTGCTCAAGCCAGCGACCATGGGGTCACGTCTATGATCCCACGCTCAAGCCAGTGACTCTGCGCTCAAGCCAGATGAACCCACGCTCAGGCCGGCGACCTCTGGGTTTTGAAACCAGGTCCTCTGTGTTCCAGTCCGAAGCTCTGCCCACTGCGCCAGTGCCTGGTCAGGCAATGCTTTTTAAAAAATTTTTATTACTTTTTTAAGAGTTTATTTGAGCAAAAATCAATTCAAATTAGGTAGAGCCAAATCAGAAGTAGAAGTACTCCCTAATGCGTTATTCTTTAGAGCAGCGGTTCTCAACCTGGTCGCGACCCCGGCGGGGGTCGAACGACCAAAACACAGGGGTCGCCTATTTTCCGATGGCTTTAGGTGACCCCTGTGTTTTGGTCGTTCGACCCCCGCCGGGGTCATGACCCACAGGTTGAGAACCGCTGCTTTAGAGGAACTAAACACGATAGAAATAAAATGAATAGTGTGTAACTTGTAGAATGGATTTACAGGTTAAATATTTGAAAATATAAGTTTTTGAGTGCCATTTTTTACCATGTAGTTTAACAGATGAATAGCATATAAATTAGACTTTCCCTGTTTTATAGATTTGTTTAATAAAACAATAGAACAGCATTTGTGAACCATGTAATTTAATACATAAAGCCTTCTAGGAATCAATTAGGCTAGTTTTGTTTATGTTCAAGATACACAGTCTGTAAGTTTAGTTTGAGTTTAGCTTGTAAACATTTATATTTTCCTTGTTATATATAGTATTGCCCTTTCTCTTCCTCATATCTGCTCAAAATTTTACTTAATTATTTTTAGAGAGAGAGGAAAAGAGAGAGAAACATCAATTTGTTGTTTCTCTTATTCATGCCGTCATTGATTGATTCCTACGTACAACCCTGACGGGATCGAACCCGCAACCTTGGCATTATCTGGATGATGCTCTAACTAACTGAGCTACCTGGCTAGGGCAGTTATGTGGATTTTTTTTTTTTTTTACAGAGGCAGAGATAGACAGGGACAGACAGACAGGAACAGAGAGAGATGAGAAGCATCAATCATTAGTTTCTCATTGCGCGTTGCTACTTCGTAGTTGTTCATTGATTGCTTTCTCATATGTGCTTGACTGTGGGCCTTCAGCAGACCGAGTAACCCCCCGCTGGAGCCAGCGACCTTGGGTCCAAGCCAGTGAGCCTTTTGCTCAAACCAGATGAGCCCGCGCTCAAGCTGGCGACCTTGGGGTCCCAAACCTGGATCCTTCCACATCCCAGTCCGACGCTCTATCCACTGTGCCACCGCCTGGTCAGGCCAGTTATGTGGATTTTTAACGAACAGACTCTCCAGGAAACTCAGATGTAAGTCAGTTTTTGAGAGCCACTGAGATCTTGGCTAGAGATATTCTGAAGAAAAAAAGGACATGGGAAATTATCAATTTAAGGAATGAAGAAGAGAATTAAGTCAGAGTTTTCAAGCCTGACACCTCTGTAAGAATTATCATTAAAAAAAAAAAAAATTGAAGGGGAGCAAAGAACATTTCATTTCTTTTTTGGATTGTATTATAATTTTTATTTTCTCATTTATGTATATGGTAGACTGCTTATTTTTGTGCTTATTATTAAGGTTCCTAAATGATTTGAAAGACAGAATGGAATTTCTAAAGCTTTTAGGAAGTAGCTTACAGATCGGAGAAATCTGGGTCAATAAATTGAGGTAAAAGGTAAAATGACTGAATATAAAAGGCTTTTAACATTGAATATTTGATTTAATATTTGATTTGATGATAGAGTTTGGCCACTTTGTCCCTTATGACAGTCATATTGAGAACCAAACAAAAGTTTGATAATTTTTTCAGCATCATACATGTAATCTCATGTCCTGGATTCTGAACTTCTTTTTACAGTACTTAATTTTTGTTGTGTTAAAAATGGCTGAAAGCGGCCCTGGCCGGTTGGCTCAGCGGTAGAGCGTCGGCCTAGCGTGCGGAGGACCCGGGTTTGATTCCCGGCCAGGGCACACAGGAGAAGTGTCCATTTGCTTCTCCACCCCTCCGCTGCGCTTTCCCCTCTGTCTCTCTCTTCCCCTCCCGCAGCCAAGGCTCCATTGGAGCAAAGATGGCCCGGGCGCTGGGGATGGCTCTGTGGCCTCTGCCTCAGGCGCTAGAGTGGCTCTGGTCGCAACATGGCGACGCCCAGGATGGGCAGAGCATCGTCCCCTGGTGGGCAGAGCGTCGCCCCTGGTGGGCGTGCCGGGTGGATCCCGGTCGGGCGCATGCGGGAGTCTGTCTGACTGTCTCTCCCTGTTTCCAGCTTCAGAAAAAAAAAAAAAAAAAAAAAAAATGGCTGAAAACATTTCATAGGTGAAGAGTACTATGTATTTCTTAACTGTTGATTTACTACCAGTGGTGCCACTAAAATTAACAAACGTGCTCTTCCTCTTTTATGCAGGACCAGTGGCTGTAGGACAATTTCATCGGTCATTTCGGCGAGATAGTCTGTCTCCTTATTCCTACATATCAACATCATCCCACAACCACAATACTTTCCCTCTGAAAGGTTTAGATCGGACCCCGATTCCACCTAGAACATGGCAGAACTCTCTTGGCATGCACCCAGGACAAGTAGAAACGTCTCCCACTTTTTCAGATAAAGGGATTCCATTTCCTGTACTGCAGAGGTTTCCAGCTGAAGTTACCTATACCCTGCAGCCCAGCGCCACATCTATACACGTTCAGCAAGGTCCTCAAGCAATGGTCGGAGCCTCCCCGAAATATAGTAACTACACACCCTCCACACAGTACTCCCAGGCCTACTATCCTACAGGTATGAGAAATTCAAGTTCAACAGCTTCTCTTACGGGCCTTTATAAAGTGCCTTTATTTTTTCAGTGCATTTCTGCAGGCTTATAAATACTAGAAATATGAACCTAAGAAATGTCAAAGATGTCTGTCTCATCAAGACATTTTTAAGCAATATATAGAATTTCATGTGTTCTTAAGGGTTGTGAACATTTTGTTGGTGTATGTTTTTAGTGAAGCTTTTGTACCCTCAAAATGTGTCCTAGTCATGAAATTAAAACGTAGTACACTGAGCTTTGCTATAACTGTCCTTGGTGCAGAATTGCTTTTTCTTTTTAAAAAAATATTTATATACAATTACATATTTTATATATTTTTAATTTTACAGGTGAAATTACCTCATAGGACATTTTCTTATCTCAGTAGTGAAGTTTAATAAAAGAGCACGCTCTCCATCTCTTAAAACTAAATTATATTCTTTTAGTAAAAGTGTAATGGTGTGGTTTGACAGTACAGTGCCTGCAGTGTTAATCCCGGCCAGCTAAGAAGGGGGGGGGGGGGTGGCAGAGAGACGAACCTGACGATGACTACTGACTTAGAGCTCAAGCAAGGGCCTTGAAGACATGTTGGTAGATAGATCTCAAGCCGCTAACTGGGAATCCTTATGATAGTGACCATCTGTTTAGCTTTTGGGGGGGGTACATTTTTGCAAGGTATTTTGTTCAAACGTAAATTCCATTTTGCAGAAGCACCGTAGCTGTAGTGTGCGTTTCATGTAGCATGCTTTACACAGGGATGAGATGGGGCAGTAGAAGCAACAAGACAAGGGTCAGGGCTTTTGGAAAAGGCCGGAGAAAGAAGAAAGGGGGCATCTCTTTGCCCTATTAGTTACAACTCTAGAAATATTAATTTACTCAAGATATGTAGATCTGGAAGCAATCACTAGAGGTATTTTTTAGACTACAGTATTTCTTTCCGGCAGGATGACATCAAAAGCTAAAATAAATAGAAGGAATGTAAATTAGATAAAGGAATTGAATATCATAATTTGTAACTGTTCCATTTGCAGCAGTACTCACTGTTTTCTAGCTGTAATATCCAACTGTATTTTACTATCGGCTCATCGCATTCTACCTAAATGTAGTAGTAAAAGGGGTTAATTTCCCCAAAGCATTTAACTGCAATAATATTAAAATAATAAAACCAGAGTTTAAATTACATTGGGTTTTATAGATTTTTTTTGAGCTGCTACTGTTTTTGATGATGGAGTTGAGAAGGAAAAGGGGAAGGGATTAAACCGAGTAAGGATGATTTAGCACTTTTAATCATTTTGCCTATTAGAAACTAAAATTTTTTTCTCTTGTTTATATAGAACAAGGTTGAAGTCTAGTATTTTTCCAGATTGTCAGCTTCTTCTTTGAAAAACAAAAATATCTGTGTGAGCTTTAAAAACTGATGACTAATTTTATGTTATATATCTTATGCATAACAACGAGAAGGATCAGATACCTTTCTCTTACTCTTTATTTTTTGAGAGAGAAACAAGAAAGGAGAGAGATGAGAAGCATCAACTCATAGTTGTGGCACTTTAATTATTCATTGATTGCTTTTCATATGTGTCTTGACCCGTGGGTGGGGGCTCAAGTTGAGCCAGCGACCCCTTGCTCAAGCCAGCGACCTTTGGGCTCAAGCCAGCAATTGTGGGATCGTATCTATGATCCCGTGCTCAAGTCAGCAACCTCAGGGTTTCAAACCTGGGTCCTCAGTGTCCCAGTTTGAGGCTCTTTCCACTGTGCCACCACCGGTCAGGCAGGATCAGATTTTTATTAGTGAGTTTAACCCAGTATTTTAATAAACACATTAAGCATGGCTAGCTACATTATTATTTTGGCTTCATTCCCTGTATTCATTGAAAATATATGTAGAGACAGCTGTGTCTTCCTTATACTTGCTTTACATTTTGTAGCCCATAAACTAGACAGTAACTCTACCTCCCCTCCTTTTACAATAAATGTTTTACAAGAAATGTTTCTCTTTCCTTTCCTAACTTCCTTCTAAACCTTCTCAAACTTCCTAAAGACTTAGAAACTTCTGGGGAGTTGAATTTGGAAGGACTGCAGCAGGGAGCTGTAGAATGTGCTTGGCCTTCCAATTTGGAATTTTAGAGGCATTTTCCATGGGCAGATTAGATATGGTGGTTAGGTTCTATATTGCTATTAGTCATACACTTAAGGTACAGCTGATTATAGTCTGTCTCAGGAGCCAAACTAGCCTGCATGATGGTGTTTCTATGGGAAAATATGTTCCAAATTCCAAACAATCCTCTTGGAGACTCCTGGTTCTAAATTTTGTAAGAACCAGTTATATATTATTTATCAGAAAACACTAGAAATAGTTAATATTATTTATTCATTATAGGAAAACTGTTAAATTATTATGATTTAAGATGTTACTTAAAAATAGTTTATATTAACTTGTATATAAACCATAAATTGCAAATTGTCTCCAAGAATTTAAGGTAAGGACTAGGAAAGAAACATTAAAAGAACAAGTAAGTGCTGCTGAAGTGTTTAATATGGTACACTGCATATGAAGTAGAATCTTGTGTTAATCTAAATGTTTCTTCCTTTTTTAAAAAATTTAGAAATTAAATTTAATGGGGTGACATTGATCAATGAGAGTACATTGGTTTCAGGTGAATGTCTTTATGACATTGAAACTGTTGATTGCATTGTGTGCCCATCACCCAAAGTCAGATCATTCTCTATCACCATATATTTGTCCCCCTTACTCTCTTCCCCACCCTCCACCCCTCCCTCCGGTAACCACTTCAGTTTTATCTGTGTCCATGAGTCTCAGTTTTATATCTTACCTGTGTGTGAAATCATATCGTTCTTAGCTTTTTCTGATTTACTTATTTCACTTAGTATAATGTTCTCAAGGTCTATCCATGTGAATTTTTGTTTTGTCTTTACTAGGGATAGTTGAAATGACTATAAAGTTTCTGAGGTTATGAGAATAAGAAACTCACAATCACATGATCACTTCTAATAATGTAGAGTAGTTCTATGATGTAATGTATGCAAAACTGCTTTGAACATTCTGAAGTACTATATAAATAGAAAGTTGTATTGTTACATACAGAGGATCTACTGTGGAAAAGAAAGTGCCATAAAAATACTGTACAAGTACTTAATTCTTTCAAATTTTAGGTAAAGGAAACAAAATATAGTAAGCAATTTAACCAATAACTTAGTAATTACCTACTTATGAAGAGCATTACAAATAATTTCCCCTGAGAATAATGTTCTATTTAACATTAAGTAGATATTATTCTCAGAGGCAGGATGATAATCACTCCCAAATTCATTTCTGTAAGTCATAATAAAGTAACTAATTTTGGAATAATGTCCATATTAAATGTCCATTAAATTCTTTCAAAGTGAGCTACAATATATGACTTGAGGTTTTGATCAAATTTTAGTAAAAAAAATCTAACTTCATTTAACAATTACTTACATTGAAAATAAACTTGAATCTGGTCTTTCTATAGTTTAACCAGTAAGTTTTGAATTTTGTTGTATTTCATTAATTACTCTAGAAAAGCCAAACATTGAGACAAAAGAATTGCCATCAGACTGACTGATAAAATGACTCGTATGAGTCATTTCCTACATTTTCCATTCCTCTCTTGAAATGTCTGTTTTCTTTGCCTAGCTCATTTACAGTTTTTCACTCTTATCTCTCCTTCAGAGACAAAATGTTGTAGACCAGTAGTAGTTGGTCTGTTTACTTTTGCCCTATATTGAATTCAGAGTTTTTCCTCAGATGTTATTTTCACAGTGTGCTACTATAATTTAATTTCCCTTTTTAATAAAAAGCTTTATTTTAGGCCTTTTTATTTTCCTCATGATACATATATTTGAATGAACATAAGAATATTAATGTATTCATATTTATAGAGAGAATTCCATATTGAGGAATTCTTGTCCTTTGACTAATGTTATAATGCTGAATTGACTCAAAATCAACTTTGCCTTTTTTTCAAAGTTAAGTTTTAAGCTCAAAACAGTGTTTAGCAATTTGTAGCTGCCCTTCATCTCATTTTTTTTTTTTTTTAATTTATTTATTTGAGAAAGGCAGGGGGAGAGAGACAGGAAGATTGAGCTGCTCCTGCATGTGCCCTGACCTGGAATCGAACTGGCAATCTCCGTGCTCCGGGATGACGCTCCAACCAACTGAGCTATGTGGCCAGGGCTCATATTTTATTTAACAAATATTTATATAACAATCACTATGACCAGGCACTGTTCTGAGTACTTTTCAAATGCTCATTCATTTAATTGTCACAACAACCTTATAAGATAGGAAACATAATTATCCTCATTTAATGGATTAGGAAACTGAAGCACAACCAGGCAGAAGCAGAGCTGGGCACAACCCCAGGCGGACTGACTCAAGAGTCCGTTAGTTTGGGCACTGGGCCCTGCTGCCTATCTGCCTCTCATACCATGAGGGCAGTTTTGCTTTGTTTAGTTTTGCTTTGCTTTTTATTTTTTTTATTTTCATTTTATTTTTTTTTTATTTTTTTGTATTTTTCTGAAGCTGGAAACGGGGAGGCAGTCAGACAGACTCCCGCATGCGCCCGACCAGGATCCACCCGGCACACCCGCCAGGAGGCGATGCTCTGCCCCTCTGGGGCGTCGCTCTGTTGCGACCAGAGCCATTCTAGCGCCTGAGGCAGAGGCCATGAAGCCATCCTCAGCGCCTGGGCCAACTTTGCTCCAATGGAGCCTCGGCTGCGGGAGGGGAAGAGAGAGACAGAGAGGAAGGAGAGGGGGAGGGGTGGAAAAGCAGATGGGCGCTTCTCCTGTGTGCCCTGGCTGGGAATCGAACCCGGGACTTCCGCACGCCAGGCCGACACTCTACCACTGAGCCAACCGGCCAGGGCTTGCTTTGCTTTTGAGGGACTCTTTTCTGGTATATCTCCTCCCCAGAGTTAGCTATTCCCAGATAGGGTAAACAGCAGAGATCAGTGGAGGGACCTTCCTGTCTGTACTGCTGGTGGCAGAGGGACTGTCCTGAGTTCCTGACTTGTTCTACTGCAGTAGAGGGAACATACTTCACCTGCTAGAGCGGGAGGTCCAGTTGGGGGCCTCTAAAGAGGGGGGCACCCTCTAATTAATTTCTGTATCTCCGTACGCCTAGCATAGTGCCTGGCTATACTGGGCCCTTGGTAAATAATTTATTGAGTGAATGAAATAATTCTAGTTTTAGCTTTGCAGTGAATCATCTGATGTGACCTTCAGCGGATTATTTCATGTCAGTCCTCCTCAGTGTCCCTTTATATGAAATGGCAGTGATCATTTGGGTCAGGGATTAAATGAATACATTTATATGAATACACTGTAAAATTTAAAACACTATACATATAAAAGACAAGATATTTTAAAAGCTGTCTTTCAAATAAGACTAGATATTAACACTTTAAAGGCTAAATATTTTGTAATCATATATACTCCCCCCCAAGGTACATAGGATTTTAAAATTTTTATTGAAAAATATGTATCATATCATTATTTAAAAATTTTTCTGAATTGACTCGGGCAAAAAGTGCTGCTTATTATTGTTTTAAAGTACATTTAAATTCTAAAGATCTGCTCTTCGGGCTTCTAATCTTACCTAATGAGCATAAACAAATGTATGCTTTTGGCATGACCAAGAGTGTCCTCATGCTGTCACGCCTGCGCTCAGGCAGTCTGTATTGTCAGCTTCTCTGAAAAGGCTGGATTTCGTTCTTATGGAAAGAGGGATTTGGTGTAGTTATACCAGGAGGTTCTCTTCAGCTGCCACAGGAAAAGCACAGTTATTATTTGCCTTTCTTTTTTTATTGAGATAAAATATACATAACATAGAATTTACTGTTTGCTTTTTTTTTTCTTTGAAAGAGAGAGAGAGACAGGAGGAGAGAGAGATGAAAAGCATCAACTGGTTGTTGTGGCACTTTAGTTGTTTGTTCATTGATTGCTTCTCATACATGCCTTGATGGGGGAGGCACTCAAGCTGAGCCAGTGAGCCCTTGCTCAAGCCAGTGACCTTGGACTCAAGCCAGCAACCTTGGGCTTCAAGCCAGCAATCTTTGGGCTCAAGTCAGTGACCGTGGTATCATGCTTATGATCCCTCACTCAAGCTGGCCACCTCAGGGTTTTGAAACTGGGACCTCAGCGTCCCAGGTCAATGCTCTCTCCACTTGCACCATCACTGATCAAGGCAGAATTTACATTTTAACCATTTTTAAGTGTACAGTCTGTGGCATGAAATGCATCCACATTGTTGTACTATCATCATCATCATCTATCTCCAGGACTTTTTCCTATTCCACACCTGAAACTCTGTACCCATTAAACACTGACTTCACGTCCCCCTATTCTCCAGGCTCCTGGCAACTATCATTCTACGTTCTATTTTGAAGATTTTGACAACTATAGGAACCTCATATAAGAGGACTCATACAATATTTGTCCTCTTGTGACTGGCTTAGATCTAAGGTGACCAACTTTTTTACAATGAAAAGGACAAAAATAAATTGAAGAAAACAATATTGTAAATAAAAGAAACATTTTATTCATTGCAACAATAATACACTATAATATGATAAATGCATAATAAAAACATTTGTAGTATTTTATATTGTAATTATGCTTACATGCCTATTAATTTTTAATAATAATTGTAAGAAAAAAGTACTCATTTAGATACAAATACATCACATTACAGGCAATGGATTGACTGCATCGATTGGATACAGACATTTACAGATTAGTCTCCCAATATCAAAAATAAGGATTCATAAAATAAATGTTTTTGTCTCAAAGGAAAAAAAAAAGGACATGTAGGAGGACACTTTGAGAGAGGACGGAACTTACAAAAGAAGGACTGTCCTCCCTAAAGGGAGAAAATTGGTCACTGTTGGGCAGATAAAATATATTATGCTCACTTTGTTAAAAATGGCGCTGCCCACGTGGAAGCCCATCGCCCAGGTGATAATATTAGTTGCCCTTCTTGCTTGGGGTGGGCGTGATTATGTTAATGTGTTGGGGGAGGGCTTTTGCGCCAAAAGATGTTTTTTGTTTTTTTAAAAAATTTTTTAAAGACTTTATTTATTCATTTTAGAGAGGAGAGAGAGGAGAGAGAGAGAGAGAGAGAGAGAAGAGGGGAGGAGCAGGAAGCATCAACTCCCATATATGCCTTGACTGGGTAATCTCAGGGTTTTGAACCGGCGACCTCAGCATTCCAGGTCGACGCTTTATCCACTGCACCACCACAGGTCAGGCCGCGCCAAAAGGTTTTAAAAGGAAGAGAGATTACATTCTAGGAGAGTAGAGAAAGGCCACGTGGAGGCCAGGAGAAGCAGCCAAGATGGCAGAGTGTTGAAGGAGAAGCCAGTTTGTGCAGGGAGAAGATGGGGAACAGCGGTGAATAAGGCTGGTGAGGTAGAAACTTTGATTCTAGAAAAACTCAGATAAGTCAGTGGCTTTGGGAACCCTTAATGGAAAGGGAAGTGTTTTTCATTGTGTGTATTTCTTGCCCACTGGGTGCAAGCTAGGATTAAAGCTAATGGCCCACCAGTTCTTGGCTCCATTGTTTCATTACTGTCTGTCCAAATCTAATGTGAACCTGCATTGGCCAGGCAGCTGTGATGATGGCCGTGGCTACTGGCCATACAGTCACCTTATTGTATCATTTGGCAAAATATCTTTAAGAGGGTCGTTGGTGTTGTGGCATGTGTCAAAATTTCTTTTCTGTTTTTTTATCGCAAGAGAGACAGAGACAGGGACAGACAGGGACAGACAGACAGGAAGGGGGAAGAGATGAGAAACCTCAACTCATAGTTGCAGCACTTTAGTTCATTGGTTGCTTTCTCATACGTGCATTGCCCCAGGGGGCTCCAGCTGAGCCAGTGACCCCTTGCTTAAGCCAGTGACCTTGGGCTTCAAGCCAGCAACCTTGGGCTTCAAGTCATCGAGCTTTGGGCTCAAGCCAGCAACCATGGAGTCATATCTATGATCCCGTGATCAACCTGGCAAGCCCACGCTCAAGCTCGTGAGCCCGCACTCAAGCCAGATGAGCCAGCGTTTTACCTGGTGACCTCGGGGTTTCAAACCTGGGTCCTCAGCGTCCCAGAGGGATGCTCTATCCACTGTGCCACCGCCCAACCAGGCCAGATGATCTTTTTTTTACTTCATCAAAAACGAGATATTGGGGTTCTAGTTGCAATAGTTACTTTTCTTGAAATTAAATTTACTAGTAAGATGTTTTTCCTTTTGAGCATATTCTCACTGTTGACACTGTACTATTCTGGAGTGGATTTAAGTTTAAAACATTTTAATTGTATATTTGAGTTACCTCCACAGGAAAAAGTATATGAACTTATTTTCCTAACCTATAGTGGGAGTGAAAAATTTTACTTTCATTTTTTTTTGAAAATTTTTACCTTTAGATAACTTTTTGTAATTTGGCCTTTTAAAAGTGCTAGAATTGTTTTACAAATGTAATCAGCTCTTATAATTATATCTGAAATAGAATCTTGTTTATTATTCCAGTTTTTCACACTACATGCGATTTAATGCCTTCACACTGGCTTTAGGAGGACACTGGATGTTTTTTATGTGGAAGAATGTATTTTAGGACAGTGCTAAACTCATAATACAGACTAGATTAATTTGTCATGTATTAAGGACACAGTTGCATTTCTTAGATGGGTTTTCATGTTCAGTAAGCTTACTAACACCTGGCCCTGTTCTATTTTGTGGACTATACAAAGTAGGACCGCGCTGGTAAGGAAACATCCACTAAAGAATCTTTTTGGAGTATCTCTTCAAGTCCTTTTTTCATGGAGGTACCTTTCTGCTTTCCTTTGTTCCTGGACACTTTAAAGGACATGCACTGTTTTGCCATTTCCTCAAGTACCAAATCAGCTATCAATCAACTACAAATATTTTATAGTTGTATAGTCTATTTTATTCATGAAATTTATTTTAAAATACACTTTTAACAACTATTTTAAATGTGTATTTTTAATAGTCAGACATAACAATATCAGAAAAATAAAGCTAATAATCTTTATTTAATTTATTTTTAATGAAACACTGATGGATGATGCCTGATGGGTGTAAACCTGCAGCTTCTGACTGAGGTTTTTTCTGCCGCTAGGGGGCTAGGTTTTCCTTAGCTGTTAAAACTAGAAACAAGTCCACGTTTTTTCAGTTTTAGCAAACCCTGCAGACCCTCCTCAGTGTTTATTTTATTTTTTATTTAATTGATTTTAGAAACTGATAAAGGGGGGGGGAGAGAGAGAGAGAAACATGGATTTGTTCCACTTATTTATGCATTCATTGTTGATTCTTGTATGTGCCCTGACTGGGGGTGGAACCTGCAACCTTGGCGAATTGGGACAATGCTCCAGCCAACTGAGCTACCCAGCCAGAGCTTTGTTTGTTTGTTTGTTTGTTTGTTTCATTTAATTTATTTCTTAGGATATTTATGGTTTCAAATATTCTGGCAAACCAAACTCAAATCCAAAACATTTAAATTATACATTTGAATATCTCCAAGGATAAAGTGTAAGAACCTGTTTACCTAACATATGTTAGAAGTGACAACAGCTTGAATTTTACGTGGCCATCTTAGTAACACCTGTATTTGAATTAGAATTTTGTCTGTTGTTTCAAGTTTTTTCTTTCATGTGCAAAATTTAATGCCTTAAATTACACATTGATGTAATAAAATATTTCATATACATTTATGAATTTCTGACATTTTAAATATCAATAGTCAATAATGGAGAAATAGGGAAACATTTCAATGCATTTTTATAATCCTTGGGCTAATTTACTTTCAGAGATTATGGAATGAGATTATTTAGTAATTTCACTAGCACACTGGCAATTTGAAAAATGTGGACATAAAAAGAGAAAGTTTCACCTTATAATAAAGACACTAAAATATTCAAATAGAGTTCTAGTAAAGTCAAAATGTTACATTTTAGGAAGAAGGAAAGACTTGGGAAGTACTGTGGGATATTAAAGGCATATGCTTTGGAGTTTGATTACTGCATCTGTCATTACCAGCTTTGTGACTTTTGGGGGATCATTATCTCTGAGCTTTAATTTCCTTATTTTGGGGAAGTAATGTTAATACCTCATTCAGTTGTTATTTGGATGAAAGGAGGCCCCACGTGCACCTAGTACTGCGCCTGGAACATGGTAGGTGTTCAGTAAAGGTCATCCTCTGTTTAATCCAAAGCTGTGAAGTAATAACTGATTCTCATTCATTCTGAAGAGTCTCTTTCTGGAAAAGAGGAGACTCAACCTACTATGAAGACTGCTTCTGTAAATATAACTCTTCCAGTATAAAGAGTTCAACCTTTTCATGGTATCCTAGCTATAAAGAGAAAGTTTGGAAAATGTACTTTTTTACTTAAAATAATAGCAGTGTTAGCTATTTATTTGCTGGTTGCTTATTCTATGCCAGTACTATTTTAAAATAAGTGCTTTATGCATATCAACTCATTCATTCCTCACAACAAACATGTTAGGCAGTTATTATTATTATCTCTATTCTAATATGCAGAAACTGAAACCCAAAGAGATGAACTTTGCTCAAGTTTATACAGCTATCAAATTTTTGAATCTGGGCTCCAAAGCCAGGCAGTTTGGCCTAGGATCCAAATTCCTAACCATTGTCTAAATGCTTAAAACATTTTTTGCATAGATCTGGATGCACCATATAACGGTAGGAACATCTACAGAGCATTTCATACTTATCCTTAAAAAGACATCCTCCTCCAAATGTTTACGATTGAAATAATTATTTTGGAATTCCAAATATGTTCTGATATTTTCAACAAAAAGAAATTACTTTTAGTAAGAAAGGTAGCAAATGTTTAGGTGCTAAATAAATCCTTTATAAAATTAGACAGGATACTTGTAAGTGATTTTTAAAATTAATTTATGTTATCATGTTTTCTGCAAACAAGAGCACCTAACTGGACTAAATATATTTTATTGCACCCACAGAGGAAAGGTATTTTCCAGAGGAAAAGGAGAATACCGTGCACGCTGCCGAGGTTTATGTCGGCTGATGGTTTTTCTGTTCTGACTTTGTTCCAGCTGTGTTACAGTGCTGCTCGCCGTCTACCCACATGGACACCCTGAGCAACTGTGTCAACCCCACTGCCTCCACCTACGCGCACTGCAACTACTTCCAGGTAAGACCTTGCCACAGCAGACATGCTCCGTGCGTCAGGTGCAGCGGTATTGACCTTGCAGAGTTTCAAAGTGTAATTTTATCTACATGGATAGCCAGAGGTAAACTGTGGATTATGGCCTCAGTTTTCTCAACTCTAAAAAAAAAAGAGAATTGATATCAATGGTGTCTGAGGATTCTTCTAGGCCTGCACTGTCCAAGATAGTAGGTACTAACCGCATATGGTTCTTTAAATTAAAATTAGATAAAATGTATTCTCAGTCACACTATCCACATTTCAAGTGCTCAGTACTCATAAAGGCTAGTGGCTACCAAGCCGTACACCACAGATGGAGAACGTTGCCATCATTGCAGACAGTTAGTTGGAACAGGGCTATTCTAGGCTCTTCCATGGTAAAATGAATACCAGATAAACTCTAAAAGTATGTAAGTCACCAAATGACAGATTATTCCAAGGTGTTGTAGATGATTACTTTTTTAAGAAGAAAAGAAATATTATGTAAAAAATGAACAATTTAAGTGGTGTTTCCCTTGGGCCTCCATGTTGTAAACACTGTATTTCAATGGTTTTATTTATTATGAAACAATTGTTTTAGATAGCTATTTCTAGGATGAGATTAAATTCTGTGCTTTATGCTGTAATTACTTAAAGATTGGAATTATGTGTTTTCCTTTGATATCTTGTAGCCAAGATAACTTCTATTATTAAGACAGTATCTTACTAGTGGCATTCTAGTACTTAAGAACATTCCTTTTTTTTTTTTTAGTAAGTCTGCATTGGGAGTCAAATTGTAATCAGATTGTTCTTTGCCAAGTATGGATGTTTTATTTAATCATAACTTTTCTGTATTTTAGGTTTATAATCTGAGATAATCAACAAAGTTTCTACTCTGTGCCAAGTACGAGGTATAAGAGAATACATGTTGGCCCTGGCCGGTTGGCTCAGTGGATAGAGAGCATGGGCCTGGCGTGCGGGTGTCCCAGGTTTGATCCCGGGTCAGGGCACACGTGAGAAGCAACCATCTGCTTCTCTTCCCCTTCTCTTCCCCTTCTCTCTCTTTCCTCCTCTCGCAGCCAGTGGCTCAGTTATCTGAGCATCAGCCTCAGGTGCTTGAGGATAGCTTGGTTGATTCGAGCATCAGCCTCAGATGGGGGTTGCTGGGTGGATCTTGGTCAAGGTGCATGCAGGAATCTGTCTATCTCCCTTCTTCACACTTAAAAAAAAGAGAGAGAGAGAGAGACTACATCCTAAAGATCAATCTGAAAGTGACAGCTATTTTTTAATCTACATTTTATTATTAAAAATAATCTCAGGAACCAAAGGATAGTTGATATTTCATTCATTTTTTTCTCAGATCATTTGGAACAGTACCTTCCCCTGAAACTAGAGAAGATTGGTCTTAAAATGACAGCTTTTAAAATCTATTGTTTTATTATTATTATTATTATTATTATTAATTTTATTTTTAGCAAGAGAGAGAGAGACAGAGACAGGAAGAGAGAGAGATGAGAAGCATCAACTTGTAGTTGTGGCACTCTTAGTTGTTCATTGATTGTTTTTCATATGTGCCTTGACCAGACGGAATCCAGTGAACCCTTGCTCAAGCCAGCGACCTTGGGCTCAAGCCAGTGACTATGGGGTCATGTCTATGATCCCACACTTAAGCTGGCAACCCCACACTCAAACTGCTGAGCCTGTGTTCAAGCCAGGTGAGCCTGTGCTCAAGCCGGCAACCTCGGGGTTTCGAACCTGAGTCCTTAGCATCCCAGGTCGACCCTCTACCCATCGTGCCACAACCTGGTCAGGCTCTCTTGTTTTATTATTAAAAAGAAACAATTGTGAACCAATGTCACCGCAATGAATTTAATTAAAAAATCGCTCAGACTTCTGTATGGAGAATAGAGAATAAAGAGCGGAACCAGTGAGCCTGATTAGAACCCTACAGTAATCCAGAGGAGACATTATGGTGACTTGAACCCAGGGAGTGACAATGATGGTTAGCTGGATTCTACTTAGGTTCTGAGAACAGAATCCACAGATTTGTTGATAAACTGGATTTGAAGAGAGAAAGAATGAAGGAGAGCATTTAAAAGATTTGAGTAGAGCTGCTGTTAACCGAGAAAAGGAAGCCAGAGAAACAGTTCTAGTTTTCCAGAACCCAGTGAATTGCCCAGTACATAGTAGACACCCAGCTATTATTTGTGAATTAAATTTAACTGAATAAATTCCCCAAGTGAAGCAGTAAAACAAACAAACAATCTTAGGAATCAAAGGCCGTTCGATACTCCATCCATTCTTTCTCAGATCATTTGGAACAGTCCCTTTCCCTGAATCTGTAGATGCATGGGTGACTTGTAGGCATCCTGTGTTTGAAATTTCCTTACTGCTTTCTCAAAACAGTATATGATAGATACAAGTGAGGTGTTTGTCTGTTGACCTTTATGGAAGAACTTGGTATATAGACATTTTATCAGCAAATTAGGTATGTATTTGAGTACTATATCTTTTTGATTTTGTAAACTTTAACCCTGAGATATATTGGTCCATTCCAGTATTAAACTTAGAATAATGGTTGACATGTACTAGTTGCTAAGTAAATGTTAACGAGAATTGAAGCTACCATTGCTAAAAAGTTGATTGGCGTTCAAGTGTTTTTAGTAAGCTTTAAGTTCAATCTACTTATGTTTAGCATTTATTAGCCTATATGTTTCTTTCCTCCTTAGTCTTATATTTGATTTTCTATCCAAACAGTCCTATTTTCTCTTTTCCCAGAATCCTCCAATGCAATCCTCCTATCCAGTTGAATTTCTGCCTTCTAATTGGCCTTGCAGTACCACTGATGAAAATAAAAAGACAGAAGTAAATCTAGAGGCTGTTTTTCGGATCTTAGATGAATTGCATTCCTCCCCTAAACTGGAGATGGTAAAGGTGGAGCCTGTCGAGAATCAGTGCCCAACATCTCAGTCTAACAGAGGCCAACACATCCTGGCTAATTCAGGCGGCAGCCATGTGTCCTCCACAAGTCAGGCCAGCCAGCTGGAGCCCCTTACTCCTGTAGGTTCAGATATTACATCTTTTGTGGTTGGAACAGAACAAGCAATGACTTGCTCTCTGCCACAGTCCCCTGAGTACATGTATACCATCCACACAGCTCAGCCTGTTGAAAATACGCCAATGCAGGAATCTACAGCCATTCAACAAGCTCATGTCAAACCAAAGGAGCAGCTGAGTCATAACCCATCTCCATCTTCAGTAGTATTTGTGCAGGAAGGGCTACCGTTCAGCCCACACCAGGTAAGGTGAAAAGAAAAAATGGTAATACAGCCTAAAGTACCTAGTTTTCTTGCTGTTCTAGTGGACAGTTTGTTCAGATTTTATTTGAGTTTAGTACCAATTCACTGCGCTCTCTAAGAAGGATCACACCCCAGTGGTTATACACAAAAGACTCAGAAAGAAGTATGTCCACCCTCAGGCATCCTCTCACTGTGTTGTGGTCTGAAGTCAACTTCTAGAGAGGCAGTCTGTTGGAGCATTGTGGTATAGGCTTATTTTCATGTTAAAAGCATACCTTGAGTTTTGCTTCCTACTGTAATTTGGATGGACGAGTTGTGCTTGGCTGATTCAAGTTCACTAAGAAGGGATGGTGTATCTGACATATGACATCAGGGCTTCCTAGCCATTTGTAGCATGGAAATGAGATGGTTGGGGGTCTTTTTATACGTTCTTACCACATTATTGAATTCTAATTGACTTATGAATATACTGTGTTTGAATTTCCTTACTAATTATCTGCATTCCTAAAGCAGAACTCTGACTCTAGTTTGAGGCACTTCCTGAAGGTAGAGGCTTATTCTTTTATTGCTGCCAGTATTTGACCAGAAAATGAATAAACTTTTGTTATAAATAAAAGTATATACAAAATAAAATCACTGTTTAAGAATGAATAAGTATTTTTTTCCTTAATAACTTAGTAATTTTTTTCTTGATTTTAGTCTGATGTATACATTTTTTCATTTTGGATTTTTTTTCTTTAATGGGACTGAAAAATCTTTATTGTTAGAGATTCCCAAGATAACTTTTAAGCATTTTTGTGTTTGTGTGTGTGTGTGTGTGAGAGAGAGAGAGAGATACACAGACAGACAGAAAAGGGAGAGAGATAAATATCGTAGTTGCATCACTTTAGTTACTCATTGATTGCTTCTCATACGTGCCTTGACCAGGGGGCTCCAGCCAACCCCATGACCCCTTGCTCAATCCTGTGACCATGGGCTTCAAGCCAGTGACCTTTGGGCTCAAGCCAGCAACCTTTGGGCTCAAGCCAGCGACCATGAGATCATGTCAGTGATCCCACGCTCAAACCAGTGATCCCATTCTCAAGCTGGTGACCTCAGGGTTTCTTTTTTTTTTTTGTATTTTTCTGAAGCTGGAAACGAGGAGAGACAGTCAGACAGACTCCCGCATGCGCCCGACCAGGATCCACCTGGCACGCCCACCACCGCGATGCTCTGCCCACCAGGGGGCGATGCTCTGCCCCTCCGGGGCGTCGCTCTGCTGCAACCAGAGCCACTCTAGCACCTGGGGCAGAGGCCAAGGAGCCATCCCCAGCGCCCGGGCCATCTTTGCTCCAATGGAGCCTTGGCTGCGGGAGGGGAAGAGAGAGACAGAGAGGAAGGAGGGGGGGGTGGAGAAGCAGATGGGCGCTTCTCCTATGTGCCCTGGCCGGGAATCGAACCCTGGTCCCCGGCACGCCAGGCCAACGCTCTACCGCTGAGCCAACCGGCCAGGGCCGACCTCAGGGTTTCAAACCTGGGACCTCTGTGTCCCCGGTTGATGTTCCATGCTACCACTGGTCAGGCTAGGCAGTTTTTTTTTAATGTATTCTTTTTTAGTTCTAATTTTAGATTCAAATATCTTAAGGTTTCTATCAACTGATTGTCCTTTTTGAGCCCAGTACTGAAACCCAGTATATTAGGAGTTAAAATAATATAAATTCAGTAAACCAAATATAGACCCTTTATGTTTCAAATATACCCATAGAAAGAACACAAAATTTGTCTTTGTTCCTGCATAGTCACATCCAAAATATTTTATTTCGTACCTTAAAATTGCATTCACATAGTTACTTTTCTTTAAAATAATATATTTGAACATCATAGCTTTTGAAAGCTATGATTTTAACTTCTAGCTTTATTTCATTGTATAGTTTTATTTAAAATAAATTTAGGAAGAAATAGAGTATTCTCAGAAGTTGATCACCTTGACACAGGGATTTGACATTCCAAAGAAAACTTAGGAACTCCAAGAAAGAAGCTCATATCTCATAATCAGGGCAGAGGGCCTCTTTAAGACAAAGAACATAAAATTAGTGGAATAAAGTGACCACAGCCCCACTGACATCATCCCACAGGAGTCTGCCCCTGGCCGTTCAGTCTGACTGACCAACAGGGAAGAATCCTGATAGAAGGGTGGCTCAAGTGGAAGAAGACCGTGATCTCAATCGTAAATTTTGTGTGTGTGAATTTGAAAAAAATCAAGTTTCGTGGTAAATCTTCCTCTGAGTATAAGTAAATATTTTAGCTCCACATACATTGTAGTGGTTTGTTTATGGGGAAATATACATCTTACTACTGAATGTTCAGATTAAGTCAACAAAATCAAAGGTAGTATCATTCCTAAGGATGCTTACAAGCCCGTTTGTGGATCATGTTTCTATAATAGAACCCCTCTGATAAAATATCTTAACTTAGTGTGTATTTGGGGGGAAATTCAGAATAACAAGTGGGTTTAATATTTTAGGTGGATGCCAGTATAAAAGGCCAGACCAATCCACCTGAGAATATTTTGCCTTCAGAACAGATGGGATTCCTTATTTCAGAGATGGGGCCTGCTAGCAAGCTTAGCAAAGACACCAGTTTATCCACTCCAGCCAGATACAGAGAACGAAGAAGCAGCTCACAGCAAGGAAAGTCCCCTGGTAAGATTATTGTGCTATAGAACGGTAAAACTTGAACCATGGTGTATAACTAACATATGAATGACAATTTTTCTGAATCTTCATTAATTATTAACTGTGTTATATTTATCGCATTGCTATTTAACTCTATTTTTTCTTAATTGTACTTGAAAATTATGTAAAAGTTTTTTTCCTGATATTTCATGTAAGAATTTGAGCTTTTGAAAGGATAGAACAGATTAAGTAAAAGCAAAGGAATTTGAGTTATTTAACTTGGAGAAGGCAAGGGAGGAGGGTGATTTAATAACTGCTTCAGATGCCAAAGACTTTGTAATTATAGATGTACTTGTTCTCTTATTAACGGACTATAGGACAAGAGGGAATGTGCTTAAATTGTGGCAGAAAACAAGTAGATGAACATTAAAGACATTACCCTGAACATATTATAAAGATACTGTATGTATGGCTCTATCAATAGGATTGTTTCTCTTGTGGTTTGTAAGAACCCAGAATTTGTGATTGTTTTAGGCACATACAGTTGGTTTTACTCCTTCTAGGGAAATTGAACAAAATAATTTTTTAAAGAAAATAGTGACATCAAATAAAATGTTTTTGTTATGAGGTCCAAAAATAAGTCATCAAAGTCTCCAGTGGACAGACAACTTTAATATTCTCAAAGTATATGTATGTCAGACACATGCAATTCAGATAGAATTAGTCAGGTCAAACAATTTTATAATCTATAAAAATTTGAAAAATGTTAAGTTCTGTGAGAATTTCTCTAGAAAGTTAACGGTGATATGATCAAGATGTTGCTCAGACTCAGTAGGTGCTTTCTGCAAAACCTTCGAGACTAAAAACTGTCTCGATCACTCATTCATTAAACTCAGCTTGCACACTTTTATTTGAGTATATAATCAGTCCTCTGATCAAAGATTAAAACCAGGGGTCCCCAAACTACGGCCCGCGGGCCACATGCGGCCCCCTGAGGCCATTTATCCGGCCCCCACTGCACTTCCGGAAGGGGCACCTCTTTCACTGGTGGTCAGTGAGAGGAGCATAGTTCCCATTGAAATACTGGTCAGTTGGTTGATTTAAATTTACTTGTTCTTTATTTTAAATATTGTATTTGTTCCCGTTTTGTTTTTTTTACTTTAAAATAAGATCTGTGCAGTGTGCATAGAGACTTGTTCATAGTTTTTTTTATAGTCTGGCCCTCCAATGGTCTGAGGGACAGTGAACTGGCCCCCTGTGTAAAAAGTTTGGGGACCCCTGATTAAAACTTCTCTCCACTGAAAATGCTTGAAACAATGACCATAGACTTTTAAGATATTTTAGAAAAGGACAGGAACTAATATTTACTGGATACCTGTTATGCCATACAAAAAAAGTTTATGAAAATAGTATTGTTACTATTTTGAAGATCAGGAAATTTGGGCTTGGAGAGGTTAAGTAACTTGTTTAAGGTTACATTTTAATTAATGTAACTAATATTCTACTCACAATCACTCTGTTGATTGTGTCCTTTGATGCACAAAAGTTTTTTAAAAAATTCTGTTTCTATTTTTGCTTTTGCTTTTGGTGTTGAATCTAAGAAGTCATTGCCAGGTTCTATGTCGTGAAGTTTTCCACTATGTGTACTTTTCTACATAGTTTTAGGTCTTAGCATAAACAAGTGGAACAACAAAATGATGTTTCTCTCTCTAAAAATAAGTAAATTTTCTTAAAAATTAAAAAAGATTTGAGCCCCTCAGAGAAATCAGTACTCATAAATGCAAATTAAATCAACCAAAACCGGTGTTTTTCTTGACAATCTAATTGGCAAAACTGAAACTACTGCTAATATCCAAGTTTGACAAAGGTGTTGGGGGAGGGGAGGAACTCCTGTGTACTGTAATTGGAATGTCGATTTGTAGGGCCTTCTGGAGGACCATTTGGCATTATCTGTAAGTAACTAAAATGTGCATGTGCTTTGACTAAGAAACTCCACTCCTAGGACTCTCTCCTATAGAGTTTACTATAGTGTTTGATAATAGCAAAAATTTGGAAAAAGCATAAGTGCCTATTAATAGGGAACTAGATAAATTATGAAAAACTCATGTAATAAAACACTGTGCAACCATTTAAGAAAATGAAGTAGCCTGACCAGGTGGTGGTGCAGTGGATAGAGCGTCGGACTGGGATGCGGAGGACCCAGGTTCAAGACCCCGAGGTCGCCAGCTTGAGCGCGGGCTCATCTGGTTTGAGCAAAAGTTCACCAGCTTGGACTCAAGGTCGCTGGCTCCAGCAAGGAGTTACTAGGTCTGCTGAAGGCCCGTAGTCAAGGCACATATGAGAAAGCAATCAATGAACAACTAAAGTGTCGCAGTGTACAACGAAAAACTGATGATTGATGCTTCTCATCTCTCTCTGTTCCTGTCTGTCTGTCCCTGTCTATCCCTCTCTGTCTCTGTTAAAAAAAAAAAAAAAAAGTTAAAAAAAATGAAGTAGCTTGATATATTGTTACCTGGAAAAATAGTGTTTATAGTATGGTATGTGATTAAAGCAAGTTGTAGCATAATATGTCTAGATTAGTCCCCTTTCTAGAAAGTATAAAAGAAAAAGTATATACTATATAACTATAGAAAAAAAGTCAAAGTATGTGATAACACTGACAGAGGTAACTAACCACTGTTATATATATGTAACAGTGGTTAGTTACTTCTGGGAAAGTAGAATTGGTGTAGAGAAGTATTTTCTTCCCTCAATTTTATATGAATCCACACAATGGTGGGATTATGGGAAATTTTCACCCCCTGTTTTGTGTTTTCCTAGGGTTTCTTTAAATTGAAAAAACTCCAAAAGTATTAAAAATAGGAATGAGTGATTTAAAGAATGTTTTGAGAACATATTTATATCCCAGATATTAACGTCGCTTTTGAGGTTTAAATATTATTGATTCAGTGTAATCTTATCCTACACCAAAAATGCTTTTCCAAGATTTCTGAGAATTCTAGAGCTTACAGTAGCTTTTATTTTGGAGTCTGCTTCTGCCTAATTCCAGGTTCGTCCACTCCTCACCTTCTGAAGCCGCGCTTTCCTTTCTGCTCCGTGCCGCCCTAGCTGCAGAGTGCAGCCCTCCTTTGATTCCTCCCTCCCTCCAGCTTTCACACTGGGCATTTGCATGTGTAGCACCTTTTCTGAAGATTTAGGGAGGCAGAAAAGGTTTGCATTTACAATATTGCAAATAATTGAATGGGCTGTTAAACATCTTTCTTTTTGAAAGACTTTCAGTCACTTTTCTACCTTCTCACCTTTTTCCATCACTAGTAGATATGGCCCCTGCTGTGTTGTCTCCTTACACTAGCAACACACCTTCTTCTCTCCCGTCTCTTTTTTCTGTTCTTCCCATGGGTCCTGAATTCTTTATGTGACTTAGGCAGAGAAGGTCGGGTATCTCTTCTATTTCCTAATGTCCTGGAGGCCATATCTCACACCAAAACAACCTGTCGAGGTCTATTCCTCAACAATAACAGTTACTTACCCAAGAGGAACTTCGGTGCCTGCTGTTAAAATAGTAATTTCCTCTGTTTCACTACATGTAATGGTTATAAGTGTAACTGATAAAGTAGCACATTAGTTATCTTTATTAACTCTCCCTGAGTTTTTTCTTCTTTCTGAGTAAAGCCTTACCCTTTAGGCAGTGGTGTTGATAAATGAGTTCTAACTGAACTTGGCTTCCTGCTGTGAAACCAAGGGTTTGTGAAATGTTGGCATTATTATGACATCTAATTACATTTTTCTTTTATTAGGATCAGGGAGCAAACAAGGGACTTATGCTTAGGCTAGAACCTCTTTGCTAAAAAGTTAGCTTTTGTGATGAAAGTGTAAGCAGACATGCAATTTATAAACTTGCAAATTATTATTCCTTGACAGAACTTAGTCTGATAGTTATTCTATGAAAACATGGTCCTGTGGCATTAAGAGACCTAACCCAAAGTCAGTGTAAGATTTACTGTTAAATACTTTCCAAATGACCAGTCTCACTTAAAATTCCCAGTGTTGGGAGCAATTCTGTATTTCACTAGTCAGCGCACTCACCGTTTTCCAAAGACATTCTCCTCTCTCCTCCAGCTTCCAACACCCTTCCTTTCTTTTCATTCTCGGCTATGATCTTATTTATTTTCCTGAGAAAACAGAAGCAAACCAACCTCCTGTTGTAACCCCACACCGTGCCTTTCATCCTCTTACAGTGGACGGAGGCCAGTCCTTTCATGTGTGTACAGAATCCCACCCCTCTGTGTACTTGTGGACTGAGCGCTTACCGTTATTGTGGCACTCCTCAATAATCACAGTTTACCTTTCACATTAGATAATTCCTGTACGCATACAAACATGCCATCATAAGTTCTGTGTTCAAAGAAATTCCTTTTAGCTTTTCTTGATTTATAGTTCCATCCGGCTACTACTCTATTTTATTTTTTTACTGAGAGGCAGGAGAACAGAGACAGACTCCCACATGCGCCCTGACTGGGATCCACCCGGCAAGATCCCTACCGGGCGATGCTCTGCCCATCTGGGGTTGCTGCTCTGTTGCTTGGCAACCGAGCTATTTTAGCACCTGAGAGGCCACAGTGCCATCCTCAGCACCTGGGGCCAACTTGCACAAATCTTTTGAGCCATGGCTGTAAGGGGATGAGAGAGAAAGAGAGAGAGAGAGAGAGAGAGAGAGCGAGCGAGCAGGGGGAGGGGTGGAGAAGCAGAAGGTCACTTCTCCTGTGTGCCCTGGCTGGGAATCGAACCTGGGACTTCCACACACCAGGCTGATGCTCTGCCACTGAGCCAACCGGCCAGGGAACTACTCCATTTTTTTGTTCCCCTTGGAGAAAAGTTCCTTGAAAGCATGTCCTGACCTCACCAGGTTTTCCAGTCAGGTTTCCATTCCGCCACTCAACTGAAACTCCTGTTGTCAAGGTTTCTAGTGACCTCCCTGTCACCGCGTCCAGCGGTCAGTTCTCAGTCCCTGTCTTGCTGTACCTGTGCAGCATTTGGACAGACTACTCTGGCCTTCCTGAAGTACGGTCTTCACTTGGCTTCTGGAAAATCACCCTCTCCTGGTTTCCTTCACCCTCACTGGTCATTCTACGCATTCTTTCACTGTATCTTCATCTTCTCTGACTTTTAAATATTGATGAGTCCCACAGCTCAATTCTTAGACCTCTTTTTTCTCCTCTCTGTTTAATTTCTAAGTAATCTCAACCAGTTGCATTGCTTTTATTCTCATTTTTATTGTGGTGACTCCTAAATTTGTATCTTAAGCTTCAGTCTTCTTTGAACTCCAGACTTGCTTGTTTTAATGCCTATGCTGCATTTTGGGGGATGTCTAATGGGTATCTGTTTAGTATATAATGTTATAGTAATTAAATATATAGAAATATAAAAAATATGGAAGATATATAAAAATAATTAAGATATAATATTAAAATTAAGGAAATTAAATAAACTTATGATGTCTGGATAGGAATTAATATATATATAGTGTGTGTGTGAAGTTATACAAAGATAAAAAGTGGCTTGGTGTCATAACTCTAATGTGATAAACAGACTTTGACTTTTTTTTGACTTTCAAGCAGGACTCAGTGTGTGTGTGAAGTTATACATAGATAAGAAGTGGCTTGATGTCATAACCTTGTAAGTTAACGTAAATAAGAACATCTTAAAAAGTGGTTTGATGTAACATTTCAATAGATTAACATAAAAGGAGTTCCCTATGAGGAACTCCCAAAAAGGTGGTTAGAGGTGATAATCCTGTAGATTGACACCTGTTAGAAGGCGTTGGCCACAAAAGATACTAAAGCTGAGGGGCCGCCTGCTGCAGTAGTCGCCCAGACTCCAATGTGAACGTGGACTGTCTCCATGCCGCTCTGAACTCTGACCAAAGACAGCCGAGAGGAGCACGCCGACGGGGCCCCCTTAAGCTGTACCCAGGCACGCCAAAAGGATTTGTGAGTAATAAATTGCCTGTGTGATTCTTGCAACTAATTTGTGTGTTGGTTGTGTTTTTCCTCTGGTGGCAGTTAGTGTCAGCACTTATCAGTAGCATCTTCATAGCCGCCTCAAGAGTAGTCTTGAAGAGGCCCTGGCCGGTTGGCTCAGTGGTAGAGCGTTGGCCTGGCGTGTGGAAGTCCCAGGTTCGATTCCTGGCTAGGGCACACAGGAGAAGCGCTCATCTGCTTCTCCACCCCTCCCCCTCTCCTTCCTCTCTGTCTGTCTCTCTCTTCCCCTCCCGCAGTCAAGGCTCCATTGGAGCAAAGATGGCCCAGGCGCTGGGGATGGCTCCATGGCCTCTGCCTCAGGCGCTAGAGTGGCTCTGGTGGCAACAGAGCCACGCCCCGGAGGGGCAGAGCATTGCCCCCTGGTGGGTGTGCCGGGTGGATCCCAGTCGGGCGCATGCTGGAGTCTGTCTGCCTCCCCGTTTTCAACTTCAGAAAAATACAAAAAAAAAAAAAAAGAGTAGTCTCGAAGAGGCTGCCAGCTTGCTGATAAGCAGGAGTGTCCCACTGCACGGGGAAGTCGATCAGGGACACCTGATCGATGTAGAGCTTGGGCTCTACTGGGACAGTATCTCAGGCTGAATATATGCTACCCTTTCCCCAGTTTTACTTATTTCACTAACTAGTACTCCTAGCCACTTCTAGTCAACTAAAAATCTTAGAATCATTTTTCTTTTAAAAGATTATATTTATTGATATTTTTAGGGGTGGGGGGAGAGAAAGGCATGGGGAAGAGTGGGGATCATCAACTGCTTCTCATACGTGCTCTGACTGGGCAGGCCCAGGATTTAGAACCTCAGCATGCCAGGTCAGTGCTCTGTCCACTGCGCCACCACAGGTCCGGCTCTTAGGGTCTTTCTTGACTCTACTTTCACATCCGATATCCAGCCCACGAGTAAATCTTACCAGCTCTATCTCAGTGTAGACCGAGAACCTGACCATTTCTTACCGCCTCTGCCCGCTCTCCCCGTGGTCCCAGCTACTGCCATCTCTTCCCTGGGTGACCGCAGTAGCTTTTTTTTTTTTTTTTTTTTTTTTTGTATTTTTCCGAAGCTGGAAACGGGAGAGACAGTCAGACAGACTCCTGCATGCGCCCGACCGGGATCCACCCGGCACGCCCACCAGGGGCGACGCTCTGCCCCTCAGGGGGGGGGGGGTCGCTCTGCGGCGACCAGAGCCACTCCAGCGCCTGGGGCAGAGGCCAAGGAGCCATCCCCAGCGCCCGGGCCATCCCGGCTCCAATGGAGCCTTGGCTGCGGGAGGGGAAGAGAGAGACGGGGGGGGGGGGGGGTGGAGAAGCAAATGGGCGCCTCTCCTATGTGCCCTGGCCGGGAATCGAACCCGGGTCCCCCGCACGCCAGGCCGACGCTCCACCGCTGAGCCAACTGGCCAAGGCCTGCAGTAGCTTTTTAACTGGTCTTCCTGTTTCCAGTGTTGGCCCCTATGGTTTTTCCTCCACACAGTAATCGGAGTGATTCATTTAAAACATTTCCCTGATTAAACTTTTTCAATGGTTTTGCATCACATTTCGAATCTAAAAATCCTTGCCTTGGTCTGCAAGATACTGAGTGATTTGGCTCCCGGCAACTGCGCTGACTTTGTCTTCTACCTCCGACCCCCTCATCAGTTTGCAGCCACAACCATCTCCTCACTGTTGTTTTAACACAGCAGACGTATTCCTGCCTTCACACTGCTGTCCCTTCTGCCTGTGTGTTGTTCACCCAGGTTTTCATGTGGCTTCATTCTTCATTTCATTTAGTTCTCTACTCAAATGCCAGTTCATCATAGAAGCCTTTCTGATCATGCTGTTTGAAATAGCACCCTATTCCCCATGTCCTGCCCGCCCTCAGTCTCTATTCTGTATCCTTCTTCATTTTTCTACTGCAGTGTTTATCACTTCTTCATATTTTCTATTTATTTTTTTCCCCTTTGAAGGTTCTATGATGGTTCATTGCTGTATCCCAGCATCTAGAATATTACCTGTGGCACTCAGTGTTTGTTGAGTGAATGAATGAATGAATGAATGAATGGATTGTTACTGTGAAAGGTGCTGCTTTGAACGTACCTGTATATGTATTTGCTTGAGTATCTGTTTTCAATTATTTTGGATACACATGCCTAGGAGTGACATTGCTGGGTCACATGGAAATCTGTGTTTAATTTCTGAGAAACTGCCAGACTACTTTCTTTCACAGCTGAACCACTTTACATTCCCAACAGCACTGTACAAGAGTTCTCATTTTTTCACATCCTCTCTAACACTTATTATTTTTATATTTTTATTATTATAGTCATCCTGGTGGGTGTGAAGTGGTTTTATTAAAAATTTAATTTATTGGGGTAACATTGGTTAATAGGATCATGTAGGTTTCAAGTATACATGTCTGTGATGCATGATCTGTATATTGCATCGTGTGCCCACCACCCACAATCAAATCCTCTTCTGTCCCCATATCTTTGGCCCCCATTACCCTTTACTGCGCTACCCCCTTCCCTCCAGGACCCACCACACTGTTGTCTGGGTCTCTGAGTTTCAGTTTTCTACCCCCATATGAGTGAAGTCATATGATTTTTAGCTTTATCAAGTGGTTTCTCATTGTGGTTTTGATTGTATTTCCTAATTACTAATGATATTGAGCATCTTTTCATGTGCTCATTGGCCATTTGTGTATCATTTTTTGGAGAAAAGATTTTTTTTGACAACTATTATAACACTATTCTATTTGATGAAGTCTTCTCCTGTTTTGGTTAAATATCTCTTGATTATAACCCTAGTGTGTGCTATTAGAACAGAAGTTGGTACACTATAGCCTGTGGACCAAATTTAGCTCACTGCCCATTTTTATGTGGCCTGCATGGTAAGCATGATTTTTACCTTTTAAATGGTTTGGGGGAAAATCAAAAGAAGAATATTTCATGACACACAAATGATATGAATTTTTTTTTTTTTACAGGGACAGAGAGAGAGTCAGAGAGAGGGATAGATAGGGACAGACAGGAATGGAGAGAGATGAGAAGCATCAATCATCAGTTTTTCGTTGTGACACCTTAATTGTTCATTGATTGCTTTCTCATATGTACCTTGACTGCGGGCCTTCAGCAGACCAAGTAACGCCTTGCTCGAGCCAGTGACCTTGGGTTCAAGCTGGTGAGCTTTTTTTTTGCTCAAGCCAGATGAGCCCGCGCTCAAGTTGGCGACCTCGGGGTCTCGAACCTGGATCCTCCGCATCCCAGTCCAATGCTCTATCCACTGTGCCACTGCCTAGTCAGGCAAATGATATGAAATTTAAATTTCAGTGTTTATAAATAAAGTTTAGTTGGAAGACACAGCCGTACCCATTCATTTATATACTGTCTGGCTGTTTTCACACCTTAACAGCAGAGTTCAGCAGTTGCAATAGAGGCCATATGGCCCACAATGCCTAAATATTTAATACCTGACTCATTGCAGAAAAAAATTGCCTGCTCTGTGTCTTACTCTGTTCAGGCTGTTATAACAACAGATACTTATTTCTCACAGTTCTGGAGGCTGGGAAGTTTAAGATCAAGGCACCAGCCGATTTATTGTCTGGTGAGGGCCCCATTTCTAATTCATAGATAGCCACTCACTTACTGTGTCCTCACATGGCAGAAGGGACAGGGAGTTTTTTTGGATCTCTTTTATAAGGTCACTAATCTTATTCATAAGGGCTCCACCCTCATGACCTAATTACTTTCCAAAGGTCCCACCTTCTAACGTCACATTGGCGGTTATGTTTCAACATATAAATTGGGCGGGGGAACACAAACATTCAGTCTGTTGGACCCTGTATTAAAAAGTCTTTGTACTTAGCTTCTGACCTTTTTTTTTTTTTTTTTGTATTTTTCCGAAGCTGGAAACGGGGAGAGACAGACAGACCCCCGCATGCGCCCGACTGGGATCCACCCGGTACAGCCACTAGGGGGCGACGCTCTACCCACCAGGGGGCGATGCTCTGCCCCTCCGGGGCGTCACTCTGTCGCGACCAGAGCCACTCCAGCACCTGGGGCAGAGGCCGAGGAGCCATCCCCAGCGCCCAGGCCATCTTTGCTCCAATGGAGCCTCGCTGTGGGAGGGGAAGAGAGAGACAGAGAGGAAGGAGAGGGGGAGGGGTGGAGAAGCAGATGGGCGCTTCTCCTGTGTGCCCTGGCCGGGAATCGAACCCGGGACCCCTTGCACGCCAGGCCGTCGCTCTACCACTGAGCCAACCGGCCAGGGCCAGCTTCTGACCTTTTAACAACCATGTTCATTAATGACCAGACAAGCCCTTAGGAGAGTAAGAAGATACTTGTGGAGAGGGCTCAAAAGTCTAGTATTCAGTTTAGTTCTTATAGATGACCAAATGTTTTTTTATTTTGATAGATCCTAACTCCAAGGTTAAACGATTAATGATAGGAACAAAATGTAAAATTCCTAAAGCATTACTTAAATTCCAACTATCACTATTATTGACTAGTGATAGTAGTGGAGTCTCAGTAAGGTTCCAGCTCTCACAACACATTCTAGTTTCATGATGTCACCTCTAAACACTCCTTTGGCTCTGAATTCTGAAATTATTCTAACATTGAATGTCAGCACTTTATTATGTTGCTCGATATCCCATTGAACAGGAGCATTCTGTATCCCAGAACTTACAGAGCTCTTCTGTAACTCAATTATTTTGAAAATTTGCTCTGTTTGAGTAACAGAATCTTCTTATCCTTCAAGATTTCTTTGAATTTTTTTCAGATGAGACTTCAATTTGATTTGTATCCACATTGTATTGATTTCAGTCGATGTGCATTTTGTTAGGAGGTTGTTAATCAGTCATTGACATGCTCTGTGTAGGCCTTTTGTTGTTGTTGTTGTTGTTTTATTTTTTTGTATTTTTCTGAAGTGAGAACCAGGGAGACAGAGAGGCAGACTCCTGCATGCGCCCAACCAGGATCCACCCGGCATGCCCCTAGGGGGCGATGCTCTGCCCATCTGGGGCGTTGCTCCTTTGCAACAGGAGCCATTCTAGCACCTGAGGAGGAGGCCATGAGGCCATCCTCAGTGCCTGGGCCAGCTTTGCTCCAATGTTGCCTTGGCTGGAGGAGGGGAAGAGAGAGACAGAGAGGAAGGAGAGGGGGAGGGGTGGAGAAGCATATGGGTGCTTCTCCTGTGTCCCCTGGCTAGGAATTGAACCAGGACTTTCACACACTGGGCCGATGCTCTACCACTGAGCTAGTCAGCTAGGGCTTTGTAGGTCTTTTGAACATATGTTGACTTAAGGAAATATCTGTGGTTTAAAAATACCAAGAGGTATATACAAATGGCCTACAGATATATGAAAAGATGCTCATCTTCACTTACTGTTAGAGAAATGGAAATCAAAACTATAATGAGATACCACCTCATACCTGTTAGATTAGCTATTATCAACAAGACAGGTAATAAGTGTTGGAGAGGTGTTGGAGAAAAAGGAACCCCATTCACTGCTGGTGGAAATGTAAACTGTACAGCCACTATAGAAGAAAGTATGGCAGTTCCTCAAAGTATTAAGACTAGAACTACCATATGACTCAGCATTCTCTCTACTGTGTATCTCCCTCCAAAACTAAAAAACATTGGTACTTAAAGACACATGCATCCTCATGTTCATCACATCATTATTCACAGTGGCCACGACATGGAAACAACCGAACTGTCCTTTGACAGAGGATTGGATAAAGAAGATGTGGTACTTATATACCATGAAATACTACTCAGCCATAAGAAATGATGACATAGTAACATTTACGACAACATGGATGGACCCTGAGAACATTATACTGAGTGAAATAAGTAAATCAGGAAAAGCTAAGAACTATATTATTTTACACATAGGTGGAATACGAAACTAAGACTCGTGGACACAGATAAAAGTGAAGTAGTTACCAGGGGAAAGAGGTTGTGGGGGAGGGGAGTAAAGAGGGACAAATACACGGTGACAGAAAATGATTTGACTTTGGGTGATGGGCACACAACATGATCAACAGCTCAAATGCTATAGAAATGTTTCCCTGAAACCTATGTACTCTTATTGATCAATGTCACCTTGTTACATTTAATTTTCTGAATAAAATAAAATACCAAGAGGTAAAGAAAATTATACTCAATCATACACCTCCAATTTCTATAACAATATAGAATTACCATAAACGGAAATACTGTATACCCAAATAATAATGTTATTGTGGAATCTACACTCTTATATTCTGATGAGATATTTATAGTTAAGGGAAACTGAATTTTGGTTTTTTTTTTGTATTTTTCTGAAGTTGGAAACGGGGAGGCAGTCAGACAGACTCCTGCATGCGCCCAACCGGGATCCACCTGGCACGCCCACCAGGGGGCGATGCTCTGCCCATCCAGGGGGCAATGCTCTGCCCATCTGGGGCATCACTCTGCCCATCTGGAGCATTGCTCTGCTGCAATCAGAGCCATTCTAGCGCCTGAGGCAGAGGCCACAGAGCCATCCTCAGCGCCCTGGCAAAGTTTGCTCCAATGGAGCCTCGGCTGCGGGAGGGGAAGAGAGAGAGAGGAAGGAGAGGGGGAGGGGTGGAGAAGCAGATGGGCGCTTCTTCTGTGTGCCCTGGCCGGGAATCGAACCCGGGACTCCCGCACGCCAGGCCAACGCTCTACCACTGAGCTAATCGGCCAGGGCCGGAAACTGAATATTTAAGAGTCAGGTTCAGTTCATTCCTAAAGAAAGAAATTTTGTAGCTATTGAATTATGGGCGAGATTTTATTAAGGTAAGAGCTCCCAAACCCTAGAGAGTGCTTATAGTAGGCATTAACATCACCAAATAAGTAGATGCAGTGCTCTTGTCCCTCAAGGCCTTTCAGCTCTCAAGCCAACTCAGCTGCTATGACTCCCAAATACTTATCTTCTCTCATGAGGATACAAGGTTCTCTTCTGAATGAAGTCTTGTAAACCTCTAGCACAGTGGTAGTCAACCTGGTCCCTACCGCCCACTAGTGGGCATTCCAGCTTTCATGGTGGGCGGTAGTGGAACAATCAAAGTATAAATAAAAAGATAGATTTAACTATAGTAAGTTGTTTTATAAAGATTTATTCTGCCAAACTTAGCGAAAATCTGACATAAAGTACTTGGTAAGTAATTATTATTATATGCTTTAACTTGCTGTAACTCTGCTTTATAAATTTTATAAAGTAAAGTTACTTCCCTACTTTATAAATCACCATTACTGTGGAACCAGTTAGAAAATGTTACTACTAACAGAGATACAAAAGTGGGCGGTAGGTATAAAAAGGTTGACTACCCCTGCTGTAGTAGAACCAGGCTGATGTATGTCTTTTTGTATTTTTATTGATTTATAGACTCTTAACTCCTTGATTGGTAACTTTGCTAATTAAGGAAGCTCACTTTAATAAAATTATTGTGTTTAGATGCTTGTTATTAGAAGCTGTGTGCCAAATGCTATTTAAAAATCCAATCATTGCCCTGGCCAGTTGGCTCAGTGGAAGAGCGTCGACCTGGCGTGCAGGAGTCCCGGGTTTAATTCTCAGCCACGGCACACAGGAGAAGCGCCCATCTGCTTCTCCACCCCTCCCCCTCTCCTTCCTCTCTGTCTCTCTCTTCCCTTCCCACAGCCGAGGCTCCATTGGAGCAAAGTTGGCCCGGGCGCTGAGGATGGCTCCATGGCCTCTGCCTCAGGCGCTAGAATGGCTCTGGTTGCAACAGAGCGATGGCCCAGATGGGCAGAGCATCGCCCCCTGGTGGGCATGCCGGGTGGATCCCGGTCGGGCGCATGCGGGAGTCTGTCTGACTGCCTCCCCGTTTCCAACTTCAGAAAAATACAAAAAAAAAAAATTTTTTTTAAAAACACCAATCATTAAGGTTAAGAAGATTTATTACTCACAGTGCTTTACATAACTCACTCCAATGGTGTTACAGAGCCATTGATCTAGTGTTATCTTAAACATGCCTATCTGTGATGTGTTTGTCCATTATTTGAACCTATCAACACAATAAAGTATTTTTTAATGTTTATTTTATTGATTTTAGAGAGAGAGGAAAGGAGACGGAGAGAGTGGAACAGGGACATTGATTTGCTCCTGTATGTGCCCTGACCAGGGATTGAACTGGCAACCTCTGCGCTTCAGAACAATACTCTAACCAACTGAGCTATCCAACCAGGGCATGATCAAGTCTCTTTTTGCAAAGGAGAGAGGGAGAGAGAGAAGGGAGAGAGATGAGAAGCATCAACTTGTAGTTGTGTCACTGTAATTGTTCATTGACTTGCTCATATGTGCATTGACGTGGGGGCTCAAGGTGAGCCAGTGACCCCTTGCTCAAGCCAGCGACCTTTGAGCTCAAGCCAGTAATCTTTGAGCTCACACCTGTGACCATGGGCTGGTGAGCCTGCTCTCAAGCCAGCAACCACGGAGTTTCGAATCTGGGTCCTCAGCATCCCAGGTCAACACTCTGTCTACTGTGCCACCACTGTTCAGGCGATAAAGTCTTAATAGTCAATTAAATAAATGACATTTGTTCACTGAAAAAAAGAGAGGGTTTGTTGCTGTTGTGCTTCAGGCTGCTACCCCATATGAAATCTGTAGTTGCTTTAATGGTATTTACTTTGTTATCAAGAATTCCTACTCGGCTTTCAAAGTTGGGTTCCAGTTGGGTCTGTTTATATTCTAAAATCTTATTTTAGTATTTTCCATTAGGATATGGCTTATCCTCATCTGATGTGGAACTGAGGTGTTTAGAGAATGAGCATAAGTAGGTGTTACTTCGTCTATATCCTTTGATCAGCTTTTAAAAATCCAGATACCTAGGTTGCACTTTATACCAAGTAAATCAGAATGTATGGAGTAAGAGCCATGGGTATATATATATTTTTAAAGATTGCATTGTTCAGCATGGTTTAGAAACCACTGCTTTACTTATTAGCCATATAACTTAGAGCAGGGGTAGTCAACCTTTTTATACCTACCGCCCACTTTTGTATCTCTGTTAGTAGTAAAATTTTCTAACTGGTTCCACAGTAATGGTGATTTATAAAGTAGGGAAGTAACTTTACTTTATAAAATTTATAAAGCAGAGTTACAGCAAGTTAAAGCATATAATAATAATTACTTACCAAGTACCTTATGTCAGATTTTCACTAAGTTTGGCAGAATAAATCTTTATAAAACAACTTACTATAGTTAAATCTATCTTTTTATTTATACTTTGGTTGCTTCACTACCGCCCACCATGAAAGCTGGAACGCCCACTAGTAGGTGGAAGGGACGAGGTTGAATACCACTGGCTTAGAGCAGTGGTCCCCAACCCCCGGGCCACGGACTGGTACCAGTCTGTGGGCCATTTGGTACTGGTCCTCAGAGAAAGAATAAATAACATGAAACATTGTCAGAATAACAAATTTAAATACAGCCTGAATAATGAGGACATGCTTGTTCCTCCTTTAACTTAGCCCAATAAATATCGTAAGTTTGACAATTATATTTAAAAATACCACAGTTTTTACGCTGGTCGCATAATTTTATTTTGTGCATTTATCCATCCCACCCTAAAGGCCGGTCCGTGAAAGTATTTTCTGACATTAAACCGGTCCATGGCCCAAAAAAGGTTGGGGACCACTGGCTTAGAGGGTCTTACCCCCAGTATCTATTTACTCCTCAGCATTAATTAGATGGCCTTATAATAACACATTTTAGTTCCTTGGAAAAAATGTGCTATATATATCAACATTATCATTATTATCACTATTATTTAGATGGTAAAAAAGCCATTTTTGTGATGAAATATACATAAAAAATTTACCATATTCATTTTTAAGTGTATATTTCAATAGTGATAACACATTCACATTGTTGTACTACTATCACCATCTCCAGACCCTTTTTCATCTTCTCAAACTGAAACTCCAGGTCCATTACACATAACTCCCTTCCCTGCAGCCTTGGTGACCAACCACAACTCTACTTTCTATCTCTATAAATCTGACGACTCCTGGGACCTCATATAGAAATCATACAGGATTTGGCTTTCTGTGACTGACTTATTTCAATTAGTGCATGCCTTCAAGATTCGCTCATGTTGTAGCATGTGTCAGGATTTCTTTCCTTTTTAAGGTTGAATAATATTCCATTGTATGTACATACAGTGTATAGCATGTAGTATATACCTGTGGTGGAATATTAGTGTTTATCCATTCATCCATCGATGGACTTGGATTGCTTCCACCTCTTGTCTATTGTGAATCATTTTGCTGTGATCATGGATGTGCCAGAAGCCAGTTTTATTTTATTTTTTTGTTGTTGCAATCGTGAAGGGGATTATTCTTTTGAGTTCATTCTCAAATGTTTCATTGTTGGCATATAGAAAGGCTATTGACTTTTTTTTTTAATGTTATTTATTTATTTATTTTAGAGAGGAGAGAGAGAGAGAGAAGGGGGGAGGAGCAGGAAACAACTCCCATATGTGCCTTGACCAGGCAGCTCCAGGGTTTCGAACTGGCAACCTCAGTGTTTCCAGGTCGACACTTGATCCACTACGCCACCACAGGTCAGGAAGAAGCCAATTTTAAGTGATAAACTGATGGTCTGTTCTCCCTTAAGATGCTCGTCTGGAATTGCTTGGTCTTTGTGGGTAGATGTTGGTGGAGTGCACCAGATGCGCAAGTACGTGCCCGTGGTGACTGGTCTTTTTACACAATATGGCAGAAATTAGATATTGCTTTCTAGATTTGCTCAAAGGTGGTAGTGAGTTATTTTATTGAATCTGCTTTCTCGCTCAAGCTGTGGATCAATCCCACAGAAGCTGTGTTTTACTAACATAGTGACAAGAGTCTCTGTCTAGAATGAAAAGATTCATGCTGTATAGTTAAATCTAACTCTGAAATGCCGCTAGGGCAAAATTGTAAGTTTCAAAACCAACCTAAAAAGGCGGGCAAAATTGTAAGCTTCAAAACCAACCTAAAAAGGCTCCTGTATATATTACGACTTTAGAAGTCATATGAACTAATTAGATCCAACCTAGAAGCCTCATTAGCATCCTTTTATTTCTGTCTGTGTTACTCAGATAAGCCATTTAGTCTACTTCTGTATACAATCTTAGCTTTTTGTGTTACGGAACCTTGTACCTGAACTGGAAGCTTCCTTTTTTTATTAGTTTATTTTAGTTTTTTACTCCTTTCCATTCTTTTTTTTTAATTTTTATTTTTTTATCTTTATTCTGAAGCTGGAAACGGGGAGAGACAGCCAGACAGACTCCCGCATGCGCCCGACCGGGATCCACCCGGCACGGCCACCAGGGGCGAGGCTCTGCCCCTCCGGGGCGTCGCTCTGCCGTGACCAGAGCCACTCCAGCGCCGGGGCAGAGGCCAAGGAGCCATCCCCAGCGCCCGGGCCATCCCCGCTCAAATGGAGCCCCTGCCGTGGGAGGGGAAGAGAGAGACAGAGAAGAAGGAGGGGGAGGGGGCGGAGAAGCAAACGGGCACCTCTCCTATGTGCCCTGGCCGGGAATCGAACCCTGGTCCCCCGCACGCCAGACCAACGCTCCACCGCTGAGCCAACCGGCCAGGGCCTACTCCTTTCCATTCTTAATGAACCACTCTTTGTCTCTTGATGTCTGGAAGGGTATTGTTTTCTTTTGTTTGTTTCTTTTTTCTTTTAGGTGAGGGGAAGAGGGAAGATAGGCAGACTCCAGCATGCACCTCCACCATGACCTCGACCATGATGGGGATCCACCCAGCAACCCCATCAAGAGCTATTTTTAGCACTTTAGGCTGATACACTCCAAAGGAGCTATCCTTAGCACCAGGAGCTATGCTCCAAACCAATCAAGCTACTGGCTGTGGGAGGGAAAGAGGGAGAGAAGGGAGAGAGGGAGAGGGAGAAAGAGAGAAGCAGATGGTTGCTTCTCCTGTGAGTCCTGACTGGGGATTGAACCCAGGACGTCTTATCCCGGACCAGCCCTCTGTCCACTGAGTTACTGGCCAGGGCCTGCTTTCTTTTTACAGATAGTTCAGATAGATGTTTTATAAGAAATCCACTATGTTAGTAAGTGAAAAAGTTATAGGGGCACACAACTTTGAAAAAGTAGTGATCACTTGTTTTAATATTGTATTGTATTTTTCTTCCCATTGGTTTGAGAGAGAGAGAGCGAGGCAAGGAGGGAAGGAAGAGAGAGAGGCATCAACTTGTTCTTTTCACTTAGTTCTATTTTAGTTTAACACTGTATTTCTGAAGGCATTTTTACATATTTCCACAACCCACCCACCGATTCTTACAGCATCAAAGAATGAATTTTCATGTGTATTTTTCACCTGCTCCCTTTGACACTTATCCTTAATCTTTCATTTATAATACAAAGCATTGTATATAAGTGAAACAGGCTTGGCCACATCACTGAAGGGCTAGAGACTTTCAACTCTGCTGGTCTTGTTGGGTTAGTAAGCAGGCTGCATCTGTGCGCCCTAAAAGGGAGCATCTGATGAGACAATGGTTTTAGAAATATGAGCAGCTCGTTCTTCTTGTCTGAAGACTTGTCTGTCAGATTCTACAGTCTGAGGGGCTGTGAGTGAGTAAACAAACCTTCTTTCTTTCCAGATCTCCATCTGCTGGTGGACGTGGCCTGCAAGCAAGAGCACTTTCCAAAGGAGGAAGAGTTAAAAGAGTGAGGGATGGATGACAAATGGGATATTGTGCACTAGCTGTGGCTGGAAGCAGACTAGCCTTGCACATAACACACTGTTGGGATTTTTTCAGTTCTGTTCAGGAAACATATTTTTGTTCTGTTTAGAATTTTATTCATTGGAAATTGGGAATTTGGTGTTTACTACCCTGTTCAGTTCAGATTGTTTACCTTGACAAACTACTATACATCTAGCAGCCTTTTTTTTTTTTTTTTTTTTTTTTGCTGCCCAGATCCCTTTCAAATGAAAAGTCCTGGCCTTCTGTTACAGCCAAGAAGCATCTACAAACTGCTGCATCTATGGTACTGGAAAATAATCTGTGTGTGCTGTGTGCTGATTTGTCATCTTGCCACTCAAATTATGGTCAGCACAACTCCAGTGGGGACTTGATCTGTTTCAAATCACAGTGTGATTCTTTTAGAGAAGATTGTGTGAGAAACAAAGGCATGTAAGGTCACCAAGATCACAGGTCTAAATGGTTCGGGAATTCCAGGGAAGAAACTCTGGGAAAGAGCTAATTTTCTAAGTGATTAACCAGGAAATGCTCTTCACTTCCTAACCCAGCATTCTGTTTCAAGAGCAAGGCATCCGGACTGGGACCATCCATCACACTTAACAACTCCTAATTCTTTTATATTAATGGGAGCATTCTTCTATTTTCATATTTTTCTTTAATTTTAATGATACATTATTATAAATAAGGCTTTGTTATATATCACTAATTTAAATGTCTTCTAAAGAAAAGTGTTTAACTTGCTAAATATACTTATAAATGCTGGTAGATTTAAAGGTTTAAAGTTTTATATCTTTATTAATATTGCAGGATAGAAGGATAAAGGATGTATGTGTAATATTTTTACTTTGAGGGGAAGTATACAATGTGTGAACAAAAACATTAAGAGATTTTAACACAGTGCTTTCTTATTTTAGATTTTTACACTCAGTAAGTATACATTCTCATCTGTATAGGGTATATGTGAAAATTTTGGTAGAAACTGATTAGTAGTCATTTAACAGAAGCTTTAGCACCAATATTTTTAATAGTTTATATCTGATTTCGCTTCTGAGAAAATATTGGATAATGGGATAGACTATAACATTTTTATCTTATCTCCTCTGTAGGATTATAAACTCGAGGAGTAGGATTGTGGCACTGGTTTTCAGAGAGTAGCTTGGTTGTCCACTTCCTGTGGTTGGTCCCTCATTTGCTCAGACCAGGACAGCAAGAAACTTTCTGATTTAAATTAAGTTTTCCTAATAAGCACTGCAGAAACAAATGGAAAGCCTAGGAATATGAAAGTAATTAAAAAGAAAGGCACTTAGCAATATGATAGAAGTACTATGGTAGCATTGTGGGTATAACGATTCAGTAAATTGCACTGTGCCTTCCCAGTGATGTCAAACCCTACAACTGTTACAAAGATAATTTTTTAGAAAAAGATGAGCTCTGCATTGGTGACTCAGTTTAGATATGAAAGTAGGTTCTGAAAAGTGACCTGTTTGGTTCACCTGATTCTACTGGTTGATGCCCATGGGATGGGCATTTGTTCGTCTTAGCAAGGTTTAAAAGACGAACAGATTATCAAGAGGCCTACATCTTTTGACCAGACTGTGTCTTTTGGCAGAGTATGTGAAGAGGAGGCCCAATTTCCAAATGAAGGAACTTTGTTTTTTCTCTGTCATGTTGAAAGGTGATATACCATGGTGATATTTCTTCCCTTTTAAATATATCTTTCTTCGCTTTGTATGTTAAAGAGATAATATCTTCTGAGGAACATGTGTCAAGTAGGAACCTTAGCATGGATTTGGTTTCAGTTGTTTTTTAAGGCTTAATGAATGAAATGGTCTTTATCAGCTTTCCAAAGTTGTTTTAAAATATATGAATACAGCAGAGGAAGGAGCTAGCTCTCCTGCTGTGCTCACATGCCTGCTGCCTATCAGCTAAAGCGATCATCACTGACTTGAGTAAAAGGGAAAAAGATAAATGAAATCTTTGTGTGAATTAGCCAGTCAGGTCTGACACATACTAACAAGGTTCCTGACTAGCACTTCAGTGTTTCAAAGCCTTAAGCATGATAAATTTCAGTCAGCAATAAAGTGAACATTTCAATTTGACTTGTCTTGCTTGTATTTACTGTTTAGTTGAGTATTAGAAACCTCGGTCATTTTGACTATTGATCATAATAGTAATGTTTAAAAGAGAATGTACTGTTTTTTAAAGAATCGACTTTTTAAGAGAATATGTCCTAACTTTTTAATTTTCTAACTTGCACTTGAATAGAGATTATATTTTTTAAATGCCATTAAGGTTAAGGACAATTCTTAAACCTGTTTATAGAAGCCTAGTTTTTTGGAATAGGATGCACGGTCTTCAAACGTTAGTCAATCCAGATGAGAAAGTGGGTCCTGAAGGATGACCTGTCTCCTGTGTAGGAGCACATGGTAGTATCAGGGAGAAGGCATTTCATTACCATGGTGATAGCATCTTTGTGACATCGCTGTGGAAGCTGAGGCAGACCAACCCCTGAGAGATAACTCCCAAACTTTAAAGCCGAGAATAATTTCCCGTGCTTGTCCATTCTAGTGACCTAAGCAAACACAGTGTATCAGTGAACTAAACCACCCAGAGCCATTTGGTTTGGTCCTTAGTATCTCAGGGTACCCAGGTTCAGAAGATCATCATCAGTCCCAGATCCTGGAGTTTCTTTAAGGTAGGGTAACCACATTTATGTTTTTTTCCTTCTTTCAGCTAAATGTGTGTATTAACACTTAGGTTTGATTTTCTTAATTCCTTTGCAAGATTCAAGCAGGAATAAGTGAAGCAAAGTCCTTTAGTAACTTACTTTTTGTTTAGTTTAACTTTTAATATATTTTTGTATATATCATATAATGTATATTTTGCATTATTTATGCTGTACATAGCAAAAATAAAATAAAAATATAAAACCATAAAATATTTTAAAAGTTCTTTCCAGAAGAATTAGATCTATTTCTAATCTGTTTTTGTTGTTGTTTTTGGGTTTGGTGTGTGTGTGTGTGTGTGTGTGTATGTGTGTGTGTGTGTGTGTTGTGAGAGAGAAGAGAGAGAAAGACAGGAAGGGAGAGAGATGAGAAGCATCAACTTGTAGTTGCGGCATTTTAGTTGTTCATTCATTGCCTCTTATATGTGCCTCGACTGGGGGGGACTCAAGCCAAGCCAGTGACCATGGGATCATATTGATGATCCCACTCTCCAGCCAGAGACCCCACCATGCTCAAGCTGGTGAGCCCATGCTGAAGCCGAATGAACCTGTGCTCAAGCTGGCGACCTTGGGGTTTCAAACTTGGACCTCAGTATCCCAGGCTGACGCTCTATCCACTGTGCCACCATCAGTCAGGCTATTTCTGTTCTTTTGAAAGGAGCTATAAGAAGTCTCTGCTTGCAATATATTCTTAGTGTTTAACCAATAAAGAAAATGTGCTAAGTTAAGAATTTACATTAGAATTTATCTCTTTACGTTAGTTGTTAAGCCTAAAATATCAAAACCATTCTTATAAGCCTTTAGGGGAAAAAAGCTCAAGGTGAATAGCACTAGTAATTTTTCCCTGGTCAGGGCACATACAGAAACAGTTCTTGTCTCTCTTTCTCTCTTCTTTCCTCTCTCGCTAAATCAAATAAAAGTTAATAAAAAATTTTAAAAGTGTACAGTTCAATAGTGTTAATCACATTCCCATTATTATACAGTTGTACAATCTGGAAAGATTATTGGTAGCAGGTCAAACAATTGTCAAGCCATAGTTAAATACAATCTGGTGAATTTAAAAATTCAAATTTTAGAAACATTAGAAATGCATTATTTCAAATGACGAGGTTACTAGAAGGGTTATAGTTCATGAATGTGGTCGTGAGCTAAAAATTAGTTTTCTTTTTGCCTACATTCTTCTCATTAGGCATATTTATTTCCCCCTGTGCTTGCATTTATGACATAGACTTCCCTGCAGTCTTACATTGAGGGTATAGGTCTTCTCACACAGGTGTGAGAAGACATGAACATTCCAGCCCTCTGACATCACCCTGATCTAAAAGCTTTACACAGAAGCACAATTTAGAAAAGAGCCATTGCATTTAAATCAGTAAGAGCTGAAGAAAAACTATGCATGAAATAGAGTCCTTACCAGGGTAGTAGACATAAGGGCAATAAATCAGTAAGTACCAGAGCACAGGATCACTTTATTCTGGCTTGGTGCCATTTGTAGACACTAAAACCCGGAAGGAGCAGAAATCTCTTTGAACTTATATTTGCAAAACCCTGTGCCTATTCTTTTTATCTTCTGGGTTTCCTTTATTTATTTTTTCTCTTTATTTCCTCATACCATCATGCTCTCTTAGGTGCAGAATCTGCTTAGATATCTGTTTGAGGGGCCCTGATTTACATGGGGTAGCTGGCTGGCTTACCCAGAGATAGGAATGGAGGACTGAGTTGGATGCAATTTGGATGTGGCTCGATAGAGGGAGTAGAGGAGCTGAGAGAAGACAGAGCGAAAGAACGTGTCTGGTTTGGTGTGCGCGCCCAAGCCGGAGCCCTGGCTGGCCGGGAGGAGGAGGGGCAGGCTGGGGGTGGTTGCCTCTAGCTGCTCCACCCTCACTTTGTGTCAGCAGGTAGAGAGCGTGATTGCAGTCTCAGGGGAGGGAGGCCGAGCTAGAACACCAATTACAAACCACAGGCTTCCTCCTCTAGGGGGTTGATCCAGAATTGTCTTTCTGGAAGGGAAGCACTCGAGTCCTTCCGAACTTTCCAAGTCCATCCATGATTCAGAGATACTGCCTTCTCTCTCTGGGATTTTTTCTGTGTTCCTGATAGTGAATTGTTGCTTTGCTTCTTGTCTCTGTCAAGATTTGATCATTTTATACGCTGTTCGGGGAGAAAAAGAACTTTTGTTAGAAAGGAGATTTCAGAAATGACTTTGGATCCTCTCTAAGTGTTTTTAGAGTTCTTGGGGACAGTAGCTCTAACCCTGGAGTAAGATTCTGCCTTTGACCTGCATGGATTGTTTTCTCAGGCTGCGGAATTCCTCGGCACCTACCTGCAGTGTGGGGCACTTGGTTTGGTTGCAGAGTAAGAAGGTGGAAGAATGAGCTGTACTTGGTTAAACAGTTGAAATCTTTTTTTGAGCAGGATCTCTAAAAGCATAATTGAATTTGTTACACCCCCGTGGATTCCAGTGGGCCCTACAGCGCAACAGGTTTGCAGATTTCTTTTGAAATTCTTGTTTTGTTTTTGTTTTTTTCTCCCTCTGCCTCAGCAAAAGAAAGAATCTGTAGAACGGGTTCATGTTCAATTGCTTGGCTTTTCAGCACTTATTCTGAAGACTTTATAAGATTTTTAAAATTTGACCTCTGAACACAGTGGGCTTTGTAGTTGAAGTGTATTTATGTTTCTTTAAGGGTGCTCATTTTAACATCTTAGAATCTAAGGTTTTGTTTGTACAAAGATCCAGATTCTGAGGTGGGCCTAGAAACAGCACAGACACCCTCCTCAGCCTTTTTACTTTTTCAGGGTCTTCTTAGAGCCTGTAGACTAATCACCTCCCTAACCCCCCCTATCTTTTGCACCCCACCCCCTCAAGGAATTTGAAAACGTGTTAGGAATAGTCCTTTGTTTTACTTAAGAACTGAGAAAATTACAGATTATAAAATCGGGGTAATAAAGCAGTTTCTAAAACACCTCATGGGAAATCCAAGTGTTGGGCATTCTCAAGCAGGAGAATAAAAGCTGGAATCCTTCAGAGAGGAAGAAAAGTAAAGATAGAGAGACAGTTTTTAACTGGGAAAAATAAGTGGAAAGCTAACCCTTTCAGATGTTTTCCTAATTTGAAAGTTGGGAAAGGTTGCGATGCTCAGGGTTATCCTGTAATATGTAAAGACATAAATTACCACCTGATTTATGGGCAAATTTAGGTAGAACATTTAATAATTATAGTATATTTTAAGTTCTTAAAAAATATCAATTCAATGGGCCTAGAACTTTGGCCACATTGAAATAGTTTAATGTGTAAACGTTTATGAATACATTGCTGTAGCATCTTTGGACATCTCTCAAGGTGTGACCTGAAATGTTGTTCCCTATCCTTCCTCATTTAAAAGGAAAACTCTCCTGTGATCATTAGCCTTTTACCATTGACAAATTATGTGGCTTATAAAGGGCCATCTCTTTTCTGAGCTGGAGTTCTCTCTCACCTTCAATGCATGGCCTTAGTTGTTTACTTTGCCTTGTTTTGTTCATTAACATTGGGTTTAGTGGCTCGACAACTTGATGCATATGGAAGACCAGCACCAAGTGATCTGACATAATAAAAATTCAGGATGTGACATTCAACATCAAGCAAAGCGGGAGACTCCGAAGAGAAGTGGTGATACCTTTACTAATACCAGCGAAGATGGGAGAAGAGGACATGCCAGCCACAGAAGTGGGCTGAAAACACCCTCTGTCCCCCCGGTCCGGAATGCTACCTGTTCTTGGGAATATACTGTAGAGAAAGGACAGGCCCAAACTCTGCAATGGGTTTCTGAAACTGCAGCCTAAGTTCTTCCTTCATGTGTCTGGATCTGAGAACCTGCGTTTGGTGTGAGCCGGTGGAAGCAGTATGCATGGCCAAAGAGCATTGCCGCAGCTGGTAGCATGAGTGGCGGCCACCAGCTGCAGCTGCCTGCCCTCTGGCCCTGGCTGCTGATGGCTACCCTGCAGGCAGGCTTCGGACGCACCGGACTGGTACTGGCAGCGGCGGTGGAGTCTGAAAGATCAGCAGAGCAGAAAGCTATTATCAGAGTGATCCCCTTGAAAATGGACCCTACAGGAAAACTGAACCTCACTTTGGAAGGTGTGTTTGCCGGTGTTGCCGAAATAACTCCAGCAGAAGGAAAACTAATGCAGGTAAGGATACCTTTATTATACTTCCTTTCCATCTGTTTTAAATATCCCTTTTTTCTTTTGTTTCCCAAGCCAAATACTATTCAAGGGGCTTCTGTTGCTTAGCTTTTTATTTGTCTCATCTTTTAGGGCTGTTACCTTGTTGGCATTCTAATGTGAATTTTTATTTTGTACTCGAGAAGAAACCTATAAATCCTGCATTTTAGAAGCTTCTTGGCTTATTTTTAGCTCTGGTATTACATTGCCTTTTTAGATACACATAGTAAGTAAGGCCTTTTGCAAGTGATATATTCTAGACACAATTTTTTGATAGGTGAAATGTATGGGCTTGTATTTAATTATGGACTGTACTTTATATCCTGTTTAAATTTGAAGTGAGCACGAAGGAGGCTGATTTTAATGGTCAGTAGCACCCTGAAATTCTAGAATGCCCTTGGAGCATATTTGATCACTATGTCACTTTCAAAATTCAGTCAAGCTTGAATGCTATTGCTGGCTTTAGACCACGTGTGGCACCCTCTTGTTAAGCCCAAAATGGAGAGGACTGGATTACAAAATGGACACGAGGTGTAAACTTGCCTCCTTGATCACTTTGGTCCTATCTGCACATAATTATATTATTTTCAAAATTTTCAAATTTAACCTGGTTTTTATTGACCCACTGAGTTTTTCAGACACAGTTTCAGACCAGGTGGTGATTTTGCCTATAACTCATTCATAACCGATTCTGTGTTGAATTTATGAACTGACTGGGGTCAGAGCATTTCACAGGTGAATTTGCTCTTTCCTCATGGTGAAGAGAGAGCCGACAGGGCTGTGTACCTTTCCACTGTGGCCTTTCAGTGTCTTAGTCCACAAAGTCCTGTTCTTTATTGATCACATTTTATGCTATGAAAGGGCTCTTCTTGCTGTAGCTCTTGGGCATAGGTTAAAATGTTGTTAAATATGATTTATCTCAGCATCCAAGCTCAGATTTTTATTTTAGGATATGAACAAAACCCAAGTATTGTATGAGTTTATATTCTGGTCCACTTTGAAAAAGAAGAGAAGAAAATTTAACAAATTATAGAATTCTCCTTTCCAAACGTGGGTTTCTATATATATGATTTAGTGGTTTTTCGTGATTACTTTTTAGGCAATATTTTGAAGCTGGGATAGTGAAGGGGAAGAAGAAGTGGTTGAAATGGAAGGCCTCGCTATTTAGAAAAATAAACAGGGAAAGAGACTGTATCTGGAAAAAACTGAAGAACTTTTGGATAAGGGTTGAATCATTTCATTTGAACCCTAGGATGGATGGAATTAGGAACATTTAAAAACTGAAACATAAATCATTTTGAATACAACAATTGCAAAGGAAACTTCCTTCCTGGCTTTCCCTTGTTAACACCCTGAATCATGAGGAATGTGCTCCATTTTCATTTTTCACTCTAAGCTATTTTACTCTAGAACCATACTTTGGTCTCAGGTCTTTGGGAGCCGTTCTAAGCTTTGTGCCTTCTTAACGTCCCACGGCAGCGGCATGTCCAGCAGGTTAGTTATATACTGCATAAACTCGTGTCCTTTTTATCTTAAATTTTTTGTCTTCTCTCATAAAGCTCTACATCAAGTTTCTGTGTGTTCATAAAGGAGAAGGTGTATCAGAGACACTATCTGGCATTCTCTTTGCCAGTCATGATTTTGTCAATCATTATATCTTCTCTCATTTTGCCCTTTTCCTCACTCTGGTAAAATTTGTTAAATTTTTTTAGCTGTTAATGTTGAGCCTATTAGTATACTTTAAGTACTGGCTATTTTGTGAAGAGGAATTTCACTGTGTCTGTTACTTAGCAAGGCCTTGCAGGCTTTGTGCTAGATTCACAGTTTGCATGATTGCAATTTTCAGTCTTTCTTTACCTTTTTATGTCCACATAAGCTTCTTCTAGGTCCACAATAAATTTGTCAACTGGCCTAGTTTAGTCTGGAGACTTTCAGTATTGCTCCTGGTTTATTGTCTACGAATCAGTTTTTAACCTACAATGGTTACTCAATTTTCTTAATAGTCTCTTAGGAGAGAATTATTTTTGAACAGCAAAAACAACCTTTTGAATGATAAGCTTCAGTTTTTCTTTATTCATTGTTTGATTAACTCTTTCAAAGAACTCTCGTATGTTGGGGACACACGGTTTTACAGTTCTAGAACCCACGCTGTTCACTTCTTATCAGATCACACTGCACTCAGGTCTACTCAGCTGTGGTTAACCAAGCCTTTCATTTAACCGAAGGTCTGTTTGTATCTCCTAGAGGTGTGCTTTGCTCTACTTTAGCTGTCCTGGTGGATAGGTGTACTCTGGTGCCACAGATCTAGAGGGCTCTTGTCTGTTGGCCTTGAGGAATTTTGGATAAGTCTATGTAACTCTATCTATGAATGAATTATTCCAGCTGCCTGTTAAGCTAGATTGTCTCTGAAGATGCAGTCAGGTCTTTGTAAAACTGGGGGGGTGGGGGAGGCGGTGTTATGGATTGGGAAATGTAAAGGCATGAAAACAGTGATTTTAAAAAATAATAACCTTATTGTGGTTTCTGGAATTCTCTGGGAGTTTCAGAAACTCTTAACATTTTGCTCAATGGATTCAAGGTATGTAGTTTCATAAGGAACAAATCAACTAGATTTTCACTTGTATTACAATTTTAATATTTCTTAGACAATCAAAGACACACATCCCTTGACAGTATGCCCCCAATTTGTTTAATAATAAGATGGACCATAGAATTGTCTTTAAAATAATGTTGCTTGTTTCAATATCATCTGATAGCTGTGCAAATGAGGATGTTAAAGGCCAGGCCTTGGTGAATTTTTGCCCTGATTCTTATACCTCACTTTTTGTGCTTAGTTTCTTTTTACCACAGTAATAATACATTTTACAAATGAAACTAGACCACCTTCTAGCTTCTTTTTAGTTTTCCCATTGATTTGAGAGAGAGAAAGAGAGAGAGAAGCATCAACTCACCGTTCCACTTGGTTGTGTGCTTATTGATTGCTTCTGGTGTGTGCCCTGACCAGGAGTGGAACCTGTGACCGCAGTGCACCTGGGCCGATGCTTTATCCATTGAGCAACACGGCCAGGGCTATGAGATATGTTTAAAAATTTAAATTGTAATATTCTTTTTATAGTACTAGAAGAAAAAGTAGAGGAAGGAATGTTGCTTTTGCTATATTCTTCCATTTCAAAACTCCCCATCTTAGCCCTAACCAAATCATAATGTTTTCCTTTCTTCTTTCCCCAGATGCTTCTCTGCATTACCGTATCATTCCACACCCCTGTGCCGTTGGCCAGTGTCTTAGGTTCGTCCTGCGTTTGCCACAATCTCTGCCTCTGCCTTTCTTCTCATTTCCTTCTACATTTTTGTCTGTTTCCACTTAATTTTTATATTTGGGATAACTTCCCTTCCACTGCTATTCTGGTCAGTATTTTCCTAACTAGCCATCAAAAATCCATGCCAAAAAGTACTTCTAACTCTGTGTAGTGATGGATGTTAACTGAACTTATTATGATAATTATTTCACAATATATACCTATATCAAGTTATGCTGTACACCTAAAACTAATACAATGTTATATGTCACTTATATCTCAATTAAAAGAGAGAGAGAGAGAGAGAGAGAATGGGAGACCAAAAAATCCATTTCAAGGAAACTTTCTAGATTTACTAAGTATGGAAGTGACGGATAAGGAAAACTAAATAACAGTGATCATAACTTATTACTGTTTTTATTTTCCATTTGAATACATTCTTCTCTTGGTTTCTACCATTGTTCATGGGAAATGTGCTAGAGCTTATGTATTGTAATTGTTCTATTTCCCGGTTTGTTTTCAATGTTTGTTTATATTATTGCTAGTAGTAGGGTTGCCACCACTTCTAAAAGTGATGTCTTATTTTCTTTCTCGATTTTTGTTCCTTATCACAAATGTTATTAGAGGGGACAACCCCAAGTTAATCTTTTCTTCTCAAAGCAAAAGAAACAGAGGATCTTAGTGTAGTGCAAGAGAGGTCACCAGGTCTTCAACCATCACACTCTTCCTGTTCAGCTGGTTGTCCTGGATTTTCTTAGACTTCAGGATAAAGTGATGCTCAAGATTAGAAAGCGCTGCCCTGAGGCTTCAGGCCTGCAGTGGGAGCTGCGGCAGTGAACACCTCCTAGACTAGACTAATTCCCCCTTGCGCGATGTCTCTGCCTGCCCCTTAATTTACCGATTAGTCAACATCTAGTTATCCTATCTTTGCATTTTCACTTTATTTGTAGTCAGGTCCTGAACTGAATAGTTTGGGGAGGGAAAGAAAACTTTATTATAAAGTTTTGGACAAAGTCAGAGAGATAATGCTATGTAGCAAAATGGTAGGTAACAAAGTGACTAAAGTGTGACTCAGGGGACTGACTCTGAGCTCTGACTCTGTCATTACGCAGTTGGGTGATGTGAGACAAAGTGGTTTTCACTTTCCTAGGCTTTAGATTTCGTATCTGTCAAGTGGAGGGATTGAAATAGAATAGTGAACCACAAACTTATGTTGTGAACTTTACAGGTATGAACTCACTGACTCTTCACAACAACTTCATGAGCGAAGTACAGTACTTTTATTTTTCACGTTTTTACAGCTAGGGAAACTGAGACTCAAACTGAATATCTGCCAAGGTCACGACCGTAACTAGTACGGGGCCTAGTTGGAACTTGAACCCCAGAGCGCAGGCTTTTCCAGCTCTGAAATTCCATACATCTAGGAATGCCATAGAGGCTTTGTGTAAATGACTAACTCCTGTCTATAGTAGAAAGGAATGACAATGATTGGTATTATTCTCTGAGATTGGTCCAGAAAACACAATATCCTACTAACTTCTGATAACCTCTGCATTTCTTGTACTCTCTGATTTGTGTTTCATATGCAAAGATATTTGAGAAGCAATATACCAGGCCTATGGTCAATTTCTAATAAAGAATGACATAATAGATTTTGAAACAGCATCCATTGAACCATCATTGTGCAAGTTAAGAGTTCCTTGGAAGCAGAGATTTCAAAGATTTTGTGATTTTGCTTTGAGGCCAGCCTTTAAAAGACGTATTAATATTCAGGGTGCAGTCAACTGCCAGTTATTTATGTTAATGGAGGTGCAGATAATCCAATTAATTTATAATTGACTTTGGAAACTAGTCAGAAGTGCATTATCAGATGTAGTTCCTCTGTGTGCACAAACAGTCGTGGGTGCCTGCCTCCTGCAGTGCCAGCTCTGAGCCTTCTTGACGTGGCTTTGTTGTTAGAGGCCTGGCACCCAGAGGACAGAAGGGAGCTGCAGAATATTGTTTTTAAGTTAAGAAGATATCTCTTTTATGAGTAGCCATCAAACGGACTTCTATATATAATAGTTTAATACTTCAAGTGGATTCCAGTGAAAGTTTTGGAAGTTCAAATTCATAAATCTCTGTGGTCAGTAGGAGGTAATGAATGAGCAGTTCCCTGGTTATTGTCCCTGTCAGTCTAGTTAGTGTCCACTTAGCTGATTCTGGGGCTATAAATTTCCATGGCTTTTGTAGTAAATGTGTGTGTGTGGGTGGGGGTAACTCTTTATCTAAAAATTAGCCATAGTTTATTTTTTATGCAGTATTAAGGATATTCCTGGGCTTGTGGTTAGTTTGATTTGTTTTCAATAGGTTTTGCCTTTATATGTTATTCAATGAAAAGTGTTTTCTTGGAACTTTTTTTTTTTTTTGCTTTTCTCTTTTATTTTTTTCAAAGTGCTAAGTAGAGTAAAGGAAAAAGATATTGTAAATCAGGCGTTCCCAAACTACGGCCCGCGGGCCGCATGTGGCCCCCTGAAACCATTTATACAGCTCCCGCTGCACTTCCGGAAAGGGGCACCTCTTTCACTGGTGGTCAGTGAGAGGAGCACTGTATGTGGCGGCCCCCCAACGGTCTGAGGGACAGTGAACTGGCCCCCTGTGTAAAAAGTTTGGGGACCCCTGTTGTAAATGATGAATATAGTATTATAAATGTACTGTCAGGAACCAGAATCATTAACAGGGTATTATTAGAGAAGAATGTGATAACAATGTTCCATTGAATTTATGTTTTCTTCCAAGAAGCTTAAAATGATTCACTAATATGTGCAAGCCAGGTAAGAACAGGTGATATTTACTTTATTTTACAGAAAAGAAAACATAGTGGGGAAGAGAAAACAAGTACATTGTCCAAGAACAAAGCTACACAGAGATGGTCCCGGGCTCTTTGTAGGCAAGAGATGAGTAATCCAATTTTTAGAATATCCAAGGCTGTGGCCTTCTCAGGGGTCACTTCTACCAAGTGAGAAACCTGAAAAGCTAAAAGATTGTCAGTGCCCGAGATCTCCTCTGTTTGGACCTACACGGCTCAGTGTGAAAATTCAGTCAGAAAACTATTGGGGAAGCGCTTTGCCAACTCCGGGTCTCAAAAAGCCCTGTGAGCCAGTGCCCTGGCCTGCATTCATTGTTCTTTTGAGAATTGTAATTAGAGTAAAAGTCAGCCTTTATAGTGAATGGTAGAGCTCTCCAGACGGCCTGCACCCTCACCTTTCCCCTCCCCTCCCCTCCCCTTCCCCCCCTCCCCTCCCCTCCCCCCCCTCTCCTCCCCTCTTCTCCCCCCCCAGCCACTCTGACCGCCTTGTTGTCCTTCAGCTGTCCTCCAATTAAACCAGGCAACTTCTACTGCAGGGCCTTTCTGCTTGCTGGTCCCACTTACACCCCAGTTACTGTCTCCTCTTAGTCTTTCAGATGTCACCCCAAGTGTCAAATGTACCTTCTCTGTGAGGCTTGTCTAGACCATCCTATTCCGAAGGACTCTTCCTATCTGCCCTCCCCAGTCGTGTCTCCTCCCCTGCTTTAGTTTCCTTTATAACCCCATCGCCACGGGACGTACTGTAGTGTGTTACTTCCGTAGTTGTCCGACTCCCCGTGTAGATTATGAGTTCTGTGAAAGCAGGGATTTTTGTCTCTAGTACAGAGCTATATTCTGGGGAATAGTGCCTTGGTGTATACTTAGTGACTTAGACACAGTAGGTACTCAATGAACATTTACTGAATGAATATAAGGAACGTGATGGTGCTAACTGATAGCTGAGAGATAACTTGAGGATGGAACAGCCTTATTTATCTCATCATACTTGAAGTGCACTATGAGGTGAGTTATTTTGAGCCTTGGGTTTGATATAGCATGCTCAATTCATTAACTGCTCTGTCCTACTGACAGTGTCTCCTTGATTGTTATTTCCAAATTATAAACAATATGTTTGAGGTGTTCTTTATACAGTATTTTTACATATTTTTTTCTTCTAGCAAGAGGGAGAGGAGGCCTGACCTGTGGTGGCGCAGTGGATAAAGCGTCAACCTGGAAACGCTGAGGTTGCCGGTTCAAAACCCTGGGCTTGCCTGGTCAAGGCACATATGGGAGTTGATGCTTCCTGCTCCTCCCCCCCCTCCCCTCTCTATAATGAATAAATAAAATCTTAAAAAAAAAAAAAGAGGGAGAGGAAAGGGGACAGGGGTGGGGGTAGGAGGGAGGGAGAGAGATGAGAAGCATCAACTTGTAGTTGTAGCACTTTAGTTCATAGATTGCTTCTCATACTTGCCTTTACTAGGGGCTCCAGCTGAGCCAGTGACCCCTTGCTCAAGCCAGTGACCTTGGGCTCAAGCCAGCGACCTTGGGCTTCAAGCCAGCGACCTTTGGGCTCAAGCTGTGACTATGGGATCGTGTTGATGATCCTAGGCTCAAGCTGGCGACCCCGCGTTCAAGCTGGATTGTGTTCAAGCCAGCAACCTCGGGATTTTGAATCTGGGACTTCATCATCCCAGGTCAACACTCTATTACTGTACCACCACCAGTCAGGCTAACAACATTTAATTTGGTTTAAGAGCTCAACCCTTGCTTTTTAGGAAATTTTGATTTTCCAAGAGAGATTTATTGGGGTACTGACTTTAAATCAGTAATAAATTATTGGCATATAGTATATCCAAAGAACCCCATCTTCTCAATCCTTAAGCTTGTGATTCCCAGTTCTTGTTTTGAGATATCCTAAAACAGTGCTTTTCAATCTTCTTTTTGTGTCACAGGCCCTCTTAGACTGTGATGAAAGTTATTGGCCATATGTACTTAACATACAATTTTGCATAAAGTCTCAGTGAGTTGAGAATCTTCGAGACATGTGTAGGAATCTAAGGATATAAGACTAAGAGCTGCTATCCTAGAATAATCCTAATTATTTCAAGAAATGAAACCAAATTCTCAAATTTGCTGTCAGTTTACTTAATTTAAAAGGTATTTGTGTACATTACTTGAAGTCAAACAGATATTATGATGCAATTATAAGAAGGTTAGTCTGAACTAAGATCACCTTAGATGTAAAAATTGGTATCTGACAAAGATCTGCTTATGTGTAGTAAAAAAAAAAGTGCTCTCCAAATGTTAAGCGAAACTGTACATCAATTTAAAAAATGCTTACAACTTACCTTATGGTGATTTCACTTAAAAGACTCATGCGAATAAAGACTATTTCACTAATATGTTTTGATATAAATAGAACAATTGTGACTGTGTCTATTTAGCTAGTAAATTGGGAGAACAGAAGCTATAAAACTAACTTTGGTTACTTTCAATCTCTGTGGTTTCTATTCTTTAAGCTCCATTGCTTTTCCTAAGGTAGGTTTCCTTGGGCTCTTAAGTTTCTTTTTTTTTTTTTTATTTCTGAAGCTGGAAACGGGGAGAGACAGTCAGACAGACTCCCACATGCGCCCGACTGGGATCCACCCGGCACGCCCACCAGGGGTGACGCTCTGCCCACCAGGGGGCGATGCTCTGCCCCTCCGGGTCGGGTCGTTGCCGCGACCAGAGCCATTCTAGCGCCTGGGGCAGAGGCCAAGGAGCCATCCCTAGTGCCTGGGGCAGAGGCCAAGGAGCCATCCCCAGCGCCCGGGCCATCTTTGCTCCAGTGGAGCCTTGGCTGCGGGAGGGGAAGAGAGAGACAGAGAGGAAGGAGGGGGTGGGGGTGGAAAAGCAAATGGGTGCTTCTCCTATGTGCCCTGGCTGGGAATCGAACCCGGGTCCCCCGCACGCCAGGCCGACGCTCTACCGCTGAGCCAACCGGCCAGGGCAGGCTCTTAAGTTTCTATATGCCATAATAGAAAACTTTGTATCTCTTTTTAAAGGTTTATTGTTGATTGCTGGTTTGTTTATATTTAAAGAATGGATAAGCTACTTTACAGCTGGTTTGTTTATATTTAAAGAATGGATAAGCTACTTTACATACTCTTATCTGAGTTCATGGATATATTTTGTTTTGGTTTGATACTTTTTATACATTACAGTTTGCGTATAATTTGCAAAGTCAGAAACATCAAAATAATTTCTTAGGTTTTTTTTTTTTAATTGTGAACACAAAGGCTCACATTTTTCCTGGAGATAGGAAATTAAATTCTGATCCCTGAATATAAAGCAGTGGTAATTGTTCCTTTGAGACCACTGTCTGTTTGTTTTAATCTAGAATACTTCCCTTATGATAGAAATCAATCACAATACAACTGTAACTTTAACAGCATTCAGTTATGTACCTAATAATTTCATCCATGCTATAATATACCAAAGGTGTACTATTGTTCATATATGAATATATAACAATTGAGAAATACTGTTGCTATTGTTATTTTGTAGAAACTTAGGATAAGACTGAAGGCCTTAAATCTTACTCCTACTAATCTTGCAGTTTCCTAAAAAATGATTACAGATTCCCATTACTCTCCCCCCTAACAATCTTGTGTATTATCCACTGTAAAAAAATCTTTTATGTGATTCAGGTTTCATGTTTTGTTTTTTTTTCATTTTTATATCTTTTATGTAGCAGTATATTGGTTATCAGACTTTAAAATTCTTGTGGTCAAGTATTTTTTATTTATTTATTTATTTATTTATTTTCTTGTGGTCAAGTATTTTTTAAAAAAACTTTGTGGCCTGACCAGGCGGTGGCATAGTGGATAGAGCATTGGACTGGATGCTGAGGACCCAGGTTTGAGATCCCGAGGTCGCCAGATTGAGCGTGGGCTCATCTGGTTTGAGCAAAAAGCCCACCAGCTTGAACCCAAGGTTGCTGGCTCCAGCAAGGGGTTACTCGGTCTGCTGAAGGCCCCTGGTCTAGGCACATATGAGAAAGCAATGAACAACTAAGGTGTGGCAATGAAAAACTGATGATTGATGCTTCTCCTCTCTCTCCGTTCCTGTCTGTCTGTCCCTGTCTATCCCTCTCTCTCTCTGAAAAAAAACACACAAAACTTTGTGAAAGACTTTATTGGTTGTGTACTGGAATTAAGTCCTATTTAGTTTTCATACTGAAGGTCAAATACTTTTGGGAGAGAGGGGAAGAGGGATAGGCTCTTCCATTTGTAAAATATAATCATCAAATTTCAAGCTAGAAGGAACACCTAATTTAGTCATTTCATTTTACAGAGGAAGAAACAGACTCAGAGGTGTTAGTGGTCTGCCAGTCAAAGAACTGTCAATCTCCTGCCGTATCTTACTGGCCACGATGTTCAGTAAACCCTGTTTATTTATTTAAATTGTTTTGGATCATGGCAGGGAGATTAGAAAGCAGATGTTGGCAGAGATTTTCCCCCTGAACATTCTATAAAGAAGATACTATAGACTGCCATAGGGTCTCTTTCCTCTTTGGTCCCTAGTCAATTAGAAGGCATACTTCACAACAGGTCAACAAATAACAAATGCCTCGCTGCAACTTAGTGTTACATTATGGGGTACATACGACATTTACTCTGCCGCAGAATCTCTGCACAGCAGTAGAGGCTCTTTATGAAGCGCAGGCTAGGAATCTTCCTGACTGCGGGAGCCGCACTGGGTTCTCTTGATGTCTTATGATGTGGGTCTCCTACTGGGGACCAGATGCTGTGGCAGGTCCTGTAGGAACACCGAGAACAGCATCCGAGCCTAGCCCAACTGAGGAGGGTCAGCTTAAACAGCAGAAGGCAGTCAGTCTGTGATGGGTGCCAAATGAGGGCGCAGGCATAGACACATTAGAATGCTGAGTTTCATTTTCTCAGGACTCATTCAAATAACTGGTAATTCTGTCTCAAGGAGTTAGTTCCCTGTAATTGAAGAAAGTACAAAAAATATAAAATTTTAACCCAGGCAACTTAAAGCTACAGGACAACTAAACCCAGTCATACTTTCTAATTTTCTCTATCAGTTAAATATTGGTTATAATATTGCCTGTATAAATATTTCTGTATGTGTAGTACTCATCTGTAGCATGTTTTTTAGAAGTATAAGAAACTAAACACCATGACTTTCTTTTCAAATTGCAAACTGAATTTCTATAATGTGTGAGAAGTTCCTGTTAAATTGTATTAAAATTAAAAAAGAAGGTTGAGCTATAAATACAATTTAACATATTGGAAATTCTGTTTGAATTGATAATCTCACATACTTGCCTTTAATTCTTCTGCATAGGGAAGAAGTAAATACTAAGACCATGTAGAATATAAAGATTATATGACTATCATCTTAATTTAGCAAAATTTGTTTTTAATACCAAGGTTTTTAAAAATTATTGAGGTTAGTCACTAGTATCTATTATTCCCATTCTCTGAAGTTTGTTGCTTTTAGTAAATATCAGGGATCTGAAGGACCGACTCAAGAGGATGTGCATTATCCGCTGTGCCAACAACAGGTTATTACTTGCTCTAAAATTAGTAAGCTGTATGGTATATGGTGTATATTTTTATCAGCCTTAGAGATTACGTGGATTTGGTTGTCCCCTTTGGATATGAAAAGTCCACAGGTGATTTATGTTCATTTTAAAAATAAAAGCAAGTCACTTAACCTTTCATCTGTTGGGGTAGAGTTGTGGGGTAACTACAGAATCTTTAAGATCCTTTCTTTATTTAAATATTTTAATTTTGGTGTTTTATTATTTTACGTTTTTATTGACTTTATGGAGGTGACACTGGTCAATAAAACTATAGGTTTCAGGTATACAGTTGTAGAATACATCATCTGTATAATTATTTATTTTTTTTTTTACAGAGAGAAGGAGTGAGTCAGAGAGAGGGATAGACAGGGACAGACAGACAGGAACGGAGAGAGATGAGAAGCATCAATCATTAGTTTTTCATTGCGTGTTGCAACACCTTAGTTGTTCATTGATTGCTTTCTCATATGTGCCTTGACCGCGGGCCTTCAGCAGACCAAGTAACCCCTTGCTGGAGCCAGCGACCTTGGGTCCAAGCTGGTGAGCTTTTGCTCAAACCAGATGAGCCTGCGCTCAAGCTGGCAACCTTGGGGGTCTTGAACCCGGGTCCTCTGCATCCCAGTCCGACGCTCATCCCAGTCCACTGTACCACCGCCTGGTCAGGCACATCTGTATAATTAATGTATTGTGTGTTCACCATCCCAACAGCTCTACACATTTAGAGTTTATGCTTATTCTGGAAATAGACTTAGTATACTAAAGGGATATGGGATGTGTAACTTGCTTATTTATTTCTTTTCCCTGACATGAAATTTGTTTGGTAGTTGGTACAAAAGAATCTGACCAAAGTCACACAGCAGGTTGTGGCAGACTAAGCACTGGACTCGGTAGTGCTCCTCCTGTTCCTCTGGCCCTGAACTGTCTTTACATTCGGTTAACACACAGAAGGCGTTTTTCTCTGGACTTTCATGTTTTAAACTAAAGTGTCTGTAGTGAATCGAGGGCCCTTATTCAGAATCCTTCAAGGCTGTCCCAATGGCCAGACCACGCTGCCTTCAGTCACCTCCATCTAAGTGAGTCTGAATCTTAGCAAAGGGCCACAGGAGTAGAAGAGGGGTGATGCATCGGACTTTAAAATACTTTGCGAGGTTGCTTTTAGAGATAAGCTGAATACTGGAAGTAAGACAGCTGGTAGATATGTGGGGCTGGGAGCTAGAGCCCCAGTGTGTGAGCATCTGGAGGTGTCTGGGAGGAGTGGAAATAGGGCTATCTGATTAGGAACTGTGCTTTGTTATTAAACCGTGACTCTCTGCATTGTGTGTCCCAGAGCTGAAAAGCTGCTGGCAAAAAAAAGAAGTGAAGGGCTGTTTGTTGCTGAGGGCCCTGAGGTAGACACCAGAGCGTCTTCTCGACTTCTCAGAGGCCCACACGGAGGCAGCTTGTATGGGCAGGCCCGCTCCTCAAAGGCCGGGAATCGGATTCTTTCCCCAGGGGGTTTCCAGCTAGTTTGCACTTCAGAAAAATTTTTTCTTTCTCCTGCTATTTACGCATTGCAAAGAATTTTCTTCCAGCCAAAGAAATGGTTTTATAATCAAAGATGCTTGTCCTTAGTTGTTGAACATCAAAGAAAGTTTGGAGGAGACTGGGGGGATTATGTGAACGCCTAGAATTGATTTCAAATGCAGACTTGCAACATTAGCAAGTCCCCGAAAGAATATGCTCATCTCAGAGCCAGGAGAGAGCCTGAGATGACTGAGTCTGTACTCTTCCCTAAGATACAACCGAGTTGAGTAGCTCTATCTGGATTTAACCCCTGTCTGTGTAGTTCCTGAGCTCCTTACTGGAAGAGGTACCCTCTTCTACCTGTTCTTAACACCTCACAGACTGGGAAACATCAGATTCTAATGATAAGCTTGAAACAACAATGACAAAAACACCTTTTTTAACCTTCACTACTTCAAGTCTTGGGGATTTCAGGTTTCTCCCTGGGCAGTTGATGATATCACCAGTGTTGGGGAGTCACATTCCCTGCATACCCTACTGTCTTTGAGGTATTGATGATGTCATTCTCTCCCACAAAGGAAAACCTCTGCACCCCGAGGGCCTGAACTCAGGTCTTGGCAAGTAAATGAAGGAGGAACTTACTTTTGGATTTAAACTGTTTGCTTGAGTCAGGTATAAAGAGGCACAACCACTCTAAGTACTAGCTTCATGGCTTCATCTCTGGGGCCTGAATAGACCATTTGTCATTTAGGGAGAACCAGGATTGCAACTTTAAGAAATTATTTACTGGGTAAGAACAATGATTCATTTAACATTTTAGTTCTTGCACTTTGGGACATTTATAGGACATTGTTCTCAGAGATTATGGCTCCTTCTTAAAGATCCTTCTCTGAACCCATGCATTTTCCCAAGCTTTTCTGGAACCTGTTTATAGATTATCCAATTTTCCTCCCTAGAGCAGATTAACAACAAGAATTAAGCAAAATAAAGTGATGGACAGGACAGATGCAGGCAGAATTATGCCCCAGGCAAAGTACATTCTTGTTATTTTAATCTTGGCTCTGTGATTATGAACAGAAGAAAGAATTTGCTCTAGAAGACTTCCAACCTCTTTCTATCCCTTCAGTCACGACCACAAAGTAGTGGTTGGAAATAGAATTCCAAGAACACCAAAAATGCTCAGTTTCCAATAGTGGCAGCTACACTGGCCCCACAAAGATACTTTGAGCACTCTTCCTCAGAGCCTTCCTTTGGTGTCCTTGTGGTGGCCAGGAGCCGATGCCATCAATCACAAAGGCTTGCTCAGAAGACAAACCTGGTACAACTGTCAGCTGTCTCGCTTTGCCACCAGCAACGGTCCTTCATATTTTCACTCTGTTCTGAACTAACCGTCTTTTTGATGAAATCATCAGCCCACCAAGTCTCACAAAATTTCAAATGCCCTAGGCCAGGGTTCAGGAACTTATGGCTCGCGAGCCAGATGTGGCTCCTTTGATGGCTGCATGTGGCTCGCAGACAAATCTTTAATAAAAATAATAATAACGTTAAAAATATAAAACATTCTCATGTATTACAACCCATTCATTTCCTACCGCTCATGTTCATGGCTGCGGGTGGCTGGAGCCAATCACATCTGTCCTCCGGGACAACACCAAATTTTTGTTGGATAATGCATAACATACACGAGTCGCTGTGAGGTCAGGAAGTAAACTTCCCTCCTTTTAATCAAGTAGTCAGCTAGCTAATTGCAGAAACTCTTTTGACGAAGAAGGTGGCTAAAAGAAAAAAAGATGAGGAGTATCGTACTTTTCAGCAGGAATGGACAGAGGAATTGGCCTTTGTGAAGAGAGCAGGTTCTGCAGTGTGTCTAATATGCAATGATAAAATTGCATCGATGAAACGGTCAAATATAAAGCGGCACTTCGACACACGCCATACTACATTTGCATCGAAATATCCAGCGGAAGACAGCTGGTAGAAAGCATGTCAAGAGCTACTGTGCAGAGTGCAAGCTAGTCAGCAGCAACTCCGTGTTTGGACCCAACAAGGTGAATGGAATTCAGCTAGCTTTGCTGGTGCTTTAGCAATTGTGAGAAACAGAAAGCCATTCACAGATGGGGAATGTGCCAAAACATTTATGCTTGATGTTGCCAGTAAACTTTTTGAAGACTTTTCGGATAAAGACAAGATAATCAAACAAATAAAAGACATGTCTCTGTTGGCGAGAACTGTTCACGATCGTACCATCATGATGGCAAATTAAATTGAGGAAACACAAGTGAAGGACATAAATGCAGCACCATTTTTTTCTCTTGCTTTGGATGAGTCAACAGACATAAGTCATTTATCCCAATTCAGCGTGATTGCAAGGTATGCTGTCGGTGACACACTACGTGAGGAAAGTCTTGCGGTTTTGCCTATGAAAGAGACAACAAGAGGGGAGGATTTATTCAAGTCTTTCACTGAGTTCACTAAAGAAAAAAAATCGGCCCTGGCTGGTTGGCTCAGTGGTAGAGCGTCTGCCTGGCGTGCAGGAGTCCCGGATTCGATTCCCGGCCAGGGCACACAGGAGAAGCGCCCATCTGCTTCTCCACCCCTCCCCCTCTCCTTCCTTTCTCTCTCTTCTCCTCCCACAGCCAGGGCTCCACTGGAGCAAAGTTTGCCCGGGCGCTGAGGATGGCTCTGTGGCCTCTGCCTCAGGTGCTAGAGTGGCTCTGATTGCGGCAGAGTGATGCCCCAGATGGGCAGAGCATTGCCCCCTGGTGGGCGTGCCGGGTGGATCCCGGTCGGGCGCATGCAGGAGTCTGTCTGACTACCTCCCCATTTCCAGCTTTGGAAAAATACAAAAAAAAAAAAAAAAAAAAAGAAAGAAAGAAAAAGGAAAAAAAAATCTACCGATGGATAAACGTATTTCGGTGTGGACTGATGGTGCACCGTGCATGGTGGGGGAAAACAGGATTTGTAGCGCTTCTTCGTGAACATGAAAAGAGACCTATCCTAAGTTTTCACTGCATCCTACATCAGGAGGCGCTTTGTGCTCAGATGTATGGCGAGTAGCTTGGTGAGGTGATGTTGCTGGTCAATCGGGTGGTCAACTTTATTGTTGCCCGAGCTTTAAATGATCGCCAGTTTAAAACACTGCTGGATGAAGTTGGGAATAATTATCCTGGTCTGCTTCTGCAAAGCAATGTGCGTTGGTTGTCAAGAGGGAAGGTGCTCAGCCGTTTTGCGGCTTGTCTGAGCAAAATCCGGACTTTTTTTTTTTTTTTTTTTTTTGTATTTTTCTGAAGCTGGAAACGGGGAGAGACAGTCAGACAGACTCCCACATGCGCCCGACTGGGATCCACCCGGCACACCCACCGAGGGCGACGCTCTGCCCACCAGGGAGCAATGCTCTGCCCCTCCGAGGCGTTGCTCTGTTGCGACCAGAGCCACTCTAGCGCCTGGGGCAGAGGCCAAGGAGCCATCCCCAGCACCCGGGCCATCTTTGCTCTAATGGAGCCTCGGCTGTGGGAGGGGAAGAGAGAGACAGAGAGGAAGGAGAGGGGGAGGGGTGAAGAAGCAGATGGGCGCTTCTCCTGTGTGCCCTGGCCAGGAATCGAACCAGGGACTTCTGCACGCCAGGCCGACGCTCTACCACTGAGCCAACCAGCCAGGGCCCAGACTTTTCTTGAAATGAAAAACGTCGAGCATCCTGAGTTAGCTAGCGCTGAGTGGCTCCTGAAGTTCTACTATCTCATGGACATGACTGAACATCTGAACCAGCTCAATGTGAAAACGCAAGGCGTTGGAAATACAGTCTTATCTCTTCAACAAGCAGTGTTTGCATTTGAAAACAAGCTGGAACTCTTCATCGCTGACATTGAAATAGGTCGTTTACTACACTTTGAAAAACTGGGAGAGTTTAAAGATGTATGCACAGCAAGTGACCCTGCTCAACATCTTGGTCTCCAGCAGCTAGTGGGCTTCACATCTAATCTCCTGCAGTCATTCAAAGCGCGCTTTGGAGAATTTCGTGAGCGCACTCGTCTTTTTTTTATTATTTTTTTTATTTATTCGTTTTACAGAGGAGAGAGACCGAAAGGGGGGGAGGAGCAGGAAGCATCAACTCCCATATGTGCCTTGACCAGACAAGTGCAGGGTTTTGAACCGGCGACCTCAGTGTTCCCAGGTCGACGCTTTATCCACTGCGCCACCAGAGATCAGGCTGCACTTGTCTTTTTAAGTTCATCACCCATCCACACAAGTGTGCAGTGGACAACACCGACCTGAGTTACATCCCCGGTGTCTCCATCAGAGATTTTGAGCTACAAAGCTGCTGACCTGAGGCCTCAGACATGTGGGTGAATAAGTTCAAGTCCGTGAATGAAGATTTGGAAAGACTTGCACGACAGCAAGCAGAGTTGGCAAGCAAACACAAGTGGGGAGAAATGAAAAAACTTCAACCCATGGACCAGCTGATTGTCAAAACTTGGAATGCGCTTCCCGTCACATACCACAAACTGCAGTATGAATGTTGCTGTACTGACAATGTTTGGCTCTACGTATGCACGTGAACAGTCTTTCTCATATCTAAAGAACGTTAAGACCAACCTACGATCACGTTTAACGGGTGGAAGTCTCGACGCCTGCATGAAGCTTAACCTCACCACAGATCAACCAGACTACAAAGCCATCAGCAAAACCATGCAGCACCAGAAGTCGCATTAATGGTAAGAAGTACTTTATTCATCATTGGTTAGCAACAGCATAACAGCTTTATTAAAAAGAATTCAGAGACTTATTGTACTTTAAAAGTGTTAGTCTTACATAAAATGCACACATTTACTTGTATTTAGTGTTAAACATATTGTATGGAATACAATATGGCTCTCATGGAATTACATTTTAAAATATGTGGCGTTCATGGCTCTCTCAGCCAAAAAGGTTCCCAACCCCTGCCCTAGGTTGTACTAGGAAGGTAAGTCAGGATGTGTCGGGTAGGCAGGATTTGCCGAAGGTTTATTATATATATTCCACTCTACAATGCGAAATTGGTTGTTACTCCTGTGCAGGTATTGGGTTATAGTTTGGGAGGTTCTTTTGTTTTACACTAAGAATTCATGTGTCAATTTCACTGAAATATAAGTGTCCCTTTAGTTCATATAGGGGACTAGGGAGGGGATTGAACTGTATGGGAAGATCCCAACCTGCCATTGACCTGTCCTGTTCGTAATCTTCTTTCTCCTGAGCTGATAGATAATTGAACCAAATTAGTGGTGTTATATAAAATACCCTAGTTTTTCAAGCAGTATCCATCCTCAAGGTATGGAACAGTATTTGGCATTTTGTTTCCATTTTTATTGTTTTGTTTCTAAGGGGAAGTTTGAGCTGGAGCCTGTCTGGCAGGATTCCACACTTCTAGCAAACCACCTGTCCCAACAGACAATGGCATCAAAAGTCAAGTTCTTTATGACTGCACCTGCCTGGTGAGTGCTGCCGGCAGACCTGATTTTCTCCTGTCGGCAGACTCAGCCCAGAAACTATACAGTACTTGGCGATTCAGCAGTGGGTGCACACGCCCCAAAACTTGGAGGCCCCAATTTCAGGGCTGCTAGTGCTGGCTCGCCCTTTGACTTCTAAGATAGTTTTTTTCATTGCAATCAAGGACTGTTTTACTATTTAATCAAATGGAGGAGATGTAAAATTCTGGTTCACTCGGGGTTTTTTTTGTTTTGTTTTTTAAAATTTAATTAGTTTATTTATTTAGTCACAGTAACAGAGAGAGTCAGAGAGAGGGACAGACAGACAGGAAGGCAGAGAGATGAGAAGCATCAATTCCTCGTTGTGGCACCTTAGTTGTTCGTTGATTGCTTTCTCATATGTGCCTTGACCGGGGGTGGGGGATGGCTACAGCAGACTGAGTGATCCCTTGCTCGAGCCAGCGACCTTGGGCTCAAGCTGGTGAGCTTTGCTCAAACCAAATGAGCCCACACTCAAGCTGGCGACCTTGGGGTCTCGAACCTGGGTCCTCCGCATCCCAGTCCGCTGCTCTGTCCACTGCGCCACTGCCTGGTCAGGCAGGTTCACTTGGTTTTTAAGATTCTTTTTTGTGAGGATCTATTCATGGTAATGTATCATTTAGAAATTTATTATTTGGAAATTGCCTTGTGTACTTATGCATCTAGTAAATACGAAGGAGAGTTTGCTCTAACCAAGAGAGACCAGGAACATATCTCCAAACCCCAAACAGCATTCCCAGGACTGAGAAGCTACCATCTGTCCCTCCTTCTTTCCATTCTCAGGAATATAAGTTATCCTATTGGCCACCAGTTGAATGTCTCCGATTAGGCGGTTGTTTCAGTGGCAGTCTGACTTCCTTGATGAGGACTTGTTTCCTCTTGAATTATCCGAGCAGTTTCTTGGGTTCCCTTAGGGTAGAGTTACTGGATTATCTTCTAACTTTATGTATAACTGGAGGCCTTCTGGCCTAAGAAAATAATTTCTATCACCAATCAGATAATTGAAGATAATGTGCCCATCAAATAGTGCTCTTTGCACAGTATCCACATGTAATGATATAATATGATAATAAGGCATAAAGGGCATTCTAAAATGAGTTGCAACATCTTCTGGTGAAAAGAGCGCTCAGTAGTCGTGGGTTTTAATGTCAGTCCTGATCCTTCTTAGCTTTATGACCTTAAGGGAAATTGCTTAACTAACCTCTTTGAGCTTGTGTCCTCGTAAGTAAAATGGGGATAATAATAATAAATCGTCTGCCTACGTGAAATGAAATAACATATGAGAATTGTCTTTGAAAATTGCAAATGCAAGTTTTTATTACCATCAATAATAATTAGACTTAAGCTCTTATTCACCTAATTACTGTTAGAAATATCAAGTTTGAAAGTGATTGATTTGGGCCCAGTTAACCTATTTGAATTCAGTTTGGCATTATCCTAAAATAAGTAGGCAAGACTACAAGTATTTTTTATGTAGCTAAAAAGATGAAACTTTTAATTTGAAATTTTGTCAGCCAAAGGACTGGTTAAATGGTACCATAATGTGGTAACGGGTAGCCTCAGTATCTTAGAGAGTGACGAACAGTGTAGGGTCTAGGGTGGGAACTGCAGTCCTGCTGCCTGGCTTGGGCCAGGGTGAGTCACTTGCCCTCCCTAGATCTTTGTACAGGTGGTGGTTCTCCATTAGTAAGCCTACTAGCTTCTTTCCACGATCACTGACGCAACACAAAGCGGCTGTTTTCAAAGTTGTGACTTCTCAGAGTCAGAGGGATCATAGACCCATATTACCTCTTGTTGGGGACCGAAAGCCAACAGGGTCTTTGCAATTTAGATTTTGGGGGACAGAGGTGTGGGGAACTGGCAGTAAGCTGACAGTCTACCCAACCCTCCACCTCACTTGTTCTGTGGAATTGCTAAAGGCTATTTTTTTCCATACCTTCCTGTGAGCTATTGTGCTATATTGTTTATACTTGTCCTACCTCCCAGGTCCCTCGGAAGGACTTGAGGCAATTTCCTTTTTATCCTTTGTTTTGTGAAGTTAAGATGTTATATATGGTGATGGTTTTCTGCACTTGGTAGAATTCTTGGGATGCCTTGGAAATGTGACTTTGTTTTAATGATCTCTTTGATTTGCTAATGGCCTCGCTTTGCCCTATAAATAAAGCAGGGTTAGGGGTGGAGAGTGCGCTCTGCTCTTGCCATCAGCTTGCAGAGGCCTCGGAACCCACCCAATTTCTCTTCAAGTTTATTTTCTTAAGTCCGCACCGTTCCCACTCAGGACCTGAAATTACTAGCTGTGCTGTTTTGCGGCAAGGTATCACTCTCTGAGTTTTCCCAGTTTGAAATTTTGGAGTATACTTGTAACTGCTGTGCCCGTGAAAGCATTGCTCAGAACGCTGAAGCTCCAGCTTCTCGTCCACCTTTCCAGCCTTTTCTAAGGAGTTGAGGGAAGGCAGCTCGGGGTTGTGACTCCCTCAGGGAAGGGAACTAATTCACCCAGTTCATTTTACTCACACTGCCTGACCAGGCGGTGGCGCAGTGGATAGAGTGTTGGACTGGGATGCTGAGGGCCCAGGTTCAAAACCCTGAGGTCGCCAGCTTGAGCGCGGGCTCATCTGGTTTGAGCAAAGCTCACCAGCTTGGACCCAAGGTCGCTGGCTCGAGCAAGGGGTTACTTGATCTGCTGTAGCCCCATGGTCAAGGCACATATGAGAAAGCAATCAATGAACAACTAAGGTGTCGCAATGAAAAACTAATGATTGATGCTTCTCATCTCTCTCCATTCCTGTCTGTCTATCCTTCTCTCTCTGACTCTCTCGCTGTCTCTATAAAAACAAACAAACACCAAAACCCATTTTACTCACGCTATGCTGGTCCCAACATCTAGATCAGGGGTCCCCAAACTTTTTACACAGGGGGCCAGTTCACTGTCCCTCAGACCATTGGAGGGCCGGACTATAAAAAAAACTATGAACAAATCCCTATGCACACTGCACATATCTTATTTTAAATAAAAAAAACAAAAACAAAAAACGGGAACAAACACAATATTTAAAATAAAGAACAAGTAAATTTAAATCAACAAACTGACCAGTATTTAAATGGGAACTATGCTCCTCTCACTGACCACCAATGAAAGAGGTGCCCCTTCCAGAAGTGCGGCAGGGGCTGGATAAATGGCCTCAGGGGGCCGCAGTTTGGGGACCCCTGATCTAGATCTTTGAAGCTCAGCAGATAAGTTTCTATGGCCAACCTAGAAATCATCCCACACGTGCCTGAGACTCCCAGTTCTCCATCTGAGAAGTAGTCGATCAAAATGAGACTGAGCAGTTTCAGCCAAATTGTTGGGGCCCAGAAATCATTTTGAGGTGGAGATCATTCTTTGAGTCATTTCAGAGACTAATAATGTTTTACAGTATGGAAAATCTGTTCTATACTGTCACTTTACCAACTTGAAGTCTCCCCCCAAAATTGGTGAATAATGAGATAAAGGTAATTACGGGTTTTCTCATCTATTTACTGACTCCCTGTTATGACTAAACACACAGCTTACTGTACTTTTAGAAACAAACTCAGTTACCACGATTATCCTTTCAACACTTGCATGGCACTGTAATCCACTGTAAGCACAGTGCGAGGTAGCGCAGTGGGCGTCAGAAGGCAGGGTGTGTGGGAGAAGATGGAGAGGGGCCCACGTTTGCCCTGCTTTTGGTTTGGGGGAAGCGTCCTCCCTCTCTGATGGTGCTTCTTGGGGAAAACTGTTCTCTTCTCAAAGCCTAATCAAGATTAGTGAGAGATGTCTGCAAAGTCTGTGAAGCTCTTTGAAATAAAGGCGTGGATAAACACTCAGTATCACTATCATTATCATTAGAAAGGAAAGACCAGCATGTGATGTTTTGGGTCACTTCCAGCGGGCCTTGTTTGATGTTCCTGGTTCCTTTTTTGACCTTTACCTCTTGATATCTTTATACATTTATTGAGGCTGTTGGACAAAGTCTTGAGATCCTAAGCAATAGGGTGTTAAGAATGAATGATGCCAGCCTCCATTTTTATGGGTGGAATGTCTAAATGTGTTTAAGGTAAATAGTTCAGTCTTTGGATACCTTGTTCAAATTTGGCAATCTTAGTGGCAAATTTAATATCTGATTATTTGAGTTTTTATTTCCAATTCTATTCTTTTATCTTAGAACCAGAGTTTTATATAAAATTTATTAAGTAAATAACAAACGAACTGGGATTTTTTTTCTGTATTGTGCTTATGTGTTAGAAATAAATTAAAAGAAAGAAGCAGATACAAAGGACCTAAAGAACAAGGAAGCTTCCTAGGGACATGTAAAGCCAGTAGCCGTGGCCAGGGCCACTATCACAGCAGCCTTCTGGCCCATGCAGGTTCGCATTGGATTCGGACAGTCAGCAAAGAAACAACGGAGCCAAAAACTGGTGGGCCATAGTCTTTAATCTAGTTTGCACCCGGCGGGCAAGTAAAAATACACACTGGGCTCCAAAACCCAGTCACATTCAGTGCTCACAAAGCTACTGATTTATCCGAGTTTCCTAGAATCAAAGGTTTCTAGCTCACCAGCCTTATTCTCCTCAGTTCCCCATCTCCTTCCTTATCCCAGATACAAACTCTGTACAAACTGGCATCTCACTCAGCACTCCGCCATCTTGGCTGCTTTTCCTGGCCTTCTCTACGTGGCCTTCTCCCGCTGCTGGCTCTATTCTCTCTGCTGAAGATAATCTCAGGAACCAAGAGCCCAAACTCCCACTTCGTCCCCATTTTATAGTGTAGCAATCCAAACTCTTAATCCAATATACAAAACAGGGAAATCTCTAATACAAAGTCACTTCTCTGAGGCATGATTGGATTGTACCGCCCTACATCAAAAAGGGTGGGAAAGGCTTAATCCCAAAACCAAGCCTCAGGCTACAACGATTCTCAACACACATTAATATCACCTGGGCAACGGCCTCTTTAACAAAGTGAGCATAATACATTTTATCTGCCCAACAGGACATTATACGTTCAGCCCTATCATCTACACCTCAGAATGTAAATTATTTCATACTAAAAATGACCATAATGATATTCTTGTAATGTTGATAAGAGACCAGTGATACCAAATAAAGGCTAAATTATGTTCAATGACATGTATTTAGTTAGGAAAGTACACCAATACATTTTTGAAAGGCTTTCAGTAGTACAGATTAAACTTCTAAAAGGACTTCCTGCCTGTCCTTGGAAAGCTAAATAAATCACAAACTTTCATTTGGTGGCTTTTATACTCGAGTACTTGAGCTCATCAGAATATCCAATTCCATGATTGGCAGCTGTATTTGAGAATTGAATAAAATTATCACTCAAATTTTTCTTAATGCTTTTGAGTGTGTAGGGTTGCTATGTTGTTATGTAAAATAGGGCATATTCTTCATAGCCCTAGTTGGTGAATTGTTTATTTGTTTTGGATTTTAAATGGTCTTCCAACAATAAAACTTGCTTATACACACACACATATTTTTCCCCTCTAGTTTTTCAGTTGAGTTTTTTCAGTCTTCATTCCAATGTATGTATCTCTACATACAGAGATTGAAAAAAAAATTTTTTAAACTTAACTTTCACCACATAAAGGTAAAGTAGGAAAAAAATACAAATAAATTTCCATCAGAACCAAAGAAACTCAATGGATACTATAGGAAACTGAAGAGAAGGATGATGTAGAGCAGTGATTTTCAACCTTCTTACACTTGGGGACCAATGAAAATAGGAGAATTATTTCGGGGACCGCTAAGGCAGAAATCACCCTGAGCATAAGCTAATTCAGCTAAGATCATTGGCGTCTATACTCTTCATACAGCATCAGGGTGGTCAGCTCTTTCACAGATGGCACTAACTTTCTGGCAGACAGGCTGGCCAACTACTAATACAAAATTATTTACAATTAACATCGTGCATAAGTAGCAACCCTGAGACCACTATGGTAATATATGTGTTTCTGTGTATATAGACATAAATATATATTATTATACTTATAAATAATGTAAATACTTTCATATATTATGTATATTTTATATGAATGACAAATATGAAATTTAGAATATATGTACATATTCTAAATACTTATTTTCAAACCTTCAGAGGAAGCTACTTCCTCTAAGCAAACCTTGGACCGGTCTTTGTAAAGAGCTGCCATTTAGACGCTGAAGCCAAATTATCTGGCCTTTGAAATTTCACCTGTTGGGAAAACGATCACGTGCAAAATGGATAACCTTAGGACAGTTCCCTCGCTGTAGTTCTTTCCCGGAAGCCTGCTCTTCCACCTGTAATTTCAGTGAAGTCTACTTAGCAGAACATGGTCAAGTCCAGCCCTTCACAAGGCGAGGTCTTTCGGTTTCAGCGTTGTCTCACAGCCTCTGGACCTGAGTGTCTCCTCTTTCCTTGTAAGTTCTGCTTGTTTATCTCTCTCCTCAGCTTTGCTGGCTTTCTCCTTAAGAATGTCAACCTACAGAATGGCCCTTCTGTGTCTTTTCTCTCATTTTCATGTTGGGGTTGTTAAAAAATTCTGTGCCCACTGTCCTATTAAATGTCTCTTCTCACTGTGGAACTGTGTCACTTTTGCATCTTCCCGATGATGTCAGTCTTCCTGAGGTTGGGCCTGTTCCCATCTGTGCCGTGTCCTCTGTATGGGTTCCATATGTGCCATAAAATAACCATTCTTCTGTTGGATCAGCGGCTGTGTTGCTGCTGTCGCTCACCTGGAGACGGCATTCTGCGGGCCGTGTTAACGGGCCAGTGCGCACCAGGTCACACGCTGACGGCTGTGTCTTCCCAGCAGAGAACGGCCTCTTTCCCTCCCTATCAAATGAAGGCTTAGATTTTAAAGAAAATTACAAAATACAGAAAATGAAAGAGAAGAACTGAAATCACAGCGTCTGTGGTTTTCTCTGTCTTTCATGGTAAGGCAGCTTCCTAGAGGATTTTATTGTAATATGTCTTTGAAATGTTCCGAGTCATCCTTCTGCAGTTTGTTTAGAACGTAGTTTCTAAGCAGCAGTTCCTGCATCATCTAGAAAATTTTTAGCTAGAGAAACCACATTTCTCTTCTTTTTTAAGCTGTAGAACCAGTCTAACCTTTTTTATTTTTTTGCATGCATGCATTTAACACTTCATTCTTTTTTTTTTTTTTTTTTTTTAATCAACTGAGAGGCAAAGAGGTGGACAGACTCCTGCATGCACCTCGACCGGGACCCACTTGGCAACCCCTGTCTGGTGCTACTGTTCTGCCCATCTGGGGCCACTGCTCTGTTGCTTGGCAGCCGAGCTATTTTAGCACATGAGGTGAGGCCTTGGAGCCATCATCAGCACCAGGGGCCAACTTGCTCATTCAAGCCATGGCTGTGGGAAGGGGTGGAAAAGCAGATGTTCGCTTCTCCTGTGTGCCCTGACCAGGAATCGAACCTGGGACTTTCACATGCTGGGCCGATGCTCTACCACTGAACCAACCAGCCAGGGCCTAACACTTGATCTTTTTTTTTTTTAATTTTTTTTTTTTTTTTTTTTTTTTTACAGTGACAGAGAGACAGATAGGGACAGATAGACAGGAACGGAGAGAGATGAGAAGCATCAATCATCAGTTTTTCTTTGCGACACCTTAGTTCATTGATTGCTCTCTCATATGTGCCTTGACCATGGGCCTCCAGTAGACCGAGTAACCCCTTGCTTGAGGTGAGCTTTGCTCAAACCAGATGAGCCCACGCTCAAGCTGGCGACCTCGGGGTCTCGAACCTGGGTCCTTCCTCATCCCAGTCCAAAGCTCTATCCACTGCGCCACTGCCTGGTCAAGCCTAACACTTGATCTTTTAGGTGAGGGACCAAGTTATATGGTCTTCCTCCCCAAAGAATGCTTCTCAGATTTTTATTTATTTATATATATATTTTTTACAGGGACAGAGAGAGAGTCAGAGAGAGGGATAGATAGGGACAGACAGACAGGAATGGAAAGAGATGAGAAGCATCAATCATCAGTTTTTCCTTGCGACACCTTAGTTCATTGATTGCTTTCTCATATGTGCCTTGACTGCGGGCCTTCAGCGGACCGAGTAACCCCTTGCTCGAACCAGCAACCTTGAGTCCAAGCTGGTGAGCTTTTTGCTCAAGCCAGATGAGCCCACGCTCAAGCTGGCGACCTCGGGGTCTTGAACCTGGGTCCTCCACATCCCAGTCTGACGCTCTATCCACTGTGACACCGCCTGGTCAGGCTATTTCTCAGATTTTTGTGTTTTACAGCTTACTGATTTCATTGCCATAATAGATTTACTAATCAGGGAACTGGGACTGTTTCTAGGAGTTCGAGTATATGTAATAATAAACTACCCCTCATAAATAAGGAATAACTTCACAACTAGTGCTACGGATAGTAGGTTTGAATCTTACCAGGAATCTGAACCTCTGAAATAATTGCATCACGTGTGTGTTATAGCTAGGGAATTGATAATCACTTGTGTTGCTTCATATTGACAATACCCTTTCCATAGTCTTTGCGTAGGTAGGTCATGTTATGACAGAACATTTGGCTGCGTCAGAGCCATTACCTTATGTTTTTCCCCCAAAGGAATTTCAAATCCTGTTTAATATTTGCTAGTATTGTTAGGTACTGAAGCGGGAGAGCTTGTAGTAGTAATCTCATGGAGAAGGAAATCAGGGCTTCTTATCTATTTTCCATATATTGTCAATCTGTGCGAGCAAACTGATTACATGGAAAATGATAAGGAATTTTGTTTTCCTCCTGATATACTTGCCTGCACAGCACCATGCCCCGCTTCAGAGAACCCCGTGGCAGAGTTTCGGCTTTCTAGATAAGGGGGGATATCTGTAAAATAGGTAAACCATTGTGCCTCCATAGATTTTTGCAGCCCAGGTGAGAGTATGGTTAGGAGGATGAAAGAGGGCCGTTCACCTCACCTCCAAGAGTCCTAAAACTCAAAGGTGCAGCTGCGGTTCCAATGGAACCAAATATATCTGGGCTAGTCCAGTCACGGCGGAGGAAGCCGTTGTCGCGCTGAGCCTTCCTGGTGTTATCCTCCGCAGTGCTTGTCTAGGTGGCCCTGCCCTCCCTGTGAGTCATCCAAAGTCCACCTACCCTTTGTTGGCCTGCTTTGAACTTCTTGTGTATGAGTCTCTTGTACAAACTCTCGTGTGTGATTCTCTTGTACAAACTTCTTGTGTATGAGTCTCTTATACTAACTTCTGTGTGTGAGTCTCTTGTACAAACTTCTTGTGTGTGAGTCTCTTGTACAAGCTCTCGCGTATGAGTCTCTTGTACAAGCTCTCGCGTATGAGTCTCTTGTACAGTCCTTAGAGGGCTCTGAGCAGTGGATGATAAGGACTCCGGGTGTGCTCTCACCTGCGCTGTGGGAGGTGCATTGTTGAACTGTCTTGTTTCTGCAATAATATCACCTCCAAGTCCTTGCTCACTTGATTTCTTCTGCTTTCCCAATAACTTTCTAAATTATTTATCTCCATTTGTACGATATCCAATGCATTACTTTTTGTTTCATCCTGTCTGATATCAATCACTGGTAACCAGCCACATAGAGAGGCTGGAGAAATGTTCTCTCCTCTCTTTGAGTTATTTTCTAGAAGTGGGGGACAAAATTCAAAGGAATTATCTGGAATTTCTTCATAAAAATTCACCATCAACGGACAGGATTTACTTTGGTGGTTTTAACCTCTCAAGCTTCCCACTGACTCATATTCTTTCTACAATTTCAGTGCAACCAAGATTTTGATTTGTATTCTCAGGATCAAACTGAACGCTAATCCTTTCCCAGGAGAGGAGTATCCCCAGCAGGGGGGAGCCTAGAGAATGTTGGAAGTGCTTCTGTGGGGCAACTTAACAATATCCAGTTGTGTTTCTATTCAAGTAAATAAATGCACTTGGGTTGTGGTTTGTTGTAGAAAATATAAAACGTTACAATGAATCTCAAAAATCTGATCAATCCATTTCCTGACATACACTGTCATCAAAAGAGTGATGTCATATTTATCTCCACCTCAAGGCAGGCAGTTGGAAGAATAGCCTTTTACCATGAAGGCCTACCCACCACTACGCAGGGTGGGTCACCAGCTGCCCCGTAATAGGCCGCCTTCCCCAGCAAGTTAGGACAGGAGACTAAAGCAACCATACCCAATTGATGCTGCAAAGGGAACTCAAGGAAACAATGTAGTGATGATGATTATATTCATCTGTGGATAAAAGGGCATGAATTACAGCCACTGTCCCCAAATTTTCTAGGGAGAGCCTTTTGTAATAAGTTATTCCTGTTCCCTCAACATCAGGTCATGCATGGAAATAAAAAAGCCATATAATCCCTCCTTCGATTTTGAAGACAGGCATTCCCTTTGAGAGAATTGTAGTAATAAGAATTGTTTTGGAGTGAATGTGCAACTATCTTATATTTGACTTCAGATTTATAGGTCTTAGTTGTGGGAGCTGTCTTTTACTCCACTTTCACTGTATTCAGAGGCCTCATAAAGAAACAGTAAACACTTCTATCTTCTTCTGTAGTCCATAAGGTAACATACAACTAAATAATAACCAGACGCAGTTCTCCCTGGTGGAGTGCTGCTTAAATATCTGCTGCCCCCAGAAAGCTTTTCTGGCGTTATGGTTGTTGTCTGTTCTTCTGTCACAAGCTAGCGTGTTTCCCATTAGTATCTCGTGATTAATACTCATGCGTATTTGTGTGAAAAACACTCTGATAATGCTCGAGTCAATGCCATTCAGTCTCTTGGGGCTCACCCCAATAAAGAGGGGTTCCCTTAGCTCTCCCTAACTTCATTTACTATCATTATTAAAGTCTTATATTCCTATCTTAGTCTTGCGATGATGTTCACCTTCACCTTGTGTGTTGTTCTCAGAAAAACCGATCTACTTTCCTCTCTCCTCTGTCTGCCGCCCTGAAAGGATACACCCAGCCGCCCAGATGTGCCGTTCTATGCAGTAGAGCGGATCTCTGCTTCGGCTCCAGGGTCTTGTGGCCTCACCCGCATCGTCCTCTAGCTGCCGCCTGTGAAGGCTCTTTACCTGCACCTCCCAACCTGCCCAGAAAGGGCTCTGGTTCCCCCGGCCCCAGGGCTGACCCTGACCCCTTCCTTCCCCAGGCCCCAGCGGTCCTGGAAGCCTAGCCCCCCAGCACCTGATCCATGCCCGATACTCTTGCCTGCTCTGGCCTCAGGAGAGAGAGCACATTCTGAACACTCCTTTTGTGTCGGCATCTCTGTGAGGTGCTTTGGAAGGACTCCAGCCAGGCATGGAAGGGCTCTTTGATAATATCTGGCGGGTGGGTAAGAAATTTGGGCACCTGGCCAAGATACACATTGCCTGTAATCGTTAACTCAGTCTGTAAACAGTTCCGACGGCACTGCGAGGCCGTCAGTTATTACATTAGAAGTCTTTCATCTCCCCAGCGTAGAGGCCGGCGCCCGGCATTGCCCCCACGGTGGCAGTTGCCGCCGCGGTACTCTGAGCAACCAGCAAGGCCCAGAACACACAGGGACATACAATGGAACCTGTTCCGAATGACTGATTCCCAGCTCTCAGCGTTGGAGGGGTCACTGAATCATTCATTTCCTTTGTTCTGTACCTGCCTGGTGCAGAAGAGAAGAAGAAGAAAAAGAAAAAAACTTGATCAGGAATAAGTGGTAGGGAAAGAATGATCTATCACATGAGATTGGAAATTCATTTTTCAATTCAATTTTCCTACCTACATTCATGTTTTGAAAGTTTTACAACCTCACCATTCACCTTTTTAGTTTGCCCCTGTACTCCAAATTGATTCTAATGTTGGTCCTTAGCATGGCCCATGTCTCCAATTAGCTTTCCAGTTATTCAGAATTGCTAGACTCTTCAGTGCAAGGCATAGCACTGGGCCCTGGGGAGGGATGAGGGGGCAGAAAATAACAAGCAGTCCTGTCCTCAGAGTGCTTGCTAACTGAGACCTAAAGGTGTAACACCACATACATACTAGAGAGAACTACCGTCACGACATTGACCACGAATGCTGAAGAAAGTGCACAGTGAGCTTCTGGAGCCCTAATGAGAAGGAGCAGAATGTGGACAGCAGAGATCAGGGAAACTCCTTTCTAGTTCTGTGAAAAGAACTTTTTTTTTTTTTTTAATACTTTATTGATTTTACAGACAGGAGAGAAATGGGAGCATGGAATGGGAAGTAACAACTCATAGTTGCTTCTTGTTAGTTGTTCATTGCTTGCTTGCTGTATGTGCCTTGACCAGGGAAGCCCAGGGTTTCAAACTGGCAACCTTGGCATTCCAGGCCAAAGGTTTATCCACTGCGCCACCACAGGCCAGGCGAAAAGAACTTTCTTCATCCTGGTGAGATAGCTTGGTTGGTTAGAGCTCCATCCCAGGACGCAGAGGTTGCGGGTTCGATCTCCAGTAGGGCACATGCAGGAACAGATCGAAGTTTCTGTCTGCCTCTCTCTCTCTCTCTCTCTCTCTCTCTCAAGTCAATAAATAAATTAAAAAGTAAAAATAAGAAGCACAGCTTTACTCCATTTATATAAAAAGAATTTTTTCAGCCTGACCTGTGGTGGCGCAGTGGATAAAGCGTCGACCTGGAATGCTGAGGTCGCCAGTTCAAAACCCTGGGCTTGCCTGGTCAAGGCACATATGGGAGTTGATGCTTCCTGCTCCTCCCCCACTTCTCTCTCTATCTCTCTCTCTGTCTCTCTTCTCTAAAATGAATAAATAAATAAAAATAATTAAAAAAAAAAAGAATTTTTTCAATACTTTTTAAAAATTAGTTTATTTTCCTTAATGTTTCACATCCATTTTCTTTTGCTTTTGCTTTTCATTAAATTGCTAATTTTCTAAGCACTTAGAAAATGGAACCATTAAAGCCACTTGTAGAATTTTTCCGAGTAGAATCTGGCAGAGATGGAGTCATGAGACCTGCCTTCCCATTGAGAATTCTGGTCCCAAACGCGGGAAAACCCAACACAACTCTCTCTAAGCCAGTGGGTCTCAACCTGTGATATATAATATGTATTTCCCATGGCTTTAGGCGACCCCTGTGTTTTTGGTGTTGGACCCCCGCAGGGGTCACGACCCACAGGTTGAGAACAGCTGCTCTACACACAGTAATTGCTGAAGGCCCTTTGTTGATGAATGTTTTCAAAGATGTTTAGATTTGCTTAAGGCTACTGTTGCTGAAGTAGTTTGTTCACATTGCTCAGGAGCAAAACTTTGATTCGGCCACAGGTTTTAAATAAACCAGGGAATAAAATCCTTTACTCACCGTATTTAAGGTTAGTCTCCAAGACCTGGGCGCCCCTTACACCAGAATTGGAAATATAAAGCATCAAGACTCATTTCCTCTACAAACAATACCTAACACTTGCCTCACTTTAACTGAAGGGAAATGTTAGAGCACTAAGACATTCTTCCTCCAAAGAAAGTGGGAGGGCACTGCCTTATCCAGTAAGTCAGGGGTCCCCAAACTCTTTACACAGGGGGCCAGTTCACTGTCCCTCAGACCTTTGGAGGGCCGGACTATAAAAAAACTATGAACAAGTCCCTATGCACACTGCATATATCTTATTTTAAAGTAAAAAAACAAAATGGGAACAAATACAATATTTAAAATAAAGAACAAGTAAATTTAAATCAACAAACTGACTAGTAATTCAATGGGAACTATGCTCCTCTCCCTGACCACCAATGAAAGAGGTGCCCCTTCCGAAAGTGCGGCGGGCCGGATAAATGGCCTCAGGGGGCCGCATGCCGCGGGGGCTGTAGTTTGGGGACCCCTGCAGTAAGTCCTCAATGTCACCGAAAGCTTCTCTGAAACTGCGACTTTAAGCGAATAGACATATAACGAGACCCTGTTACCATAGGCTAACTGACCTAAACAAGAGTTAAGTTTCCATGGTGTATTTCCGGTCAAAAAACATAACTGGTTTTCTAAGACCCAAAACACTTCCAGTATTAAACAGAAAATAAATGTGAGCTATACAGACATTTAAGAAAGATGAATAAAAAGCAAATAAGGTCATTCTTTTCCAACCTGCTTATTTCAATTCAAGGTTGCAGATGGCCAGAGCCGAACCCTGGCAGCTCCGGGCGCCAGGCAGGAAGCTGCCCGGGGTAGAACACCCTTCCATCACAGGGCACACTCACACATACACCCACACTCCCTCAGACGGGACGATGGGGACACCCCCATGACCCACACGTGTACGTCTCGGGGATGCGGGAGGAGGTGAGAAAACCCACGCAGACCTGGGGAGAACATGCAGACTCTACACAGTGGCCCTGGCGGGGAATCAGTTCCATTTCCCTCATCAATGTCGTAAGGAAACAACATTGACCAGAACGCTGTTCCTCGCAGCCCTCATAACTTATTAGTTAGAAAACTGATCTCATGCCTCTTTATTTCCTTGTTTCATTTATCATGTTGCTCGGCTTTCTGGGTCACCCTCCCATTCCCTTTCCGGCTCCGGATCTGGGGTTTGCCGCGGGCCGACACCCACGCTTCTTTGCTGCTTCTGAGTACGGGCTGCTTCGGAGGAGCACGGATAAAGCAAAGGGGAGGCCGGCTGCAGGACATGCATCCCGCACGCAGTCCGCATGCGCTCTGCTCCCGCTTTTCCCGGCTGCCTCTCTTAACCTGGGGAGACCCATACCTCACCCTACTTCAGAGCAAAAAGCAGCTCAATCTTGAGAACAGAAATTGAATCCTTTAGAAGAACCCAGGCGCTAGAGCAAACAAAATCAAGTTTTGCTGCCATTTGCTCCCCATTGTTATTTGTTCCTGGTAAACAAGAGAGTGGTTATTTGAAAGGATGTGTTAAATCCCATGTAGAGTTGTAGAAATGGAGAGTTTATAAGGCATGCTATCAGATCCACCCATTTCAATGCCCTGGTTAATTGTGAGGTCATTCACAGGTGTAGTGTGGTTGGGAAATACTGGAGGAGGCCCCTGCTCTTCTACCTGAACTTAGTCTTGCTTTGGGGAATGACACTAAGGAAACGGTCTAGAATTATTTCAGACCCTCTAGATCAAGGGATCACAAATTTTAATGTGTATCAGAACCAACTTTAGAAAGCTTGTTTAAACACAATTTGCTGGGCCCTACCACCAGAATTTCTGATTTAATAAGTCTGAGTTGAGGCTAGAAAATTTGCATTTCTAATAAAATCCCAGGTGATGTTCGTGCTGCAGGGCCTTGGGGACCATATTTTGAGATCCGCTCTTCAAGGATATGCAGCCTGCTTGCTAACCACGATGACTTGAACAGATGTTGATTGACTGCCTTCCCATGACCAGAGCATCCAGCTCGCCTTGAAGTGACTGTGGCTTTAATGTCTGAATGTGAACACTTCAGTGTGAGAGATCTTTGTCCTACTTGCAAAGATTAAGTGGCCTGAAGGGTAGGTCATTTACCTGCAGGCACCTGGCAAAATGGCTTACTGACTTTCAAGCAGCAGCTAGTAGGTGGGAACTAGATTTTGGAAAGAAATAATTAGCTACAGAACATATGATACTACTAATGCTTTTGGTTGGTTTTTCTGTCATCCTCAAAAAGAAGATTCCAAGGTTGTCATGCCTTTAGAAATTCTCATTTTTCCTCTACTTCCCTGAGCTATGGAACCTCTCAGGTTGTACATTAGCTTGTTTTAGAAGCTAAGTGATTTGAGTTTCACTCTAGCGTAGCGAGTTACACAGCACCATTCCTTCCGGATTTACTGTAGTGGGACCAGCTCAAGTGAACCAATAACGACGAATTATACTTTTAATAGGATTCAGTTATGCAGCCATTCTAACTTCTTCTAAGTGTTTTCGTGCATCAAGCTTAACATTGAACAATGTTACAGTGTTGGCCAAATTTGTATCTGCAGCCCTGTCTTTTCACTCATACTTGGATTCTTTTTTTTTTTTTTTTTTTGTGAGAGAGAGAGGGAGAGGAAGGGAGAGAGTGAGAAGCATCAACTCATAGTTTCAGCACTTTAGTTGTTCATTGATTGCTTCTCATGTGTGCCTTGAGCAGGGGGCTCAAGCCAAGCCAATGACTCCTTACTTAAGCCAGCGACCTTGGGTTCAAGCCAGCGACCTTGGGTTCATGTCTATGATCCCAGGCTCAATCCAGCTACCCCATGCTCAACCCGATGAGTCTGTGCTCAAGCTGGTGAGCCCACACTCAAGTCAACGACCTTGGGTTTCAGACCTGGAACCTCAGTGTCCCAGGTTGATGCTCTACCCACTGCACCACCACCGGTCAGGCCAAATTTCAGTTCTTATTTCAAATTGCCTGTAGGATTTAAATGTTCATCTCTAATTCAGTATTCCTAAGACAATTAAAACTTCCTTGCTCAAAATTAACTTCTTTTTCCAATATTCCTTTTTTGGTTGATGCAACATTTTCTCCTGTCAGTTCTCCAGACTTAGAACTTTTCATTTCTTCATCCCTATAGTTCAGCTTGTCTGCAAGTACTCACAGCACTATCTTCGTGACTTCTGTGATTCCTGCCTTTGCCTCGGAACCGTTACACCAGGTCTGGGCTCTCACCCAGTGCTAGGTCATTGGGATGGCTCTCTACCTGGTTTTCCTACCGCCAGCTTTCTCTGCATTCCTCTGTAGTTTCTACTCTGATAGCAAATTGTTCTGCTTAAAATACTGTTTTGATCTTGAGATCCCCTTGCTTAAAAATTCAGGATGAGTCCTTTTCTATTTCAAATATGCCAACAGGGTCTACTTTTATCATGACATTCAGTGGCCTCCAGAATTTGACCCTACCTCTGCTACCCAAACTATCTCTGCAGATCTATTTTTCTTTCATTCAGGTCTTTCTATACTTTCTGGACTTGAGAGAAACGGATCAGGAACCCTACTTCTCTCACTTGGCCCCTTGTTTCTTTGTCAAGGCTGTAGCTGGGGAGTTCCCCAAATTCATTTGGCAGATGCCCCTGGGCCACATCCTGCTTATTTTACTGATGGAGTTACTTTTCTCCTATTTGAATTCTGTCTTCCTGAAGGGCTCGCTGAAGATCCGTCTCCTCCACAAAGCCGCAGGACCTCTTGGCCGTACCACACAATGTGACACTTGATAATTCATCATCTGTGCCACCGTTTAGTTTGCGTATATGTGTATGGTCACTCTCAGTAAGATTGTAACTCCTGGGAAGGATCTAGCCCAGTTTCGGGAAGAGGATAGGTGTTCATTAAACACTTGCCAGCTCAGAGGCCGTATTTCAGGCCCATTCTGATGTGCCCACGGGCAACCTCCGAGCGTGCCAGCCAGCATCCTACTCAACAGAATGCTCACTCAACAGGAACATGAAGTTGACTGCATCTTGACAAGCAACGTTTGGGAGCCATTGATCTTCCCTGTTACAAAGGGTTTGGGCGGCAATTGCAGTAGCTGCTGGCTTAGGGGAAAGCTGACCTGATAACGTCCAAGCTGACAATAAGTGTAGCCACAGACAGCAGCTCCGCTAGTCAGGTGTTTGGCAAGGAAGGGAGTTCAGCCTCTGAAGCATTTCAGGTAGGTGTGGGATGAGCAGTTAGATATGCTGTTACATTCTGAGGTAAGCCTCCCTAAAGGCAAAAGCACGGCCTGATGACTGGGCGATTACTCCTGCACCGTAAGTGCTCGCGATAGGCATCTCTGCATGGAAGAATCCACCCGAACAAACACTAGGAAGAAGCAAAAGAACGTGCCCAGGACCTAGGCATAGTCACTGTGTCAACAGCAGTATCAGATAAGGTGTTTCTCTAATGGAGGGGAGTAGTGGTGAGGGTAAGAGTGGGTGCACCTATGGGTGGTGATTCAGAAACTTGGTGCCACATTATATGGCACCGTGAAACCACCTTGTGTTCCAGCCACCCCATGGTGGCTGATGTCATCCAATTGCCCACTTGCTAACTGGGCCAAGAGGAAGTGCATTGGCTGAAAGCCAAAGTGTGGCATAGTTAAACCTCCTAGCTGAGGCACACTCCAGACCTATGCAACCTAATGGCTTTTTGGAACTCCTTTTTAATACCAGTGAAGCCATTGTTGTCATCAGCCTAACAGTGGTTGATTTTTATAGGTGTCATGCATTGTTGCTTGCCTATCCCTAAGACAAATGTGCTCCCATCTAAATGTATTCAAACGAGCTCCCGTGGCTTATGCAAGTTGCCAAATCATGATGTGCCAGGCAGGAACAGGGGTCCGGGATTCCTGTTGGCTGAGCTAGCACTGAGCTTAGCCCTAGCCTGACTCAGCAGCTCTGCTAGAGTTGTTTGAAAGGCTGACATCCCGCCAGACATTGTTTCTGAAGAGTTCCCAGTGTGAAGGATGAATCACAAATGAACGGACTCTCGGGAGACCTAAAGAGTATGTGAGGGCGTCGCGCCCTGTGGGCTAGAATGAGAGCCTTGCCCTCAGCTGAGTCGATAAGACTACAAAGCCCAGGGTGGAAAGTGCCATACAATAAACACAAACGCACTGATTGGGAGATTTCAAATGAAGAGTTTCTTCACGACAGAGGTCATGAAGGACAAGTAGGATTTTAAGGAGTGACAGCCTAAGTAAGTGTAATCGGCATCCCAGGTGAAATGACAGGTAGTGAGTGACATCCTTTGGTGTGGCCAAGTAGTATAGGACAAGTAGGAGGGAAGTAGAGGTAAAGCTGAAAAGGTAGAGGGAGAGAGGAGGAATGAATACTTTTTTTTTTAATCTTTTTTTTAATTTATTCTTTAGATTTTATTTATTCAGTTTTAGAGAGAGAGAATAGAAAGAGAGAGAGAGGAGAGGGGGAGGAGCAGGAAGCATCAACTCCCATATGTGCCTTGACCAGGCAAGCCCAGGGTTTTGAACCAGCGACCTCAGCATTCCAGGTCGGCACTTTAGCCACTGCGCCACCACAGGTCAGGCGAATGAATACTTTTTGAGTGCCTACTATGTGCAGGAACTGCAGGCACTTTAAATATATGTTATTTCACTTGCTCTCTATAGCAATCTGCTTGGGTGGGTGGTAGTGTCTACATTTTTTTGTTGTTTGTTTGTTTGTTTTACCAATAAGGAAACCAAGACTTAAGAGGTTGGACCACCCACTCAAAACCACACACATCTTGTAAGTGATAGAGTCAAAATGTGAAACCAAGTTGTCCAATTCCAGAGCCAGCGCAGAACCTTGATTTCATAGACTGAGGATGAAGCTGGGTTTACAGAAGGCAGTGGAGAGTTTTCACGGTATTTGAACAGGACAATGACAGGACCAGTGCTAGGTTTAGGAAGGATGTTCTTGCAGAGACCTATAAGGAACTGTAGAGTGGCGAGAGCCTGCAGAACAGTTACAAAAGTCTACTGTACTGATTCAGACTCCAGAGACCCCGAGAAGGTAGATTTCCAAGGGCAGATTCAAGTAATTGGTTCTAGAGAGGAGGAATCATAATGACGCTGAGGTGCCCAGCCTGGGTCCCTAGGAAAATGATGGTGCCATTAACAAAAGTAGGTAAGAGGGGTTACTGGTTTAGGGTGGAGTGCAGGGAAGAGATGATATATGTGGGTTTGGTATGTCTGAGTTTGGGTTACCAGTAAGAACAAAACAATAATGTCTGCAGGCCTTTTGAAGTGCAGAAAATTAGACTTTGGACAAATTTGAAAATGATCATTGAAGACTGTAGTGAATAAGAACCTCAGAGAGAGGTATTAATATCAGAGAACATATCTTTGTATTTAAGTGAGAGGAAGAAGAATAGGAGAGAAAGATGAGGGACAGAGAAGTAGAAGAACAAGAATAGTGTTATGTCACAAAGACACAGTGAGGAGAGTTTCAGGAAGGGGTGTGCGACAGATGAGAAGAAACTTCGGGATATGGACCTTGCTTTAGCATCCGTCCCTTAGGAAACAGCCGGCACCATTAGGTTCAGGTACGTCTTTTTTTCCTTTCTGCTTTCCTCTCTTACGGAGGAAATTAGGCAATCAAGAGTCTATTTTCACCTGACCAGGTGGTGGCGCAGTGGATAGAGTGTCGGACTGGGATGCGGATGACCCAGGTTCGAGACCCCAAGGTCGCCAGCTTGAGTGCGGGCTCATCTGGCTTGAGCAAAGAGCTCACCAGCTTGGACCCAAGGTCGCTGGCTCCAGCAGCGGGTTACTTGGTCTGCTGAAGGCCCGCGGTCAAGGCACATGTGAGAAAGCAATCAATGAACAACTAAGAAGTCGCAAAGCGCAAAGAGAAACTGATGATTGATGCTTCTCATCTCCGTTCCTGTCTGTCCATCCCTGTCTATCTCTGCCTCTGTAAAAAAAAAAAAAAGAGTCTATTTTCCTATTCCAGTTGTGTGTGGTGGTCACATTTTTAATTTAAGCGAGTACAGGCTCTTAGTTTTACTGCAAGCAAAATAAAGTAAAACTTCCAAGTCTTGCTCTAAATGATTGGCGTTTCAGTCCCCAGGAAGGCTCTTATAATTTTGGTGCCTCTGTTCTTTCACTCCGTGACTCTTCCTGTGGTCCGCCAAGTCTCATTTCATTGCATTTACTACGTGAAACCCATGCCCAGAATTCACGATTCCTGGTTGCAAGCCCAACACGCATTGCGTTGCCTCCTTCACTTAATTTGTGAAATGGGTGGTACTAGTAAAGGGAAAATAAAATAGCTAATGAAGGATTATAAAGCACTTTGCTAATATAAAATACAACATCAAAGCTGAGTAATAGTCTTAATTCAGGGTAAAGGGTCCCGTTAACAGGAAAACTAGAAGGGACAAAGGGTAGTGTTGCTCTGTACCTTGATAATGGTGTGCAAATCAGAAGAGCTGCTATTGATCCTCACTGCCCTGTGAACTCTCAACCCAGGCGCCTGGCTCCCCTCCCTGCTCTGCGAGTACTTCCCTTCCCCACCGAGTCTGGTGACTGCACCTCCTCAGTCTCCTGAACAGAGGGACGCGGACAGGAACTTCTGTGTCACAGAGCCAACTCGATAACTGAGATTTCTCCTCTGTTTATCAGCACTTTGATTATCTTTTCGTATCTCTTACCATCTGCACTTAGCAAGAAAAATAAAGAAGTTTGAGCAATTAGGAGGTAACAAAGAGCTCCTAGCTCATGAAGAGCAAGTCAGAGGGTGTTTGGAATATGTGAGCACAGAACCACACTGGGGTAAGCGGCAGCGAGCACCCTCAGGGCCAGAGGTGGCGGGAGCCGGCAAACGGACAGCAAGGGAAGCCGGAGATCTCAAACAGCTTCTCAGCTGAAGTCTTTAAAATCTGGACTTCAGACACATCCGCTTTCCAGGGTATCCAGGATGGAGAAGAGAGATATAATTCATCTCTCATTCTACGGGAGGGAGGGAGGGAGGGAGGGAGGGAGGGAGGGAGGCAGGGAGGGAGGGAGGGAGGGAGGGAGGGAGGGAGGGAGGGAGGGAGGGAGACTATTGGGAGTAAATCCAGTCTCGGTTTTTCTAGACCAGTGGTAGTCAACCTGGTCCCTACTGCCCACTAGTGGGCGTTCCAGCTTTCATGGTGGGCGGTAGCAGAGCAACCAAAGTATAAATAAAAAGATAGATTTAACTATAATAAGTTGTTTTATAAAGATTTATTCTGCCAAACTTAGTGAAAATCCAACATAAAGTACTTGGTAATTATTATTATATGCTTTGACTTGCTGTAACTCTGCTTTATAAATTTGATAAAGTAAAGTTACTTCACTACTTTATAAATCACCATTACTGTGGAACGGGTGGGCGGTTAGAAAATTTTACTACTAACAGAGATACAAAAGTAGGTGGTAGGTATAAAAAGGTTGGCTACCCCTGTTCTAGACCTTTTCCATGCAGATCACTGGTCAGTTCCTCAAAGATTCTTGGGAGGGACTGAAAGTCATCCACCTAGAAGGTTCAGCTAACACCACAGCCTAGGAGGCAAGAGTATGAGTCAGTGCTATAGGGATAAAAAATAATTAAAACCAGTTTTAATAGTTTCTATAATAAATGGCTCCTGCCCTGAAGGAGCTTCCCATCAAATCTGGGAGATAGAACAACAGGCCCCAAATGGCCAGAGAGTACTTCTAAAGCAATATGGGAAGCAGGAGCGAGTTCACCATTCATTCCACGTCCTCCCAATGCACGAATGTGTGCTCTCTGAATTTGTGTTCCATGAGCTGTTTGACAGATGGCCTTGAGACCATGTGTGTGAGCACATGAATACATAGGTGGCTATAGGTCTACAGTCAGATTCTAGTCTCCTGAGAGCAGGGGCCACTTCTATTTTTTGGTGAAGAGATGCTTTCTTCTCCATTCGGGATTAAGTTCTATTTAGCACATCCCTGCAAGGGAGGACAAAAGAGTAACCAGTAGGGAGTGTTGGTCAAATAAGTTTGTGAATATGACGTATATGTTTACTCGCTTATAGTTTGCATTGGGTGTGGGAGACAGGCTGTAAACTGGCAAAGTCCTTATAGCCTAAGGCTTAGTTTTAAGACTAAGCCTTACCCACCTTTTTAATACTAAGATCTTTCCAACACTCTTCTAATGCTAAGATCTTCTCAAAACTAAGCTTTTCCCCCCACCCTTGCATGATGTGTGGTGGTGCACTCTTATGAGGAATCCCATTTATGTCTCAGATAAGTGACTTTGTATCAGAGACTTCCTTATTTGTATATTGGCTTAAAGGCTTCAATTTTCTACACTATAAAATAAAGCAGACAGGGGGCTCTCTAGCGGGGTTCCTGCCATCTGCATTGCAGAGGAGAGGCAGCCAAGATAGCGGAATGCTGAAGGAGAAGCCAGTTTGTGCAGTTTGTGCAAAGAGAAGGAGATATGGAACAGAGGTGAATAAGGCTGGTAGGGCCATTGACTGTAGGAAAACTCGGATGAGTCAGTGGCTTTGGGAGCCCTGAATGGAAAGGGAAGTGTTTTCCCACTATGTGTATTTACTCACTTGCCAGGTGCGAACTAGGATTAAAGGTAATGAATGGCCCACTAGTTCTTGGCTCCGTTGTTTCATTACCGACTGTCCGAATCAAATGCGAACCTGCGTTGGCCAGGCGGCTGTGATGGTGGCCGCGGCTACTGGCTTTATGGGGAGGCTGTTCTGAAAGAAGTGAGTTGTGTTCAGGGATACAGGGGAGATTTAAGCATGATAGGAACAGGGAGGAAGAGATCTCTCCCTTTCCTAAGAGGTCAGCAACGTATAGGGAGTATACAGAAGCTTTCTGAAGAGAAAGCAGAAATCCGAAAAAAATCATGTCCTGATCAGATGACAATGCAACCACCACAGTTATTTGATCTCACATCTGTTTATTGAAACAGATAATTCAACCTGCACACACCCCCATCTACCATGTGCCTGGCATTATGCTAAGGGATGAATAAGACCTAGTCCCTGACTTGAAGGGGCCCGGGATCCGCTTCACAAGAGGGTGGAAAGGACTCGTGTTCTGTTAAACATCTAAGAACCAGCATTCTGCTAAAGGAAGGGGGGTCAGAGGCTGGGACACATGGAACACTGCTGGATACAACCAACCGTAAGAGGTAAAGTGTCATTTAGTAATTTTGAATCTATCACTCTAGGGGACTGTATGGGAGAATGTGTGTTTAGTTCTGAGGACTGAAGACTGGTCAGAGGGCCTAGTTTGGGTGGACGGGGAGGTCGAGGTCAAACAGAAGTGGGAGCTGTAGGACTCAGATCTTGGAGTCCCTGGCTCACAGGGAAAGGGAGGTGCCACTTAAATGTTCTCTGTAGAGACAAGGAGATAGGGAAGGTCCATGGGAAGAGAAAGTAAAAGGAATTTAGCAGAGAACTACTTTTCCATCGCATACACTTTCTGTGAAAGATTTAAGAGCAAAGACAGAGGAGTTTCTTTGTCGCTGTTTCCTTCTCCTTAGTGCCTAGACCTCTGCCGTAAGAGGCCACTTACATCTCTCTTTCTTTAGCTCCTAGGAGCTCAAGAGATGCCGCTCTTAGGAATTACTAAAACATTCAGAGCGTGGAAATGTCAGCTGGCACCCACGCCAAGATATCCAGGCACCATCCGTAGAAACCCAGTGAAATGCTGAGTCCAACATGGCAGGCCCTCCCAACCCCATCTCTTTTCCTTTTATCCCTTGCCTGGAAGGCTACACCGTGGGTGGGAATAAAAATCTACTCTCCTGTTGCATCCAGGCAGCTGCCAGGAGTCTGTTTGCCTTGTTCTTTTCTGGCAAATCATTAAACATTCCCCCCAAAGCAGGCCTCTTCCCCAGGGCCACCCCGTGGACAGGGCTTCAGAGTTGTGGTCAAAGGGCTGTCAGCAGTCGGGCTGAAGGCCCTGGGCTTCCTCCAACACAAGCCTCTCCTGCCTGCTGCCTCTTCGGAACAGAAGCCGCCTTGGCCCCATCTCAACCCCTGCTGGCTTCTGAGGAGGGACTCTGGGCATCTGTGCTGGCTGGTGGCTTGAATAATTTCGTCCTTCTCTTCCTGATGTAATTCTAAGTGCGGCGACCACTCTATCCCCTCTATTGTTTCTTTACTGAAGCACAGGCCCGTGTTCAATCAGTTTTCCGCTATGCAATGGAAATGCAGTATTAGTATTGTGTGTGACCGCCCAGGGGCTGGGGACGGGATTGGCCCCGCACACTCCACAGCTCCGCCCCCTCTCCACAGCTCCGCCCCCTCTCCGCTCACAGTGTGCACTGGGGTGCTGGGAGGACAGTGCAGCCAGCCTGTTGGGACACGCTGTCTGCCCTCAAAGGGCTTGGAAGCCCGTGGTGGGAGACAGTCGTCAATGTGGAGCAGAGTTTGCAGGGCAACTTGGACTCCCTGCAGCCTCTGAGCAGGAGACTAGGCCTGAGGGCCGTGGACTGCGTGTGAACTAACCGGGTGAGTTTAGCCAGTTCAGACCCTTGCACTGAAATCACCCAGCTTAGTGATGCTTGACAGCTCTGCTGAGAGTCCTGACGGGCCTCTGGCATATTTAAAGACATAATCTGATCGCCTTGAGTTTCATTTCTTTGGTCTTTTTTCACAAGGACTGTCTGGACTTTGTCTTTGGCTATTTTAGCATTAAAATCTTAACCTAAATAATGACTTAAAAACAGACTGACCAGGCAGTTGTGCAGTGGTGACCTGGGACACTGAGGACCCAGGTTCGAAACCCCAAGGTTGCCAGCTTGAGCATGGGCTCATCCGGCTTGAGCGTGGGGTCACCGGCTTGATTGTGGGATCATGGACATGACCCCACGGTCGCTGGCTTGAGCGAGGGGTCACTGGCTCAGCTGGAGCCCCCTGGTCAAGGCACGTGTAAGAAAGAAATCAATGAATAACTAAAGTGATACAACTACAAGTTGATGCTTCTCATCTCTCTCCCTTCCTGTCTGTCTGTCCTTGTCTCTCTCACAAAAATAAATAAATAAATACTTAAAAACAAACACTACCTGGACCCAGCAGGTTTCTAAATTCCTGCTATCTCTGGCATGAGTTTGACTGGAACAAGAATAGGAAGAAAAAAAATAAAAGAATAGCAAAATCATAAAGCACGCTGTGTCAGGGCTGTTTGCAAATAGCACATGGGGTTCAGTGCGAGAGCTCAGTTAACTGCCTCACTGTGGTGAAGAGTGTAGCCATACCGGGGAGATCCCGGGACAAAGCCCTTTTAGACCCTCATTCTGGAAATGTGAGGATAGGTATTACCCCCAGCAATACTGTCCCCTGTGTCAAGACCTTAGCCTTCTGTAGAGGACCACTTTGAACAAGACAGCTAAATGGGGTCCCTCAAATGGTACTTTCTATAAGGTGAAGGTCAGTGAAGGTGGCAAGATCTCCCTGGGACAGTGGCTACTAGCTGAGTGGCAGAGCTCAGATGACATTTCAGGCCCTCCTGGGAGGAGTCTTGGTGGTTGGAGCCCTGAGTTCCTCACCTGGTGGAGGGAGGGAGTCCACACTGTATAACTGGGGTATTTTCTCGGGTCTTGACCTTCCTGGGCTTTGAAATCTTGAGATCTTATTTCACAGCCTTCCTTCCAAAGAGCGCTGGTGTGACTAAAATTATTGGGTGGACTTCCCTCTCTTTTGCTCCTAACTCATGAGTATCTTCCTGGTGCCCCTATAGCTAGAGGTCTTCCTGGCCTGAGTCAAGGCCTGTTTCTACGTGGGAATAGAATGGACAAAAGCTCTCCCTCTTGGGTCGTTGAGGTTTTCCTCCTGTCTGTGACTGCCAAGTCAGCTTCCCTGATGCAGTATATTTCAAAAGCAACTCAGAGTTCGCTCTTTCTTCTTTCTCTTTCCTACTTATTAATCTGGTTATGACCCTGTAAACCACACAAAGATGCCAGGCAGAGTGTGGAGTCAGAAAAACCTCACCATGGGGCCCACTGGAGAGTAAAGAGGTCCGGTTACTTCATGGAGCTTGAACCCAATCGAGACCGGATAGGTGAATTCTCACTGAGGCATGCCGTCTGGAGTGGGGGGTGAGTCGTGAGGGATGCGGTGATCCGGCCGGAGGGCCGCTACCTGGGTCTGAGCGCCTGTGACCGCTCATTTCAGGGCACACCGTGTCACCCTCAGCGCGCAGGGACTGTGCGCTGGGAGGGCCTCTCAAGAGCAGCGCTGGGTCTGGCCGCCTGGTTGGGCTGGGAGGAGCATGAACTAAGCCCCGGGGGAGAGGAGGGACTCTGAGGTGGCTGGGCAGCAAGAGCCCGGGCCTGGCAGGAGAAGGAGCTGAGACCTTGCTCCTGTCTTGTTGCTAAGAATCATCCAAGTTTGAAAGTTCTAGACATGGAGGTCCTGACGCCGTTGATGTGCATTATAATAGTCGGCTCATGTTTGTCGCGCCACGCGGAATACTTCCCGACGTGCATACCTTGGAGTAGACAGGGTACTGGGGTGGCATTTAGGGGACCTCAACCTCCTTGAACTAGTTGTAGGACCACAAGCAGTCTGTAACCTACCCACAGTCCTCACCTTTAGAAACCAAGTTTGAATGTCCCTTACGGGTATGAACAGGCCTCAGCTCTCAGCACTTCACAGCTCCTTTGTATACACTGCGTGGCCACTGGATTTAAACTGAGCTGTACTTATTCTTCTACCAGATACTACAAGTCTGCAATATGCCAAGCCCCCGGCTGGGCCTTGGATGAGCTCAGTTTGTCCCTTCAGATTTTGTCACCCTGCTTCCTGTTAGATGGTGGCACATTCCGGTTCTCTCGCCAGCCCTCTTGCTCACCAGCGCCGCTCCTGCCAGGACAGTTTTGGGACCAAGTAAGAAATACTGCAGGCTTTCATCCATCCTGTCTCTGCTGGACCCTTCCCATCAGGTGGCTCAAGGTCTGCTTCTCTCATCCCACCAACATTATTTTCTTTTGTACTTATTTTTATTTTTTATTTATTTATTTTCTTATTCATTTTAGAGAGGAGAGAGAGAGAGAGAGAGAGAGAGAGAGAGACAGAGAGAGAGGAGAGAGAGACGGGGGGAGGAGCTGGAAGCATCAACTCCCATATGTGCCTTGACCAGGCAAGCCCAGGGTTTCGAACCGGCGACCTCAGCATTTCCAGGTCGACGCTTTATCCACTGCGCCACCACAGGTCAGGCCTTTTCTTTTGTACTTAAAAAAAAAATCACACAATTAAGCTGGAATACATTTTCCTGGTAAAAAGAAAAACATTTTAGCAAAATAGACAAAGGAAAACTCTCTTGCCAATTCCGTGTCCTCCTAACTTGATTCTTTAGAGAACTCAGCTAACCCAAAGAGGTAGCCACAGGCTACTGTAAGGATAAGAATGAGGTCTAGAGGTTTCCAAATCCAAACCTAAGCAATCACCATTAGGATTAACCTGTAGATTAGCATTGGCCTCTTTAAATAAAGGCAAGGTGGCCAAAGTGGGCCTGCTCTGGAGCTGGGAGCCGGAAGCAGCAACTCCAGGCCCATCTGGGGTTTCCCAGCCCCCTAGCTACAGGAGCTTGACTTTATGGTGCTGGTGAGCCCTGCTGCCTGTGATAGATGGCAGGTAGTTCTAAGTTCAGGTAAGGGAGGCTGCACACGAGAGGACGATTATAAAATCTGAAAAGAGGAAACGGGGAGAAGGGTGCCTTTGATGCCCGGCCAATGTTCCTGATTACAAAGGCAAAATTGTAGCAGGCAGTAAAGTTACCTGTCCGAGACCTGGGTGAACGTCTGGACGTGGAATCGGAGAAGTCAGAGATCATTACGCAGCGGTGCGGGCAGGAGGGCGGCTGGGAAACAAGAGACAGTAAAGAACTGCTTGTAAAAGCACACACCCCACGAGAAGGAGATGCCAGGGGTAAAGGAAGACCAGCAGTAAGTTCGGGGCCCACCTGAGCCCTGGAATGCCCTTTGTGAGGAGGTAATGAGATCACATGGCCACTTTCATGGGAAGGAGTCGGGCTGGGAACTGGAAGAGCTTGTTCAGTGGGATTTGCAGGGCCGAGTACAGAAGGGAAGTGACCGTGGATAATGAGCTGTCCCAGACTGCGCCTCGTGGAACGCTGGCATTCAGAGGCGCTGTCGAGATTGCCCAAGGGAGGAGCAGTCAGAAAGAGCTTTGTCCCTTCCAGGAATAAGGAGGCACTTTATTATTACCAATGCAACGATAAAAACGGCTACCATCCGGTGAGCACAGGCTGTGTCAGGCTCTGGGCTGGGCACTTCCATCCGGTATCTCCAGTCTTCATGCTGATCAGGAGGCGTTTATTACTCCCTTCTGAAATGAAGACGAGGCTCAGGAAGGCTAAGTCGCCTGGCCAAGGTCACACAGGTAAATGATGGAGTCAGAATTTTGAACCTTAGGTCTGTTCTTGGAGGGGGGGGGGGCGGGGGGATCAGAACAAATAAGTTTGAAGAGGAAGACACAGACATAGAGAACAGACTCAAGAACATGAAATACAACACACAGCACTAAAGGACAGTATGCGCGTCTCTACGGAAGTGTATAAACCCTGTGTGTACAAAGCTGAGTTCTCAGCGTGGCCGGACCCTGAGAGCAAGCCTCCTAACTTGCCCTTGAGGCAGCATCTGCAGCAGGGGCTTTCCATCGAGTCCTCAAGTCCACAAGTTTCCAGGAACCCTCCCCAGCCCTCCCCTGCGAGCCCATTGCTCTCGGCTCCCACCTGGTGTCACTAGCAGGATAGGTGGCCCAATGTATGGAATTACGTTTGCATCTTCATTATTAGGAGACCATGCATCTAAAGGAAGCAGATGCATTTGGACCTGTTTTCTTATAAGCTCTCTTCCCAGCTGAAACTTCCCTGCAGGAGGGGGCAGAGACCACCTCTGTGTCCCACGACCATTGAAGATAGCACGGCCTTGCTAGTAACGCAGAGTGTCCTGGTTGAATTACCTCTTTTTTTTTGGTCTTTAATCTGAAAATACTTGAAGAACTCTCATTGTAAAAGACTCAAATCATACAAAAGTGTAGTGAGTACGGTTTTTATGCCACAAGTACAAGAAATATGGTATTTTCTTTTTATCAAATTAAAACTGACTTCAAGGCCCTCTTCCACTAACCGGGTGGAAATTTTTGTCTTTGTGACTGCTTTCCCTCATAAAGTAGCCAAAACCAAAATATCTAAGGGACCCCTCTGTTACTTGTCCATGCTGGTCACCACAAATATGCCCAATGTCCCAGCACAAGTATCCCTTGAAGTCCATGTAAGCCTATCTTTTTTGCCAGGGTCTAGCCTCCCAGGGCCCGCCTCTTCTGGAGCATGGACTATGCATCCTCAGGGCCCTGCCCCATCCCTCAGGATTCCAGGGACTCTCATCCCCCCCCCCACACACACACACACACACCACACACTCCTTTCTGCCTTGGGGACATTCAGTGTCCTCCAGGAGTTCCGTCCTTCACAAAAGCCAGGAAGATAGATCTGTAGCAAATGCACCTGAGGTAATGAAAGGGCAAGGGAGCTGGCGTTTCAGAACGGGAGGAGGGAACAGAACAAAATATAATATAAATAGCTCTCACTCTTTTTTTTTTTTTTTTTTACAGGGACAGAGAGAGAGTCAGAGGGATAGATAGGGACAGACAGACAGGAACAGAGAGAGATGAAAAGCATCAATCATCAGTTTTTCGTTGCCACACCTTAGTTGTTCATTGATTGCTTTCTCATATGTGCCTAGACCACGGGCCTTCAGCAGACTGAGTGACCCCTTGCTCTAGCCAGCGACCTTGAGTCCAAGCTGGTGAGCTTTGCTTAAACCAGATGAGCCAGCACTCAAGCTAGCAACCTCGGGGTCTCGAACCTGGGTCCTCCACATCCCAGTCCAACGTTCTATCCACTGCGCCACCGCCTGGTCAGGCTGCTCTCATTCTTTTTTATTCTTCCACAACAGCAAAAGATAAAACTCTACGATTGAAGTATGCAATGCCAGCCCCCAAAGACTGCCATCCCCATCTCCTCTCTGATTCCCTCCCAAAGCCTGCACGGTTGGGACTTTGGTGTGCACTGTCTTGTTTTTAAAGGTTGCTTTCAGTAATCTGGTTGTCGACCTTCACTGTTGAATAAAAGAATCCATGTAGCCGGCAGCGAAGGGGCAGTGGAAGTCATTCGTAGCCTGGGTGGCGGGAGCCCTAGGAGGACAACTGGAACACCCCGAGGCAAGTCTCTGGGAAAACAGGGTGCTCAGGGGGCTGGGGGGAGAGCCCTCGCACCTATGCTGGCAGCAGCAAGTGCCAGAAGTGGGGACATGAATCAGGTTATTCCTGGAGCACGCCCGCAGGGAGGAGGAGGGACAGGGAGGGAGCGGAAGCCCCGAGGCCCAGCTGGAGGGCACGGCCTGAGCAGGCAGAGGCTTTTCAGCTATATTTAAAAGCTCGGAGTGTATTTCAAGAGCTGTGAGAAGTCTTTCAAGAGCTGAGAGTGGAAGCGGGCATGCTCAAGTCAGCATTTTAGGCCACGCTGGCTCCGTTGTGGAGAACTGAGTGGGGTGAGGGGGCCCCCATCAAGAGGTTCTTTCGGTAAATTAGAGTTGCAGTGACAGTGGGCCTGTATCAGAGAAGCCATCGTGCGAATGGAGGAAAGAGGACAAACGAGGACTGTGGAGGAGACAGACTTGTCAGAGTTTGATGGTTGGTGGCACATGGGGTGGCAGTGGAGAGGGGACTGGGGACAACGTCTGACCCAGGGAACCGGTAGAGGGTTGATTCAGTCCCTCAGATCGAGAGCACTGCAGGAGCACTTTTGAGGGGTAAACGCGTGAGTTCAGTTTGGAGCATGCTGAATCTGAGCATGTCGTTTAAGTTTCTGCAGGTGGAAACTTCTAGGCCCCGTCTGTTGGGCAGAGTCTAGAACTCCAGAGGTCTGCGCTGCACAGATGTCATCAGCAACCTCAACGTGGCAAACGGAGCCACCGGATCGTCTGGGTGACCCTGGTGCCGTGGAGGGTAGAGAGGGAAGATGGCCCAGGACGGAATTCTGCAAGACGCCACTAATAGTTCAGGGGCTATGTTGGGCCCTTACGCTTTAGGAAGGTGTCATTAGGAAAGCAGGTTTTCTTGGTCATGAGTTGAGGGCAAGTATCATGTTGTCAGTCAAGTGGACATTCGCAATTTTTTTTAACCTATCTTATACTCCTCTTCCTTCCATTTCTTCTGATTTTAGCTGTCTAATCCTAGGCATGTTACTTGACCTCTTACGGCCTCTGTTTTCTCATCCTTAAAGTGGAGACAATAATGGTTTCTCCCTCGTAGGGTTATGAGGATGAAAAAGGTCAATTCACAGATGTGCTCAGAACAATCGATGGCCCACTGTATTCATTTGGTAAATGTAAACTATCAGCAGCAGCAGCATAAACAGTGGAGGGCTGACTATATGATTCACCTGGAGTTACATGGCTCCAGAGGGTGGAATCAGATAGAGCTGGGCTCTAATCACGTGTGACCTTAATTTTGAGCCACCAACGTCTCTCTCTTTTATTTATTTTTTACAGAGACAGAGAGTGAGTCAGAGAGAAGGATAGACAGGGACAGACAGGAACGGAGAGAGATGAGAAGCATCAATCATTAGTTTTTCATTGCGTGTTGCAACACCTTAGTTGTTCATTGATTGCTTTCTCACATGTGCCTTGACTGTGGGCCTTCAGCAGACCAAGTAACCCCTTGCTGGAGCCAGCGACCTTGGGTCCAAGCTGGTGAGCCTCGCTCAAACCAGATGAGCCCACACTCAAGCTGGCGACCTCGGGGTCTCGAACCTGGGTCCTTCCGCATCCCAGTCCGACTCTCTATCCACTGTGCCACCACCAGGTCAGGCCCAACGTCTCTCTCTTTAAATGGGGATTGCGATACCTACCTCGCAGTGAGATAACATCTAAAGGCCCGGGCACACCAGAGGCATTTTCTAATGGTTCATATTCTCCCCTTCCGTCTTTCACAGTTGTGAGTTCAGGATCAGGGCAGTCTGGTGACTCTGACACCAAGTTTTTTTCTCTCCACCTCCTTAAAGGCATTCTACAACATAGAACTGTGGAGGCCTGGGGGCCAGAGAGGCGGTTATATATTTGCAAATCCTTTTCTAAAGGCTACTCTTCTCCAAAGTAACTTTCTCTCCTCTCCCAACTGACCCTCTGGTCAGTGAGAGGTCTCTTGGAATTCTCCTGAGAGAGCTGGATCACAGGTAGCAGGTGGGATTAGGGGGGAGGGGCGGAGAGCAAAGCAGGACGCTTGTGGTTGCAATTTACTATTCCCGAGGGGAGGTCTCACATCTTGGGTTCTACTGGAGCAGTTGAGTTTTTTTTTTTTTTTCAGAGATAGAGAGAGTCAGAGAGAGGGATAGACAGGGACAGACAGACAGGAACGGAGAGATGAGAAGCATCAATCATTAGTTTTTTGTTTCGCGTTGTGACACCTTAGTTGTTCATTGATTGCTTTCTCATATGTGCCTTGACCGTGGGCCTTCAGCAGACCAAGTAACCCCTTGCTCGAACCAACAACCTTGGGTCCAACCTGGTGAGCTTTGCTCAAGCCAGATGAGCCCACGCTCAAGCTGGCGACCTCAGGGTCTCGAACCTGGGTCCTCCGCATCCCAGTCCAACGCTCTATCCACTGTGCCACCGCCTGGTCAGGCTGAGTTTTGACTCCTCACCACCCCAGACTGTCCGCTGTTGTCACCTAGGACAATCCTTTTCAAACAGTGTTCTGTGCCCCCTGCTGTGTGGTCTGGTTCCTGACCTCCTGCCTTCTCTTGTGCATTAGACCTGATTTCCCACAGTCCCTCCCAGCCCTGAGCCTGTGCCTCCATGCCAGGGCACAGGCCGCCGCCTCTGCCACGAAGGAACACTCCCCTGTAAACACATACCTCTTCCGTCCCCAGGAAGCACTGAAGTCACCCGCCCTCCCTATGGGATTGCTAGTCCCCTCTCCTGTGCCCCTCCACAGGCCCTTGAGTGAACCTGCATTATAACATCACAATACAACATGTTTGCACACCTACCTGTGTCCAGAGGTTCTTTAAGACAAGAACCTACCTGATTCATCGTCGACCCCTCAGTGTTTTGCGCCTGGCACCAAGGGGGCCTTCATTGTTGGTGGAATGAAGAAATGAATGGTGCATGGTTGGACAGATGGACAGACAGACCAATGGAGCTCGTTGAGTCAGGGAGTACAGCTTCCCTGAAGTGCGCACAGCCCCCCACCTAAGCCCCAGCCTCTTTCTGGCAGTGAGCGGGTATATATATGACCTTCTTTCCCACACTAAGCCTTGCTCACCACCAGTCCCTAAGTTCTAGGGGCAAGAGTGGAGCTCCCTCCCATCTCAACATCCCCTGCCCAAAGATTTTTATCCACAAGGATTCAATTCAAAGGAAGGTGGGGCGTATTTATTGAAAACCTATCATGTTCAAGGGAGTACAGCGACACAGTGACAGGAGACAGCCTGAGAGTCCTTTCAAAAGTGGCTGTGCTTTTCAGTTTGTCATCGACACGGTCATCTTCCTAAGTTCAAAGTTCTCTGGCTTTTCTCATGGTTCTTTCTGGAAGTCCTTTCGACAGCAACAGAAAGGGAGAGCGGCCTCCCCAGCCGGGACACACTGGCTTTCCACCATGAGGGGACCCCTGGCCCATAGGATGACCTGGGGCCAAACAAGTCATGCTTGGTTCTCAGCACCCTGGGAAAATTCGGTTCTCGTAGGTATTTGAATCACCTTAAATGAGAGGAGAGTGGGTGGAAGGGCAGTCTTGTCCCTGTGATGAGGGGACCCTGGTCGCTCTTAGCACCTTTTGGGCCCACTTCCCGCTTGGTTGTTGCTCAGCAGCAGGAGGGCTGGGGCCCGGTTCTGGACTGGACCTGCCATACCCCTTGGAGCCAATGGCTGGGCTGGCCCTGCCCCACTGCACCGTTCCCGGGAACAGCAGGAGCCCCTAGGACTTGTGCTGTTCAAGGCTTAACTCCTAGCCAAGCCTCCCCCCCCAAATTGTCTCTTCTCCCTGTGGGCACCTTGCTTAATCCCTGCAAGTCAGGTCACGGCGGGCGGTGAAGGGGATGTGGAGGGGGGCGAGGCAGCACCAGTCAGAAGACCCAGGACCCCTGAGAGATGGGACTCCACAAGGCAGCAGCCGCGGGGTGTGGGGGGCCATGCTGAGGGGACAGGAATCACCATCGACACCCAGCTCTGCCTGGTGTGGGGGGCGGGGAGGGAGGGCAGGGTCCTGAGAGCACTGATAGGCCTCTTAGCCTGGGGCTTCGGGGCTTCGGAGCAGGAATTCGGAGGGAGAAAGGCTGGAGCCGGGAAGAGAGCCCTTTGCGTCTGGCCTGTTTGGAAAACCAGGGCTTGAGGATCAATGGGGCTGGTTTGTGCGGCTCTTCAGTTAAACCCCCTACCAGACACCTCCCACTCCTGTCTGCCCCCACCTTCGTGAGTCCCAGGCCCGTGGTGACAGTGGGTGCTCAGTGCTTGCTGTGGGGCACTCTAATAAGAATGCTCACCTTTCGTAGCACAAGGACCTGCCTGGCCCCTCCCAGAACAGTGGAGACGTGTGTGGCTCGCCCGGCTTCCTCCGGGTCCCTAGAGCCTCCCTGACATGTCTCTCTCTCTCCACAGTCGCACCCTCTGTACCTGTGCAACGCCAGTGATGACGACAACCTGGAGCCCGGCTTCATCAGCATCGTCAAGCTGGAGAGTCCCCAGCGGGCCCCGCGCCCCTGCCTGTCACTGGCCAGCAAGGTAGATGCATTCACACGGCCCCACGGACACCCTGACCTTCACCCAGTTCCGGGCTGAGAGGTCCCCGTGCGGTGTGCCCGGGTCACTCGGGGTTCCCTACGCCCTGACCTTCACCCAGTTCCGGGCTGAGAGGTCCCCGTGTGGTGTGCCCGGTTCACTCGGGGTTCCCTACGCCCTGACCTGTCTGAGAGAGCGGAAATTCAGGCCTGGGTTTTCCCACCGCCCACCCACCAGCAGAGCCTTTTGACTGTCGGCTAGTGCGCTACGTCACCTCCTCCTCTCACCTGAAGTTCCTGAGCCGCTGCCCCTACGCAGAGCAACGGGGGCCAGTGGGGGTGGGGCTTGTCCATCTTGAAACTGTTTACTAAGCATGACACAAGGCCAGCAGGCACAGAAGCCACTGCCCCTACCCTAAAAGAGTCCCCACACTTCTTCCAGATTGCAAACTGGTGGCCCTACAGGTCCACGGGGCACCACTGGCTGGCGCTGGCAGTGGCCGCTGCCTTTCCAGATGTGGGCTGGCTGGCTGGCATGCCGCCTCACAGGCCCGTAAACATCTGTATCCGTGTGACCCCTGCTTTAACATCAGTTACTGTTCTCTGTGTGCTTACCATGTGCCCGGTGGGACAGGGGACAGATTCTTTAGATATATTGTCTCATTTACTTTTCACAACAGTCAGGAAGGCTAGACATTATTATTTCCTACTTGACATAGAAGGCAAGTGAGGATCAGAAAACTGAAGTCACCTGACAGGATGACGCAGCCAGGCAGAGTGGGGCTGAGGTCTGAATTGGGCTTGTCCTGTTCCCAAACCTGGGCTTTCCCTCTGCTCTGCTGCTTCCCATTCTGGCTGGGAACACGGAATATGTGTTTTCATGGGGACATAAGCCAGAGTGTAGTCGGATTGCGTGCGGCACGGTCATGTGGACTTGAGGGACGAGGTCCTGCTCCCAGGAAGGTGACAGTCCCTGCCTGTACACCTGTTCCCTGTGCTTGGGCCCAGATCCTCTGAGGACTTTCTGATGCCCCTTGAGTGCTGTGTCCTGAACCGCGAGTCTCAGGGAAACGGCCCGGGTTCTTACGTGATCCCGAGGGGGACAGGGATGCGGGCAGGGTTCTGAATGTGGGGCCCACAGGTAGGTGAAGATACCCTCCCAGCCCTGCCGGGCGGACGCAGAAGGGGGCTGCAGGGCAGGTGGGAGGCGGGCCAGGGCGCACACCTGGAGCTGGGGCACGTGGTGACTCCGTAAGGCTGCCGGTCCTCAGGGACAGCAAGATTTTACGAGGCTGGAGCTGCTCTGCCTCTGGCTGTTCCGTGTCCCTTGCTTTACAAAATACGGGCAGAGGTCATTCATTGGTCGCTGGTGGACAAGCACTCAGTTTCAGGTAGTGTGGCTGTGGGGGCAGAGTATGTATGAGAGAGAGATGGCGAGAAGGGTGCAGAGAAGTTCTGCTGTTCTTCTAGCGGAGTGTGCAATCTCACATACCCGTCCGTGAATGCTTGGCAACCTGTCAGGACGTGTCCACGTGGGAGGCTTTCTCCTGGCCTCCGGAAGAGCACGCGCCTGTCGGAGAAACGAGGCACGTGCAGCGTGGACACTGGGAGCCGAGGAACACGTGGTCGGTGCTCTTTGAGGCGCTTGACCTCGTTGGGCCTTTGTGTCCACCACCGTAAAGCCGGACTTTCATTTCCTCCCCCAGTGATTCTTGTGAGGATGAAAATAACACGTGTCAAGTGCCAGATGGTGCCTGAGCTGAAACACAGTTAGGGACTCAGGAGAAGCACTTGGACCCCTGCCCTGTGACGGCATCGTTCTTAGCCACCGTGGTCACTGCCCACGTTTCCTCCGCCCCTCCCCCTGCTGCACTCTGCCCTCACCTCTCTCCGGCATCTCCCCCACCCCTGGGCGGGAGCCTCTGCTGAGCCCCACGCAGTCCCCACTGGTCAGGTCCAGGGCTCCCCTCGGGTCTCCACCTCTGACCTGACCGAGCAGCCCCTACCTGGGTCCCGCAGCACAGAGAAGGGCGGCGGCGGTGGTAGTGGGTCTTGGAGCTACTTCCGACATTTTAGAGTCCCGTAGCCTTCACGAAAACACGTAAAAGTTCAGTGTGCTAATAATACAAGTTATCTTATAGAAAAATGCAGTACATAATAAATGCAGCTAGTTTGGTAAAAAAAAAATAAATAAATAAAAAAAAAAATATATATATATACACACTGCTCACAAAAATTAGGGGATATTTCAAAATGAATATGAAGTGATAAACTATCCCCTAATTTTTGTGAGCAGTGTGTGTGTGTATATATATATATGTATATTTAAATAGCTCAGTGGAGGCATAGGTAAAGGGTAGGTCTTTGTAAAGGGAAGTTTGAAAACCACTGACCTTCATCAGCTCTGCTCTGACCTATCATTAGTGTCAGTGGTACCATCAGCACGGACAGCTGGGCTCTCGAACCAGACAGCCCTGGCATCCCCACTGCCCCTCAGTGTGACCTGCACATTTCACTCACCTCTCTGAACCTCTGTTTCCTAATCTGTAAAAGGGGAATAATAATAGGACTTACATTATAAGGCAGTTGTGAGAATTTAAGGGGCTGGTCCAGATGGAAGCCCTCAGCCTCATGCCTAGCACATAGTAGTCGCTCAGTAAATGAGTGCAGTATCGTGGTTGTCTTCATCCCGGGCTTGTGTAGAGAACAAGGTGGGTTTTTCTTTCACCGCTCTCTCTTGATCTCTGAAACCATCATCATAATTCTTGTGGACTCTTCCATTCTTGTCACCACCCACCCCTATTCCTCCATCTGATCCCCAAAACTGCTTGCTTGTCTTTATTAGCAACTCCACAGCCATTTTTGTGACTGATTACCCAGGCGCCCTGTCCGGACCCGAGCAGTGGCCTTGGCCTGGTGGGGGGAGCTGGCTCTGGAGGCAAGCAGACGGCCACAAGCCTGGCCTCTCTTACTATAGAGACCACTACCTGGCCACCAGGGATGCAGAAGGCTGAAGTCCTGGATCTCCTCAACTCAGAAGAGGGGCCGATGACCATCTTACAGAGTTGTGGGGAGTAAATGAAATCACGGACACAAAGAACACAGTAGTAACCGACGTAATAATAACTAATGCTGAAGGAACATCTACTATGTGCCAGGCACTATTAAAAGGCTTTACATGGATTAATTAATATAGTCCTCAAAACGACCTTGTGAAGGAGGTCCTAGTGTCAGCCCCAGTTTACAGAAAGGAAAACTGAGGCACAGAGCAGTGAAGTGACTTGCCCAGAGTCTCACAGCGAATACGTAGTAGCAGATGCAGGACTCAAACCTAAGCATTCTGGGCAGAGTGGGTCTCAGTAAAGGGTCTTAGCCCTTCAGTTTCCTCCTGCCCTTGCTTTCAAGCCTGGAATGAGGTCCACCTCCTCCACTGAATCCTCCCTGACAGGCTCAGCTCAGCTAGACCGCTAGGAGCAGAAGCCCCGCCCTCCTGGCACACTGCCAGGGTCTCCCCACCTTTCGCGGCAGAGCCTTTGGGAAGGGGAAACCAAGGGTCCTTCTTAGTCCCACCTCAGCCTTGGCTCACTTTTATCTGTTTTGGATATTGAAGATTTGTGACAGATTGTGTGTGTGTGTGTGTGTGTGTGTGTGTGTGTGTGTGTGTGTGTGTGTCTGTCTGTTATGGGGGGGCTGGGAGAGAAGGGCTCTCTGCAGTGAACAAAGGTGTGGAAACTACTGGTCTGTTTCATTTATTTGTGCTCTAGAAGGATGTTACCAGCATTATAATTTTATGTGTATGCCTTGTCTCCACACCTAGATTATGAGTTGCTCTGGAGGCCTGGCCTTCCCTGGCTTGATGCCCTCAGTCAGTCTCTGAGGAGGAGGAGATACACAGAGACTGTCCCTTCCTCTCCAGGGACTGTCTGGAGAGGAAGATCTAGGGCCCAGAGAAGGGCAGAGTGTGTGTGGGAGTCCTGGGCTGAGTGGCTCCCCTGCTGGAGGCTGTGGGCAGCCTCGCTTGGTGCCCCTAGGGGTCTGGCTGAGGCACTGCAGCTCCCAGAGTTCTCCGGGTTGTCTTTCCAAAGCCCAGTCTTCCATCCCTTCCTGCCTTCCAGATTCCAGTCCCTGAAGAAGTTGCTGCCTTTTCTCCCTTCCCCCACTTTCTCTGGTGCGGCCGGACTGAAGGGCACACGGGTAGCCCCAGAGTGGGATGCTATCTGGCCCCCAATCATGCTTTCCGTTTCCTGGGACTCTGGACACAGGCACCCACTGCCTGAAGTCCTTTTTGTTTTCCCTATTGGCCAACTTTCTCTCTTTGATCACTTTTACAGCTTTGTAATTATGGGCTGTAATGGGCTGGGGTGTTTGAACGTCAGGGTAATTACTTTCCACTGTTCCTAACCCAATCCTTCAAAGAAAGGGGTGAGAAGGAAGACTATCTCCAGAGAAGGAAGTCTGTGCCCTTCCCTCGTGCTCTTCCACCGGGCTGGGTCCAGGGTCTCTCTCTGGGATAAGAGGCATGAGGCTCTGGCCATGAAAGATTCTGGAATCTCAATTCTATGACTACTGGGGCGACCTCCCCACCCCTTGGCCAAGTCTTGGACTATGAGAGTAGCTGTAGGAGCCCCCTACCCTGGGCCACTTCTGTACCCTAGCTTGGAGGGCTCTGAAAATTGGAGAGCTTTTTGCCTGGGGTCCCCTTGGGGGTGGCTGCGGGGGCGGGGGGGGGACTTCCTAGGAGGAAGTGGGCAGGAGGGGGTGTGTGAAGGCCGTGACCTCTCAACTTTATCAGTAATTCCATTCTGGAGCCCTGTGAATTTCCAGTCAGTTAGCCTGGCGAGTTTGGGCCTGGGCTGGGCCTGGGTGCCCGTAGAAGGCCCAGCTCCTCCAGGAGAGAAGAGGGAAAATGAGAAGTCATCCTCCTGACCAGAACGGGGCCCGTGAGTGTCGCTGCCACCATCCCCTGGCACCCCTGCCTCCAGGCTGTCTGTTCTGAGAGGCCCCGGCCCTGGTTCCCCTGGGGTGTGGGGAGCAGGGAGTGGGAGCACTCGCCGCTCCCTGGGCCTGCCTGGCGGGAGACCTGCCCCAACAGGCTCTCCCCGGGCAGGGAAGCAGAGATCAAAGCGCTGAGAGTGTGAGTAAGCCCGGAGCTCTGGCTCCTCTTCCTGCCACCACCTCTTGCGGAAGGATTAACTCCTTTAGTGCCTGCAGGAAGGCCCTGAAGTCTCAACAGGCCCCCAGGGGCATGAGGGCCCGGCCTGATGCCATTGCAGGATGAGCCTTGCTGTAAGGAGGAGGTCTGGAGGTGGCTGTGCGGGAGGGAGACCTGGCACTAAAGCCAGGGGCAGCGTCCTTGCTGGTCCTTTGCCCTCGTGCCTCCGCCACCCTCAGCTCTGTCTCCCTTCTCTTACCCCACACCCAGAGCCCCTAGATTCTTGTGTTGTGTTCTCTTTCTGGCTCTTCTCTTTGCTCTGCCGAGCTGGCTAGACTCTGCCTCCCCAAGCCTGTCCTTTGGCGAGCATGCATGTGCCATGTGTACAGCTTGTGGGGACAGCCTTTCAGGTCCCTCCCCACCTGAGTCTCTGGTGCCACCCTGAGGGAGAGGAGGAAGGGATAAAGCACTGGACAGGGGCTCCATTAAGGCCTTGCGCTGGAGCCAGAGAGTTGGCAAGCTGGAGTGTGGCCGGGAGAGAGAGCCCACGGGACGGGCCGAGCCTGGGACTCTGCGGTGGAGACCTTGGGCAGGGGCAGTGTCCCAGGCGCTTGGAACTTGGCCTGAGCTGCGGGACGCCCTGCAGGCTCCTCCGCAGGCAGGGCTGGCCCTGGGCAGCCTGGCTCTCTTCTGAAGCAGTTCTCCCTCTCTGTCCCTCCCCTCTGCTCTGGGACTGCGCATCCTCACTCCTGGGGTGCCGGCCACTCCCTGTCCCCACACTGCTTAGAGAAGGTGGCTGCTGGGACCCTGAGGGCGGGGCGGCTCTTATTTGGTCTTCTAGAGCCTAGTGGACCACTTAACACCTACTAACCCCTCATTAAGGGCTTGTTCCATTACAAAAGGAAAGCCTGAATGTTACCCTTGAAGGCGTGGGACCTGGGTGAACTCAAGGCCGGGCAGGGCAGGGGTGTGCAGAGGTGTGGTGTGCACAGAAGCCTAGGAAGGGGTGGGGAGGTAAGATGGGGCCTGGGTGGGCAGTGTCCCCCTCTGACCCCAGCCACCTCTGCCCTGTGTCTCTGTAGGCCCGAATGGCCGGTGAGCGGGGAGCCAGCGCTGTCCTCTTTGACATCACTGAGGATCGAGCTGCTGCTGAGCAGGTACCCAGGGACATTGGGGCGTTTGAGGAGGGGCTGGACAGAGGGTGGTAAGGTGACCAGGGGACAGAAGTTAGGACACAGCAGCCCTTGTGAACACTCTCCCTCTGCAGTTGCAGCAGCCCCTGGGGCTGACATGGCCAGTGGTGTTGATCTGGGGTAAGGATGCTGAGAAGCTGATGGAGTTTGTGTACAAGAACCGAAAGGCCCATGTGCGGATTGAGCTGAAGGAGCCCCCAACCTGGGTAAGCGCTGCACACCTCCAGACCCTGCCCCAACACCTGCTCTTCCCCTCCCATCGGCTCACGGTGTCTCCTGCCAGAAGCGTGAAGACCGCTGGAGCTGAAGAGACCCCTAGTCCAACCTCATCCAGCAGCTGTGCACCCCTGGGCAAGTTTCTTCTCTGCGCCTATTTGCAGAAAGAGCAGATTGGGCCAGCTGAGTTCTGGAGTTGTTTCCAGCTCTGTGGTTTCATGGCAGAGTAGCAGAGCCAGAAGGAAAGCTGGTCCCTGGCCCCCCTGCCCCCTGCCCCCTGGTGGTATTTCTTTGCTGGCTAAGAATCTCACATGGCTGCTCACAGAGGGGTCCCTTCCACCTTTCCCCAAGCACACGGGTCTTCAGATAGTACCCCTCACAGTTGGCATCCTGAGGACCCTGTCCTACGAGTGCCCGTGGGCAGAGAGGAACCACCTAAGCTCACCTGCAGCTTCCTCCCACCCCATCCCCTCCGCTGGAAGACTCGAGGGGACCTTTAGCAATCTTTGTGTCACCTGGGCTCCCGTGTTGCTACCAGACTGGCCCAGCTCCTCCCAGAAGTGTGACCCTTTCCCTCTCTGCTCACCCCCCCCCCCAGCCTGATTACGACGTGTGGATCCTCCTGACGGTGGTGGGCACCATCTTCGTGGTCATCCTGGCTTCGGTGCTGCGCATCCGGTGCCGCCCCCGCCACAGCAGGCCGGTGAGCAGGGTGGGCTCCCGGGTGGAGGCAGCATGTGTGTGGGAGGGTGGGGAGCAGGAAAGATAAGTGAGGGAAAAGGTGCCTTTATGCCCATGGCGTTTGACTCATTGACTTCCATAGGTTTGCTCATTTGTTCATTCATTCATTCAGTAACTGAGGTGAGCTCCCTCCCCTTTGTGTGCCAAGTACTGTTCCAGGGGTTGGGGTGAATGCAGGGAACAAAAAAGACAAGAGACCCCTTCCCTCCTTTCATTCTACTGGGAAGAGACAGACAATGAGCAAAATAAAGAAGTAAAATATCTAGTATTTTAGCTGGTGCTATGTTCTGGGGAAAAAATCAAGTAGAAAGGGAGGGAGGAAATGCAGAGGGGACAAGGTTGACTTTGAAAACTAAGGCCAGGAAGACTCACTGAGAACGGCATTACAGAAAAGGCCCAAAATAGGTGAGAGGAGGACCCGTGCAGGTGGCTGGGGACACTGACTGAGTGGAGAAAGCAGGAAGTGGGAAGGCCGGGAGGAGCAGTGGGGAGGTCCTGTGACTGGGACCAGTGAGTGACAGGGCAGAGCCGGAGGTGAGGGCGGGGTTCACCAGGGCCCAGTTGTATTGGACTGTTTAGGCCATTGTCTCAACAGGACTTTGTTTTTTACTCTGGGTGAAATGAGAGCCACTGGAGGGTTTTGAACACAAGGAGTGCCATGATCTGACTTCAGTTTTAACATGATCCCTGTCACCGCTGTGAGAAGGCCGGGTTACAGGGAGGCAGGGCTGGAAACAGAGAAGCCAACCAGAAGGCTGTTACAGGAATCCCGGTGGCAGTAATGGCAGCTTGGGCTAGGGCGGTGGCAGGAAAAGTGGTGAGAATTAGTTACCTCCTCCTTACATTCTGACGGTAGAGCTAACAGGTTGACTGGTGGGTTGATCATGGAGTACAAGAGAGAGGAGTCAAGAATAACACCAGGATTTTTGGCCTGAGCAATTACAAGAATGGAATTGCCCTTGACTGAGAGGGGGAAATGGGGGAGTGCAGGGATGTGGTTAGGGGTGGTTCACTGGGATTAGGGAATTCTGTTTGGGGCATGTTGGCGTGTTTGAGGAGGGGGCTGGGCAGAGTTTGACGTGCCAGTTAGATACAGGTCATCAAGGGAAGGAAGCTGGGTGAGTGGGGGGTGGGGTGCGAGGCATGGCCTGCTTGGCAGAGCCACATATGAGTTTGAAGGGGAGAAACTCTCAAAGGTTGTCAATTGACCACATGATCTCTCTGGGTGACCGGGAACCGAGTACAAGCTGGGGTCCAGGGGGGGCGGCAAAGGAGCCCTTGCCCATTCTGAGCCCGACCCTTCTTCCCAGGATCCCCTCCAGCAGCGAACAGCCTGGGCCATCAGCCAGCTGGCCACCAGGAAGTACCAGGCCAGCTGTAGGAGGGCCCGGGCTGAGTGGCCAGACTCGGGGAGCAGCTGCAGCTCAGCCCCTGTGTGCACCATCTGCCTGGAGGAGTTCTCCGAGGGCCAGGTAAGCGGGTGTCATGGTTCACCTCTGCGAGCAGGCTGGGGACGGGGACTGGAGCCTGGGGAAAGAGGCACTTCAGGCTGGTGTGGGGGCTCTAGCTGCATCTGTGTCCTTTGTATCCTGCGTGGGGCAGAGGCAGGGGACAGCCCGGAGGTTTGGTTGTTTCCCTGGTCTTCCAGGGAAAGAGAGCTATTGTTTGTTGAGTGTGTACCACGTGCCAGGCTCTGCAGTGGGTGCTTAGATGCACTATCTCCTTTTCGTCTCATGACCATGATGGGTGAGGGTAGATTAGTTTTTTTATCCTTCTGTACAGAAGAAAACTGTCTGTTAAGAAACTTGCCCAAGGTCATGCGGCAAAGCGCACAATCCGGACCTACCTCATACCAAAGCCCTTACCGTTCCTATTCCACTCGGAGGTCTTCTGCTGTAGATGACAGCAAAGAGCAGAGGCCAGAGGGCATTAGGAGGACGTCTTGCTTCCTTGCCACTCCTGCAGTGACAGATAACTGGTTCGGGTCCCTTTGTTTTCTCCAGGAGCTACGAGTCATTTCCTGCCTTCACGAGTTCCACCGAGCCTGTGTGGACCCCTGGCTCCATCAGCACCGGACTTGTCCTCTCTGCATGTTCAACATCGTAGGTAGGAGGGGGGCCAAGGTCTCCCCCACGCGCAGGCAGATGGGTCCAGGACATGCCTTCCCTGTAAGAAAGGTTTTTGCCTTGAAGCTGAGGAGAAAGCAGCAACACCTCAATAGTTCTTAAGCTGTGCGCTGTTCCGGGGTGCCTTCTCGGAGGGGGCGGGCCATTATTTTAGAAGTTATTTGTATTTTTATGAGAACTTGATTCTAAATCTGAATCTGTATATGTATTATTCCAACTTGCTGGCAATAAAGTATCCTATTCTAACAAAACCAGGATATTTTGACAATTTTCTAAAAGATGTAAATGAAGTACCATGAGGAAGAAAGAGCCTCTCTCTAACTCACCCCAAGGTGCAGTGTGGGCTCGCTGGGGCCTGGGTCAAAGAGCCCCACGTGACTGATGGGAGGAGCCGAGGTCGACAGGCACGGTGGGCCTCCCAGGGGACAACCTGACCGGAGGGAGCCAGGGCATACGCAGATTAGGAATGGCCTTGGTGCCCCAGACTCCGAGCTCCGAGGCTGCGCCGGCTCCAGTAGGCATGCTGTGGCCACACCTGTGCTCTGGGTTCTTTCTTGCAGAGGGAGATTCCTTCCCCCAGTCCCTGGGACCCTCCCGATCTTACCAGGAACCGGGCCGGAGACTCCACCTCATTCGTCAGCATCCCGGCCACGCCCACTACCACCTCCCCGCTGCCTACCTGCTGGGCCCTTCTCGGACGGCAGTGGCCCGGCCCCCACGACCGGGTCCCTTCCTGCCATCCCAGGAGCCGGGCCTGGGCCCCAGGCACCACCGCCTCCCCAGAGCGGCACAGCCCCTGGCTCCCGGGGAGCCGCCGCGCCTGGCAGGGCCCCAGCACCCGTTTGCGCAGGCCTGGGGGCTGAGCCGCCTGCAGTGCGCCGCACAGCACCCCGCCGCGTGCCCCGCACCCCCACGCCGGGCCAGGCCGCACGACAGCAGCGGGTCTGCAGAGAGCTACTGCACTGAGCGCAGTGGCTACCTGGCCGACGGGCCAGCCAGTGACTCCAGTTCGGGACCCTGTCACGGCTCTTCCAGTGACTCAGTGGTCAACTGCACAGACGTCAGCCTGCAAGGCATCCACGGCAGCAGCTCCACCTTCCGCAGCTCTCTGAGCAGTGACTTTGACCCCCTGGTGTACTGCAGCCCGGAGGGGGAGCCCCGGGCCCAGGAGGCTCAGCCCAGTGTGACCATGCGGCCCCGCTCCTTGGACTCGGTGGTGCCCAGAGGGGAAGCCCCGGTTTCCAGCCATGTCCACTACCACCGCCATCGGCACCACCACTACAAAAAGCGCTTCCAGTGGCATGGCAGGAGGCCTGGTCCAGAAACTGGGGTGCCCCAGTCTAGGCCTGCTGTTCCTCGGACACAGCCTCAGCTGGAGCCGCCCTCTGATCAGCAGGCCGCTGGAGCCAGCACTGCAGCCCCTCCAGGGCAGCCCCCCAGCCCGCAGCGGCCCAGGGCCCTCACAGAGCCAGCCCCAGCCCGAAACGATGCTTCCAGCCCTAGCCCCGGCAGTCTCTTCCACCCGCAGAAACCCAGCTTCCCCATCCGGCACCCACAGAGGAAGCGGCGGGGGTGTCCCTCAGAGCCCACCCCAGCCTCTCGGCCCCAGGACTTGCCTGTACACCCAGCTTGTCAGAGTTTGCCCCACTGTGGCCCCAGCCAGACATACCCTTGGTCTCCGGAGGCCCACCCACTGATCTCTGGACCTCCAGGCCTGGACCGGAAGATGCTACCAGAAACCCCAGGCCCTTGTTACTCAAGTTCACAACCAGTGTGGCTGTGTCTGACTCCACGCCAGTCCCTGGGACCACATACACCTGGGCAAGGGCCTTCCAGATGGAGTTCTGCCACCTCAGAGGGCAGGCCATGCCCTTACCCACATTGCCATGTGCTGCCAGCCCAGCCTGGTGAGTTTTCAGGGGAGCAGGTATGGTGTGGTGGGGGGAGACTGGATACTGCAGAACGAATGAAGTCAGACAACCAGGGGTTGAGGGAAGCTGAGTAGAGTACAGAAGAGGTGACATTCAAAATACTCAACAACTGCCACATGTTAGTCATTGGTCGCCAGATCATAGGGAGGGCTCAGGGAAAGTCCTGGGGTGACTGAGACATTAGAAAGCACTGGGGTGGTTTGGGGCAGAGCTCAAATGGAAGCATTTCAATATTGTAATAATTGGTCCAGCCATTCTAATGCACACAACTCAGTGTTAGCTTTGACTGCACAGAAGGCCACAAAGTGATCCTTGCCCCTGAGGAGAACATGGAGGAGAAGTAGGTACTGATAACCATAATACTAGGTCATCTGTGAAGAACTATGTGAATGATGCAGAAATAATAAAATGGTTATGGGGTGGTTTCCAGCAGCCCTGTGGGTCCTTTCCTCTGAGGTAGAAGACCAGCTAGGGCTTCCCTTTTAAAGCAGCCTTGTTAATAAGATGGACCTCATTTTCTTGGAGTCTTAGTGCATCCCTGCTACTGTATGAACAACCAGTGATGCCCATGTCAACCCTTGACTTGAACTTGGCATTTATTCGCTCAAAGCCTTCTACCTGCTGATCTTCCCTGTCTTCTCCCATTGTGTGGATGACACAGTTCTTTGCCTGCAGATATATGTAGGAGGATTTCTCCTTTCCAAAAGGGAACCCAGGCCCTGGCCGGTTGGCTCAGCGGTAGAGCGTCGGCCTAGCGTGTGGAGGACCCGGGTTCGATTCCCGGCCAGGGCACACAGGAGAAGCGCCCATTTGCTTCTCCACCCCTCCGCCGCGCTTTCTTCTCTGTCTCTCTCTTCCCCTCCTGCAGCCAAGGCTCCATTGGAGCAAAGATGGCCCGGGCGCTGGGGATGGCTCTGTGGCCTCTGCCTCAGGCGCTAGAGTGGCTCTGGTCGCAACATGGCGACGCCCAGGATGGGCAGAGCATCGCCCCCTGGTGGGCAGAGCGTCGCCCCTGGTGGGCATGCCGGGTGGATCCCGGTTGGGCGCATGCGGGAGTCTGTCTGACTGTCTCTCCCTGTTTCCAGCTTCAGAAAAATGAAAGAAAAAAAAAAACAAAAACAAAAAAAAACAAAAGGGAACCCAGAGGTCTTGAAATATAAGACCTCATGCTGTGAACCAGCTTGGCTAGTAATTCCAGGTCCTGAGTGGGAACTGCCTGGAATTAATAAAATAGACCAAAAGAGAAATAGGATGGGCTCGGGAGGACTTTTTGCAATGCAGAAGATAGCTTGCAAAAGGCAGCCTCCACCCCAGTACTTGACCTGCTTTATTTATAGGGCAAAGTGAGGCCATTAGCAAATCAGAGATCATTAAAACAAAGTCACATTTCCAAGGCATCCCAAGAATTCTCCCAAGTGCAGAAAACCCCCACCATACATAACACCTTAACTTCACACAACAAAGGATAAAAAAAAACTTATCTTCAGTCTTTTTGAGGGACATGGGAGATAGGATGAGTATAAACCAGGGGTCCCCAAACTTTTTACACAGGGGGCCAGCTCACTGTCCCTCAGACCGTTGGAGGGCCGGACTATAAAAAAAACTATGAACAAATCCCTATGCACACTGCACATATCTTATTTTAAAGTAAAAAAACAAAACAGGAACAAATACAATATTTAAAATAAAGAACAAGTAAATTTAAATCAACAAACTGACCAGTATTTCAATGGGAACTATGCTCCTCTCCCTGACCACCAATGAAAGAGGTGCCCCTTCCGGAAGTGCGGTGGGGGCGGATAAATGGCCTCAGGGGGCTGCCTTCGACCCAGGCCACAGTTTGGGGACGCCTGGTATAAACAATCCAGCACGGTAGCTAACAGAAAGGTGTGGGAAAAAATAGCCTTTAGCAACTTCACAGAACAAGTGAGGTGGGGGGTTGGGCAGACTGTCAGCTTACTGCCAGTTCCCCACACCTCTGTCCCCCAAAATCTAAACTGCAAAGACCCTGTTGGCTTTCGGTCCCCAACAACCTCAGAGTCTAGGCAGGACTTGTGAGCTGCATTCATTCATTCATTTCATCCCCCCCTTTGTACTGTATGCTTGCTCTGTGCTAGGCTCCATTCTAGACCCCAAGGACATGGCACTTGTCAGCCAGGAGACCCAGGCCTAAGGGGAGACACGTATGCAAACAATTACAGTAGGAGAAAATACGGAATGGGGCAAAGTAGGTTTACAGTTGTTCGTCTGGAAAATAATACAGTAATTAACAAATAATAATATAAGAATAAACTAGGTGTCACATACTCAAAACTGTAAACCTACTTTTGCACACACACAGGCACCCACACCCCTAGAATTGCTTTCATAGAGCCATGTAATGCAGGCTTTGGCCGTGTGTTTGCTGATTCTGTGTGGCTCCTGTCATGTGTGTGCTCTCAGTGCTGCCAGTGACACGCCACCACCTCCCCTCTCTCCCAAACTCAGAGCGAGTTTCAGTGACTCCCTTTGCCCTGCTCCTCACATCCAAATCAGTGCCAGGTTCTGTTAACTGGATCCCTGTGAGCTTTATCATGTTCACCTCCAGCGCTGGGACCCCTGCCCACATCTTGCGCACAATCTAAAGACTGAGGCAGGATCTCCTGGCTCCTCCCTTCCTCTTACAGGGCTGTGAAGGCAGGATTGCACATCCGGTGTTGTGTCCTGGACAGCTGTGCTGCACAGCTGCCCTGCCCACCTCCCCTCCACACTGCTGCCAGGGTCATCTGCCTCCAATAAGCTGTCCAGAAACTCAAGTGTTCTGTTTGGTCCACAGTAAAGAAAAATCCAACCTGATTTGGCCATCAAAGCTCTAGCACCATCTCTCCTCCCTCTTCCTCCCCAAACTTACTACCCACTCCACCCCTTCTCTTCCCTTGCTCCACGCTTTAGTCAAACTAGGTTGATAGTCCTTGCAGTTTCTGCAGCCCAGAATATGCTGCTGCCTTCCTAGTCCCATAATTCCAATTCTTAGCTATTCCTACAGGGCCAGCTCATTTATCTCCACTTTCAGGAAGCCCTTCCTGATTACTCCACGTGGACATGATCTCTCTCCTTCCTCCATTCATCTCTTATGACCCTAGTCCTGTTCCACTGGCATAATTGCAGTTTGCATGCAAACCTCTCCTACAAGGTTGTCAGGTCGCTGCTTATTCTTTTTGGTCTTCGATTTGGCACATGGTGGCTGGTCAGAGTCACAAGCACTTAATAAATATTTATTGGGTGAATGAATGAATAGTAAGTATTGGTAACACACTGGTTGCTATATATGTTTCTCTTTGTCTAGATTTGTTTTTCTCCCCGCTGTCTCCCAACTGGGGCTCTCAGCTTTCATCCTATCACCCCTTCTGGACACACTCCCTGCTCTTCCCTCTTTGAGTTTCCCTTCAGCCAACTCCACTGCAGGTGGTATAAGCAAGGGGCTGGCCTGACCCTCGGTGACCTCTTTTCTCTCCTGTCTCTAAATGCAGGCTCGGAGGAAGAGCTTGAGGCGCTGTGTGAACAGGCCGTATGAGGTGTGCAGGCTTCCCTCCACCCAACAGTGTGCTCTGGGTGACTCAGGGCCTCCCTGGCGCCGAGCCCTGCTCCCGAGGAAAGAAAGGATCTCAGACACCCTCTTCGCCATACTTCCTGGAACCACTGGAAGAGGAGTGGTGACGCTGGGTGGCAGGAGGTGCTGTTTCCTGCTCCCGGCTCCAGAGCTTGTCTGTGGAACCCGTGCGCAGCACAGCCAGCCAGCCTGTGTCCCGCAAGGCACCAGCTACTGCCTGCGTGGGCAGGCTCCCGTGAAGGCTGTTTTTGGAAAGCAGGAGGATGGTAAGGGTAGACAGGTGTTATAAAGGTGCTGCTCCTTCCCCTAGCCCCGGCAGGTCACCCTCATCCCAAGCCTCATGTTCATACCAATGAACCCAGCTGAACGCATGACCCCTTCTCACCTCCTTTCTTGGGTGAGTCCTGCACACCAGTTTGGCTCCTCCCTAGTAAGGCTGCCCCATCAGCAGCAGCCCTGACTTCCCATTTTCCTTCTCTGCGAAAGGGTCAAGAGCAGAGGTGACTCCTGAGCCTTAAAAGCTGGGGAAAGAGGGGTGTTCTGCATCTTCTCCAGGCAGTGCCCACCCTGGCTGGCACACAAGGGAATATGTTTTTCCCTTCTTGTCCTTAATTTTCAGCTACACTATAATAAGTCAGAAGGGAGGCTTTGGAGGCCATAGTATGGAGTTCTCTCCCCGAGGTGGTAAGAACCTCTGATTTTCAAACTCCCTTGTCACTCCAGCACCCCCATTTCTCTGGGAGTTGGGGATGAAGATAGTGGGAGGGAATAGCTCCCCTGGAGATCTTCTGTCTCAAAGTCCCAAAGTGGACGGAAAAAGAGGATTTCTGTTGGGCTTTTTTCTGGGAAGAGGGAATGAAGGTAGAAAAGGCAGAGTTACATTGAACAAGCACAACAAGGAATCCTCCTCTGGGGTTTTTCCCAGAACAGGGATGGGGAACAGGACAGACCAAGGAAAAGCAAAGGGACCCGTGGGTTTAGATGGCCCGAGGATCAGCTTCCCAGCATAAGCCAGACAGGCCAGGGACACAGGAAGGTGTCACGGGAGAGTGGAGTTGGAGCAGGAATCTGGTCTGATCAGCTGGTACCGAGTGGGCAAGGGCTGGGGGGCCTCCTTAGGGTGACATTCACCCCAGGGCAGCTTGACCATTGCTGGCCCCTCAGGCATTATCCCATTTGGAATGTGAATGTGGGAGCAAAGTGGGCACAGGACCCCACCAGGGAATCTTCTTCCCTCCATCAGTGGGGAACTGGCACCGAGGGCCCCACATGGTTATTTATATCTGAACCAGACAGAAAGACGCTTGAATCAGGCACTATGTTGAGAAATGTATTTATTTGCTAATATATTTATCCATAAATGTGGTCTGGTCTCGTGGTTTTGTTCTATCCCTCAGGGGGACAACTTCATCTTCTACGTCGACAGAAATAAATTCTGATAGCAGAGGCTAGGCTCTGATTTATGAAAGAATTGGGTAGAGTGCTGGGCTTGGCAACAAGAATTGGTTTGTAAGCCCCTGAAAGCATGGTTTAGTGAGACAAGAGGAGAAAGATTCTTGCTGTTGTTCAGTCTGCATGATTATTGCACTAGTTAGTTCACATTCTAATGTCTGGTACTTTAGTGACTTTGTGACCTGGCGCTAATACTCTGTGCCTCACTTTTCCACCTATAAAATGGGTCTACTTCACAGCTGTTATAGAGCTCCCCTGAGAACAGAGTGAATGCATGTTCAAGTAGAAAGTATTCAGGGGTAGAGAACATCTGAACCCGTCACAGCCCAGCTGGATGCTGAAGAAACTCAATTTCAGCTGGGGGGCTTGTTGGGAAGATGGAACAGCAGGGCCTGTGGAAGGCCATTGGCCGCCACCCTGGCCTTGCAGGTTCTCATTGGATTCCGGCAGAAGGTAAAGGAACTGAGGGACCAGAAAATGGTGGGACACTCCATTTATTCAAGTCCAGCGGTGGACGAGAAAGCAGGCAGGGAAGACCGCTTGCCCCTCTCTCAGCACCCACGAAGCTCAGCAGGGCTCCCTCAGCACTCTGCATTCTCCGGATTTACCAGACTCTTTCTCCTGGGCCCCCAAAGCCCCCCAGCACTCTCAGCTCTCCCTCTCTCTAGACTCTCCACAAACAATAGCAAATAATGGCCCCCTCCCAAGCAGAAAGGCAATCCACAATTTGCAATCTGCCGCCCTGAGGGCAAGCACCGGCAGCCTCACATAGATTATACACACATGGTGCTGCCCCAGGTCAAGTGGGCAAACCTAAAAAAAACCCAACCACTCATATACCCAACAGCCTGAAACTATCTACCCAAAGCTCCAGTCAGACAAACGCAATGGCTGCTCTGCACACACACAGACTGTTGTGGATCAAGGGAACGGGCGCCCCGTCGGTAGGAAGTCCCACGGGGCCTGGAGAGCCTTGGCTGCCCTCACAGAGCACCTGCCCTCCTGCCTCCCTGGGAAGGACGTGGGGGGCTGGGGGCTGGCTGGGCCCAGTTCTGAACCACAGAGCGAGGCATTTGGCTTCCTCCAGGGCCAACTGAAAAAGAAAAATGAAAGGACAGTCTCCTGCAGATGTTCTCAGGTAAAAGAACTATCAATGCTAAAGGCTACACAGAGCATAAATTTTCAGCTGGAACGAGGAAACGTACAGTTTTAAAAAACCACTACGCATTTTCTCCCACCCTGCCTCCCGCTCCCAGGCCCGCATTCCTGCGGACGGCAAACGGACACCCTGTAATGCTGTCGCAATTAGGAGGGAGGGGGCTGTCCCGGGGCGGCTTTTCATCTCCGCACAGATAATCGCGAGGGAGACAGTGGACTCTGCCCCGCGCTTTTAAAGCAGGAGGATCCCGGAATCTTCCTAAGGGGACCAGCGGACAGCCTGGTGCCAGCGGCCTAGATCAAATGGCCCGCGCCGCGGCGTGTTCCCGCGCAGGCGCCAGCCGCCCGCCGCCCCGCCCCTCCCCCGGGGCCCCTCCCACAGGCCCAACGGCTGCCCGGGCCTCGCCCTCGTGCCCGCCCAGGTGGCTGGGGAGCGCGCCGGCCCAGGTGACTCCCAGCCGGCCCCGCCCCCAGGCGGAAGAAACCATTCCTTAAGACCGGGGGAGAGACGGGGCCAGCGGCCTCCCACATCGGAAGCGGAAGTCGAGCCACCGGAAGAGGTGGGAATTCTGGGTAATTTCCTGCTTATATTCAACGAATGAGGGAACGCTGGCGGTGTCCCGCTGTTGTTCTGTCCGAGATCATGGCTCTGGAGACGGTGCCCAAGGACTTGCGGCATCTGCGGGCTTGTTTGTTGTGTTCGCTGGTCAAGGTATGCGTCGGGGACCTGGTGGTAGGGGGCGAGGGGATCACACTCGGGGAAGGTGTGGAACAGGACGTGAGAAGCTTCAGGAGGACATGGTGTAGGAGCTGGTCCTGCAGCAGTAGTCACGGGCGGTCTTGCATGCCTTTGAATCCTCAACTCTTAGCACAGGCCTGACCCTTCACAGACGTTCAGTGAACTTCCGTTGGAAACGAGGGACTCTGAGGGTCAGGGGTGAGGATCAGTAGCAGAGGGAAAGTAATTGTAGATAGCTTGCCTGACCCTGAGGAGACCAGGGAAAGGAATAGGTGAAGTGCAGTTGGGAACAAGAGAAGGAATGTGAGCATGAAACTTAGAGGCTTTGGTAGTGTGCGTGGGGGAGCTGAAGTGACAGGCAGCGTGGGGAGTCTTACGCTTGCCCAGGAAGTATGGAGAAAGCCGCTTTTTCTTTTGGCCTGTTCATGCTCACTTTCCTTCTTATTAAAATGTTTCTCTTTCAGACTATAGACCAGTTTGAATATGACGGTTGTGACAATTGTGATGCATACCTTCAGATGAAGGGTAACCGAGAGATGGTATACGACTGCACCAGCTCTTCCTTTGATGGGTAAGCCCCGTTAGACTTCTACATTACCTCCACAGCACCCCACCAGGTAAAAGTGGGCAGGCTTTTAGACCAGAGTCCTGATTGATCTCAGATATTTTGAGTCACACTGTCCATACAGTAGCTACTAGCCATGCCTGGCTTTCAGCACAGGAAATGTGGCTAGTCCAAGTTGAGATATGCTTTAACTGTAAAGTATACACTGGATTTCAAAGATTAAGCTTAACAAAAAAAGAATGTAAAATACCTTAATTTTTCTGTATAAATTGCATGCCAAAGTGATGATACTTTGGATATATTGGATTAAATTAAATATGTTCTGGAATTAATCTTACCTTTTTATCTTTACTGTTTTAAGCATGACTTAAACTGGAATTTTTTTTTTTTTTTTTTTTTTTACAGAGAGAGAGTCAGAGAGAGGGATAGACAGGGACAGACAAACAGGAACGGAGAGATGAGAAGCATCAATTATTAGTTTTTTGTTGCGCATTGCAACATCTTAGTTGTTCATTGATTGCTTTCTCCTATGTGCCTTGACCGCGGGCCTTCAGCAGACCGAGTAACCTCTTGCTTGAGCCAGTGACCTTGGGTCCAAGCTGATGAGCTTTTGCTGAAACCAGATGAGCCCGCACTCAAGCTGGCGACCTCGAGGTCTCAAACCTGGGTCCTCTGCATCCCAGTCTGACGCTCTATCCACTGCGCCACCACCTGGTCAGGCGGAAAAATTAAAATAACTGGCTTTCATTATATTTCCTCTGGATATTTCTCCACTAAACTGTTAGCTCATTGATAACGGTATCTGTGCACCAGGACCTGGCACAGGGTCTTAAAGGCTATGGATACTTAAAAATTATTTGTTGAAGGCATGAAGATCCTTTTTGAAAATGAAGGGTAGATACAGTGATGGTAAATTGTCCCAAAACTAATGCTTTTAGATATTTATAAGAGAATTTTTCCCTTGTTGAGATTGTGCAAGGGGGAGAAGAGGAAGTCATATAAATATAAGTGCCCATGTCTCAGTTTTCCTTCCCCAAGGTCAGAGCAAGAGGACAGTATTCTTTGGGGGTTAAGAGTATTATTTCTTTTGCCCTTAGGCCAATTAAGGGTTTATACACAAACTAGTCTCAAACCCAGCTTGCTAAAGTTCCTTTAAGGTGGGCTAACTCCATTCCTTTTTTTATTTCTTTTAAGAAGACTACAGGATTGGACAAAAAAAACTATTGTCATAGAACCTTTACTTTTTACAGATACATGTGCACACTCAGTTACTTAGTCGCTTTGTTCATTTGTTAGCACCGTTTAAAAAGAGTAAACAACAAGCCAAAGTAGAGTTGCTCTGCTCAGCCAAGGCACCAAACCAACACTTAGTGAGCAACCAAAGCCAAGTTTCGATTAATCCTGGGTTTCCTTTCCTAGAACTGTTGTGCTGGCCGAGAACAGAGGAGGAAGGCAGGTTGTCAGTCCTTCTCTTTCGTAGGCGAGGCTCTGGCTGACTTGTTCTTTCTCTTCCTAGAATCATTGCAATGATGAGTCCAGAGGACAGCTGGGTCTCCAAGTGGCAGCGAGTCAGTAAGTATCTCCCTTTCTCTCTGTTCTGCACTAGAGTTGTGGCTGGCTGTCAAAGTGGGGGAGTCATAACTTTGTGGGCAGGTGGCCTCAGAAGTGAGAGGGATGGGGTTATAGAACAGACGAGTAAAGTGTTTTGTGTCTTGTCATTTAGTAATTGTAGCCGGCAGAAGTGATTGCCTTTCTCTTGGAGTTAGAGCACTTCTTTTTTATTTTTAGCTTGAGCCTCCATCTGGTCATTAATTTTAAGTCACTCTCCCTGCAATCTCTTCTTTCAGGTAACTTTAAGCCTGGTGTGTATGCGGTGTCAGTCACTGGTCGCCTGCCCCAAGGTAATAATTATGAGAACTGCCTGTGTTTATTGCCTGTGCCAACTTCTGTGGAAGTCCTTTATGGGAATTATCACTAGTCCTCACAACTCGGAGGGAACCCGGGCTCAGAGAGGTTAAATAACTTGCCCAAGGTTATGCTGCTGGTAAATGAGGAGCCAGAATTTGAACTCGGGCATTCTGGGTCTAGAATCCTTGCTTTTAACAACTACAATTTTCCTCTTTTCTTCTCATTCTTACCAAGTTATTGCAAAGACTTGCCTGGATCTCCAGTGGTAACAAGCCAGCCAGGCAGGACTTTCGATGAACAGTCTAGGAATTCCTCCCTACCCCCAGAATGGTAGCTGAAGGACCATCTTAACTCATAAAACTTTTCTTTTTCTGCCACAGGAATAGTGCGGGAGCTAAAAAGCCGAGGAGTGGCCTACAAATCCAGAGACACGGCTATAAAGACCTAGCAAGATGTGTGGCTGCCAGTGGCGCTGCCGCCACTCCTGCCTCTCCTTATTTATTGCTGTGAAACTGAATGGACAGAACCTCGAGTGCTCACTCCCCCGTTCTGAGGCTCAGCAGACTATTGGGAGCTGCCCAGTGTGTTCCTGCACCGTTTTACCTGCTTTGGACTGCTGGGGGCTGGGAACAGTGGGTTGGTGGTAACGGAGCGAACTGAGTGCAGAGTAGGATGCTGTTTTTCCTACCCACGGCCCTGGGCTGCCTCCTCCCCATGGGTAGGACTCTGTATCAGGTCCAATAAACATGAACCCACAGCCCATGGCAGATGTCTTGCCTCCCTCCTCTTTTCTCTTAGCTGGGCCTGATAAGAGCTCACTCGCCCTTTAAGCACCTTCCAAGAACAGTGGCCCTGCTTGTCTGAGCCTCTGGGGTGCAGGCTCTAGTGTGCTTCCTTGGGTCTTGTTGGAAGGTCTACTGTTGGGAGTCTAGGCAGTCCCGTCCTGGAAGTCCTGGTGGCTGGGGCCTGCCACCTTCTGCCCTCGACCTGTTAGAGCAGGTGTCTCTTGGAGAAACCCTGAGACTTGGTATTCTTTATTTATTGACCATGTTTAATACTTTCATTTTTCCTTCCTTGACTGTTTCCTCTTTACCGTTCTTCCTATACCTCGGGCCGGCTGGTGGCACCCGTGACCTCCCCTTCCCCCCGTTACCCGCATTCTCCTGCATTCCCCTAACGGACCCTCAGATGGTCTGGCTAGCTTGTGCCTCCATGGGAGGTGGGCTGCTCCCGTTCTTCTCTGGCCTAGTGTAGGGGCCCTTAAATGATGTCATGCTATTGGCCAAGGGAAGTTACTTGTTTTGGAATTAAAAATTTATGGTAAACCCTTCTTAAGTTTCCACGAAAAGTCTCAGTATCCCCGTTTTGAATTCCCTGCATTTCACATTCTTCCTCTGGGAAATGAGAATAATGACTGCCTGTTCACATCGGGGTTGTGATTATAAAAATGAAACAATATGGAGATTCTATAACTTAAGTTGTATAGAAGTAAAAATCATTTGCTTTCCCGATAACCATTCTTCAATATGAATGTTATGTGCAGTCAATCAAAACAGTAGGGGAGTCTGACCAGGTGGTGGCGCAGTAGGTAAAGTGTCAGGCTGGGATGGTGAGGACCCAGATTCAAAATCCCAAGGTCACAGACAAGCTCATGCTCACCAGTTTGAGTGTGGGATCATAGGTGTGACCCCATGGTTGCTGGCTTGAGCCCAAGGTCACTGGCTTGGCTGGAGCCCCCCAGTCAAGGCACATATGAGAAAGCAATCAGGCACATAGGAGAATGCAATCGGTGAACAACTAAGGTGCTGCAAGAAGAATTGATGCTTCTCATCTCCCTTCCTGCCTGTCCCTGTCCCTGTCTATCCCTCTCCCTCTCCCCATCTCCCTTCCTGCCTGTCCCTGTCTCTCCCTCTCCCTCTCCCCATCTCCCTTCCTGCCTGTCCCTGTCTATCCCTCTCCCTCTCCCCCACCACTTCTCTAAAGGGGGGGTGGGGCAGGGAAATGTCCAGACCCAGCACTGCAGGGTGCACTGAGGCCAGCAGAGGCTGGCACTAGGGCGGGGTGCCACCTGGGGCTGCTAGTGAGTCTGTGTCTTGTTACCTGTGGCCTGGAGTGTGGGAAGGAGGGAGAGGTGCTGACTCAGGTGCCCCTGCCTCCCATCCCTGTCCTAGGTCTGTTCCCACGACTGCTCATGTCACCACTCACAGCTCCTCAGACCAGAGCTGTTTTCTCTGATGCCTTCAGGCTCTGAGGGACTGGTCTGTAACCCCCAATTCCAGCTGAATTTATCAAGGATTTTCCCAGCTGAGCAAACTAAGAGAGCTCCAGGCTTGGTGGTTTCTTTTCTGTTAAATTTCAATCTGGAAGGAGCTATGGGAAGTCCCCCACTGCCCCGAGTGAGCACTTACATCCCAGAGGGAAGAGGTGTGTTTCAAAGTGGCCAGGCCGTGCAGCCGACACCCAACTTTCACTGACTTTCTCAAAAAGTCCCTTGGAAATCCCCCCTTGCTGTCCTGCGTGTCTGCCCCGGACGTGGCTGCTCGGTGAGAATGGAAACCGAGGTGGGGAGGGGAGGCCAGTGGAGCTTTGTGCAAGTAACCACACACGGGCTGCATCAGCCCCACACCGAGCTGGGGCCCTAGCTGTCAGTGCGCAGGAAGCCAGAGACACAGCTCTGGTGGTTGTGGGGGAGGGGTGGCCGGTCCCAGTGACCGGATTTCACAGACTCAGTGTGCCAAGGGGGCTCCGCCTGGGGGCTGCTTCCGAATTCGCTTCGTGCTTCCTCATCCCTTGAACCTGCTGCCACCGAGCAGCCCGACCAGGTGATAACGTCCCGGAGTCCCGTGCCTTGCTGGCGTCCAGAGAAGCCGAGCCAGGGACTGTCGGTTCTTCCAGGCTCCCTGGGAGGGAGCCGTGCTGTGTGGAAGAGGTTCCAGGTGCTAGTACTGCAGGCCTGCGTTCCGGGAGCACTCTGCCCTGCTCACGGCACCTGTCAATGTTTTGGCCCCGTTTTTTTTTTTTTTTTTTTTTTTTATAAAGCAAGAGAGTGAGACGGACAAGAAAAGAGAGAGATGAGAAGCATCAACTTATAGTTGCATCAGTTTAGTTGTTCATTGATTGCTTCTCATACGTGCCTTGATGGGGGGCTCTAGCCCAGCCAGCGACCCCTTGCTCAAGCCAGTGACTGTACCTTGGCATCAAACCAGCGACCCCCACACTTAATCTGGTGAGCCTGCTCTCAAGCCAGATGGACCCGCACTCAAGCCGTCGACTCCAGGATTTGGAACCTGGGACATGCCAGGTCGACACTATCCACTGCACCACCATCAGGCTCGGCCCTATTCTGGCAGCTGAGGTCCCACATCTGCCCAGAGTTTGGCTTCTGTCCTTCAGAAAGGCAAGGCTCCTCCATAGTTCAACGAGAACAGACTCGAGTCAGGCAGATTAGAAACAGTAACCAGGCTGCCCCTCCCCTCGGAGAACTCCTCATTCTCCACTCCTGCCCACCCTAGGCTGTGGGGTTAGGGTGTGTCCCAAAAACTAAAGGGGCTACAATGCAGTGCATTGCTACATGGAGCCTCCAGCTCAAGACAGGGATTGGTAGCAGACAGAACAAGGGTCAGAACACTCTGGTCTTTAAGGGGAGCGGGTTCCCCGAGAGTAATGTGGATGGGCCGCTGAGGGTCTACACTCAAGCTGGGCTCTTCAGGTTTGGGGGCTGAGACTTCACCCTTCTGGCATGGCCACCACCTTCTAGCTCCCAATCTGTCTATAACCTGCTCTTTAATTCTCAGATCCTCTCCTGACACCTGACCTCTGTGTGCATTTGAGAGACAGGTGATGTTTAAGAACAGACTGACAGCATCTTGCTTTGGTTCGGGTTTAGCATCAGTAATGCCTCTTCTTTAAATAGCATTTTACAGTTGACAAGGGACTTTTCTGTCCAATATCTTCTCTGATCCTCACAAAACCTGTGTCATAGTTAACATCCTTGTGTAGTGATGAAGGGACTAAGGCTCAAAGAGTTGAGGTGTCTTAGTTATGATCAAGTGGTAGATAGAGACTCAGTGCAGAAAGTACCCTGCCCACACCCGCTCTAGGGCTGCTGTTTCCGGCACAGCTATCCCCAAATGCAGCAGGGGTTGCTCCTGTCATGAGTATTCCACGGAACCCGCGTGACGGGTTAGCTCGTTGGGCGAAAGTTACATGTCCTTGCACAGTGAGCCCTCCCCCTGCACAACCACCCTGTTCCCCAGCACCTACATCTCCAGTCTCTGACTCTAAAATCAGCTAAAGGTAGGGAGGCAGTGTGGGGAAATGGCCCAACAAAGAGAACCTTGGGGTTTACTTAAGAATCCCTGTCTTGAGTGTTGGGAAGCTGACCAGTTCTCCGATTCCCTCCTGGCCCAATCTTATGCTCCACTCCAGCAGCTCCTAGATATCTGCTGGCCTGTGCCTCAGACCTTCTAACCTAAATGTCGGGAACCTATGGCTCACTAGCCAGATGTGGCTCTTTTGATGGCTGCATCTGGCTCGCAGACAAATCTTTTTTTTTTTTTTCTTTACAGGGACAGAGAGAGAGATTCAGAGAGAGGGATAGATAGGGACAGACAGGATCGGAGAGAGATGAGAAGCATCAATCATCAGTTTTTTTCGTTGTGACATCTTAGTTGTTCACTGACCGCTTTCTCATATGTGCCCTGACCGCGGGCCTCCAGCAGACCGAGTAACCCCTTGCTTGAGACAGTGACCTTGGGTCCAAGCTGGTGAGCATTTTTTATTTTGCTCAAGCCAGATGAGCCTGCACTCAAGACGGAAACCTCGAGGTCTCGAACCTGGGTCCTCGGCATCCCAGTCCAACGCTCTATCCGCTGCGCCACCGCCTGGCCAGACAAATCTTTAATAATAAAAATAAATAAATAACGCTAAAAATATAAAACATTCTCATGTATTACAATCCATTCATTTCATGGTTCATGTTCATGGTTGCCGGTGGCTGGAGCCAATCACAGCTGTCCTCCAGGACAACACCAAATTTTTATTGGATAATGGACAAGGTACACAGGTCGTTGTATGGCTCTCATGGAATTACATTTTAAAATATGTGGCGTTCACGGCTCTCTCAGCCAAAAAGTTTCCCGACCCCTGTTCTAACCTCTCCTGCTTGTTTCTGCTCGCCCCTCCCTCCATCTGCGGCCCAGCTATGGCGCTGTCACACCCCACTGGAATACAGACTTCCGTGATGAAAATACACAAATCTTACTGGGAGCATTGTCCCTGCCTCCCTGCCCTTTGGTCTTCCCCACTCATCAGCCCTGACTTTTCTAAGTCATTTCACTTCTCTAAAATGAAGTTTCCTTCAATGCAGTTGGCAAAACTTCAGCATTGGGGAGCAGGATAGTGGTTATCTGGGGAAGGTGGGGATGCAGAAGGTAATGGGGTCCCTCCACCGCCAGTCAGAGGCTTGATCTGGCTGCTGCTTACATAGGGTTGGTTCACTTTCTGAAAATGTATTGAGTTACACACTCATGATTTGTGTTGTACAGACTTTTCAACTTGTATGTTACACCTCAAAAGTTCCCTTACAGGTGGATGGCCAGCCCTGTCTTAGGGTCATTGTGAGGATCAAAGACATTAGGTAAAAGCAGTTTGAGGGCTGTAAATGATTGTGTCTAGCAGGGGTCCCCAAACTTTTTACACAGAGGGCCAGTTCACTGTCCCTCAGACCGTTGGAGGGCCGCCACATACAGTGCTCCTCTTACTGACCACCAATGAAAGAGGTGGCCCTTCCGGAAGTGCGGTGGGGGGCCGGATAAATGGCCTCAGGGGGCCGCATGTGGCCCGCGGGACGTAGTTTGGGGACGCCTGGCTAAGGGATTGTCATGATCCGAAATCGTCCACCTCCAGCTAAGTTCTAGGTCAGTGTGACAAGACTGTCCTTCATCCAGCACTGCTGGTCTGTAGATGTCCCAATATTCCTATCATACATAAACACATCAAAACGGAAACATTTTCCTTCAAGTCCATGGCTTTTTATTTTCATCTCTTCCTGTTCTCTCATGTTTTATGACTTGAGTTGTTTTTTAATTTTTTTTGCCCCTTGCTATGTGGAGACGAGATTCTGGATGTGATTTAACCTCCACTTGGCTCAAAGTCATTGTTACAAACCTCCATTTCTGTATCATGTGATGAAACGGTTCTGGGACGGATTATTTTTCTACCTCTTGGATTCATGTCAGCCTGTCAGCTGTCACTTCTGCTGTTCATGTGTGGCTATCCCCCTTCCAGTCTTGTTTGAGCTGAAAGAACAGACAGCCATGCTTGGTGAACATTGCTATGGGGGGGGGGGGAGCACGTTGCTGCCCACCTGGGCCTCGGGGCTCAAGGCCTGCACTCTGGACAGGGGTGGGGGGGAGCACGTGGCTGCCCACCTGGGCCTCGGGGCTCAAGGCCTGCACTCTGGACAGGGGTGGGGGGGAGCACGTGGCTGCCACCTGGCCTCGGGGCTCAAGGCCTGCACTCTGGACAGGGGTGGGGGGGAGCACGTGGCTGCCCACCTGGGCCTCGGGGCTCAAGGCCTGCACTCTGGACAGGGGTGGGGGGAAGCACGTGGCTGCCCACCTGGGCCTCGGGGCTCAAGGCCTGCACTCTGGACAGGGGTGGGGGGAGGTCCAGCCGGCTGGGGCTGTCCACAAGGTGAAGGCCGATCACACAGCGTGTGCGTGGCCTGGGAGAGCCACGCCTTCATCAGCCCTTCACTTTGTGGGTGAGATGACCGAGTCCCAAAGACCATGGTCAGCCTGACCTCAAGGAGGGGACACTGCTACTTTGTCCGACACTGCCTGCCTCAGCACCTTTTGTCTACTGATGCTGGTATTTCTCTTTGCTTTGAGATCCCAGAAAGCAGGAACTGAGTGCAGAGAAAACTCTGCCCCGTGCTGTTGGCACCAAGACGCTGGGTCCTCTGAGAACTATGATAGAAAGATCCCCCTTCTAACCCTTGGTCCTCGGCCCTCCTATTCTCGGCATGCCCCCCCCCACACACACACACCCCAGAGTGGAGGGCAGGCATTATGGAGTCATGGATGGAGGATTTGAAGCCCAAGCTTTTTTGGGGGAGGACCTCTCACAGCACAGGGGGGTGTGGGGCTGAAAGAAGTCAGGGAGCTAGCAGGCCCATTCCGGGATCCGGGGTGCTGCTTCCTGCCTGGGAGCTCTCCTCTCCGCCCCCCACCCGAGCTCCTGTGCTACAGAGGGAACTGGAGGGAAGGGAAGGAGCAGCTTCAGGTATTAGGGTGGGGGCCCCGCTTCTCTCCCGAATGGATTCCTCATTCTTTCTTCCCCAAACCCAGCCACTGCCGCCCTTTTGACACCGACCCCGACTCCCGTCCCAGAAATACCTGGAAGGAAGTGAGGGCTCTGAGACCACTAGCAGGAAGAGGGTGTTTAACTGTCATCTGGTCCCTGGGGGCTTGAGCAGCCTTGAATAGAGAGGGCAGAGGGGGAAATGCAAATCCACGCTGAGGGAGAGAAGACTCCACAGAGAGGAAGAGGTGGCAGCCACTGCACAGCCTGCCTCTGGGCGTGGGGTCCCAGAGGAGCCGGGGAAGGCTTGGGGAGGCCCGAGGCAAGGGAGTACTCACAGGTTCTGGGAGAAGCCAGCACCGCCCCCACCCTGTCACCCTGTGCAGGCAGCTGTGGCGTTGGCACTTTCTCTGGGCAGCTGGGTAGACTCACTTCCTCAGCCACGCACCCAGGGGGGAGCAGGGCGATGGGGCGGGGTCTGGAGCTCGATAGAGCCCAGCGGGAAGATGAGAGGCCGGAGCTTCAGGTGGGCACAGCCTGGCCAGAGCAAGTCTATTCTGCTCCTGTAACAGGTGGGGCTAAGCTCAGATTGGGAGCACCCCCACTCCCAGCACCTTTCCCATTACAGATGCCGGGGGGCCAGAATCGAGAACCACATGGTATTCTTGCAGAGGGATCTCTCACAACAACTGGGAGGCAAGAATACGAATGAGGCTCAGCCCTTGCTTGGGCCAGTGTCTCTACAATAATAATCTATTACATCAGTGTGGCATTACCAGGTTCAAAACCAGCCATCTCCATTATTGCATTTGATCCTCAGTACCACCCTGTGAGGCACTGTTCCCCTTTCACAGATGAGAAAACTGAGTTTCAGTTACGTCACGCGTGACTACAATGGTGTTCCAGCCCGGCCGTCCTTGTGGCTTCCTGTCTGCTGTGGCACATGGACAGCTAGGGCCCATAGCTGGGGTTAGGGGTGAGGGGGTCCTCCTTGTCTTCCTTTTTTCCCCTTGCACCCCAGCCTACAGGTGTGGCTCTTGAGGGTGTGGCTCTACAAACCTCAGCACCAAGGTCTTTGGGGGCTGAGGGCCCCATACCTCTCTGTGCTTATCCACCCTTGGCCTTTCCTGGAGGGCCTGGGCCTGCTGCCCCCAGCCCTGGCCCCCATTTTACTCCAGTTGTTTCACCTCCTTCCCCCTCCCCCTTCCACCGCAGCCCCATGACATGCTGCCGCAGCCCCATTGGCCAGCCTGGGAGCATTTGCCCTTATTTGGCCGGGCGGCTCCAGACCGGGCCTCCGGCCCAGCCCCGCCCCCGCAGGCTTGTGTTCTCACTTCGTCTTTTTGAGGTTTGGTGCTGGGGCCCTGGCGGGCTTCGCTTCAAACGCACTTTCTGGTTGAGTCACTTTTTAACGGCTCTGAGTGCTGTGAGCGAATGGAGATCTGGCTGCCACGGCCAGCCCTCCCCCATCTGGCTGCTTAACCGGCTCAGAAGGAAGGGGCTGGGTGGCCGTTTGCTGTGGGACAGGTTGTGCAGACCACTTGGTGACCCATGTAGACACCCCCACAAGCCTGGGGACTGAGAAGTCTGCCCTGAGTTCCAACCATTGCTTTTCCTAACTCCCTTCTTGTGTCTGGTGTGTGAGGAGACAGATACAGACAGATAGACACAGGCTGCACCCCCTCTGAGGTCTGCCGGGCCTGGTCCTTTTGAAGATACTTTGAATGGAGTCCCTTAGAGGGACAGAAACTACGCAGGCTGATAGAAACTATGCAGACTGTTGGGCGGATTTCAGGAAGGTGAAATTTAACTTGGCCAAATTTGGGTTCCTCATCTCTGAGATGGGGATACCATCGCACATCACTGGGTCCTCCTGATGATCAAACGAGCTTCTGATTGAATGCACTTTGTAGAGTTCTCTGGGTCCTCCGCTGCCCCCCCCCACCCCGCAGTTCAGGGTGCAGATCGTGCGGGAGAGGGAAGAAACAGCCCAGGGTTGTTCTAGGGGCAGTGCTCACAGAGCTGTTCTTCCTGGCCCCCACTCCCTGCTTCTCCAGGTGTCCCTGGGATGGGAGGAATGGGGGCGCAGCAGTGGCATAGGGAGTATAACTGGCGCCTGAGGCACGACACTTTATTGGCGCCCCCCTCCCCTTCAACTATGCTTTTCTTGTTTTCCTTGGAGACCATTTGGCACCCTTCTGTTAGTGGCGCCCGAGAAATGATAGACCCCCTTTGCCCCCCCCCCCTGCTACTGGGGGGCAGGATGCTGGCAGGAGGGGTGACAGAAAGGGGTCTCCAGCCCTGTGCCCCTCATTCCTAGCCCCCACAGGGAAGACTTTCAGCCCAGACCCATTCCCAGCTGCCGGCCTCCTCGGAGCTCAGGGAGGTCTGCCCATCGGCCAGCAGAGAAAGCCCAGGGCCTGCTGCTTCCTCCTCTGAAGTCCCAGGGCCCACTTGCTCTTGGGGACTTCCTAGAGTATCAACAGGCCATTTGGTTAACTTCCTTCTCAATTTTATAGGTGAAGACACAAAGGCAGGGGGTTCAGGGGCAAATTCAGCGACTGGCCCAGAGTTACTGTAAATAGCCACAGGGTAGGGACTGGACCCCTAGGCTCCTGTCCCCTAGTTCTGCCCTCTATTCAGTGATCCTGATGTTGGGGGTAAGGAGTTAGGCTGATAAAGATCATACCGGGTTCCAGGCAGGGCTGCCATGCCTGGCTCCAGCTCCCTGGGCCCGCGCACACACGCACACACACACACACACACACACTTTATTTGTAGCAGTTAAAGCTGGAGCAGACACAGCTCTGCGAGTTAGCCTGGGCACTGTGTGTGGAGGGCGCTGGGAGGGAGCTTTCTCTCATTCCCCTGCTGGTGTCCCTAGGGAGCTCCCAGGGGGGAATACTTCCGGTTCCCTGGCCACTCCCATAGCGGTGGTCAGGGTGGCCTCCTTCCACACCCCCTTTCCTACCCAGGCCAGCCTGCCTCTTCCCAGATGCCATGGACAAAACCCTAAACTTGGCCCTACTGTGCTTTGTGACCTCAGGCAGCCTACTGCCTCTCTCTGGGCTTGCAGCTCAGAGTCAGTGTCCTGACTCGCGCCAGTTTGCTGTCTGACCTCGCTACTTAAAAAGCCTTAGATGCTGTGACCGGGAGGTCCGGGGCAGTGCTGGCCCCAGGGCGCGCTGCGCTGCTTCTCAAATGAATAGAGGATCCGCAGGACATCCGGGCAGAGAGGAGGGACCGGAACCCCCACACTCCTTTCCTGGGGGTCTCTCAGCATTCCCGCTGCTCCCCAAGGCTGTGAGATGAGTCAGGGGACTCCTGAGTCTTAGGTGCTGAGATGGCCTCTGCAGGGCAGGTGGGCTGGCTTAGGTTTTTGAGACATTGTCCTCTCTCAGCACCTGCTTCCCTTGGCAGCCCCTTCAGGGAAAGGGGTGAACGCTCCCAACATTTGGGACTGTTGACTCCAATGGTCTTCAGTCCCGTTTTGCAATGCCTGGGGCTCAGTTTCCCTCCTTTGTGGCCAGGCCTGTCCCCAAGCAGAGCTCCCCGGGGGCGGGCCGCTCTGCCTTCTGACTTCCTGTTTGTGAGTGGTTAGGTCCTGTGGCTTCTGCCTTGTTGTCTCCTCACAAGGCAGGTTATCTGAGCTGCCATCTCTGCCGCCTGTTGAGTGAGGGCCCCGTGCAGCTGGGGGCGAAGGCCCGCTTCTCTCTCCGCCTTCACGACAGACAGTGCCCTCCGTCACCCCCCACCCCCCGGGCCGGCTCTCCCTTGCAGGTGGCAGGCCTTCAGAAGACCGTTTTTTAGCTGCTCCTCCTCCGTGCCCGGTCGGCTTCTACCCTAAGGCCTCCCCTTCGAACCCTCTTCTGTCCATACTCACTTCCTCTGGGGAGCCTTTTCCATCAGCCCAGCCCCCTGGGACCCTAATCCCACCCTGTTGCTGTCATTTTGTAAGATGTAGGTACGTGTGGAGGTATGTATTTCACTGTCCAATTCAGCACTTGCTCAAATGGAAGCCCACTGTCCCCACTGGACCCGAAGCGCTGCACCTGCCTCTGATACAATTGCTCGTTTACACTAACTCACGAAGCTCTCACACCGGCGTATGTATGTCTGTGTCTTGCCCATCGGACTGGGAGTCCCTGAAGACGGGTTCTGTGTCCTTCTCTCCTCAGGCTCACCTCACCTGCCTGCAGCCTCAGCTTGGCACACAAAGATGGCTGCCTCCTAGGTCAGCAGGGTGGGGGTGGGAGCGAGGGGCTGTGAGCCTGGAGCCCTCCAGTACCCCAAGTCCCGACCCCAGCCAACAAAGCCCTGAAGGACCTGAGTGAAGGACCGTTTCCAGCTCGTTTCTGATGTCACTTCCCACCCCTACTCCTCCTTTTCTTGGTCCCTGCTGCCCCTTCCCCTTTTGCTACCTCTGAGCAGGCATCTGATTCCTGGACTTGGGATGTCAGACCTGGGAGAGACCCTGCAGGACATTTTCTAGCAGAGTCCAAGTGAGTTCAGGCTGCCCAGTGAGTCCCTGGCTGTGCCCAGGCCAACCGCCAAGGGGTGGAGTTTGAAAAGTCAGCTTGAACTCTCCTCCACCGAGAGAGGCATCCCTTCCTCACCACCTCCTCAGCCGCTGGCCCTTGTCAAGGGCGTGTTCGGTTTATCTCGTCCTGGGGAACTAAGGCAACAGGCAGCTCTGAGGCGGTGTGGGAGTCGCCCGTCTCCGTGTTCTGAAGCCATCCCCAGTTCTGTCCAGACACCTCCCAGACGCCGGCCTCGGATTCCCAAGTGATCTTTCCTGGGCGTTTCTGGGAGGAGGCAGGTGTGCCCAGGAGTGTGCAGCAGGCCTTCTGCAAGGTGTGTCTGCAGGCCTGAGCTAGCGTGCCTGTGTGGCTCTGGGCTCACTCTGCCTCCCTGAAAAGAGACTATGAATCTTTTGGGGTCTTCGGGCTCTCTGTGCCCATTGTGTGTGTGTGTGTGTGTGTGTGTGTGTGTGTGTGTGCGTGCGCGTGCACATGCTCGTGCACAGGCCGGCACCCCCTGCTCCTCCTGTCGGCTGGTCACACAGGCCACACCTTTGGGGTGTGCTCCTGTTCCAGGCAACTGTCCCCGTGTCCTTATCTCTGGCCATGCCCCTTCCTGCCCTTGATTCGTCTCTGGCTCTGTCCTGTCTCTCCTGGTTTGAGGCAGCAGGGCTGGGATTCATTGCATTCGTTGCTGGACGAGGGGGAATTCCATGGCACAGGGACCCTGAGGGCCCCCTCACTTCCATCCATCCCTTTTCAACCCCAGTCCCAGCCCCTCCAGAAACTCTTGTCCCAGGATCTCTGTGGATGAAGAGGCTGGGACTTAGTCTTTCATCTCAAGAAATTAAATACTTTTAAAAAAGCCGTGGTGGTTTTCGACCTCGGGAACCTCAGGCCTGACTTGTCGCATGTCACATGCTGAGGGATTGACTGCAAGCTGGGCCCTGAGGCCAGGCCCCCGGGCTCCCAGCCTGTGGCCCCCCTTTGTTGGGACAGAGCACCTCTGAGGTGATGGCCATGGAGGCCCTGTGGGCAGAGGGTGGGGGGCAGGATGCTCTAGGAGGAGGGGCCCTGGAGGGTGGGGGTCCAGGAGCCCAGGTTACTGCACGGCTTCGATATTCTTATCCTCTTATCGCCTGGGACAGCCGCTTCCCCTCCGCCCAGGGTCTGAGCAGCGGGGGTCTGTTAAAGGGCACCGTCCCGTTTCTGGCCAGCCGCCCTCCTCGCCCCGTCTTCAGACCCTAGCGGTGCCCCCCTTCTCTGTCTCATTTAGGGGCTTGGGGTGGATGACAACTCTCCAAGTTGAGGGCTGCCCTCCTGAAGAAAAGGCTACAAGGCCATCCCCCTCCATGCTGCCCCCCACCCCATGCCAATCCTCTTCTGGGCCCTGAATCTGAGAGTCCCTCAGGTCCGCATGGGAACCCAGAGGAGAAGCCCATGGCCTTCTGGGAAGGAATCTGGGTGATTCCTGTCCACTCTATCCCCCTCCTCCTGCCCAGTCTTTTCCTCTCGAGGCTTGGACGACCTAGGGAAAAATGGGTGGCCTAGACCCAGCCCCCTCCCCAGAGCCCCCCCAGCCCTCTGCCCACACCCAGTTCCCCTCCCCATCCGGGGACCCTGGGATGGGCAGCTTTCTGCCTTCCCCATGGGGAAAGCGGGGGTGGTGTGCAGGTGGGCAGGCCCCGTGCCCACATCCGGTGACTGCCAGAACCTCCCTCCAGAGCCCTTTCCCCTCCCCTCCTCTAAGACAAATGGCACCCGCGCTCTGCCTGAGACCCTGGTCCCTGCCACTGCTCTGCCCTGCTGTCCTACCCTGTAGGCCCTGAGGGGGCATGAGCAGCCAGCCTAAGGCCAACAGGCCTGCCTGACCCCAGTGTGACCCCCAAACTGTGCCGAGGGTGCCGGTCTTGTCTTCTGCAGGCTGAGGCCGGGGGGAGGGGTGGCTTTGTGGGGTGCTGAGGGCGACCAATTACGTGGACGTCGTTGTGGTGTGCGGGCCAAGACCCCTTCATGCACCTGCTCCTCCTGACCTCTCTGGGCAGCATGTGGGGCGGGGTCCCAGCTTCGTCTGAGGGCCACCGCTGTCCTGAAGGGAAGGGAGTTTCTGGGCTGAGGTCAGTGGTGGAGGGACTCAGAGAAAAAGGCCTTTTCTTTGCTAGACTTCAGAAATCTGTGGTTTGGGCACTCACGGAAGGCCCTGACAGGAGCCCCAGTGCCCTGAGTCAGTCCCAGACCCCGAACCATCTTCTGAAGCTGGGGCCATGGGGGCAGGGCAGGCCTGGGGTCCCGGAAGCCACCTGCCTCGGGAGTGTAAGATGGTGTCTTCAGCCCCCCTCCTCCCAATACCCAGCCTTGTCTTTGGTTTCCTGTCAGTCTGTCCTCCCCAGGGAGGGGAGGGGCACACTAATCGCCTATGCGGTGTGGGGGCGGGCTCCAAGGCCGTTGGGCGCCCTGAGATCTGGCCCACGTGGCCTCGGGGTTATAAGCCCTGCCCGCCTTGAAGGGAACCCCACTTGGGAGCCTGGAGCACAGGGCTTGCACCCCTCAGCCCTGCAACACCAGGTAAGGGTCTGGACCTTCACTGCAGCCCCAAGAGGGGCGCCTCGACTCGGCCTCAGGGGCGATGAGGGACTTGGGGTGCAGGCCCTGGGTGGAGATGCTTTCGAGAGGGGCTTCAGGAGCTTGGGTGCTAAGGCTTACCAGCAAAGCTTTAGGCGAAGAGGTGTGATAACCCTCAGCTCTAACGCCTTCATGGCGGGACAGCTCCTTAAAGTCCTGGGCCTTCACCTTCCTCCTCTGGAGGAAACGGCCTCTGGTCCTCAGATGAAGAAAGAAGGGTCCGAGGTTTCAAGAGACAAGAACCAGAGAAGAGGGTGGGGATGGCAGAGGGGGGAAGAGGCTGAAAAGTAGGACTTGGTATCAGCGAGAAGCCCTGAGCCTGTCCCACCACCCAACGTGGCCATCAGCTCTGTCGCGATCGTGCTGGTTCCTGCCTGGGGCGCCCGGGGCAGTGGAGAAGTCGGGTCTCGGGGCTGCCGAGGAGGCTGCAGCCAAGGCCTCAGGGGAAGGAAGCTGGGGGCCGGGGCCTTGCGGACAGGAGGCTGTGGCTGCCTCAGTCGCCTCTGGAGGGCAGGTGGTGTGGCTGGGAGGGGTCGCTCAGGGGGTCAGAACTGGGGACTGGGGTGAGACCTGGTAGGTGGTGGTTGTCTCTACCTGAGTGCCCCTGAAAGTGGGAGGGTGGGGTGGAGCTCTAGGGGGGAAGGGAAGAGGGAACCAAAGAGGAAGTGGGGGGAGGGAGGTAGAGGAGGCAAGATCTGGCGCCATGCTGAGTCACCGCCCACAGCCCCAGGGCGGGCCCTCTGGAGGCCCCGGGGCTAGGCCTAGGGTCTTAGGGAGCCACGGGGAGGCCTGGGGAGTGTTGGGGACTCTTGAAGCAGGAGTCAGGAGGAAGAGCGGGCGGCCCGAAGAGCACCCACAGACAGACAGTGCAGTCACCCATAAAGTAGAAAGCACTACTAACAGCACTGGAGGGTGTAGTGTTTCCTACTTTATGGATGAGTGTACTGTGGGCTTCGGAGACCACGCCACTGCCGCCGCCCGCCACCGTCCTCCTTCACGCTCCGGACCGTGTGTGACACAGGTGAGTCCCTCAGGCACCCCTCATCCTGCCCAGAACCCGGAAAGGTCCCCACTGCCCCCATGGCGCTGTCCTCCTGGTTCTGGCCCACCAGGGAAACCCCGCAGCAGAGCCTCTGCTGCCCGGAGGTCTGGGAGGGCTGGCCGCCAGCGCCTGATGCGGCTGTGGAGGCCGCGGGGCCCAGCCGCAAGCGGACAGACACCAGGATGAAGAAGAGGCGGCAAAGGAGGGAAGGTGGAGGGGAATGAAGGGTGATGTCTGGGCCCAAACTAATAAACGATGGATTCTGTGTCTCTTTTGTCTGAGACTCTGTGACTGGGGGTCGGGTGGGAGGCGGTGGGTGAATGGCTTAGCAGGCACATGAGCGGATGGGCACACGGAAGGCTGGGAGATATGGGTTTGGCCTCCTTGCAGGGCCCGAAGAGGGCTCAGGGCCTGCCAGGCCGCAGCTGGAAGAGGAAGGAGGGGCCCGGGTGAGACCTCCCCCCCAAGTGAACCAAGTAAAGAGGACAGGACCTGGAGGGGCGGGGTTGCCAATTTGTGCCCTAGTTCCCACCCTGCCCTGTTTCCCACTTGCTCTCCACAGCCCCAAACCGAAGGCTGCCTCTCCCGACAGTTCTACCTTAGGAACGCCTGGGGGCCCTGGGAGTGTGACAGTTTGGCACAGACACATGGACACACACACACACACAGAATCTGATGCTAATATACAAAGCACACACCTCAGCATGCACGTCCATTTACACAGGAGCCCTATACATGTATGCTATCAACATACGTGTACAGTGACGTGTACATGTGTGACACGACTGGGGTAGACACACATTCAGGATACATACATATTCAATAGTGCACACACGGAATGATAAACACGTGTGTCACAAACAGGAGCATACAACTACACATATAGTGACACATTCATATATGGTGATAACTATACAATAGCTAGAGGGTGAGATATAGATATATAGATGTAAATAAAACCATATCATTGTATGTCATTGCACATATTTATATGACCATATGAGAGTGTGTCATTATACATTGTGTAATGCCATCCATATAAACATTACGACATGTGTGTTATATATAACTTAGGCTCACACAATCAGAGTCTCACATGCACATAAGAATACAGACACTGCATCTGGCTGGTGGCAGAGAGAATAAAACACTGACCCTGTGCATCAAGGGTTGCAGGTTCAACCCCTGGTCAGGGCGCGTATGAGAAGCAATTAATGAGAACACAACTAAATGGAACAACTACGTGAAAAGAGTTGATGCTTCTCTCTCTGTCTTTCTCCCTTCCCCCCTCTCCCTTTCTCTCTCTCTCTCTCTCAAAACCAATGGAAAAATTAAAAAAACAGACACTGTGGCAAGTAGACACATGCAATGGCATACAGAGAAGCAAGCATGCTCCCTGAGACCCATAAACAGAATAGCACATGCATATGTATGTGTGCACATATACAAAATAACGCCACGGCCCCCCACACACATACAGAAATAAATACATCTAGTCTATATTTGCCTACTCTGCACACGCATGCACATAATGGCATGCATTTATACCGACAGAAACAACGGCGACACCCATCAGCGCACATACTGATCCACACACTGCCTTAGGAAAGTGAGGGTGATATCGCCTCTACATGTGTCTCCCCCACAGTTCCAGCAGCTCTGGCCTGGCCTGGCCCATGGTCCGGGGTTCTGAGGTCCAGGATGACTGCTGTTATTCCCTGGGGGTGCCACATGAGGGCTCAGACCTTGACTGAGGCTGGCCATGTGCAGACGGCCCGAGCCCAGGTTCAGAGAGGACAGGGGTAGCCTCCCTCAGGCCTCTTCCCAGCACCCTTGCCTCTGAGGACTCCATCGAAGCTCTTGTCCCCACGTACTGCCTGAATTGCGGGTGAGAGTTCCCACGTCCTTGTCCCCAAAAGCCATCTTCCCATAGTAAAAAAAGCCTATGGCTAGACAGAAGATGAACTTCCCAACAGTGTGGGGCAAGCCAGCCCAGCAGACCATGCAGGCTCCTCTGCTGGCCCGGGGTGGCCAGGGGGCGCCCCAAATGCACTCTGCTGGGAGAGAGCTGAAGCAATCCTCAGCCTATTTCTGTCACTCTCTCTTCACTTCTGTTTTCCTGTTTTCATTCTCTTAATTTCTGTTTCTCTTTGTTTCTTCTCAAATCCAATTTTTTCTATTCCTTCCCTTCTCCATGGCTGGGTCTCTATCTGTCATACCACCTCTTGTCTCTGTCTCTACCATCTTGGGCTGGGGCCCATGTGGGGAGGATCGTCGCAGCCCCCTGATCTCTGTACCCTGTAAGGTATGGGGGAGTGGGAGGCCACATGTGGGGGCGTTGGGCCCTGATCCCCTGAGAAACCTGCTCTTCGCTCTGTCCGGACCCTGCCTGCTGGTCCAGCCCACCAGTCCAGCGCCATCACCATGGAAACCAGCAGCCGACTTCCTATTGGTGGGCAGGAGGGGAGGGGGAGGGGAGGGAAGGCTGGATCTCTCCTGCTCACCCCCCAGATTCTAAGGCTCAGCCTCCTCCGCGCCCACCATCTCGGGGTTCCGGGACTGTAGGGGACCTCTGCCGTTCCCAGAGCTGAGGCCAGCGGGGACAGAGACTATGAGGCAAGCAGCTCACAGACCCAGGCCTCCTTAGGACCAGCAGACCGCACAGCAAGCTATCCAGCTAGCGAGCAGCAGCAGCAGCAGCAGCGGAGAGAGGAGCAGGAGATAAAGGATCACATCGGACCACTGGGTCCAGCAGCCTGCGGACCCTAACCAGGCTGAGGGGTCGTGATGGATCGCCAGACTCACAGACGCTGACGGATACACAATGACACCGATGCACAGAGCTGCACAACACTGAGATGCTCAGAGACAGCCAGTGACAACATCACACACTGCCACAGCCCTGCAACACAGACACCCACACACACACAGAAACAACTCCGAAACAGGCACAGACAGTGACACACAGAACCACTACCCTCTGACACACACAAGTGGGGGCCCCATCCTCCAGACACACACATACGACAGTGTGACCCGAACAGACAGACCTGGAGACTCACGCGCACCTTCACCCCGACTCTGCTGTCGGTGGCCTCTGCCGATCCACACAGCCCCCACGGGGACACCCTTGCATACACACGGCCCCGAGCAGACACAGCTCACATACCCCCAGCTCGAGCACTGGAAGCTCCGACTCTGTAGCCTCCTACGTGGGTGAGGAAGAACTCGGCCAACCTTGGATGGAGCCCCGGTGGAGCTAAGAGCTCAGAGAGGAGAGTCTGGTCCGGCATGACCCTCGCCAGCCCCTTCCCTGGGCTGGGTGATGTCCCCCGGCCCAGGTCCTGGGGCCCTTTGGCAGTACCATGGAGCAACTGACACCCCTCCCACAGCTGAGGGATCCCAGAGCCATGGAGCCATGGGCACTGCCTGCCTGGCAGAGCTGGACTCCAGGCAAGGGGGGTGAGTCTGGCGGTGCAGCCCCAAGCAGTGTCGGTGCTCCGGCAGCTCTGCAGGTTGGAGAACCGAGGCCTTTGGAGAGCTCCGAGCCCGAGGGAGCCCAGAGCCCGGAGCCTGTGGGGGACACTGACCCTGAGGGGACAGGGACTGGGCTGCCCAGCCCGGGGCAGCACACAGTGAGCTCAGGACCCAGCTACCGAAGGGAGGATGAGGAGGTGGAGGCTTTCCATACGGTAAGGGAGCTGTGGAGGGTTTGGTCCGAGAGGTGGGGGACCTGTCACCATGCCCTCCAGCCTGTGCATGACATGCAGCCCCACTGCCCGTCCCTCCTCTGCTGGCCTGTCTCTGTCTGTGCGTCCATTTCGGTGACTGTCGGCTCTCTCCTCTTTGGGCAGGAATCTCAGTGGCTCCATTTTTTGCCATCTGTCTGTCCTTCTGACTCTCTGCCTGTCTGTCTGCATCTGGCCCTGCCCTTACCCCTTCCTTCTGTTAGTCTCTAACAGTCTGTCTGTCCGTGTCTCCTCCTCCGTGAGTCTCTGTCCTTGGGAGCTGGAGGGTGCTGGGGTGTGCGGAGGTACGTGGTGGAACTGGGGTGCAGAGGAGGCCAATTGGGGGAGGCAGCTCGGTTTTGGGCTCAGCCGGGGAGGACAGGGTTTGTGGTGGGTGTGAGCAGTGTGGGCAGTCTCCTGTAGGAGATGGAGGGAGCAGGACTTTGAAGGAGAGGACTCGGGTGCCATGGAGTCTGGAGGGGTGGGGATGGGAGCTCAAGCTTGCATTTCCCAGGAGGAGATGAACGGTGATGGGAAGAATGGGGGACTACAGAGAGGGTCCCAGGGTTGGGGGTGCCCGTGCGGGCAGGGAGGACTAGATGGCCTCTTCTCCTGGACCTCTTGTGCTGTACCCTGAAGGCTTGGGATGTGGGGGGAGAATCTTGTTTCCATGTCTTCTTGGACCATGGCGGAAGCGCTTTGACCGGGCAGGGTGGGTTCCTGAGTCCCTGTGCCCTGTCCTTTCCCACGCCAGGGTGAGCTGAACATGGGCTTCGGGGACAGGCCCAACCTGGAGCTCCTGAGGGCCTTGGGGGAGCTGCAGCAGCGCTGTGCCATCCTCAAGGAGGAAAACCAGATGCTGGTGAGGCTTGGAAAGCGAGTCCTGGGTCTGGGCTGGAGCTGGGGGAAGGCAGACTCAGTCACTCTGTCCCTCAGCCTCAAAGTCCTCCTCTTGCCCCATATATGCATCTCTCCCAGTGGGGGGCCACATGGCGATGACATGATCCCTGACCCAGAGAACGTGAACCCTTATCTAGCGTTGCCGAGGACTCCACTGTAAGCCCAGGACCGTAGCCCAATGCCTGGCAGTTAGCATCAGGCCTGCAGGGGTGCGTCCCACATGCCCCTGTTCTGGCTGATCCCTTGTCAGAGGAAGAGCAGCTTCCCCGAGACGGAGGAGAAGGTGCGGAGGCTGAAGCGGAAGAACGCCGAGCTGGCGGTCATTGCCAAGCGCCTAGAGGAGAGGGCCCGGAAGCTGCAGGAGACTAACCTGAAGGTGGTGAGGACTGGAGGCCATTGGATGGAGGCTGTGTGACCAGGGAGTGGGGAAAAGCCAGGGCTGGGCCCAAAGGGTGGGCTTTGGGAGTCAAGGACTCTTAACACGTAGGAAAGCAGGAACTCAGTATAGGAAGGGCAAACGCTGGCCAGGCTAGGAGGCTGAGGATTTCTGGAGCTACAGGAGGGAAGGGCTGGGCGGGGAGTTCCTGAGCAGGCAGGGAGCAGGATTCTGGATTACCACGTGCTGGTGTGGGCTCCAGCTCCTGCTGAGCTCATCCCTGGGTGCAGAGCCCGTGGGGGCAGGGATGAAGACCCATCACAGTGGCAGCCCGAAAATAGCAGCGTCCTTTGGGCTTAAACTAGGATGTGGGGTTAACCCTGTCAGTCCTGCTCAAGTATTGCTGGGATGGGGTAAAATGAGGTTATCGGTTCCCTGAGGCCCAGACACAGGGTAGGAGCAGGAGGCCACAGTTCTAGGTTTTCACCGTAACCCCTCTTTTGGGAGGAGGTGAGGAGTGGGAGAAGTGCTCCAGCCCTCAGATGACCATTGGCCTTACCCCTCCTCTGGCCAGGTGAGTGCCCCTATGCCCCGTTCAGGAGCCAGCTTGGAGTTGTGCCGGAAGGCTCTAGCCCAACAGCGGACCCGGGACCTCAGTGAGACAGCCAGCGCCCTGCTGGCCAAGGACAAGCAGATCGCTGCTTTGCAGCGGGAGTGCAGGGAGCTGCAGGCCAGGCTCACCCTGGCGGGCAAGGTGCGAGGAGGTCCTGGTCACCCTATCCAGCTCAACCCTACACAGTACCATCTGCTTGGCTTGTGCGATGTGGACCGAGATGTTAATGAGATGCAAATGAAGCGGGAAGGCGGAGGCTGCTGGAGTGTAGGTTCCCCTGGCAACGGCCCAGGTGGGAGCCGGAGAAGTCTGAACTGAAGGGGGCGGAGCCAGGAGTCCCAGACCTGGGAATTTCTGTGCTCCAGGCTTCAGACTGTATGCAAATGAGTATAGTTGTATAAATCAAATGTTGTTCACAAGGCACTTAGCGCAGTGCCGGGCACACCGTGAGTGCCCAGTAAATGAGTTACTGTGTGTGGCAGCACACGAGATAGCAAAAGCATGTGTTTGTATATGCCCGCACCTATGACCAAAGCATGTATGCATGGGAGGATGTGCACGTTCCGGCGCATCGGAGTCCTTCCAGTAAGGGAACGACGTGGGGGCGGGGAGGGGTTTAGGCCAAACTCCCCTCCCTGTGCTCCCAACCCAGGAGGGTCCCCAGTGGCTCCACCCGAGGGACTTCGACCGGCTGTTGCGCGAGTCCCAGCGGGAGGTACTGCGGCTGCAGAGGCAGATCGCCCTGCGCAACCAGCAGGAGCCGTCCCCGCCGCTCCGGCCCCCAGGTCCCTCTGTCCGGGTTAGAGCAGGAGCGCCCACCCCCAGGGCCACGGGAGAGGTGAGCATCCGCACATGGGAGCTGTGTGGGTGTGTGTAAATGGGCGTGGGACGGCTCTGGGATCTCCTGAAACGCGCTCTCAGAACCCCGAGGACCCGGTGGTGGAGTGCGCACTCCATGGTTGGGGAGCTTTTCCGACCCTAGTGGTGGGGTCCGGGTCCAGCCTCCCAGCGCTCGTACCTGCGCCGTGCCCGCTCCCGAGAGTTCGGGGTCCGCCCCCCACAGGCCCGCGCCCCGCGGTGCCCGCCCCGTCGCCCCTGCCGTGCTGCCAGTGGTACAGCCCGGCCGCAAATCCCTGGTTGCCTTGGCAGCCGCCCGGGGCCCAGCGCGCGCCACCGCCTCCCGACGCCGCGGTAGCGCGGGGACGCCCGGTTCAGCGCCTGCCTGGTCCGCCAGACCCGGCCCCGGTTACCCGGGGGTGGCGGTGCGTCTGCCCCGGCTCCAGGTATGGGCGACCCGCACTGGGCGCCGGAATTAGACAACCTCTATCGTGAAGGCTAAGGACTCCACTCCGGACCCCCAGAACTTAAGAGGTCTGGCTCTTCTCCATCCTCTGTCCCTTGGGCAGCACCTAGGTCCACCTTCTTCTGGACAGAGAGGTGGGAGAAGGGACTCTATAGCGACCAAGGGCTCAGCGTGTGGGGTGCTTCTTGCTCAGATTTTGCCCCTCTGCCTGGCCCAGGGAGGGAGATGAGCCTTCCATCAAGACCTGTCGTCCCCCAGTGTTTGCACAGACAGACAGCAGGTGCACAGGGCAAGCTTTCCTGGTGTCTGGCCAGGTTTGCGTTGCTAGGCCAAGCCCAGATTTGGATGGTCCAGAGCTCCTAGCTCTGGGAACACCACATTGCTGGGGACCCAGGTGGCCTCCTAGTTCTCTGCCAGTCACTGAAGGACACCAGGACAGTTATTGAGTGCAGAGCTGGGCTGCTGCTGAAAGGAGCTAAAAAGGGAAAGCTTTGGCCTGGATAAGGGACCCATCTCCCCGGGCACACATGGGTCTCAGGATCTGAGAGCAGTGTGTCTTAAGGACACAAGAGCAGCGTCTGCACTGCCACCTCAGCTGGAGATGACTGCAGGGGGTTTGGTGACAGCACCCTCCACCCCCTCCTGGCCAGGGATCCCTTTGCTGACTCTTAGATGGGGTGGGAGCCTCCTACAGACAGGCTGGGCAGGGTGCAGGCTGCCGTGGGGCCCTGTTCTCTGGTGCCAGTTCCCTGCCCCTGGGCATTTCCAGGCTATTCCCCAGAAGGACGTGGGAAGCCCACCCGTGGTCATAGGGGAGCCAGAGAAACAGCCTCTGCTGGTGCAGCAGCTGGTAAGTCCCAGATCATGGGCTGGAGGCCTGCTGTGGGCGGCTCTGCTCTCCCATGTAAGAAGCCCTTGGTTCTGATCCGACAGGAATCAGAGCTTAGCAAGAAGCGGAAGAAATGCGAAACCTTGGAGCAGGAAGCCCGGAAAAAGCAGAGGCGATGTGAGGAGCTGGTGAGCTCCGGAGGGGCCCCAGAAGCCAGATCCCCCAGGCCATCCAGGTGGTGGGTTCCCTCTCAGCACAGTGTTCATTCCTCTTGTCCTCAAGAGCACACTTCCCTCCTGGGCCGCAGGGCTCTCTTTTCCTGGCTGATTTAGGCTCCAGGTTGGGGAGGAAGACCTTGTTGGGGGGGGGGGTTCTCTGTGTGGGGAGGGGAGGAAAATGTGGGTGCCAGGCCCTTCCCCAGAGCTCCTCTGGTCTCTCAGGAACTGCAGCTGAGAGCAGCCCAGAATGAGAATGCCCGTCTGGTGGACGAGAACTCTCGGCTCAGCGGGCGAGCCACGGAGAAGGAGCAGGTAGCCGCTCTGCCCAGGTGCTATGCAGCCTGGGACCCCGCTCCCTGGCGAGGGGCTGTCTCCTCCACTCCCGAACGGGGCTGCAGTATGAAGGGCACTCTCCCCCCTGGTGAAGGAGCTGGTGGGACAAGGCTCACGCACCCAGCTCCCTGCCATGCCCCCCTGTCCAGGTGGAGTGTGAGAATGCAGAGCTGAGGGGCCAGCTCCTGGGAGTGACGCAGGAGAGGGACTCAGCCCTTCGCAAGAGCCAGGGTCTGCAGAGCAAGCTGGAGAACTTGGAGCAGGTGCTGAAGGTGAGGGGACTGTGTTGGTGGGCGGGGAGGCTGCTGCTGGTCCCTGGCACAGGGACAAAGCACGGCAGTAGGGTATGCCCTTTGTGGGCATTGGGTCTGAGGCCCAGTGTTGGACCCACCAGTCCCTTCCCTTTTCTAGGCTTAGTTTCCTGTGTGTGTGTGTGTGTTTCTGAAATGAGAAGCGGGAGGCAGTCAGACAGACTCCCACATGCGCTTGAGTGGGATCTACCCGGAATGCCCACCAGAGGGCGATGCTCTGCCCATCTGGGGCGTTGCTCTGCCGCAATCAGAGCCCTTCTAGCACCTGAGGCGGAGGCCATGGAGCCATCCTCAGCACCTGGGCCAACTTTGCTCCAATGGAGCCTTGGCTGCTAGAGGGGTAGAGAGAGATAGAGAGAAAGGAGAGGGGGGAAGGCTGGAGAATCAAATGGGTGCTTCTCCTGTGTGCCCTGGACGGGAATCAAACCTGGGACTTCCACACGCTTGGCCGATGCCCTTCCGCTGAGCCAACCGGCCAGGACCTAGTTTCCTTTTTAACAGAAGTATCTGGAACTCATGGCACCGAAGGCTCCCCCATCTTAGATCTACAGAAATGCTGGAGTGGGGCTCAGGGTTTGACCCACAGTCTTGTATTCCAGCACATGCGGGAGGTGGCCCAGCGGCGGCAACAGCTGGAGGTGGAGCATGAGCAGGCTCGGCTCAGCCTTCAGGAGAAGCAAGAGGAGGTCCGGAGGCTGCAGCAGGTGGGGATGGGCTGTCCGGGGGCAAGGGTGCTGGAAGGTGTTAGGCTGCTGGACCCCAGCTTAGTCATCCACTCATCCAACAAGCATTAACTGAGCACCCACTATGTGCCAGGCACCCTGACCAATCAGCAAATAAGCAGATCTGTGATGGAGATGATCCCAGTCACTGGCAAGTGCAATGCTGATGAGCACAGTGGGGGAAGTGAACAGCATGATGTGACACGGTGACTTGGGGTGGGGTGAGGGGCCACTTTACAGAGGTCAGGAGGGAGGGTCTCAATACTTCAAGGATAAGAAGGAGCCAGCTGAAGAGCACTCCAGGTAGGGGGCTAGAAGTGCAAATGCCCTGTGGCAGGAATGAGGTTGGGGTCCAGATCAAAGTGGCTGAGAAGGTAGTAGGATGGACAGAACAGTAGGAGTAGGCCAGAGCCAGATGCCTCAAGCATTAAAGGGTGAGGAAGGAGTTTGGGTATTGTGCTCTCTGAGTGGTTAGAAGCTGTTGGAAGGTCCCAAGTAGAGAGTCACATGATCTGATTTCATCATTTAGAAGATGATATTGGCAGCACTGCGTGAGATGGACCGGGGGTGTGGGCACAGGAGCAGCCATCAGGTGGGGCTTTGCAGGGGTCCAGGTGGGAGATGATGGCTGTCTGGGCCAGGGGAGCAGGCAGTGAAGGTGGAATCGAATGGTGCATACAGGTGTATTTTGGAGATAGCAAATGGGCAACAGAGTGGGGACCGTCACTCCATGACAGGTATCCATGGAGTCTTGTTGACTCTATCTCCAAAATCCTCGTAAAGGATGGGGCTTCTCACCCCTGGGGGGGTGAGAGATGGAAGACAACAGACCTGAGAGGCAGGGAATCCTGAGTTCTGGGTTCTGTTTTGGCCAAGTTTGGGTTGTGTGTTAAACAGTCAAACGGAGATGTCCGGAGACAATGGGACCTGTGATCTGGAGTCAGGGGGAAGCTGGTCTTGAAGAGAGATTTTGGAGTCACCCATGTGTCTGGTCGTGTGACTAGCGGGGCCTCTTGGGCGAGAGTGAAGAGTATAAAGTGGGTGCCGCCAAACCACACCATTCAAAAGGGGAGAGAAGGCGGCTGAGAAGGAGCACCCAGAGAGATGGGGGAAGACGGGGGCAGGGGGTGGACGTCCCCGGGAGAGGAACAGCAGCAGGCCCGCCTCTCCTTGGCCCTGCTGCCTTCTGGCCTAAGGTGTGGTTCAGGGGTGGGAGTTTGGGAAGGGGGAACCCTCAGCCTCCCCCTTCCCAGCCCTCCTTCCTTCTTCCTCCTCCCGCCCATCTTTCTGCCCTCCCTTCGCCCCCCCACCTCTCTTTCTCCCACCCCCAGTGCTCCCCCCCTCCTCCAGCTCTGTGCCTCCTCCCACCTGTAGGCCCAGGCAGAAGCCAAGAGGGAACATGAAGGGGCCGTGCAGCTGCTGGAGGTAGGTCCCTGGAGGTGGCCGCCAGCAGCACAGCTCGGGGGCGGAGTGGACTGTGTGTGGGGTGTGGCACTACAGGAAGGGCCCTTAATAGTCCAGTGCCTGGAGGATCACTTCTTCCCGTTGACCTCGGGCTAGGACACAGCCAGGCAGGGCTCCTGGGTGTGATGGCAGAGGTCACTCATTACCACCCACCCCCCAGAGGCTGCCTTCATTTTGACATATCTTTCAATTTAGGGACTGTTTGGTCAGTGCAGGCAGCTGACCAGAGGGTGTCTGCTCGGGCCCCGCCCCACCCCGGGTCACGACCCCTGGCCCCAGGGTCTAATCTCTCCTGTGCTTTCCTTTCCTGCCAGTCTACCCTGGATTCCATGCAGGTAAAGTCTCCCCACTCCCCGCCTCCCCAGGCTGTCTCCTCCCTGCTGCAGGCCCCTGAGTTACATGTCCTCCCTCAGGTCCAAGTGGTCCCAACTCTCATGTCCAGTAGCATGGGTGAGGAGTGACTGGGAGCAGACCTGGGTGCCCGTAGGCGGGCTGGGGTTCCCACAGGACATGTGAGCCATCTCCTCGTCCCAGACCTGCCACTATGCCAGGCAGACATGGGGCCTTCCCTCCTTTAAAACCTAGCCACTCAGCCCATGAGGAAGTTCACCACCAGTCTAACCCACGATCTTCTTGATCCTGGCCAGGGGAGGGACTCTGGGATACCTGATGAAGATTTTTTGAGAATTGGCTCATTCTTGTCATAAGATATCCCCGGCTCCCATGTGTGATCTCTTTGGGGACCTCTGTGAGGGCAGGGATTTGGGTCACAGACTGTGGGAGGGTGACTAGCAGTGGAGCCAAGGAAACTCCTAAGGTGATATTGGTGGTAGTGATGGGGGTGGGAGCCATCCCTTCTGGCCTAGAAAACAGCCAGAAGCAGGAAATGCTACTCAGGGGCATGAGGGTGTGCTGAGTGTGAGGTGGCCCAGCCTCTGGGGGGAGGGGTGGTGAAGATGTCACATAGAGCCAGCATGTCACCCTCAGCCCAGACATTAGTGAGGGTGATGGGCAGCCAGGCCCCGGGCTGGATGACGTGGTCTGAAGCCCTGTGTGGGGCTCTGTGGAGATGGCACAGGCCAGGACTGGGCCGCTTTGCTGGGCTCGGCGGCTCATGGTGGTGGGTGTTGGCTCAGGCCCGGGTTCGAGAGCTTGAGGAGCAGTGCCGCAGCCAGACGGAACGCTTCAGCCTCTTGGCCCAGGAACTCCAGGCCTTCCGCCTGCACCCCGGCCCCTTGGATCTGCTTACCTCGGCCCTGGGCTGTAGTAGCCCCAGGGACCGCCTGCCACCCCCTTGCTGCTGCTCCACCTCCCACTGGGGGTCTGGCCCCAAAGGTAAGATGGATCCCCAGTGACATTAGCCTAGAATCCTCAGGCTTGGGGATTTTGTAAGGAGCAGAGAGTTTGGAGTCAGAGAAGGCTAGCAACTCATCCTAAGTCACACAGCAAGTTAGAGCCAGATCTGGAGAGGCTGTCCCAGAATCTGGCCCCGGTGTCTCAAGCCACTGCTCCTTCCCTCCAATAAACCTCTGAATCAGGGTGGAGATTTGCGCAGTGGGACTCAGCAGCAGGCAGTATGGGCTTGTGAAGAGTCTGGGTCGGGTGTCAGTCAGAACCGTGGGTCCTGGCTCTGCTCACTCAATGGTCCATGTAAGTTTGGACTTGCTGCTAGCCCTCTGGGTGCCCTGGTATCCTACACGGTGAGAAAGGAAGAACTCAGTGCGCCTCATCAAGCAGCTCTGAGGGTCATGTGAAATAACGAGAACGTTTCCTCCCCTGCTGCTCAGCAAGTGTCCTGATGTTTCCCTCGTAAGGAAACCCACTTATGAGGGGCCTGACCTCCATCATCCAAACAGCTCAACCCCTGGTCGCTGGTCCCTCCTCAGGCCTCAGACCCCACAGCCCTGTGCTGTCTTCTCTTTAGACCTTGACCTCCCACCGGGATCCCCAGGACGCTGTCCCCCTAAGCCTTCCGAGCCTGCCCCTGCCACCCCCGCGGGCCTCCCTCGCAGGACAACCAAGAAGGTGGAGTCTCTCTCCAGCTCCTCTCGCTCGGAGTCCATCCACAACAGCCCCAAGTCATGCCCTACGCCGGAGGTCAGTGCCAGGGGGGATGCCGGGGCCTGGCTCTGCCTTGGCGAGGTGGTAGGGGAGGTGGCCCTGACCTCTCTGGGGTCTCCAGGAGTTGGAGGGGCTGCTGGCCTATGTGGGATCCCGCGCTGGGAAATGGAGCCGAGCCCTGGCAGAGAAGGACCTGTGGATTCCCCCTGGTGGGCCGAGGGCTCAGGAGAAGCCGTCTTGCTCTCCAGGGCCCAGCTGTAGGCCCTGCTTTGGGACCACCCAACCCCGCCCCTCTGGGGCTCAGAGGAGCCCTAGAGCCCTGGGCTGGGTGCAGGGAGCCCCTTTGGCGCCAGGATCCACATAAGGAGGCTGTCCAGGAGCGCGTCTTTAGCGGAAGTGACGGGTATGTGACTAGGAACACAGATCCTGGGATTCAGATCTCAGCTTCGTCTTAGGGGAGACCCTCTCTGGGCTCAGTTTCCTTGTCTGGATTTTGGAGCTAATAAGACCTGCCTTGTAAGTTTGTTGTGAGGATTACATGAAAAAAGGTAAGGGAAGTGCCTTCCTCGGTGTACAGCATACAGTAAATGCTTAAGTGTGGCAATTCTTATTACCAGGTTCTTGGGCATCACTCAGAACTCTTCCGGTCACTTCCTACCTGTGCTCTCCCTCTACCTTCCAAACTGCAGGAAGGGGAGAGGGCAGGTCAGGAGCAGCCCTGCTGTCCAAGGTTGTGGCAAGTGGTTGAACCCTGCCCTCGACCTCTACTGCCCCCTTGTGGCATAGAACAGTGGTGCTGGCTTTAGATGCCCAGGGTAGGATCAGCCCTGTCTACCTACCTGCTCAGTACACTTCTCAGGGGGACTTCTTAGTCCGTCCGCCTCCTTGCCTTCACCTCTTTATAGTTTGAATGTTTTGTGGGGTTTTTTTTGTGTGTATTTTTCCAAAGTGAGAAGCGAGGGAGGGGGAGGCAGACAGACTCCCACATGTACCCAACCGGGATCCACCCAGCATGCCCACCAGGGGGCGATGCTCCACTGCAACTGGAGCCATTCTAGCGCCTGAGGCAGAGGCCATGGAGCCGTCCTCAGCGCCCGGGCCATCTTTGCTCCAATGGAGCCTCGGCTGCAGGAGGGGAAGAGAGAGACAGAGAGAAAGGAGAGGGGGAAGGGTGGAGAAGCAGATGGGCGCTTCTCCTGTGTGCCCTGGCTGAGAATTGAACCCAGGACTTCCACATGCCGGGTCAACGCTCTACCGCTGAGCCAACTGGCCAGGGCCCTATAGTTTGAATGTTTTGCTGTGTTTTTACCTTAAGGAGACAGACGGCCACGGGGCACCCACCCACACCAGTGCGGCTGGGCTCTCCGACGTTGGGGAGATTGGTCACTTCCTGGTCCGGGGCCGGAGAGATCAGGGCTCGGGGAGGGATCCAGGTTAGGCCCATCCCCTCTGCTCAGGGCAGCCGGGCCTCGTGAGGACGTGTGGCTTGGGTGCTGAGTTAGAAGACAGCCGGGCTCATTGCTGCCGGCCTCGTGAGGACGTGTGGCTTGGGTGCTGAGTTAGAAGACAGCCGGGCTCATTGCTGCCGGCCCCGTGAGGACGTGTGGCTTGGGTGCTGAGTTAGAAGACCGCCGGGCTCATTGCTGCCGGCCTTGTGAGGACGTGTGGCTTGGGTGCTGAGTTAGAAGACAGCTGGGCTCATTGCTGCCGGCCTTGTGAGGACGTGTGGCTTGGGTGCTGAGTTAGAAGACCGCCGGGCTCATTGCTGCCGGCCTTGTGAGGACGTGTGGCTTGGGTGCTGAGTTAGAAGACAGCTGGGCTCATTGCTGCCGGCCTTGTGAGGACGTGTGGCTTGGGTGCTGAGTTAGAAGACAGCTGGGCTCATTGCTGCCGGCCTTGTGAGGACGTGTGGCTTGGGTGCTGAGTTAGAAGACCGCCGGGCTCATTGCTGCCGGCCTTGTCCTCCATGCGCTCTCTTTCCCGTCTCAGAGGGGCCTCTGCGGGCTCCGCCTGGAAGCCTGCTCGCTTTGCCGTCGGCCCTGGGTTCTGAAGAGGACTGGCCCCTTCTGTTTCCCACAGGTGGATACAGCCAGTGAGGTGGAGGAGCTGGAGGCAGACAGCGTCTCCCTGCTCCCAGCAGCACCAGAGGGCAGCCGGGCAGGAGCCAGGATCCAGGTCTTCTTAGCGCGCTATAGGTGGGCCTCTCACCCTTGCCCACCCCCCAGCATTTGGGGGATGTGGAGGGAAGGGACCAGCAGAGATTGGGACATCTGGAGATGATGATGTTTATACAGGGATTCCAGGTGGACATGTCCTCTTAACCCGGATGGGCCGTGGTGAGCATTCCACTTGGCTAGAGGTGGACAACCAAGTCTCTCTAGAGGCCTAGGGCAGTGGGGAGAGGAGGTGGGACGTGGAAGTGGGCTGCGGGTCACTGACCCCCTGGTCCTCTGCACCTGCTCTGACAGCTACAATCCCTTCGAGGGCCCCAACGAGAATCCGGAGGCCGAGCTCCCGCTTACGGCTGGCGAGTACATCTACATCTATGGCAACATGGACGAGGACGGCTTTTTTGAAGGTAGGAGAGTAGCGGGGTCATTCTGCCCATTCCCCTGCTTTTCAGCTCCTCTTCCCAAAGACCTCCACCCATCCGTACCCTCTCCCCGGCACGCTCAGTCCACCGTAACTTTGCAGACTCCCCCGAAAGGCAGCGGAGCTCTGGCAGCCTGTGGGGAAAGGGAAAGGAAGGATCTTGGGAAAGGGGCAGCTGGTCTGACTGCAGGTGTGCCGCAAGCAGGGCCTACCACAGCCCAGATTATGGACAGTGACGCAGGGAATTTTGGCTGAATTCTCTCCTGTGCTGGCAGACAGAATATGGCAATGTTTAACACTAGTGGTGTCAAGGCCTGGCCCGTAGCATAGGTCTGATGCTGGCCACCAGTGGCTGGAAGGAGGAAGAATCAGGGCCCGGAGCACAGGAAAGGGTATTCGCAAGTAGTTAGCAGGTGTTAGGGCCTCCGGGAAGTTCTCCAGTGCCCACGGGAAGATCAGGCAACTGAGGCAGCTGCCCCATTACTGAGACTGGGTGCCAGGGTGGGGCCTGCGGAAGACTACCCAGGGTGGTCCTGGCCAGGCACCTGGATTTTTTGTTATGAAAAAAGCAAAAAGAAAACACCTTTTTTTGGTGGTGGTGTGGGGCAGCAAAATCATAAATATTAATCAACTACAAATTGCTAGAATTTGAGCTATGCAACCGGGATAGATTTAATGGCTTGTTGACAACTGGATGTAGGATGCCATATTTCTCACCAAACTTTAGCTAAATGACTGCTTCATCTGCATCTGGTCACACCTGGACCGGTCTTGGTGGCATAAGCACTGGCGCCCGTGCCTGACTCCAGGGCCCGCCTTTCAGGGCTGTGGATCTGCGTAGCGTCACAGTCCTTCGTATCAGGGCTTATATTATTAATTTTCTTGGGCTGCCGTAACAAGTTAGCACCAACTGGGTGGCTTTAAACTACAGAAATGTATTCTCACATCTCTGGAGGCCAGAGTCTGAAATGAAGGTGTTGGCCACACCGCTTGCCCTCTGGAGACTATAAGGGAGAACCCGTTCCTTGTCCCTTTTAGCTCCTGGTGGCTCCGGGTGCTCTTTGGCTTGTGGGCACATCACTCTAGTCTGATCTGTTGTCACATTGCCTCTTCCTCTTCTCCTCTTTTTCCATTGTCTTTTTCTGCATGTCTCTCATAACATTTTTCTTTTAATTGAGAGGCAGGGAGGCAGATAGACTCTTGCATGCGCCCTTACCAGTATCCACCCAGCAAGCCCATTAGAGAGTGTTGCTCTGCCTATCTGGGGGCCACTGCTCCATTGCTTGGACAACTGTGCTATTTTATCACCTGAGGCGAGGCCATGGAGCTATCCTCAGTGCCCAGGGCCAACTTGCTCAAACTATTTGAGCCATGGCTGCAGGAGAGAGAGAAAAAGAGATAAGAGGCAGAGGGGAGGAGAAGCAGATGGTTGCTTCGCCTGTGTGCCATGACTGAGAATCGAACCTGGGACCTCCACATGCCGGGCCGACACTCTACTGCTGGGGCAACTGGCCAGGGCCTGCATGTCTCTCATAAGGATACTTGTCATTGGATTTAGGACCCACCTAGATGATCTGAGATGATCTTGTCTCGAGCTCCTTAACTTAATTACATTGGCAAAGATGCTTTTCCCACATCAGGTCCCATTCACAGGATCCACGGATTAGGACATGGACATATTAATGGAGTCCAGTATTCAACCCACCACAGCGCTTATATTATCTTATTTATTGGAAGTCCCTGTTGTTTCTTCTTCAAGTTTTCTTACTTGTTTCTCTCTCCTAGCCTGAGAGAAAGAGAGGGTGTTGGGAAACTTGTAGGCCCCCCATGTGCTCAGACCTGCCTACACCCTCTGCTTCCCCTGCCTCCCACAAAGGCTCAACAGCCACAAACTCTTCTGTTCCTTGGGGGGTCTTTTCATTCTTTCCCAAATTAGCTCCACGGGACATGCTGTGTGCCCAATTTTTTCCTTCCTCGACATCCCCCAAACAAACAGCAACAAATGTCACAATACTTCCCTTTGGTTGCTACCCAGACTGACTGCCAGTGGCGCTCCCAGATCTGATTCCAGTTAGAACCGCCCAGAGGCTCTTCTCTGACATTTGTGTCTCTGGTTTGTAGAGTCCTTCCCTGAACCCTGACCGGGTGGTGCGTCCCTATTCCTTTGAAGATGTCTGTTGTCCGAGGGGCACCCCCGCCCCCACACCTCCGGCCTGTGTAATGTGAACCTTGTCAAGTCAAGTGTACAGAAAAATTAAAGAATAATACAGTGAACACCTATGTACTCCCCCACCTAGATTCAACAGTTGTTCACATTTTGTTCATGTGGGTGAACAAAGAAGAACAATTGAAAAGCAAGCTGTCCACGTGACATTTTACCCGGACATACTGTGATGCGCCGCTTCTCAGAGCACAGACATTCATCTACACCGGGGTCGGGAAACTTTTTGGCTGAGAGAGCCATGAACGCCACATATTTTAAAATGTAATTCCATGAGAGCCATACAACGACCCGTGTATGTTACACATTACCCAATAAAAATTTGGTGTTGTCCCGGAGGACAGCTGTGATTGGCTCCAGCCACCCACAACCATGAACATGAGCGGTAGGAAATGAATGGATTGTAATACACGAGAATGTTTTATATTTTTAACGTTATTATTATTTTTATTAAAGATTTACTGCGAGCTAGATGCAGCCATCAAAAGAGCCACATCTGGCTTGCGAGCCATTTTCCCGACCCCTGACCTACACCCTTGTGGCTTCATTGTCCCCTGTGAACCAGTTAGAAACAGTCTCAGCTCCACCCAGACCTAACGAAATTAGAATCTGCATTTTAACAAATCTCCAGGTGATTCATATGCACATTGAAATTTAAGAAGCACTGTCCTACATAAGCATGATACTGTTATCACACTTATGGATAAGAACAGTAACTCTCTAATCCAGATCTTGACGACTCTTGTCTTTTTAAAGTGCCGACAGGGAAATGTTGATTTGAATCAAAGGCTTAAGTTTGCCCTGGCTGCCTAGCTTAGTGGTTGAGCATCAGCCTAGTGTGTGTAAGTCCTGGGTTGGATTCCCAGTCAGGGCACACAGGAGAAGCACCCATCTGCTTCTCCACCCTTTCCCCTCTCCTTTCTCTCTGTCTCTCTCTTCTCCTCCCACAGCCAAGGCTCCAATGGAGCAAAGTTGGCCCAGGTACTGAGGATGGCTCCATGGCCTCCACCTCAGGCACTAGAATGGCTCTGGTTGCAGCGGAGAAATGCCCCAGATGGGCAGAGCATCGCCCCCTGGTGGGCGTGCCGGGTGGATCCCGGTCGGGCACATGCGGAAGTCTGTCTCTGCCTCCCTGCTTCTCACTTCAGCAAAATACAAAAAATAAATAAAAAGCTTAAGTTCATCCACTGACTCTTGCTAGATTGCATTTATTGAACTGGCTTTTTCTCTACCTCCTCTCTGTCTTCCCCTTCCCTGCCCTCCCTCTGCCAGGGGAGCTCATGGATGGCCGAAGGGGCCTGGTCCCTTCCAATTTTGTAGAGCGTGTGTCCGACGATGACCTCCTGACCTCCCTGCCTTCGGAGCTGGCCGAACGGTCCCACAGTTCAGGCCCTGAGCTCAGCTTCCTGAGCGGAGGGGGCAGCGGCAGCAGCGGCAGGGGCCAGAGCATGGGCACACACAGCCAGCCCCGGTCGGAGGAGGAGGCTACAGGGGACGAGCTCAGTCTGAGCCCCCCACCCGAGGGCCTGGGCGGGTCCCTGGCTGCGCCTTACCCCCGCTGTCTGGCCGTCCTCAAGCAGCTGGCCCACAGTGTGGTGCTGGCCTGGGAGCCGCCTCCTGAGCCAGTGGAGCTGAGCGGCTACCGTGTCTGCGTGAACGGGGAACTGCGTCAGGCCCTGGGACCCGGGGCGCCCCCCAAGGCTGTGCTGGAGAACCTGGACCTGCGGGCTGAGCCCCTCCGTGTTTCTGTGCAGGCCCTGACCAGCAGGGGCAGCTCGGACCCTCTGCGCTGTTGTTTGGCGGTGGGTGCCCGGGCCGGGGTGGTACCTAGCCAGCTGCGTGTCCATCGACTGACAGCCACATCTGCTGAGATCACCTGGGTGCCCGGCAATAGCAACTTGGCTCATGCTATCTACCTCAATGGGGAAGAGTGCTCCCCTGCCCGCCCCAGCACCTACTGGGCCACCTTCTGCCACCTGCAGCCTGGCACACTCTATCAGGCCCGTGTGGAGGCTCAGCTCCCACTTGGAGGGTCCTGGGAACCAGGCTGGGAGAGACCGGAGCAGCGGACTGCCACCCTGAAGTTCACGACACTCCCAGCAGGTATGCGGGCTCGGGCATCCACTGTCACACCCGGGGGGTCATGGCCATGGGTGATGGCGGAAGGGGAGACTCATGCTGTTGGCATTTCCAGGGGATGGGCTGCTGTCTCCGGCGGCAGATGTCCTGCATCACTGGGTCTGTGTCCCCTTCCTGCAGGCCCACCTGATGCCCCCCTGGATGTGCAGGTCGAGCCGGGGCCCTCCCCGGGAATCTTGCTCATCAGCTGGCTCCCAGTAACGATCGATGCTGCTGGCACCTCCAATGGCGTCCGGGTCACAGGCTATGCCGTCTACGCAGATGGACAGAAGGTACAGCCTGGGCGCTCTGCCCACCTGTCCCCGGGAGCAGGACGTGGGTCTCTCCCTGCCGTGCTCTCGGAGGCCTGGTTTCCCCAGCCTGGCACTGTGGTGCCTGGCCCCCGGCGTTTGGGCACTAGGTAGCATACTGGTTAAGAGCACAGGCTTTGGTCATTGGGATTAAAAAAACCGCTCTACCCCTGAAGCCCTGTGGCCAGGCCGGCTGATGAGATGAGGCATCCCACGGGCTTCCCATTGGCGCCTGGCACATGCTGCTCACCACTGTTGTTGCTGTGTCCTCCCACTTGGCCATCTGAGCTTGTGTCCCCTCCTGTGTTCCCTCCGCCCTGCAGATCATGGAGGTGGCCTCGCCCACAGCAGGCAGCGTGCTGGTGGAAGTGTCCCAGCTGCAGCTGCTGCAGGTGTGCAGCGAGGTGGCCGTGCGTACCATGTCGCCCCACGGCGAGTCGGCCGACTCCATTTCAGCCCCTGTTGCCCCGGCCCTGGTCGCGGCCTGCCTGCCAGCCAGGGTCCCCTGCCCCTCGCCACGACCAGGCTCAGAGGCCAGAACGCCCCTTGCTCCAGCCTCCCCTGGGCCTGGCGACCCCAGCTCTCCCCTCTGGTGCCCTGAGCGCCAGGGAACTCAAGATCCCCTTGGGGCCGCCCCAGCAAGTTCTCCCGGAGAGACGCTGAAAGGATCGCAGGAGAAGCAGCCAGCACCTTGCCCCCAGGTACCCTCCTGGGGGCGGGGAGCAGGTGGACACTGGGACAGGGGCCTGGGGCTTGGACCCTTGCTCAGTGCCTCCCGTTGTAGGAGGACGCTGGGGCAGCTGCGCCGGGCACTTCAGAGGCCAGGAGGGCCCGTGATCCCGCCGTGGGTGAGAGAGCTCCTAGCCCTGCAGCTCCCTCCCTGGCCCGGGAGGAGGCTGGGCGGACCACGGGAGAGGCCTGTCCGTCACTCTGCCCCACAGAGGGAGCACCGGCCCAGAAGGTGCCCTGTGTCAAGGCCAGCCTGGGCAGGGACACAGAGGCTGGGCTGAGGCCTGGGGCTGAGGTACGGGGTTAGGGACACTGCCACCTCAGAGAACTGCAGCCTGTCTCCTTGCGTCCTACCAGCCAAAGTCTGGTCACCGGCTCCATTGGTGTCTCCCCGGCCTGTGCTGTGTGCCTGTCTCTTGGCCACTTTATCTTCCCAGAGTTCCCTTGCCCTTTGGCGCCATCCTTGTCCTCCGCCCGTATCGTGTATACCCCCATTTGGGCCATGGCCCTCTCTCCCTCTGCCAAGAGAGCCCTTTCATCCTGGCAGGGGTGACCCTCCCAGAGCGCCCCCAGCCCCAGGCCCCTCACTGCCCTTCCACCTCTCCTTTGTCTCACTTCTTGCAGAAAAAGGACGTGGCAGAGCTTGGGGTCTGTCTGGTGAACTCCCTCGGGGACCATGGCCGAAACTCAGATCTGTCAGACATCCAAGAGGAGGAGGAAGAGGAGGAGGAAGAGGAGATGGGTCCCAGGGCTGGCCCTTTCCGGAAGCAGGTTGCTGGCAGCAGCGTCAGGGAGAATGGGCCCAAGGTAACAGGGCGAGGAGGGGCTGGGGGGCCTCGGCCTCGGGTTCCCAGGACCTCTGCCCCATGCGCCAGCCACCCTGAGAGCCAGCAGCATTCCAGGTGTGTGGCCCGGGCCCTGTCCTGAGCCGCAGACAGGAGGTGGCTCGGGGTGGGCTTGTGCCCGCCCGGGAAGGGAGGGGAGCATGAGGAGCTCTTTGCTGTACCTCTGTCACCCCGCCCGCCAGAGGCAGCACCCTGCCTCGGAGATCCTGTGCTGGGAGCCCCCGGGTGGGGCAGGGGCGGGAGCCCTCTCTGCTCTTACAGGCAAGGCCTGCTCCTAAGGGCTCGTGGACCCCGCAGCCTGTTCCTTGGGTGTGTCCCCTCCGTCTTTCTCTGGCTCTGCCGGGTACACGGTGTGACTTCGAGCCAGTTGCCTCTCTGGTCCTTCCTCTCGGAGGAGGGTGCGGGAGGGCTATGGGGTTGACTGCAACTCCTGCCGTTGCTTGAGGGCAAACTCTTCCCTCAACTCTTCCCTCTTCCATGGACCTCTCTTTCCTGCTGTCCTCCTCCCCAGCCCCAGCCTCTGCCCCAGCCCCTGCCCCAGCCCCAGACCCTGCCCCAGACCCTGCCCCAGCCCCAGCCCCTGCCCCAGCCCCTGCCCCAGCCCCAGACCCTGCCCCAGCCCCAGACCCTGCCCCAGACCCTGCCCCAGCCCCTGCCCCAGCCCCAGACCCTGCCCCAGACCCTGCCCCAGCCCCAGCTCCTGCCCCAGCCCCAGCCCCTGCCCCAGCCCCTGCCCCAGTCCCTGTCCCAGCCCCAGCCCCTGCCCCAGCCCCTGCCCCAGCCCCAGCCCCAGACCCAGACCCAGACCCAGTCCCAGCCCCTGCCCCAGCCCCAGACCCTGCCCCAGCCCCTGCCCCAGCCCCAGACCCTGCCCCAGCCCCAGTCCCAGCCCCAGCCCCTGTCCCAGCCCCTGTCCCAGCCCCAGACCCTGCCCCAGCCCCAGACCCTGCCCCAGCCCCAGACCCTGCCCCAGCCCCAGACCCAGACCCAGACCCAGTCCCAGCCCCTGCCCCAGCCCCAGACCCTGCCCCAGCCCCTGCCCCAGCCCCAGACCCAGCCCCTGTCCGAGCCCTTCTCCGAGACTGACAGTGACGAGGAGATCCTGGAGCAGATCCTGGAGCTGCCCCTTCAGCAGTTCTGCCGCAAGAAGCTCTTTAGCATCCCCGAGGAGGAGGAGGAGGAGGAGGAAGAGGAGGAGGAGGAGGAGGAGGAAGAGGAGGAGGAGGAGGAAAAGCCAGGGGCAGGCCCTTCTTCTCAGGATCGCAGCCGGCCTGAGCCTGTGCTGCTGAGGCTGGGCAGTGATGGCAGTCAACCCCAAGGACCTGGACCGTGTCCCTTGTCTCCTGAGCCCTTCAGTGCTGGGGACCACCTGGAAGCCATGCCTGGACTAGGTGGTGGAAGCGGCTGGAGGAGAGGAAGTAGCTCCACTGAGAAGCCCCCAAACCGCAAGCGGTCCCCAGATCCCCGTGAGCAGTGCAGCCGCCTCCTCAGCAACGGGGGGCCCCAGGCCTCCGGACGAGCCGGCCCCACGCGGGAGAGGGCTGGCCCACCTGCAGGCGAGGGCACCAGGGGTGGACCGGAGGCTGGCGGGCGAGGCCGAATGGCCCCTTCTCGGAGGCGCCCGCGTGGCCGGACCCCAGAATCCAGCCTGGCCAGCTGCCTCTCCCCCAAGAGCTTGGAGATCAGCATCGAATATGATTCTGAGGACGAGCAGGAGGCAGGCGGCGGGGGTGTCGGCGTCGCCAGCTCCTGCTACCTCGGAGACGGGGAGGCCTGGGGCCCGGCCCCCGGAGGAAGGCACAGGGGGGCTCTGAAGGCCGGTCCTGGCCTCACCCCCTCCTCACGCCTCCCGGCCTGGGAGAAAGGGGAGCCAGAGCGCAGAGGCCGAAGCGCAAGTGGCAGAGCCAAGGAGCCAGCCTCCCGGGTCCGTGCCCACCCCCCGCGGGCCGCCCCTGCCTGCTCCCGCCCGCCTGCCGGCGGCTCTGCTTGCTGCCCACCGGCCGCTCCCATTCCACGCTGCCGCCTCCATCAGCAGAGGTGGGGCTGGGCCTCTGGGCTCCCTCACCTGTCTCTCACCCACATTCCACTGCTTTGCTGCTTCTGCCGATCGGAACTGGGATGCACAATATTCTGTTATTAGTCGCCAATTGCCGCCAGCCAGCCCCCTGCTCTGGGCAGGGTGGCTCTTTCCTCTGCTTAGGACACCGACTGTGATGTCCAGCGTCACCGACCCTGACGCTGAGAAGAGGCCCTCCTCTCACATGCTTCTTGGTCAACTCCGAGATCTCACCTTAGCCCCCCCGTACTGCACACATCTGCCAGGGTGTCTGGAGCCGGGCCCCACCGCCCGGCCTCCCCCCAGGGGGCATCTGAAGTCTCCAGTGAGCTTGGGCCCAAACTCCAGGAGAGGAATGTTGTGTCCCCGCTCTGCTGTGCTGCTTATGCTGCCGGGGCAGAGCTGGGGAGCACTGTGGGGTCCTGCCCCCGCTGTGGGGCCCGCCGGAGGCACGGGGTGACATTTCTGCCCTCTGTTGCCCCCTCTTTGCAGGCAACAGAGATTGAGGAGCCCCGAGGGCAGGACAACTCTGGGAGGAGGGGCCCCCTGCAGAGAGGGGCCCAGGCCCCCAGGCTGGGCACCGCTGAGCTGGGTGAGCACCTCATGGGACTGTGGTAGGTGGAGGAGGCCTTTGCACCCCTTGGCCAGAGCTCACCATCATTGCTCTTTCTCCCAAACTCTCCACAGAGCCTCTGAGGAGCCTCCCAGAAGTGCTGGCTTACCAGGACCTACCTGTCAGGGTTTTTGTGGCTTTATTTGACTATGACCCCGTGTCCATGTCACCCAACCCGGATGCTGGGGAAGAAGAGCTTCCCTTCCGGGAGGGCCAGATCCTGAAGGTGACTCCCTGTCTGGGTCCTTCCTCATCCCTCCTTTCCTGCTTGGAGAGATCACAGCCGTGCCTGGGCCAGATGAGGTGGGGCTGCCGCTTCTGGCTGTGTGACCTTGAATAGATGAACTCCTCTGGGCTTCAGTTCCTCACTGGTAAAATGGTGATAGTGTTAGTGTCTATCCCACAGGGTTCTTTCAGGTTTGAATGACTCGATGCACACAGCCCAATGCAACTGCTGTGGTTAATATCACGACTTTTATTACGCTTCCAAGTTGGTTTTTTTTACAGAGATAGACAGAGAGAGGGACAGATAGGGACAGACAGGAAGGGAGAAGCATCAATTCTTCATTGCGGCACCTTAGTTGTTCATTGATTGCTTTCTCATATGTGCCTTCACGGGGGCGGGGGGGGGGGGGACTCCTGCTGAGCCAGTTACCCCTTGCTCAAGCCAACGACCTTGGGCTTCAAGCCAGTGACCATGGGGTTATGTCTATGATCCCAAGCTCAAGCCAGTAACCTCGTGCTCAAGCTGGTGAGCCCATCATGCTCAAGCTGAAGGAGCCTGAGCTCAAGCCGGTGACCTCGGGGTTTTGAACCTGGGTCCTCTGCATCCCAGGCCGATGCTCTATCCACTGTGCCACTGCTTGATCAGGCTGCTGCTAAGTATTTATTGAAGGCTTTTGCTGTTGCTCTGAGGCTTGGGAGATCTAGTCTGGGGTGGGCTGGAGGAGTGGACATGCAGACAGTGGGTGATGATAATACAGAAAGGGTTATTTTCTGTCATCTCTCTGATCCTATTCTTGGCTCTCTCTCCCTACTTTCTGTCCCACGGTCTGAAAATGCAGAGCATTCTGCAGTTGCAGGGGCCGTGCTGTGGGGCTGGGGCCTGGGGCACTGGGAGCAAGCTGAACTGGCCTCCTGAAACGACTGGTCTTTGCCTCCAGGTGTTTGGGGACAAGGATGCCGATGGCTTTTACCGGGGTGAAGGTGCGGGCCGGACGGGCTACATCCCCTGCAACATGGTGGCCGAAGTGGCTGTGGACAGTCCTGCAGAGAGACATCAACTGTTTCAGCAGAGATATTTGTCCCCAGATGTTCTAGGTGAGGGCTCAGGTATGACCTGCTGCTGTCACTTATCCATGTCCTGCCCCCCCCCCCCAGTTCCAATTCAGCCTTGTATGTCTAGAATGTGGAGAATTCGTGAGTGTGGAGTGGTGAGATGCCTCATTTATGGAACTTAGCGGAGCCCCCAGGCCTCACGGAGACTGAGGCCACCATGGCCATGGCAGTGAGCCTGCCGCATGGAGCGGGCTCCGCTGTGAGGGGGATGGGCTTTGTATTTGGATCCTGGGATTTGTGGGTGTGAGAAGAATGCTCTTTAGAAACTTGTGCGCAGGGACCCTGGCATGGCCCCCAGAGGAGACTCCAGAGTCACTGCCCTATCCCCTGCCTCGGTTTCTCTCTTACTTCTACTTGCCTTCCTGGATCAGGGAACGGTCCCTTTCTGTATTCCACAGCACGCATAACTGGGCCTCCCCCGAAGCCCCGCCGCTCCAAGAAAGGTGAGACCCCCTTCTCCTTCGGGAACCTGGGAGGGCGAGTGGGGATGAGGGTCACTGCGTGGCTCCCTGGGGAGACGCATGTGGGGTTTTGAGCAGGTAAAGGTAATCAGGATAGACCTTCACCACGTCCGTCCCTTCTCGAGAAGGGTAGTTTATTTTAATGGGGAGAGGGAGAGGCTTGCTGGGACATCTGTTCCAAAAAGCACTTGACTATAAATTCTGTGGGACCTGGAGGAAGTCACTTCTCCTTTCTGAGCCTTAGTTCACTACCCAAACCAAAGGGCTGGGCTCATGTCTCTCTGAGCATCCTTCTCCTGCATCCCGACGTGAGGCTGAGCATCCAGCCTGCCCTGCACCGTCCCCAGCCTGGGAAGAGCAGGGCCGCGAGGGGCGGGGGCCGCGAGGGGCGGGGGCCGCGAGGGGGCAGGGCCGCGAGGGGCGGGGCCGCGAGGGGCGGGGCCGCGAGGGGCGGGGCTCACACATTCTCTCCGCAGCTGAGTCAGAAGGTCCTGCCCAGCACTGTGTGGGTGAGGGACCGTCCCTGTGCAGGGGAGACTGGGAAAGGGGGGGCCGGCCAGTCCCTCTGGTCCCTCCTCAGGGGCTACAACTAGGGGGGGGAGGTGGTGACTAGGGGTTCAGCAGAGTCCCGAGTCTTCTTCCCTCCCCTTGCAGGCCCCCCACAGCTGGTCTCGTCTGTCAGCCTGAGAGTCCCCCGCTCCATGGTGGCTGCATTTGACTATAACCCCCGGGAGAGCTCCCCCAACATGGATGTGGAGGTGAGGACCCTCAGAGAGAGCCCAGCCAACAGGGGTGGTGGCGGGGGCCCCCAGGCCTGACACCGACCTCTTGGTCTCTCCGCAGGCAGAGCTTTCCTTCCGAGCAGGGGACGTCATCACTGTGTTTGGGGGCATGGACGATGACGGCTTCTACTATGTGAGAATGTGGGGGGGCATGCCCCCGCTCAGCTTTCAGAGAGCGCTCCCCAGAGCTGGGGAGCACATGGGCCAGGGTTTCCGACGGGCGGGGAGGACGAGCAGGTCCCCTCCCATGACAGATGGCCCCAGCCTCTTCTTCCAGTGGCTTCCGGGTCCAGGGGACGGGGCTGAGGCCTCTCTCCAGATCTCGGTCTGATCCCTGTCTCCTCCTCAGGGGGAACTGAACGGACGGAGGGGCCTGGTTCCATCCAACTTCCTGGAGGTCCCCGGGCCTGAGACAGGCGGCCCACACAGGGAGCCTGGGACGCCCCAGGCCGAGGGTCAGGTCAGTGAGGAGCTGGGCTCCCTGCTTGACAGTGGGGCCTCTGCCCTGCTGTGTGGTGCGGGCCAGGGCAGCGCAGTGGAGGGGTGCAGGCGCAGGGCTGATGAGCCAGCTGGGCCCCGTGCCCAGGCTGGCACTGCCGAGTTCCTGTCAAAGAGAGCCCGGCCAGGCCCAGCTCCCTCCTAGGAAGCGGGGACCCCTCTCTGCAGAGGGGTGATGCCGCCACCCGACCCCCAGCCCAGCTGCCCACACCCTGGGGCTGGTGCAGGTGAGGGGGCCTGGGGAACAGAACCCGGTGTCCCCCATACCTCCAGCTGGTCACAGTCCTGGTGCAGGGACTCCCTACCCTGCGGATCTCCCCATCTCCCAGGAGCCTCTTAAAGCCCATTGTCCACAAGGCCCAGCTTCCTGGGTTCCCATTCTGATAGCTTGCCTCTTCTTGGGGTGGGTGGGGGACCCTGAAAGCTCCAGCGTCACAGGGAAGGGAGAGGGTAAGGAGGCCTGAACCAGAGAACCCTAGGTTTCCATCTGCATTCGCTTCAAAGGCAAAGGCAAGGCACAGAAAATGCAAAGCAGGACCAGCCCCTGTGACGTGGCGGCCAAGTGACTGGGCGGAGAACTTGTGGGTCTGTCTATATAACCCAACTCCTCTCTTTGTTCCCTGTTCTTCAGAGAACGAGGAAGAGGAGAGTCCAGTGCTAGCTGGAGATAGATCTATGTAGACAGAGCAACATGTAAGTGGGGGACCGGCCCCTGTGTCCATGTGCTCCCCGCTTCTCACATCACCGTAATCCCTCAGCACTCCTTCGTCTCGTGTGCTGGAGCTGACCTGGCTCTTCCAGGAAATGGGGGCTTTTGCTCCAAGCCAAGTTTGGGTATAAGACCATCCCCTCCCCTTGCCTTTGGCCAGTGCCAGCTATCACAGGAATACATGTCATCTTAGTGTAGAATGCCCCATATTAGCTGACTCCTCAGATTCTGTAACACATACGGCTTATAGAATATTACGTGACATTCATATTATGACTCTTCAATGTATTATGATACTATATGGTGATGGTATTATAATATTATGATTAGTATTGGTGGCAGAAAGAAGACACTGTAAAACCATCAGTAATAATAGTGTCTCCACCCTTGTCCTCTGTGTCATGACCTTTTAGGGGATCAGATGCATGATTTTACTTCCATTTCTCAGTTCCTTCTGCTAAGGGGAGTAAAATGCGGGGAGTTGGGGAGGCTTAAACAGTTGGAGTCCACCGATAGCCCCACACCATTCATCTCCGGGGCTCAGAGACGTCCTTTGTTTCCTCCACAACCAACCCCTTCTTCATGGGATGTTGTGGAAGGAGTCCCGGCACGGAGTGGGCAGCGCCAGCCGTCAGCTCGGCGGTTGGCAGTAGATGCTGTAACCTCTAGGTGCTGGCAGACCTCTTGATGGCAGGCCCTGCTACCTAACTGGGGCCTTGGTGGGCTGGGCCCAGGCTGGGCACACAGCTCCCTGCTCTGGTCTGGGCACCGTGGCCCACTCTGGCCAGGAGACCCCAGGCTCTGGTGGCAAGGAGAGAACTGAGGAAGGAAGTACAGAGTGGGGTGTGGGGAACATGCAGGCGGGCAAGGCCTGACTTTTGCCAAGGGATGTGCCAGGCACAGGGGAACGTGGTGGGGAATGTGGGAGTCCAGGGTGTTAGGGGAGACGTTCTGGTAGTGGCACTTCTGTTCCCCCAGGCCCTGTCCTGAGGCCACACACAGCCCTGTCTGGGTGGGCTCTGGCAGGGGGAGCGCTCCCAGCTACAGATGGAGCGAGGAGAGTTGGCGAGGGACAGCCTCCACACTTGTGCTGGGGACAGTGACAGTGACGCCTGTCACCCACCCCCACCCCCACGCCCTCCCAGGGGCCATTCCAGGGGAGTCCTGGTGGCTCACTCCCTGAAGGCCCTGGGCGGGCTCACCTGGAGGGGCGCTTCCTTGGCCCTGAGGGTGCAGAGTCACCTGCCCCGGAGAGGACAGCTACCTCTATGCCGTCCTGCGTTTGCTCTCCCTTCTGTGGAGGGGGTGACATGGGGAAGTTGGGGTACCCATCCTGAGGGTCAGGTCCAAGTACTTGAGCTCTGTCAGGCCAGTACCCTATAGAGTGACCCAGAACAGGGCAGGGGCTAGCCCAGGTCCCAGCCGACTCTGCCTCTGTCCCTCCGGACTCCTAGCTCAGTGCCCTCAGCATCACTGTCTCGTCCACGTCTCTGTGCTCTGTGTGTGGGGCAGTGGTGGGTGGTGGGGCTCTGTGACATGGGGGGCCGGAGGCCCCTGAGGCTGCAGGGTAGAAGAGTCAGGTTAGGGCAGGGAGTTGGGCCCTGACCTTGTCCCTTTTCTCTCACATTCCAGGACTGGGCCAACTCAACACAAGGGCCCCGAGTGCCTCCAGGCTGGCCCTGTGACCCGGGCCGCCTCCCCAGGATTGAACTGGGGGGGCCACAGGGCACAAGCGAGAAGGTGCGGGGTCTCCTCTCCAAGGGGAAGCAGCTCTTCAGGAAACTGGGCTCTGGAAAGAAGGACTAGTGCTCTGGCTCGTCCTGCAGGGAGCAGTGGCCCCGAGGCCCCAGATCACTGTCCCGGTCGGGGGTGGAGGGATATCGGGGGAGACCCCAGACTTCTGTTCCTCTGAGTTAACACTGTGGCACTTGGCATTCCGTTCTGTGGAATGGAACCAGAGACGTGGTGAAGGTCGGAGCCAGATGAGCCCTTGCGAGTTGAATCCTCTGAATGGGCACCTTCCTCTTACAGGAGGGGAAACTGAGGCCCAGAGAGGAAGTAACTCGCCAGGGTGGCTGAACACCTCAGTCACAGAGCCAGGACTGGACCGGGGACTTGTGACTCTTAGTGTACGCTCCTATGCCTGGTTTCTCACCACGCGATGATACTACTAGTCCCTTCTCTGGCCTGCCCTGCTCCCGGGACAGGGACCCTGGGGGAAGGAAGGGCTCCCTTTGATGGCGCTGGCTCTACCGACCATGTCTTCCCTCCCCTGAAGGAAACCTTTGCACTGGATTGTCCCGAGCCCCTCCCCACGGGCCAGCGGCAGCGGTGGAGCCATGTATATATGTACATACTCAGTGCCTCAGTCCCGATTCCTCCATCTCGCTCCCACTGCACAGGCCGGGAAGGAGAAAGGCCATGCCAAAGTGAGCCTGCCCCACCCCCAGAGTGCGCCATCCCCCCTGCCAGCCGGCCTCTGGCCGGTGTGTCCCCAACCCCAGAGACCCAGGGGCCAATGGGCAGAAGGCAGGAGTTGGGTTTGCCTTATTTTGCTCATCGGATTCAGTTTCTCTTTTTGCATCATTTTCCTCTGTCCCCCGTCGGAGACCGGGGCTGGGGACTAGGACAGATTTATGCAGCTATTTTCATACATTCCCAGTTCAGAGTGGGGTAGGGCTCGCCGCCCTGCCCCGAACCATCCGTCCCCACCCGCCTGCTGGGTGAGTGTGTCTGCATGTTCCCTCTGCTGTGGTGAGAGATTGTTTGACTGAACCCTGCCCCACCTCCGTCTCCAGGCGTGAGGAAAGGTGGGGTCATTTGTTTAAAAAGACATTTTATTATAATAAAGTCTATTTTCACAAAACCCATGCTGAGCTCTACCCGGGGCCAGGGACAACCTCAAGGGGCGGGTCATGCTGGACTTGAGAACCTAGAAGTTGCACCCCAGAGCGCCTGGAGGAAAAACTGATGAACAGCAAGAAGACCAAGCAGCTCCCGCAATTCCTCTAAGGAGGAAGGATGGGTGGTGTCCCGAGGCACTGGCTGCAGGGCCAGGTGTTTAGAGTTGGGGCGCCGTCCTGGGGGGGGGGCGGCGAGACCTGGGCGAGGGGAGTAAGAAAACGCAGAGAGCCCCATTCCGCAGTCCTGAGTCCCCTGTACCACATTCATGGAAATAACGGACATAAGAAAACCCAGCCAGACACGTAAACGCGCACCGTGCATAGTTCCACCGAAAGCAAGACATCTCAGTGGATGAGAAATGGCAAGATCCCCAAAAAGACAAACAGATGGGAGATGGTACTGAACCCTCCCTGCAGGGGGCCTGGGAGAGCTTGCACATTGCCCAGGCCCAGGGGGGTGCGGAATGAGAGACACCGTGACCAGCTGGGGTTCCAGGCGGGAAGTTCCAGGGTGATTGACTGTTTCGCACTCTCCTCCCCATGGGCCAAGGGGCAAAGGTAAGGATGTCTGCTTTTATTTTTGATTATTTTTTAATTTGATTTACTGGGGTGACATTGGTTAATAGCATTATATAAGCTTCAAATGCACAACTTTATAATACGTCATCTGTATATGGTACTGTGTTCACACCCAAAGTCTAGTCTGTCTCCGTCACCATATATTTGACCCCCTTTACCCTCTTCATCTCCCCCCAACTCTCTGGTAACCACCGTTCTGTTGTCTGCGATGATGAGTTCGTTTTGTGTGTTCACTTGTTGCTTTCTGTTTCATATTCCATGTGTGAGTGAAATCATGGTTCTTGCCCTTTTCCATCTGACTTTTTTCCCTTAGTCTGATACTCTCAAGATCCATCCTTGTCGCAAATGGCAATAGTTTATTCTTTCTCATGGCTGAGTAGTATTCCATTGTGTAGCGTATGTATCAAGATGTCCGCCTTTAGATGAGAACAGTGGGAGTGGCAGCTTCAACCAGAGACCAGGTGGCACTCTAGGTGGCTGGCAACCGCTGGCAGAAATAAGTGGCGTCACTGCCCAGGTGAGGAGCCACCAAAGTATAGCCCACTGTGTCTCTTTCCTTCGCTCCTAGAAACCCCCAAGTCAGCAGCAGCCCCGCCCCCCCAGCTGCCCCGCCCCCCAGCTGCCCTGCAGGGACTCTCAACTACTAAGGCAAGGACACAATTAATATTCAACAAATGGATCAATTTGGGGACGATTGACATTTGAGAAATGTTGAGTCTTCTGACTTCTGAACAAAGCATCTCTCTGCTCTCACACAGGCCTTTCATTTCTCGTAACAACATTCTCCGGTTTCCAGTGCGGAGCTCACACCTCCTCTGTCAGCTTTATTCCCATTAGCTCCTATTTTAGATGCGATTATAAGTGGTATTGTTATTTCCAATTTAAGTTTCTGAATCTTCATTGTTGGTCTATTGAAACACAGCTGATTTTTAACATTTTGGCCCGAGTATCCCGCCTTCTTACCCAAGCTCACTTGTTAGTTCCGGTAGCATTTTACAGATTCCTTAGAGTTTTTCTATATATGTGATCATATCATATAAGAACAAAGACAGTTTCACTTTTTCCTTTTGAATTTTGAGGCCTTCAATTCCTTTTCCTTGCCTCGCGACACTGGACAGTCCCTCCAGTTCAGTGAGAAATGGGAACAAGGGAGCGACACGTCCCCTTTGTTCCCGGTCTCCGGGAGAAAGCGCTCAGTCCTCACCATGGGCGTGGTGTCCGGAACATGGTTTTTTGGAAACGCCCCTCACCAGGTTTGAGAAAGCTCTCCTCCTAGTCTGCCGAGACGGTTTTTATGTTTAAATAATCAGTATAGATGTTGGATTTTATCAAGTGATCTTTCTACATCTGATGAGAGATCATGTGGTTTTTCCTTCTTGTTTATACGGTACATTTTGTTGATTGCGTTTGGAATGTTAGACCCAGCTTCCCTTCCTGGGATAAACGGCACTTGGCCATGACCTGGGGGGAGGGGGAAAGAGAACGAAAAGAAGCATAGTCAATTTTTTATCTTAGGAGTGGAGGAAGGGGACTGGAATCGGGGCTGGTACAAGACCCCAATCTAAAGAGAGTGTCAGCCTGACCGGGGATACTTTAATTTTACTCAAAGGAGCTCCAAGGATGACCTGTATAATTCAGAATTAAGTTTTGAAATTTTAAACAAGGTTTTTGGGCTGGGTGCAACTGATGTATCCAACGAATCATTGCCCCCCCTCCACCCCCCTTACTCCCCTTCCTGCCCCCCTACCCCCTCCACCTCCCCTAGCCCCCCTCCACCTCCCCTAGCCCCCCTCCACCTCCCCTAGCCCCCCTTCACCTTCCCTAGCCCCCCTCCACCTCCCCTAGCCCCCACCTCCCCTAGCCCCCTCCACCTCCCCTATCCCCCTCCACCTCCCCTATCCTCCCTCCACCTCCCCTATCCCCCTCTATCTCCCCTAGCCCCCCTCCACCTCCCCTAGCCCTCCTCCACCTCCCCTAGCCCCCCTCCACCTCCCCTAGCCCCCCTCCACCTCCCCTATCCCCCTCCACCTCCCCTATCCCCCCTCCACCTCCCCTATCCCCCTCCACCTCCCCTAGCCCCCCTCCACCTCCCCTAGCCCCCTCTACCTCCCCTAGCCCCCCTCCACCTCCCCTAGCCCCCCTCCACCTCCCCTAGCCCCCCTCCACTTCCCCTAGCCCCCCTCCACCTCCCCTATCCCCCCTCCACCTTCCCTATCCCCCCTCCACCTCCCCTAGCCCCCCTCCACCTCCCCTAGCCCCCCTCCACCTCCCCTAGCCCCCCTCCACCTCCCCTAGCCCCCTCCACCTCCCCTATCCCCCTCCACCTCCCCTATCCCCCCTCCACCTCCCCTATCCCCCTCTACCTCCCCTAGCCCCCCTCCACCTCCCCTAGCCCCCCTCCACCTCCCCTAGCCCCCCTCCACTTCCCCTAGCCCCCCTCCACCTCCCCTATCCCCCCTCCACCTTCCCTAGCCCCCCTCCACCTCCCCTAGCCCCCCTCTACCTCCCCTAGCCCCCCTCCACCTCCCCTATCCCCCCTCTACCTTCCCTAGCCCCCTCCACCTCCCCTATCCCCCCTCTACCTTCCCTAGCCCCCCTCCACCTCCCCTATCCCCCCTCTACCTTCCCTAGCCCCCCTCCACCTCCCCTAGCCCCCCTCCACCTCCCCTAGCCCCCTCCACCTCCCCTAGCCCCCCTCCACCTCCCCTATCCCCCTCCACCTCCCCTACCCCCCACCTCCCCTAGCCCCTGCCCCCCACCCCGTCCACCCACCCCCACCCTGCCCCGGCAGCTTCCATGGCCTCCTGCTCTCCAACCACACACACAGGAAACCCGGCTGTAATCCCAACTGAATTGTTCCCCGAACAACGTGAAGAAAGAACAAGCTGTTTTGCAAGCAGTGGCAGAGGGCCTGTTGTCCCACAGGCGGTTGGGCATCACCTTAGGGGGGTGAGGGGGGCACCCTCAAAGGATGATTATCTTGAGATGCAGCAGTCCCAGCAGTGCCCTGCAGAGGCGCCCCCAGGACGGGGAGCTGGGGGTCACTTACGGGACAAGGCTGGTTTGGAATAGCTCCTCCGGCAGGCAGACAGGTTCTTCCTGGGCCACACTGGAAACATTGTAAAGTCCTGCATGCAGATGCAGACCCGCAGTCCCAGCCCTGAACCAAAAAGCAGGTGGTTTGGAGATTATGCACCTTGAGAATTCTCCCACCACCATGTGGATAGAAAGCCAAGGGGGTTTTCACATCATTCTTTGAAAAGGCTTTAGTTTTTTCAAACATTCATTGCCTCATTGTCTCCCGTGAGAAAATGGAATGGCTATTTACAGTCCAGGAATCCCTCAGATGCCTCCTGCCCAGCTGTCGGCCTCTGGACCTGCCCTGCCCTGCCCCAGGGCCCCCTTCACTCTGCTGCCAGAGTGAGCTTTCTAGAATGAAACTCTGACGTGCACTGGACAGCCATTAGGGCTCCCTGGGCCTTCTGGACAAGAACACCTCAGTAGGTTAGACAGCGTGGGGTCCTGGGCCTCCGCCTGCCTTACCAGCCTCAGCCTGCCCTGCCCCGTGTGGAATGGGCTGAATGAAGCCCACCTGTGTCGAGGCCTTTGCTATGTCATTCCCTGGGGCCAGGGTGTTCTTCCTTCCTGTGTCCACTTAGTCAACTTTTTATTTTTATTTTTATTTTTTATTATTATTTTTTGTATTTTTCTGAAGCTGGAAACGGGGAGAGACAGTCAGACAGACTCCCGCATGCGCCTGACTGGGATCCACCCGGCACACCCACCAGGGGGCGACGCTCTGCCTACCAGGGGGCGATGCTCTGCCCCTCTGGGGGGGTCGCTCTGTTGCGACCAGAGCCACTCTAGCGCCTGGGGCAGAGGCCAAGGAGCCATCCCCAGCGCTCAGGCCATCTTTGCTCCAATGGAGCCTCGGCTGTGGGAGGGGAAGAGAGAGACAGAGAGGAAGGAGAGGGGGAGGGGTGGAGAAGCAGATGGGCGCTTCTCCTATGTGCCCTGGCCGGGAATCGAACCCGGGACCCCTGCACGCCAGGCCGACGCTCTATCACTGAGCCAACCGGCCAGGGCCACTTAGTCAACTTTTTAAAAAAAATTTTACTTATCAATTTTATGGAGAGGAGAGAGAGAAGGGAAGGGGAGTGAGAAGCATCAACTCATAGCTGCTTCACTTTAGTTGTTCATTGACGGCTTGCCATATGTGCCTTGACCAGGCAAGCCCAGGGTTTCAAACAGGCGACCTCAGCGTTCCAGGTCAACGCTCTATCCACTACGCCACCACAGGTCAGGCCACATGATCAACTTCTAAACATTCTTCAAGATAGTCTCAAGCACCAATTCCTTAAGGAAGCTTTCCTGGGTCCCTCCGGTTGGTCCAGTGCGGTTCTCTGATGAGTCTAAGAACCCTGCGCAAAGCTCTTGGGGTGACGATGGTTTGCCTTCCCGCATCCCCCTGTGCAGTCCTCGGGGACAGGGTTGCACTTAGCTCAGTGTAGTCCGCCCAGTGACCAGCTCAGCACCTGCCTGGCACGTGCAAATGCCAGGGAATACCTACTGAATAAATTCCTGAGGTAAAGGTCAGGGAGCATGTGCAGAGGCCATTGGGAAAGAGCTCTGGTGTGGCAGTCAAGAGACTGACTGCTAGGTTCCTCTGAACTGTCACCCTGCTGCTCTCGGCAAAGTCACTTCTTTCCCTGGGCTCCGTCGTTCTCATCTGTGCCACAAGGGGCCTGTATTAAATGTCACTCCCCTCTTGAGCCTTGACAGTTCCCCTACAAGAGTGAAGGCACACTACTTGTGAGAGTCGATGAGGGTGTTGGGAACGGGTGCTCCCACGCATGGCTAATGGAAGGGTGAGGCGCAATCTTCATGAGGCCATTTGATAATTAAAAAATATATATATAGGTGCCCCAATATGCGGCAATTTTGCTTCTAGAACTTCTTGCCTAAGAAAATGATTGAAGAGGTTGACTGGAGATTGAACTCCATGGATGTTGACCCTACTACTGCTGATAATAGTGGAAATAGGAGACAACCCAAGTATCTAACAGGAGAGGATTCCTGAATATATATCATAGTGTTTCCTACAAGAATATTATGCAGACATAACAATAAAATAAATCTAGATTTGTTGTTATAAAGAGATATCCAGGCTAAATTGCTAAATACTGAAAGTAGATTTGTAAAACAATATTTAAAGTATGGTCTTACCACTATTTAAAATACATATTATATCTACACATAGGATGTCAAATTATGAAATGAGGTTATCAGTGAATGGTGAGATTATGGGAAATTATTTTCCTTCTTGCTTCTTATTTATGTGAAACACAATAACAAATCTGGAAAGAAAAAAATTACCCATAACCTCACTTGATTGTAAGTAATTTTGATTTATTTTTGCTTGTGTTCTATATAACATTTTGTGAATGAAAATATGTATATTACTTATAAGATTAAAAAGATATTTTCAGCCTAACCAGGTGGTGGCACAGTAGATAGAGCATCAGACTGGGATGCGGAGGACCCAGGTTCGAAAACCTGAGATCTCCGGCTTGAGTGCAGGCTCATCCGGCTTGAGTGCAGGCTCACCAGCTTGAGCGTGGTGTTGCTAGCTTGAGCATGAGACCATAGACATGACCCCATGGTCGCTGGCTTGAGCCCAAAAGGCGCTGGCTTGAGCCTAAGGTTGCTGGCTTGAGCAAGGGGTCACTTGCCCTGCTGTAACCTTTCCCCTGCCCCAGTCAAGGTACATATGAGAAAGCAATCAAGGTGCTGCAATGAAGAATTGATGCTTCTCATCTCTCTCCCTCCCTGTCTTTCTGTTCCTCTCTGTCTCTGTTACACACACACATACACACACAAAAGAAGTATTTTCAGAAGTCTATAAAATTGTAGAACCTGATTCACGAAGAGTTGCTTGTCCAAGTTCACAGCAAGCCAGTCACTGGCTGAGCAAGCCTGGAAGAATGGTTTCTCTGTCATGGGCCCCTGGGCTCCGCTTCCCAGGGGACGACAGGATCTCTGGGAACGCTGGAAGGTGCTCTGGGTGTGTGCTGTGCCCTGTTCCTTGGCTGAGAAGACGTGGTCTGGGCATAGAAGACAAGACAGAGGGCAGGCGGGTGGCTCGGGTAGGAGGTGTGGCTGGACCAGAGGGAGATGGGAGCCATGGTTGGCATGTGCCGAGCCTGACGAGATCCCAGGGGGGTGGCAGTCCCCTTGTCAGCCTTTGTCAGGGGGGAGACTTTTCTCTCTTCTATTTCAGAATGAGCCTAAAGTTTAACCTCAGTCCGCCTCACTGCACTGATCGTGTTCTGGAGTCCTTGGGCTGTATCACCCACCTGACCAGGAACCATAACCATCGCTGCTCTCTCCTAGTTCCTGAAATCTAGGAGCAGATGGTGGGGATGGTGCAGGCAGCCCCTACCAAAGCCAAGAAGAAAGGGGGGAACAGAGGGATAGAGGAAGTCACCTCGGTCCTGAGCCCGTAGCCCCCAGGGTCCTCTTTCCTGTGAAGCCCAACCGTCTCCAGCCAGACTTCCTGTCCCTGTAGCCCTTATGGAGAATGGGGGGCTGCCCACAGGTTGGCCTAGGGGCCAGGTTACTGTTGGGGGTGGGGAACACCCCCCCCCAGGCTGATCGGACTGCCATCACTCCCGGTCTCCCCTTTTATCTTCCCTCTTCCTCTGGGGTCTCTGTTTCCCATAAGTGTTTAGGCTGTTGGTTCCTGACTTTTATTCCTTTCAAAGGAAGCCTGGATACTAGGTTTAATCAGAATTTGGGAGGGGAGAATAAAAAGAGAGAAATATATATATATAGCCCACATAGGTGGGATATAAAACTGAGACTCATGGACACAGATAAAGGTGAAGCGTTTCGGGGGAGGTGGTGGGAGTAAAGGGGGACAAATACACGGTGACGTGAAGTGATTTGACTTTGGGTGGTGGGTCCACAACGCAGCCAACAGCTCAAGTACTATAGAGATGTGCACCTGAAACCGAGGTACTCTTATTGATCAGTGTCACCCCTTACATTTAATGTCTAGATTAAAAAAAAGTATAAAGTAGATCAAAAACTGAAGAGAAAAAGAATTTGGGAGGGAAGTTAGTTATCTGAACCCCCTCGGGACAGCACTAGTTTAGGCACACATTGGGGAGAGAAATTCTGGGGACAGCTCTGGACCCTCCTTTCCTTCCCTTCTCTTCCATATCGGGGACTTCTTTCCACAGTCCCCAACCCTAGTGGGGGAGGAGAGAGTTTGGTCCCCAGGGGCGGGCCTCATCGGCCCCACCCCTCCCCCAGGGGAAGATATAAAAGCCTAGATGCAGCTCAGGTGCTGCCAATGCTGGGCGAGCCTCCGAAGTGAGGGCCGGGGGCTTGAGTGACCGAAGCTACAAAAGGGGCACCGTGGACCCCTTCCTCAGGGAGGCCGGGCTCCGACCATAGGCAGGGCCCACTGAGCTGGGACTGGGGTACAGAGGGGCGAGGGGGGGGCGGAAGGAGCGGGAAGGTGGGGCTCTCTTCTCCCAAGTGCACTGTGAGCTTGGGGCTCTGGTTGCAGAGATGAAGCTGCCCCTGGCCCTAGCAGGGCTCCTGGCCCTTCTGGCTGTGCCCCGGCCCTCAGAGGCCGCTGCTCCAGGTAACAGATCAGAAGGAAGGGACAGGTGGGATGCTGGGGGCAGGCCTGAGTTCCAGGTGTGCCTTTCTCAGTGCAGGCCACCCTGGCTCGGGGCCTCATGGGAAGGGAGGTGCTTTGGACTCATTCCTGACCTTGTGACCCCTATTATTGGCAGCTGTGCTGGGGGAGGTGGAGACCTCCGTGGTTCTGACCTGCATGGAGGAGGCCAGGCGGCTAGTGGACAAGGCCTACAAGGAGCGGCGGGCAAGGTGGGATGCCGGGCACGGCCCAGTCTGGGCAAGGCTGCCTAGGCCTTTGGAAAAAGGAACAGGCCTGGGAGTGGGTGGGGCCCTTTTTCTGTCTGTGAGGCTTTGTGTGTGAGAACATCTTCCAAACCACCCCTCCCATGGCCTTGCCACTGTGTGGGCACTCAGAGCCGTACCCTGTTTGTAAAGGAAACCTTCTTTCTGTCTGTGAGACCGTCCACACGGCCCTGTGTGCCCATCTCCCGGCTGGGGCTCTGCTGAGCGTCTCTGCCCGTTTCTCTGGCTCTCACTCGCCCTTCTCCAAGCAGCATCAAGCAGCGGCTTCGCAGTGGCTCAGCCAGCCCCATGGAACTCCTGTCCTACTTCAAGCAGCCTGTGGCAGCCACTAGGACAGCTGTGAGGGCTGCTGACTATTTGCATGTGGCCCTGGACCTGCTGGAGGGGAAGCTGCGACCACTGATGTCAGGGCCCTTCAACGTCACAGGTGCTGTTGCCCCTACAACCTCAACCCCTGCTCCGCTAGTGACCCTCCACGCGACCCTACCACCTTCCAGTGATCGCCCCCAACTCTTCCACTCAGGGAGTCTCCCCTCCACGTCCTCAGACTGCCCCCCACCCCCGACCGAGGTTTCTCAGCCTAGGATAGGAAATGGGGGTCTCACCTCCCACTCCTCTCTCCCCTGCAGACGTGCTGACGCCTGCCCAGCTGAACCTGCTGTCCAAGTCGAGCGGCTGCGCCCACCAGGACCTCGGGGTGACGTGCCCTGAGAAGGACAAGTACCGCACCATCACGGGGCAGTGCAACAACAGGTGTGCCCAGCGCCGGGCTGCCCCACGGCGGGCGGTCGGGCGGCTCCGGGTGGCGTCCACGTCCTCGGGCGGACCCTGGCGCCACCTAGTGTCAGCGTCCTGGCCTCGCCCTGCAGACGCAGCCCCACGCTGGGGGCCTCCAACCGCGCCTTTGCGCGCTGGCTGCCCGCGGAGTATGAGGACGGCTTCTCGCTGCCCTACGGCTGGACGCCCGGGGTCAGGCGCGGCGGCTTCCCGGTGCCCCTGGTGAGCGCTGGCGGGCAGAGGGGACGCGGCCGGGCTCCCGGGCGCCGAGGCAGCCCTGACGCTCCGTGTCCCGCAGGCTCGCGCCGTCTCCAACGCCGTCGTGCGCTTCCCGACGGCGCAGCTGACGCCGGACCAAGACCGTTCGCTCCTATTCATGCAGTGGGGCCAGCTGATTGATCACGACCTCGATTTCACCCCTGAGCCGGCGGCCCGGGCCGCCTTTGTCAGTGGGATTAACTGCGAGATCAGCTGTGTGCAGCAGCCGCCCTGCTTTCCGCTCAAGGTGCCCCCTTCCCGCCCTGCCAGTGCCTGCCGATGGGGAGGGTGGGCATCACTCCTGGAAGTGGCCACCGCTCTCTGTGTCCAGGTTCCCATCCTTAGCTCCCTAGGAAGGCTGGCCTTGCTCTTTCTAACCCCCAAGGATCTTCCCACTGCCCCTCAAACCTCTGTGTGGGAGCCCAATGCTCAGTCCTCTTTCCTTCCTGCAAAAGGGCACCTTCCCTAAGCCCGTGTTACACAGAGCCTGGGTCGTGGGGCTGGAGCAGGACTGAGGGGACTGTGGTTTGAGCAGGGGGAGTGGGGGAGAAGGAAGGAGAATCCCAGAGGAAGACAGAGGCCAGGGAGAGAGGCAGGAAGGACAGGGAGAGAGAGAGACCGGAACAGGAGAGGGAAGAGACGGGAGCCTGGCCAGTGTAGAGGTCACATCTAGAGGAACGGGAGGAGGAGCAGACACAGGAGAAAAGTAGTGAGATATAGGTTTAGGGGTTCACCTCCAAGGAGCCCCACGTTCCCCAGGCCAGCTTTCTAGGCATTGGCCCTGAAGCTCAGAGGCACTGCAGGTGGCACCTTCCACAGTGATCCCTTGTGAGCCTTGGTAAGCCTCCCTGTAGCCTGAGGGCGCCCTGTTCTGGTGTGCGAGTTTCCCCTCCGGTCCTGGGCTGCAGGCTGCTTCTGAGTTGGGGTCAAGGCCTTCACGTGGACCGACGGGGGAAGAGCTGCTCCAGCCTGCTGTCCCCGCCTGGGTGTGATGGCTCAGTCTCCCTCTGTGTCACAGATCCCGCCCAATGACCCCCGCATCAGGAACCAACAAGACTGCATCCCGTTCTTCCGCTCCTGCCCTGCCTGCACGAAGAGCAACGTCACCATCCGCAACCAGATCAACGCCCTCACCTCCTTCCTGGACGCCAGCATGGTGTACGGCAGCGAGGAGCCCTTGGCCAGAAAGCTGCGTAACCTGACCAACCAGCTGGGGCTGATGAAGGTCAACACCCGCTTCACCGACAACGGCCGGGGCCTGCTGCCCTTCGACAACCTGCACGACGACCCCTGCCTCCTCACCAACCGCAGTGCCAGCATCCCCTGCTTCCTGGCAGGTCAGACTGGAGCAGGGACCAGGGATGATGGCACGGGGCAGGGGGGGGTCCCCGCTGGAGCCACAGTGGGCCTCTTTGTAAGCAGCTTGTGGGTTTGCGTTTAGAGAGACTCTGCCCTCACCACCTTCATGGTATTAGTCCAGTTGCCTTGTTGACAAGTTGGATGGAGCCAGAAAGGAAAAGTATAAAGCAGAAAACAATAACTCAAACCTAAGAAGGAGACTCGGTGATGGTGGAGGAGCCTCTGCCCATCCATTTCTGTCTCTCTCTTTCCCTCTGGACTCTGGCAGACAGGAGAATCGAGTCCCTGAGGAAGAGGAACCAAGGAGACAGAGCAATGGGGGGGCCTCCCCCTCTTGAATCACATCATCAGTTAGGTAGCCACTAACTCGCCACATGTGGTTATTTGCATTTAAATTTAAGTTAATTTAGATAAACGGACATTAAAAATTCACTTTCTCCACTGCACTAGCCACGTTTCATGTGCTCAGTAGCCTCGTGGGTTAGTGCGCTCTGGGGCAGCACAGCTGCGGGGCATTTCCATCAACTCAGAAAGTTCCACTGGACAAGGCCACTCCAGAACATTACCCCCTGCCCACCTCGAGTTCCTGTAATTAGAGAGGGCGGGGTTTTAAATTGAAACAGCTGTGAGCACTGGGGATACCAGGGATACCATTGGAGCAGTGATGGCGCCCATGCTCAGACATTTTCCAATCTTTTTTTCCATTGGGTCTCTTACTTGTTTTGGACTTTATTATAACATTTCTTTTTCAGTTACAGTTGACATTCAATATTATTTTACATTAGTTTTAGGTACACAGCACGGTGGTTAGACATTTGCATAATTTACTCCAATTTTTTTTTTATTCCTTGAGGGGTGGGGGGTGGGGAGGCAGAGAGACAGACTCCCACAAGCCCACAAGGGGGCGATGTTTTGCTCATCTGGGGCGTTGCTCTATTGCTCAGCAACTGAGCTCTTCCTAGACCTGAGGAGAAGCCATGGAGCCATCCTCAGCACCCAGAGCCAACTCACTCCAATCAAGCCATGGCTGCAGGAGGGGAGAGAGAGAGAAAGAGAGAAGCAAGGGGAGGGGGGAGGGGTGGAGAAGCAGATGGGCACTTCTCCTGTGTGCCCTGACCAGGAATCAAGCCTCAGACATTCACATGCCAGGCTGATGCTCTACCACTGAGCCAACCCGCCAGGGCTATTTTTTGTTGTTGTTTTGTTTTAATTCAAACCCAATAGTTGGCCTGAAGCCCTTCCCTCTGATCTCCCAACCTCTCCTCTGGTGGCTTCTAGTGGCCGAACCCTGGGGAGGAGATTTAAGGTCAGTGACAGTGTGGACTTCCTGGGCTAGTGAGGGAAGAGCTACACTCCTCAGCAGTCACGGCTGCCTCCAGCCTGGTGTTAGCGAGCTGTCTGTCCCAGGCCCGATCGTCACGACCTCTGACAGCTCACAGGATGGAAAAGCTCCTCTCGGAGTTTCCTTCCCACCAGCCTCTAGGGCTGGTGAGGACCAAGCCCAGTGTCCTGCTGAGGTGGCCTCAGGGCCTCCCAGAGGAGGGCTGTCGGGGGGAGGACTAGGGGGATCAGGGGTCTAATCCAGTTCTTCTGAAGTCTCAGGGGCGGGCCTGAACCATCCCGCGCCCTTACCCCCTTCCCTGAGCGGGCTGCACAATCCGCATGTAGTAAGGGTAGGGGCGGCGACTCCGATTGGATGGCAGTGGCTTTCTGGAGTTCTGTGTTGACAAAGATTCTGAGGTTGCATCCAATTTGAGCACGAGAGAGTGCTGGGGTCGTAGGCCGTGTCTGACATGAGCGTGGAAGTGGGGAGTGCCACATGCATGCTACTTTTTGGCCTTCTCGGAATCAAGAGGAGTCAACTAGGCAGTGTTCCTGGCTCTCTGACTTTGTATGAAGCACTGTGTGAACCCCCACGTGTCTATGTGTGTGTTGGGTGAGAGGGTCAGAAAAAGAAAGGCAAAAGACAGCAAGCCTCGCTCTCAAGGAGCTCCCAGATGGCAAGGCAGAGGTCAGATCTGACACCATCGAATGAATGTCTCTGACCAGCAGCCCCTAAGCTGAGGAAGAAGCTATTATGGTGGACCAGGGCATCAAGGCAGGGGACGTGTCATCTGAACATGGTGTGGAAAGATGGGTGGAGAGCTGGGCTGGGTGGGAGGCATTTTAAAGGAGGGAGTTTCAGCAGAGCAAGGCCATTCTGGGATGGAGGTCTCAGGAGTGACGGTACCTTTTGCTTCCCCAAGGGGACACCCGCTCCAGTGAGATGCCTGAGCTCACCTCAATGCACACACTCTTTCTGCGGGAGCACAACCGACTGGCCACACAGCTCAAGCGCCTGAACCCCCGCTGGGATGGGGAGAGGCTCTACCAGGAAGCCCGGAAGATCGTGGGAGCCATGGTCCAGGTAGGTGGTCCTGGGCCTCCGTGATGCCAGGGGTTGGGCAGAGCTGGGATCCAAATGTGTCTCTGCCTCATCCTGCCAGACAGTGGCAGTGCCGAGGGTGAGTTTTTGAGTTGCACCAAGAACTTAAAAGGAGATTCATTTAAGCCTCAGAGGAACTTGCAGAGTCTCGACTCTAGAGTGAGACTGTTCTGTATCTCCTCTTCACGGGGGCGAATCACCTAGGTGACCCTTCGCCTCCTAGCCTCCTCCCCTCCCACAGTCATCGACTGAAGCCTACTGTGAGCCACAGGCTTGCTGGGCACCGAGTCATTCCAAGAGAAAGGAGATAAAAGCATTGCCCTGGAGGGGCTTCTAAGTTAGTAGGAGAAATGAGGCATTGATAACTCACAATGACTAACAAAGCCATTTGTTATTTATGCAGAGAGCAGCATAACTGCCCTTAATTTATATTTGAGGAACTGGGGCTCAGAGAGGTTAATAACTGGCCCAAGGTCACACAGCCGGCAAGATTTCTGTTTATGCCCCTTGGTACCACTCTGTTAGACCTAGATCCACTGCTGTGGAAATAGTTCTCTGCCATGGAGGGACAAGAAGGGTCCCCCAAGCCAGGAGCAGATAAAGACTCTGCAGGGAGGGGTGAGTAGAGAGGCCACTCTGAGTAACTTCCCTCTAGATCATCACTTACCGGGACTACCTGCCCCTGGTGCTGGGGCCAGAGGCCAAGAGGAAGTACCTGCCCAGGTACCGTGGCTACAATGACTCGGTGGACCCCCGAATCTCCAACGTCTTCACCAACGCCTTCCGCTATGGCCACACTCTCATCCAACCTTTCATGTTCCGCCTGGACAATCAGTACAGGCCCGTGGGGCCCAACGCCCGCGTTCCACTCAGCAGGGTCTTCTTTGCCTCGTGGAGGGTTGTGCTGGAAGGTGAGTGGGGCCCAGGCCAGGAGGGAAGGGGCTGGCAGCTGAGGGCGGGCTTGGCCCTAGAGAGCCAGCGCAGGAGAAATCCTCGTTTCTTCCATTTTGGGGGATCTGATCTGACTCCTCCTCCTCCTTGGTGTACCAGACTCTGCTTCTACAACTAACTACAAGGAATGGGGTGGAGACGGCCCCGAGGGAGATGTTGGGGGCGCCCCGACCTTGCTAGTCTGAACAGCATGATGAGAGAGGGCCTAGTGAGGACCTTCCCACTCGGGCCCCGTTGGCACCCGGAGCTGGAAATGCCCAGCCTTCTTCTGCAATCCCCCAACCCTACTTTGAACTTGTCCTCGACTCCTATCTGAGCTCTGACTCTGAGCCAGACCCCCCCAACATTGCTCCTCTGGCCCCCAGGAGGCATCGACCCCATCCTGCGGGGCCTCATGGCCACCCCTGCCAAGCTGAACCGCCAGAACCAAATCGTGGTGGACGAGATCCGGGAGCGGCTGTTCGAGCAGGTCATGAGGATCGGGCTGGACCTGCCCGCCCTGAACATGCAGCGCAGCCGGGACCACGGCCTCCCAGGTGCGGGCCGCGGGCTCCCCTCCCCCCTCTCCAGGGCCCCCAGCTGCCCGAGGCTTCCCTGCCCCCCCACCTGGTTCTTAGGGATCCGTCTGAGGCCAGGCCCCTACCACTCCCGGGCCCACCAGGCCCATTTCCAGCAGTTCCTTAAACGGGAGCATCTTAATAACCACGAGCCCTCTGGTCCCTCTGGTCTGAAAACCCATCTCCACCATCATTTCACTTTGCTTCATCATCCGTGACCTTCGAGGGCAAGAGGCTAACTACTGTCACTTGTTTGACTGAAGAGGAAACTGGGGCTTTGCAGAGGTTCAAAACCTGCCTTGGTTTTCCAGTCGAGCCCGTGACTGCACTGGAATATGAACATAATCAGCCTCACCCCAAGGCCTGTGCCTTTGGGCTGGGACGGCAGTGTGGCCAAGCCTTCTGGACACACTTCTCCCCCTCACAGGCCTGAGGTCTCCAGAGGGGGACGATGAGATGTCCCTACTTTTGGACTTGGCAGGAGTTTGAGCAATTTAGGATTGGCCGTAGGGTCCTGGTGTGACTCAGCTGTCCCCTTGGCCTGAGCCAGGGGCTGAGGGCTCCCTAGGGGTTTAAAGCCTGGGAAAAGCCCTTCTGTGACTCTGTAGATGGTCTCAGTGTGTGGAGAAGGATACTTTTTTAGGGTACACCCACAGCCACCCGTCCGGTCCCTCCACGCAGGCTACAATGCTTGGAGGCGCTTCTGTGGGCTGCCGCAGCCCCAGACAACGGGCGAGCTGACCACGGTGCTGAAGAACGCGAACCTGGCGAGGAAGCTGATGGAGCAGTACGGCACGCCCAACAACATCGACATCTGGATGGGGGGCGTGGCCGAGCCCCTGAACGCCAACGGGCGCGTGGGCCCGCTCCTCGCCTGCCTCATCGGGACCCAGTTCAAGAAGCTCCGTGATGGCGATCGGTGAGGAGGAGGCGGGCGGAGCGCCCTAGGTGTGCCTGTGGCCCTGGGTCTGTCCTGAGCCTCCAGCATTTTCCAGTGAAATGAAGGGCTGGAAAGAAACTGCGACCTCCCGCTGTTCCAGGGAGCCCTAACGGGCTCTGAACCTGCTAGGGGGGCCGCAGGGAGGGACCTGGACCCCTGGTGGGGAAGGAGGGGAGACAGAGAACCTGCCTCTTTATTCCTCCGTGTTTCCGGGTGCAGCCAGGTGCTGTCAGCCACTACTGCACAGTCCCATCCTTGCTTCTCCTGGAACCACTTCATCAGGGTTCTGACATCTGTCGTACCTAGTGCTCACCTAGCTCATATTGTGCCTTTGGGAAGATGAGAAAAAGGTGTCCCTTTCTGGGTGGAATTATATACACCCCCAAGATTCTCTCCACCCCCATGGGTGCAGCTGGGGTCAGGGCACAGGCTTGGTGCGTGAGTGTGGGCTCGGCTCACTGTCCAGCTGGGGTCAGGGCATCCGGGAAGCTGGACTTGACCCTGTGCTGCAAGGGGGGCTTCTTCACTTATTTGAAAGCCCCTGGCTGCCTGAGGGCTTGGAGCTCTCCTGGGCTGTAGAGTGCTGTCCACTGTGGCTGTGGTCCTTCTGCATCCAGGGAGTGGCTCAAACCAGGGGATGCCCTCCCAGCCCAGGAGAGCCTCAGGCGTGACGCCGCTGGGTGTTCCCATGCAGGTTTTGGTGGCAGAATGAGGGTGTGTTCACCACGCAGCAGCGGCAGGCCCTGGCCACTATCTCCTTGCCTCGTATCATCTGTGACAACACGGGCATCACCACCGTGTCCAAGAACAACATCTTCATGTCCAACACATTCCCTCGGGACTTTGTCAACTGCACCGCCCACACCGCGCTGGACCTGGCTCCCTGGAGGGAAAGGGACTAGAGGCTGGGTAAGGGGGAGCAGAGGGGACGCGAAGGCCGGGCGCGGCCTGAACCCCAGACCTCCCTTCCCCAGGCGAGCCCATTCCTGTCCCACTGCTGGCTGGGAAAACGAACGACTAGACATTCATTCGTGTGTGTCTGTGTGTGTACACATGTGCAGTGGATATAAATTGCATTTTATGTGTGTTCTCTGTGAACATGGATGGTGTGTTGTTTATGTGAGTGTGTGTTTGCTGTTCCTGTGAGTATCGAGTATATGGAAGGCAGCAGAGCAGATGGGTAAGGAGCACAACTCAGGAGCCAGACCGCTGGGTTCAAATCCCCGCTCTGCAGCTCACTGGCTGTGTGACCTTGAGCATATTGCACAACCTCGCTGAGCCTGAGTTTCCCTCTTTGTAAATAAGAAGGAAACAGCCGCTGTTACAGCTGTCATGGCTGCTCATAGGCTTGTGGGCACCCTCTAGTTCTTTATCAAGCACTGACTGTCTGCCAGACCCTGTGCCAGGCGTGGGAAACAGAGAAAGCCAGACACCGGTTCTTCCCTCCCAGAGCTTACACTGTGACAGTGTCCTGGTTAGCGGAGGTGAACTGGTGACCCCTGGAGCAATGGCCACTGGCCATTGGGCTGTGTGTGGTGGGTCCAGGTGAGCCAGGCTCAGTCCATGGCTCCCCTCTATCTTCCTTACCCCGTTCTCCTGCTTACCCACAGGGGCTGCCAGAGAGGAACTGGGGCGCACTGGCTCTCATGTACCAGTTGTTTGTACCTGACATCTATGACAATAAAGTAGCACTGATGGGGATGTTTGCTCTGTGCGCACAGTGGGTGGAGTCTGAACTTGCCACAGGGCCTTGTGTTTTCTGAACTGGGGTGAGGGGATCCAGGAGTCTTCCTCTGGCTGGTCCATACCTGGGAGGCAGTCAGTTCTTAGAGGCCTGGGTGCCAGGCCAAACAGAGCACACTCTCCTCCCTCTCCTTCCGCCCTCACCACCGGGAGGACAGGCATTGTGGCCAAGTCCTTATTCATTTGTCACTAGTAAATCTGTGTCAGTTGTGGGGACATCGAGGGGACAAAGCTCTGTCCTGGAAGAGGGAAAGAGCAGAGATGTGATGGGAAGGCACCTCTGGGTCCGGCATCTCTGCGGCCTGGGACAGTGGTTCAGGCCCGCACACAGCAGGCTCCCTGCAGCGCTCCCTGTGGCCTGGGACAGTGGTTCAGGGTCCGCACATAGCAGGCTCCCTGCAGCCTGGGACAGTGGTTCAGGACCTGCACGCAGCAGGCTCCCTGTGGCCTGGGACAGTGGTTCGGTGCCCACACACAGCTGGCTCCCTGCAGCCTGGGACAGTGGTTCGGGGTCCGCACATAGCAGGCTCCCTGTGGCCCGGGACAGTGGTTCAGGCCCGCACACAGCTGGCTCCCTGCAGTGCTCCCTGTGGCCTGGGACAGTGGTTCAGGCCCGCACATAGCAGGCTCCCTGCGGCCCGGGACAGTGGTTCAGGCCCGCACACAGCTGGCTCCCTGCAGTGCTCCCTGTGGCCTGGGACAGTGGTTCAGGCCCGCACACAGCTGGCTCCCTGCAGTGCTCCCTGTGGCCTGGGACAGTGGTTCAGGACCTGCACGCAGCAGGCTCCCTGTGGCCCGGGACAGTGGTTCAGGACCTGCACGCAGCAGGCTCCCTGTGGCCTGGGACAGTGGTTCGGGGTCCGCACATAGCAGGCTCCCTGCGGCCCGGGACAGTGGTTCAGGCCTGCACACAGCTGGCTCCCTGCGGCCCGGGACAGTGGTTCAGGACCTGCACGCAGCAGGCTCCCTGCGGCCTGGGACAGTGGTTCGGGGCCCGCACACAGCTGGCTCCCTGCGGCCTGGGACAGTGGTTCGGGGCCCGCACACAGCTGGCTCCCTGCGGCCTGGGACAGTGGTTCGGGGCCCGCACACAGCTGGCTCCCTGCGGCCTGGGACAGTGGTTCAGGGCTGCACGCAGCAGGCTCCCTGCGGCCTGGGACAGTGGTTCAGGGCTGCACGCAGCAGGCTCCCTGCGGCCTGGGACAGTGGTTCAGGGCTGCACACAGCAGGCTCCCTGCGGCCTGGGACAGTGGTTCGGGCCGCACGCAGCAGGCTCCCTGCAGCCTGGGACAGTGGTTCAGGACCTGCACGCAGCAGGCTCCCTGCGGCCTGGGACAGTGGTTCGGGGCCCACACACAGCTGGCTCCCTGCGGCCTGGGACAGTGGTTTGGGGCCGCACACAGCTGGCTCCTTCTCAGTCCTGGCTTTATGTGGCCAGCACTGATGCAGGGGAGGGAGGGTCTGTCCCTATCGCTTGCAGTGTGACCCTGTATCTGAAAGGTGGCTTCTCTCCCGCTCCTTCTCCCCACATTTAGGGAGGGGCAGCCGCAGCTGGGAGCCTGAAGGTGTGTAGGATGCCAGAGCTAATAAACCCATAGGGGCCCCAGGCCACATAGGACCCGCCCCCCCGCAGGACAAATACTACTTATCTTCGGGTCACTGATGAGGAGCAGGGCGCTTAGAGATGCGAAGGGGCTTATCCGGGGACCTGAAGAGTGGGTATCGGAGCCAGGGCTGCAGCCCAGGTCTTCTGCTTCCTGGGCTCTTCCCACAAGATGGTTAAGTGCCTCCCATTCCCATCCCCACTCCGCCAGTCAGAGGACCTGGAGGTCTTAGCTGGGCTGGCCTTACCCAGAGGGTCATTTTAAAAGAACACATGAATCGGTATTGGGTAGTAGCACAAGGAATATTCTGGAGATGCCTCTTGAGAGGCCTCCCTGGCTCCAAAGTCTGCCCGAGAGGAAGCGGGTATTTACCAGAAGGGCCTTTGGGACAGAAATTAACTGTAGTTGTAGGAGAATCCAGGCTCAGATTTCCTTTCTGTTTGGCCCCTTGGCATTAACCCAAGCCTTCTCTCCTGCTTTTCTGTGGCCGATGCTTCTTTTCCTGGAGCTCATTGCCTCCTCTCTTTCTTGGAGAGCTCTCTGAAATTCCACCAAACCATGCGCTCTCCCGGCAACCTACCGGTGCAGACATCTTAGTAGGGAAACTGTCAGCACCTAGTGACTCCATTGGCAGTCTCTCCTAGGCCCGCCTTCCAGGGGAAACAGTGCCCTCCCGGCATCTTCAGTAGGTCATCCGATGTTTACGGAGTGCTTACGGTGTGCCAAGCACCTTACTGGGTGGCCTGAGACCCTCGGAAGCGAGCCGGGTTCCGGTTCAAGGAACTCAAATCTGGTTGAGAGGAAAGGAGGAAAGATAAGGGTGCCAAGACCATGGCCTCCGCTGAGACTTGCTCCAGGACGAGGAAAGGTGACCTCAGGCGAGCCCGACTGGGGCATCGCAGCAGGTCTAGGCCGTGACAGAGAGGGGTTTCTCCAGGCAGAGGGGGTGCCGCAGCGGATTTCAAGAGGAAGAGCCGGAACGGCCGAGGCGCTGGCCTGGCGCTTGCACGGGGCTCGCGCCTGGCGAGTGTAGCGAGACGCGGCTGAAAAGAGGGGCCGGGACAGGGCGCGCAGGATGCCGGGACTGGTCACCGGACTTGTTTGCAATGGCATCGTGGACCAAGGGGGCGGGGCTGTGCAGTGTGGCCCCTAATTTCCCGCCGAGGCCCAGGGTGAGAGCTCCAACTGTTCGGTGGTTGAGCAATCCACAGGCCTTTGGGGGTAGCTGTTGGCATGGAATGGGTTCAGCGGGACCTTGGTGACATGGGTGTTGTCACAGACAAGGCGTGAGGAGGACGTTTTCCGTAGCGAGTCCTGCTGCTTCTCCGTGAAGACCCCTGGGTTCTCCCACCAGAACCTGCAGAGACAGAGTCACCGTCTCCCCGTACAGCCCAGCCCCTGGCCTTCCCGCCGTGCCAAAGTGGAAGGACAGAGGTCACTGGGGACACGCGGCGGCCAGGTTAGGCCTCATGCAGAGGGTGGGGAGGCCCACCGCGGGGACGGACGGACAGCCCTCCCCTGCCCTCCGGCAGAGCCTTCCCTTGCCTGTCTCCATCTCGAATCTTCTGGAACTGCTTGCCCAGGAGGCAGGCCAGGAGAGACCCCACCCGGCTCCTTCCTACCAGAGGCTCCGCGACGCCCCCGAGCCAGATGTCAATGTTGTCAGGGGTCCTGTAGAGATCCAGTAACTTCTCAGCCAGCATCTTGTTCTGCAGCACAGCTCCCAACTCTGCCAGAGTCCGGGGCTGCGAGAGGTCACAGGACCCTCTCCGGGAGTTATACCCTGGGACGGAGGGGCGGAAGCTGTCTCATTCCGGAGACAACCAGCCCAGGGCTCCTCTCGGGGACACACCTGCTGCAGGACCACCAACCCCAGAAAGTCTAGACTCATAGCCTTTGGGACAAAGTTCCATTGCTTTCTATCTGTGGGACTTCAGTCTCGAGAGGGCTAGCAGGTTATGTGGGGCCAGGCCCTGCTCTGAGCAAATATATAAACTGAAAAACAGAGATAGGAAGTAACTTGCCAAGGTCACAAACTAGAAATGGCACAGGTAGAATTTGAACTCAGGTAGTCTGGCTCTCGATTATAACACTATATTTCCTTTCCTGTGTATCAAAGAAAGGATCCATAGTCATTGGTGTCTATTTTCCTTTTCTTAATTTTTTCTGGACTTTCAAACTGGTTTAACAAGTCAGTTGGTGATCTCTTTTTCACTTGAGGAGTTCCAAGATGGTACCAGATATGTTCCCTTATCTCCACATTAGGGAGAATGAAAGATTCCGTTTCACAGAGGAGCAAATGAGTTTTAAAAACTGGTATCTCTGCCTTCTGCTTTAGAATTGATCAGAGCCTCAGGATTATAGAAACGAGTCCTCTTGAATTCCAGAAAGCAGCTGAAAGTTCCCCAGGCCTGGCCAGACCCGGTCCACTCATGGGCATTCCATGGTCTTGGCAGCGCTGCACGTTGATGGCAGCCAGGTCAAAGCCACGGACCCTGTGGGTGGGCTGAAAGAGCCTGTCACGCAGCTTCCTCACGTCACTTTATTCTCTTCATCAACTTAGACTTCCTGGCCAGTGGGCCCTGCACCAGAGGGCCAATGCCACCTGCAAGGGAGCCCACCCTGGGGGTGGCGAGAGGGTGGGGCGTCCTCCATCGCTGCTCCCTCCCTCCGCCAGACACTTCCTCTTGGGTGAAAGCAGAGCCAGCTGAACGTCTGGGCTAGACATGGAGAGGGAGGAGCACCGTGCAGCCTGCAAAGGGGGCAGCCAGACTGCCTGCCTCGGGGGTGGAAGAAAGGTCATTTATGAGATGATGGCTTGACTATGAGCTTCAGGCTTTTTCCTGAACTCTATGAGGCGGCTCCTTCTCCTTCTGTCCGTTCCCATCAGGAACATGGCAGCATGGGAACAGGTACAGAAATCTACAGAAAATGGCCATGACATGTCAACACAGCCCAGTTTCGGCTGAAGGGAAGCTGGGTCCAACTTTTGGCACTTAATGGAGGTGGAAAACCCTTGAAGGGAGTAGAGTAGAGCAATTTATTTATCAAACCCATGAATCCTTTCTACAGGGGCCAGAGGAGCCAGATGGCGGGACTACCTGGCGCCTCAGAGGCCAGTGAGGAAAGGATGACTAGTATTTCCTGACCCCTCCGGTGTGTCAGGTGCTGCCGCAGGGTGCTCTACACGGATCTATCAACTTTCTGTATACCCTAGTGAGATAGGTACTATTGTCTGCATCTTACAGCCGAGAAAACAGAGGCTCAATGAGGAGAACTCCCTTGTTCAAGGTCACGCAGAAAGTGCCTGGACTCTGACTTCCAAGCCCGGTTTCCCTAAAGGCAGGCTGCAGAGTGAGACAGCCAGGTGACAGCGCTTCCCTGAAGGGACTCATCCTTGACCATCCTGCAGCTGTTGAAGAAGAGGGTATGCAGGGGGAGCTCCAGTTCTGGACCCCGGGGCTGGTAGTACTCATCCAGGTGGGACACAGTGGACGGGACCTCTAAGCGGCCGAAGCGGAAGGCAAAGGTGGACATTGGAAATTCGGGGGTCCCCCAGATTTGTTGTAGCCTCGGTATCGAGGCGTCCATTGCTGCATCTCAACACCTAGCACAATGGGTAGGTAGTCCCTAAAGGTGATAATCCTGAAGGAGAAACAAGTCGTGAGGAAAGGGTATGAGAAGACTTAAACCTCTACAGAGTGGAGTTGGAGAGGGGCTGCAGCCAAGAGGGATGAGCAGTCAAAAAGCAAGGATGGCGAGTGGATAGCATGTGTCCAACTTCCTATCCCGTGACCCTGGCAGACATTACTAATTGATCATGGCACTCTTTCTGCTGACCTCTCATGCTATGTCTCAACAGAGGCTCTACTAATCAGTCATTTAAACTTGGCACTTGAGATGTACTCTCTGCCATCTTTGCTCTAAGTTTATGATCTTGAATCTAAAGCGACAGTCCTTGTGTGTCACTTTACCATGACCATGTCAAGCTATTAAACCTTTTCCCTTAGGCCAGGACAAAGGGGTAAGGAGTCACAGTAACGGTTCACAGGGTGATCAAGATCACTCAGCTTCCAGTTCGGAAAGAAACACTACACCATGGAGAGATCAGTTTCTGGTGTTGTTTCACTGAGAACAATGAACTGATGCAAGTGAAGAAAATTTAAATCATGCTACCACTGAACAATAATTATGTTAATTTTTATTCTTTCTAATATTTGTCTAAACAATACACATTTTACATGGTTGTAATCCTAGAGAATGCAAACGTTCGCATTCTTTTTCACTTAACGTTTGTCACATTTCTACCTGGCTCACACTTAGAGAATTAAATGCGTAGAATTTTCTATTGCACGCACAGGTCCTTCTCTTACTCTCTTACTCTTAGGTTGCTCCCAATCTGTTCAGCAGCACAGACTCCGTGGATGTCGTCCTTGGAGCAGGCGGTCTGCTCCTTGCAGTATGGGAAGCAGCAGGAGACAGAACCCTGCCTTTGGCCACAGTGGACTGGCCCAGATTGATGGCACTTGATCCGAAGGGACAGTAGGGTCATATGGCTTTTCATTTTCCATCATGTGCAGAAAAGCAGAGAAAACCCATCTGCAGAGAGAGAGAGTGGAGAACAAAGAAGAAGCGAAGAGAGCAGCAGAGAGGAAGGGGGCCCAGAGCGAGAGGAGCTGCTTTCATTCCAGATGGCTTCCTGTCTCGGACTCTAACCCTGGCTGAGGCCCAGCTGCATGCCCTGCCCTGGGGTTCCAGGGAAACCCTTATCAGCTCCCAGTTGGCACATGGATGCGGCTGAACCAACATTGAACATGTGAATTGCCTGAGTGGGTTTCTTTTTCCTGTAGTCCAGAAAGCCTTGTTATGGGTGGAAATGTGTCCCCCTCAACTTCACACATTGAACCTCTAACCCAGGGGTCCCCAAACTTTTTTTTTTTTTTAATTTTTCTGAAGCTGGAAACGGGGAGAGACAGTCAGACAGACTCCCACATGTGCCCGACCGGGATCCACCTGGCACGCCCACCAGGGGGCAATGCTCTGCCCACCAGGGGGCGATGCTCTGCCCCTCTGGGGCGTCGCTCTGTTGCGACCAGAGCCACTCCAGCGCCTGGGGCAGAGGCCAAGGAGCCATCCCCAGCGCCTGGGCCATCTTTGCTCCAATGGAGCCTCGCTGCGGGAGGGGAAGAGAGAGACAGAGAGGAAGGAGAGGGGGAGGGGTGGAGAAGCAGATGGGTGCTTCTCCTGTGTGCCCTGGCCGGGAATCGAACCCGAGACTTCTGCACGCCAGGCCAACGCTCTACCACTGAGCCAACCGCCCAGGGCCAGTCCCCAAACTTTTTACACAGGGGGCCAGTTCACTGTCCCTCAGACCATTGGAGGGCCAGACTATAAAAAAAACTATGAACAAATCCCTATGCACACTGCACATATCTTATTTTAAAATAAAAAAACAAAAAGGGAACAAATACAATATTTAAAATAAAAAACAAGTAAATTTAAATCAATAAACTGACCAGTATTTCAATGGGAACTATGCTCCTCTCACTGACCACAAATGAAAGAGGTGCCCCTTCAGGAAGTGCAGCAGGGGCCAGATAAATGGCCTCAGGGCGCCGCAGTTTGGGGACCCCTGCTCTAATCCCTAATATATTTGGAGAATGGGCCTGTAAGGAGGCAATTAAGGTTAAATGAGGTCATAAGGGTGGAGCCCTAATCCAATAGGACTAGTGTCCCTGTAAGAAGAGGGAGAGATACCAGGTTGGCACAGGCACAGAGAAAAGGCCATGTGAGGACACGGAGGGAGGGCAATCATCTCACAAGCCAAGGGAAGAGGCCTCGGAAGACACCAAACCTGCTAACACCTTGATTTTCCAGCCTCCAGAACAGTGAAAAAGCAACAACAAAAAACATTTTCATTATGAAGCTGCCCGGCCTGTGATATTATATTATGGTAGCCGGAGTAAACCAATACAAGCCTTAACTCAAATCATCTTTAGGTAGATATCTTTTATTCTTTGGATGATTTCTTATAAATATATACATGGTTAATGTCAATGTATCAAGCTTTCCAAGCTTTTTCTAGCCGGTCAACTAGCCAATCAACAAGAGCAATTGACTATGCCTGTAACAGGTGGCTTAAGCGCAGAGAATTGAAAAAGTAGATAATCCAAACAAAATAACCAAAATAACTGCCCTGTAACAGTCCCAGGAGTGATGGAACCTACAGTCCTGGTGGTGGCACCTGACGGGCACACCGAGTGACCAGCGTGTGAACGACTCTGTCCAGTACTCTGTATGCGTGGATTCATTTCGGGGAAGAGAAGCCTGAGGAGACGAAAAGGAAGGTTTAAAAGCATGAGACAGCAGGAGAGAAGCAGCCGAGGGAAGAAGGGGAAACGAGCTGCGGGAAGCAGAGGAGGGGACTGGAGGGGGGGCAGCGAGTGAGCCAGGGCACAGCCAGCCCCCCAAGCCCGGGAGCCTGTGGGGACGGTGCCGGCCCTCCGCACCTCCACAAGGGCTCCCAGGGTTTCGGGCTTCCTGGTCGAGTTTCTCTCCGCCCCTCAGGAGCCCCCCGCCCAGTGCCCCGGGCTGTGCTCTCAGAGGAAGAGGGGGTGGGAAGTGGCCCGCAGGAGGTACTCAGAGGCTCGGGAATCTCCTGCAAGCCCAGAAAGCAGGCAGGTGGGTTCCCCTTGAGCAGCCCCAGAACCAGTAACCTGCGCAGAATAATACATGACGGTGCCCCCAGGGACCCTCCCGCAAGCCCCTCCTTACGGTTCATTTAAGGGAAGTGGTGGAGAGAAACCAGGGTGGAGACCCACGGGGTTGAATCTCAGCCCCACGCACACACACACTTTTTAGCTGTGTGACTTTGCACAAGTTACAGAACAATTCTAAGCCTCAGTCTTCGTATGTGTCCCAGTGCCAGAGGCAGTGGTAGCTTGGTGTGTATTTTTTCAGAAAATGATGAGAAGAGGCAGGACAAAGCCTCCCAGACGCTACCTCGCGGCCTCCTGAAGTCTCTCTGGCCTCCCTCTGCTCCCAACCTCCAAGTTCTTGAACTCCTCTGTCCCTATCCAAGACTCACCCGCCAAGAAGCAGGGTACACGGGCAGTGGTGTTGACGAACTCGCAGGGGCTTTGCTTCTTGCTGTCAATGGGCATGTAGGCCAGCCCATGGTCCCAGACCTTCTGGTTGACAGCCAGGAGGCCCAGAGGACTGCTGAGGTTGCAGAGACGCTGGCCAGACTGGGCTCGGGGCCATACACCAAGCTGGCGTCCAGGAAGGCGGTCAGAGCTTTGATCTGCTGCCGGGCCAGGGTCTGGCAAGGCGGAGTGGGGAGACAAACCCGGCTCGGAAGAAAGGCGTGCACTTCCCTTGGGTCCTCACCTTGGGGTCATTGCGTGGGAGCTGCAGAGAGATTGGGGGTGGGGGACTGGGCCGAGGTGGTACAGCTGGGCCCTGGCAACCGCTCACGTGTCTGGATGAAGATGGCAAAGATGTTCATGGTGTCCCGCTGGGGCCCTCATGTCAGACAATGACTCTACACACCTCCTGGGCCCATGATACAGGGGGTCCTTGGGTTACGACAGTCTCAACGTATGACATTTTGAGTTTACCATGCTCACTCCCATAAAAACTTTAAAAAATTGAAACATATGAGTGTTTCAAATTACGCCGTTAGCATCATACTTACAGACTATGTGGGCGAACTAGTTGCAGATGAGCCTGGAACAATTCTTTAAGAAGGCAGAGAAGCCTGCAGCAGGTCCTGAACCCTCTACATCAGCTGCTTCTCGAGATGAAACACCTGTAGTACAGGTAGAATCATCTCCAGTGTCTTCTGCATGCTCCTTAGGCAATCCTGAGTCACCTGACCCAGTATCTCCAGCACCTTCTGCAGGTTCTCCTGCCTCTCCAGCTTCCTCCTCCCAGTAGGTCACTCTCTCCCACCTTGCAATGCCCCTTCCAGTGTGCAAGCCAACTACAGGAATAAGGTAAGGAATTTTTTATACTAATTTTTTGTCATTTTTTTCTGTTACTACAGTACAGTGTACAGTACAGTAATATATCTATGTCCTTTTCCTTTTTCTGTGGCTTAGTTCTGTTTTTATGTTCTAGTAGATTATGGTTTTACAACTGTTTTAGGATATGTAAGTGACTTAGGCTAGGGTGTGTTTCAACTTACACCAAAATTTGGGTTACGTCACTGTTGTAGGAATGGAGCTGGGTCATAACCCAAGGACCCCCTGTGCCCCGAAGCTTGTTACATCCTGCTGTATAAAAGGGCTGAGGGCAATCCCTCCATCTTTCAGAGATAAGGTGCCACATGTTTTGGGGGGTCAGAGTCCTGAGAGCCCTGCACAGGGAAGCAGGCCTGAGAGAGTAGTTACCACCAACACCAGTTACCGTGCACGTATTGTGTACCTACCGTGGGCTAGGCATTAAGCAACCTTTCTCACTTTGGTCTTCATAAACCCCTGTGAGGTAGCTAATTCAGTCCCGCTTTACAGGTGAGGAAACTGAGGCTCAGAAAGGTTAGCTGCCTTGCCCAAGGACCTGCAAACTAGAAGGGAAAGATGTGAGGTTCAGCTCCAGATTAGCCACACTCCACGGCTCAGGTTCCCTACACTGCAGCACATAGCCTTGACCTGCTTGTTGTTTGTGTGAATAAATCACTCTCTAACCCTAAAACCTGTGAATTAGAGGAAAAGGGACACCATTGCAAGTTCCTCTCTGTTCCTGCTGAAAATTCCCACAATTTCGGATTCACCCATCAAGTTTCAGCTCTTCCTGGGAGTAGCCTTCCCGGACCCCAGGGTGACTTATTTATTACAGCAGCGTTCTGCAAACTTTACTGTGTATAAAAACGAGTCTCCCAGGGATCCTAGTAAAGTGGAGGTCCTGCTTCCCAGTGTCTGGGATGAGGCTTGAGATTTTATACATCTCCTAAGTCTCCACGTAGTGCCAGAGCTGCTGGCTGGGGACACAGACAACCCTTCCCAGAGCTTCCTGATTTTGTCATTAGTGATTCATTGTTCATTTCCCACACAGGCCCTTTGTCTCGGGGAAGGGACAGTGTCTCATTCTCCTTTGAGTCCTCAGCACAGAGTGCACTGCCTGGCCCGAGGTAGACGATGAATGTCTATTTACTGAATAACTAGATGAATGAATGAGCGGGCACGTGATGATTGAGAAGCCTATCAAATCAGCATTCACAATGTTTGAGACCCTAGCTGACAGGCTGGAAATGTCTGCCTAACCAGGGAGGCAGGGGCTTGTCAGGAGCATGTAGCTGCAGGGCCTACCACGATGGGGAAGGAGCTGTCTCCCTGGATACAGTACTTGTTACATTGCGCTTTGGACTACTCACTGCTCCTCAGCTCAGTGTCAGGGGCAAAATCCAGGTCATAGTGTACAATTTTACCCCACTGCACGAAGGGCAGGAACATACTTTGGTCCGGAACACCCTCCTCATCCAGGTAGCATGCAATCTGGATGGATACCTCGCTGGCCTGCAGAAGGAGAAAGAAGGGGGCAGGAAGGTGGGAGGAAAAAGGACTTTTAAGATTCAGATTCTCCTGACCAGGCGGTGGCGCAGTGGATAGAGCGGTGGACTGGGATGTGGAAGGACCCAGGTTTGAGACCCCAAGGTTGCCAGCTTGAGCGCGGGCTCATCTGGCTTGAGCAAAAAAAAAAAAAAAAGCTTACCAGCTTGGACCCAGGGTCGCTGGCTCCAGCAAGGGGTTACTCAGTCTGCTGAAGGCCCGTGGTCAAGACACATATGAGAAAGCAATCAATGAACAACTAAGGAGTCTCAACACGCAACGAAAAACTAATGATTGATGCTTCTCATCTCTCCGTTCCTGTCTGTCTATCCCTCTCTCTGACTCTCTCTGTCTCTGTTAAAAAAAAAAAAAATTCAGATTCAACTGCAGTGTTTTTAGTACCTGCGATGTAACAGGTACATTTATTTAATCCCCATGACAAGCTTGTGAGGTGCATAGCATTAGCCCCATTTCCTAGATATGACAGAGTCCTAGAGAGGTCTCCAAGGCCAGCTACAAAGGGGCATGGATGGGATAAAACAGGTCTGTATGACCTGATGGCTTGCAGGGCCCGTGCCCTTTCCACCAGGAAGAGGAAGACAAAGACAGGCAGCCTTTGAAGTGCCCAGAGCCACCAGGTGTCTGGGAGGAGAGGAGCTCAGGGGAGGGGCTACCAGCTCAGATGAGGGCGACAGATAGGACCCCCAGGCAAACGACAGCTGATGCACTCCAGGGGCTGGGGCAGGGTAAGCACGAGCGGGATGGAGCACGGAGGCCATCTGCCTAGGAGACCCCAGGGTATCTAGCCTGCGGGCATGGGACGTGACAGCCACGTGGCTGGGCTCCGGGTTCCGAGCTCTGCTGCCCTCTTCTGGCACTTGAGGGAACATCGCCAGGCCCGAGTCCAAATGTCCATCTCTCCCGGGGACTCCACCTAACCTCCTCTGTCCCCTCGCCTATTTCTTCTCCATCCTTGTTTTGTGGGCGGGGAGGGCATCTCGTCCCCTCTGACTCCCATCCTTCCCCCTCCTGCTCGGAGCTGGCCCCACCGCCAGCCTGGCCTCACCAGCGGGGTCCGGAAGCCATTCCGCTTCTTCCAGGGCGCCCACCCGAAGGACCGGGAGCGCCGGTCCACGTACTTTGCCAGCAGCCAGCGCGCTAGCGCCTGGTTGGCAGCGCCCAGCTCGGGGGTCCTCCTGAAACCGAGCAGAACCCGCGCTCAGCTTCGGCCAGTCCACTCCGGGGTCGGGGTCGTGTCTCCGCAAACCCCTGGGGGGCCCCATGGAGGACTGGGAGCCTCTGCCCGATGGAAAGGGGGCGCAGAGGAAGCGCCTCTCAAATGCGCCGTTTCTGAACGACCCCTGCCCCCTGAAGTCACGAGGGTGCCTCTGTGCTTGGGAAAGGGGCTGCTCCCGGTGGGATTAGCGGTCTCTTAAAGTGCGGGAGGAAGGGGGAGGGACCTCCAACCAAACAGATTCTGCTGGGGCTCCAAGTTTAGGAGGGGAAGGCAGTGGGTGTTCTACCTGGAATGCCCGAGCGCAAAGCCCCTGGCAGGCGTGGGCAGGTGGGCTGGGCGAGCTGGTGGGGAGGACTGGTGCCCGCAGCTACCCGGGCGGGTCACCTGCTATTACAGCCCCCTGTAATGCTGCGGTAAGGGCTGCTGTGGCGTCGCACCACAAGGACGGGGCACCGCAGCCCACCTCCTGAGAGAGCTCACTCAAATCTGGACTGGGGTCTGAAACAGAAGGGACGCCTAAGGGCCTGAATGCTTTTTCCACTCTGGGCCGCGGGAGGGGGGGGGGGGGATGCAGGAAGGGGAAACCAGGAATGAACGGAACATTTTTGGAATGCACCCGGAATGCATTCTATGTTCTAAGCATGCATGTCTGAGGTCGTTTATCATTTAATCCTGACAACTCGTTAAGGTAAGAATTTGAATTCCCATTTTACAGAGAAGAAACTGGGATCATAGTGCTCAAGAGCCTTGCCCAGGACCACACGGATAATAACTTCAGTCCCCAGAATTGTTAGTGATTCTTCGTCTGTCAGGTCAGTTGAATGACACTGGGGAACAACTTTTTTTTTTTTTTTCATTTTCTGTTGCATGAGGTTTTAGAACTGTTTCTATATATTTCTGCATCACTGATTCCAAATCTGAAATCCATTTTTTGGTGCATGCTCTAGTTTTTATGCAATTTTAATTTCTTTTTGTTACAGTTAATGGCATGCATTGGTTTTTAAACTGGAGTTAAAGGGCAATGACTCTTGGATTGAACATAACCACAAGGCAGTTAATGTTTTACAAACATCACTTTTACATAATTGTAGTTGTTTTTAAATATAAAAAATTATTATCTGGGCCCTGGCTGGTTGGCTCAGTGGTAGAGCGTCGGCCTGGCGTGCAGGAGTCCCGGGTTCGATTCCCGGCCGGGGCACACAGGAGAAGCGCCCATCTGCTTCTCCACCCCTCCCCCTCTCCTTCCTCTCTGTCTCTCTCTTACCCTCCTGCAGCCAAAGCTCTACTGGAGCAAAGGTTTTTGTTTTTTTTTAAATTAATTTATTTATTGATTTTTTTAGAGAGAGGGGAGAGAGAGAGAGAGAGAGAGAAGGGGGAGGAGCAGGAAACATCAACTCCTATATGTGCCTTGACCAGGCAAGCCAAGGTTTTGAACCTGCAACCTGAGTGTTCCAGGTCTATGCTTTATCCCACTGTACCACCACAAGTCAGGCCCTAAGGCAGGGGTCCCCAAACTTTTTACACAGGGGGCCAGTTCACTGTCCCTCAGACCGTTGGAGGGCCAGACTATAAAAAAAACTATGAACAAACCCCTATGCACACTGCATATATCTTATTTTAAAGTAAAAAAACAAAACGGGAACAAATACAATATTTAAAATAAAAAAACAAGTAAATTTAAATCAAGAAACTGACCAGTATTTCAATGGGAACTATGGGCCTGCTTTTGGCTAATGAGATGGTCAATGTACTCCTTTCATTGACCACCAATGAAAGAGGTGCCCCTTCAGGAAGTGCAGCGGGGACCGGATAAATGGCCTCAGGGGGCCGTAGTTTGGGGACCCCTGCCCTAAGGCTTAGTTTTTTAAGACTAAGCTTTTCCCCACACCCTTGACTGATTGCATGATGTGGGGTGGTGCACTCTCATAAGGAATCCCATTATGCCTCAGATAAGTGACTTTGTATCAGAGACTTTATTGTTTGTATATTGGATTAAAGGTTTTTTGTTTTTTTAATTTATTCATTTTTAGAGAGGAGAGAGACAGAGAGGGAGAGAGAGGAGAGAGAGAAGGGGAGAGGAGCTGGAAGCATCAACTCCCATATGTGCCTTGAACAGGCAAGCCCAGGGTTTCAAACCGGCAACCTCAGCAATTCCGGGTCGACGCTTTATCCACTGCGCCACCACAGGTCAGGCTGGAGCAAAGTTTGCCCGGGTGCTGAGGAAGGCTCTGTGGCCTCTGCCTCAGGCCCTAGAATGGCTCTGATTGCACAGAGCAACGCCCCAAGATGGGCAGAGCATCGCCCCTTGGTGGGCATGCCGAGTGGATCCTAGTCAGGCGCATGCAGGAGTCTGTCTGACTGCCTCCCCGTTTCCAGCTTCAGAAAAAAAAAAATTATCTGATAAAAACACCCTCTTATTTTGTTTTACGATTGAATCATGGCTTCTTTGAGTAGGCATAAATGTAAGAATAGTCCTGACACCTTCTGTTATATATGTGGCTGTTACACACTTCAATGTCAAAGGCACAATATTTCATCATTTGTGACACATGCATATATTGCCTATTTTCAAGTTCCCCTTGGTGATCAAGATAAGAATTGGGCTCCATATTGTGTGTCATAATTGTGAGGAAATGCTTCGTGACTGGACAAAAGGAAAATGCAAAGGAATGCCTTTTGGTATTCCCATGGTTTGGCATGAACCTAAGGACCACAGAAGTGACTGTTATTTCTGTCTGATCCATACAAAGGGCATCAGCAAGAAAAACGATATATGATCGCATATCCTAATATTCCTTCAGCAATATGACCTATCCCACACTCTGAGACACTCCCGGTTCCAGTTTTCAATGATTTTATTTCTTCTAAGGACGAAGAAAGTGAACATGGTGATCAAGTGTATTTTGATAAGATGCATGAGGAAATGGTTGTAGAATCTGAAGGGTCTTCTTCTGATGCCAACCAGTCATTAACCCCTCAGCAGTTTAGCCAACCCGAATTGAATGACTTAGTAAGAATAACATAAAAATTGTCCTCGACTTTCTGAAATATGAGGAGCATAATTGGATCATCTGTGTGGATCTTAAAATGGTAAATTTCCTGCTAGGACAACAGAGAGGTTTCACAAAGTATCCTTGCTTTCTGTGTTTGTGGGACAGCTGAGCTTGGGAGAAATACTGGACACAGAAGGAGTGGCCGAAACGTGAAGCTCTGGAAGTAGGAATGCAAAATATTATGAATGAACCTGTAGTTAATTGAGACAGGATCATTTTTCCCCCACTTCACATCAAACTTGGCTTAATGAAGCAGTTTGTTCAGGCTTTGAATAGAGAAAGTGGATGCTTTCAACATAATATTTCTGCTTTTCTTTCCTTGTCTTTCAAGAAGATAAAAGCGGGTGTATTCTATTGACCTCAAATTCGAACCCTCATACATGATGAAGAACTTGCCAGGAAGATGAATAAGGAGGAGTGTCGGAAGCCGATCCACAACTGCTGGCTGACAAGGTCACAGCAGGAGAAGATCCACAACTGCTGGCTAACAAGGTCACAGCAGGAGAAGATCCACAACTGCTGGCTGACAAGGTCACAGCAGAAGAAGATCCAAAACTGCTGATTGACAAAGTCACAGCAGAGAAGACCAATGGCTGCTGGTTGACAAAGTCACCACAGAGAAAAGGCATGATACTTCCCCCTTTGACCTTTTGAATTAATTTGGCCTTATACCCCCCTTTTCTGGGTGTGTGCTATCATTGATGGCACAGGGATAATAGCACCGTGCTTTCCCTGCAGATTCATAGTAATTTCTTTGGAAATGAGACAGAGGGTGTGAGTTCCACAGAAAAGCCTGTAAGCCCCTTTGCCTGGGCTCATAGACATAAGAGGCTGGCTATGATATCCCTCAAAAAAGGTTAAGTTTGTAGGAGAATTTCTTCTTATTAATCATGTTAGAAAAAATAGATTGTGACTTATGAATAGGTAGGAAACAGTAACTATACACAGAAGCACCTTTTGACCTTCACTTAATTCATTACTTTACCTCCCTAGCCTTTTCATGTGGTAGAGTAGAGAAACTTTCCTTTCTTCTTGCATACCTGACCTGCAGGTAATGGAAGACTCTGAGAAAAATAAAGTTAGAACTTAACTAGTGTATGAATATAGTAGATAAATTCTATTGACTAGACGATAGAATCTTAGGTAAGGTAGAGTTATTAATCAGTACTGACCTTTTAGAAGTTTGTACCAATATTGTTATTGCTATTCAAGTTATTATATAACTGTACTTTGAATGACTTACCACCTGATTTATAGCTTATAGAAATGAATTAACTGTTGCCTAGAAATAATGTAATCATAGTGAAACAAAAACAATGATTAATCAATGTATTCTGAATACCATGTGATTGCAACTTAGTGTGTCTGTATAAAAGTAAAGCTAGACCAGCCATTGGCAGAGATGCCTGGCAGTAAACACTAAAGAGAAAAAAAGAATTCGCCTTTCTCACTCGATTCGCGCCAACGCCGTCTCTTCCTGTGGGACCCCTGGATTCCCCCCGGGGCTGGACCCTGGCAGAGGAGAAAGCAGCATGGCAGTCTTTTGTGGCAGTTACAAAGAACTTCCTTGGCAACAAAAAACATAAAACTATGAACTTCTGGTTCAAAAGATGCTGTTGGCTTTCCGTGACACTGGATGTAACATGAGCGTTAAGATTCACTTCCTGAACAGTCACCTTGATAAGTTTCCCGAAAATCTTGGAGCTGTTAGTGATGAGCAGACTACTGCTGAACGAGATTGTCCTCAACAAGTACACAAATGCAAGAGCTAGAAACGCAAATTTTTGCCTGAATAGAATTTTTTTTTAATTATTTTTATTTATTCATTTTTTTAGGGGGGGGAGAGAGAGAGAGAAGGGGGGAGGAGCAGGAAGCATCAACTCCCATATGTGCCTTGACCAGACAAGCCCAGGGTTTTTTTGAACCAGCAACCTCAGCATTCCAGGTCGATGCTTTATCCACTGCGCCAGCACAGGTCAGGCTTGCCTGAATAGAATTTAAATAAGTTTTGCGCAAATTTTATGGTTAAAATAAGTGTTTTAATATGTTCTATTTTGAAATTGTAGACAAATTCTGATGTAATCATATCTTTCAGTGTGTTAGTGTGTTTACTGCATTATATAAATTATTATATTTTCACAAAGATGATGCCCAAGAAGACATTCTACTTCATTATGTTAAACTAAATGCTGAAAATTTTACAATAAGATGAAAACCTAAAATCTTTTTTTTTTTTTCATTTTTCCAAAGCTGGAAACAAGGAGGCAGTCAGACAGACTCCCGCATGAGCCCGACTGGGATCCACCCAGCATGCCCACCAGGGGGCGATGCTCTGCCCATCCGGGGCGTCGCTCTGTTGCATCCAGAGCCATTCTAGCGCCTGAGGCAGAGGCCACAGAGCCATCCCCAGTACCCCAGCAAACTTTGCTCCAATGGAGCCTTGGCTGCGGGAGGGGAAGAGAGAGAGAGAGAGGAAGGAGAAGGGGAGGGGTGGAGAAGCAGATGGGCGCTTCTCCTGTGTGCCCTGGCTGGGAATCGAACCTGGGACTCCTGCACGCCAGGCTGACGCTCTACCACTGAGCCAACCGGCCAGGGCCCTAAAATCTTGAGTTGCAAAAAAACCTGTAGCTTACAGAAAAAAACTAATGTCAGATTTGAGATCAGCACACTCGAATTAGGTAAGAACAAGTGTTTTTGTGGATGCAACAAAAATTTTGTTCCCCAGTGATAACAGGTCTTTCTTTTAGAATAAAAATACCCTGGAGAGGTTAAGTACATGTCAGTATGAGTTAGTTTAATAAGACTGCTTTTCTTCTAAAGCTTCACTGACATCTAACGTACCAAGCAAGCGGGAGTCTAGTCAGGAGAGAGGTTGGGGAGGGACAGGTCATTTTAAAGCAAGGACTACTGTGGTCTTGGGAGAAGTACCATAGTTGTGGGGCTTGGGCACCAGGGGCTTCCATGCGGGCAGGGTGGAGAGGGCTCCAACCTGCCAGTGCAGCCTGTGACCCATCCGAACACCTACGATGTCAGGGCATCTGACCCTATGGGGCTTCCTTAGGGGACCATCTGCGAAAGTTGTCAGGGGCTGGGGTTCCACCCACTTCTCCCTGCCTTGTTCCAATTTCCCTCTTTTGGAACTTTGGAGTGTGCCCCAGTCCTAGGCCCCAGCTTCCTCGCTGCGTGTGCTCCCAGGGAGAACCTGCACGCCCTTGCTCGGGTCAGAACCAAACCCTTTCTCCACGACCCTCCAGGAGCTGTGACATTCGGTAGGGGGTGGAGGTGGAGGGGTTGGAGGAAGTCGTGGTTGATCCATCAGCTCATTGTTTCAACTCCACATTCCCCAGAACAAGTTGGAAGTCCCCTCTCCTGTGATATAATCCAAATAAAAACCCAGACAAAGCTGGCTTAAATGTCTCCTTCGCAGGCAGAAAGTGGTGACACTGTGGTTTGGAACAGGGAGCCCATGTTTGCTGACATTAAGTATGAACAACGTCCCGGCATTTGGAGTTGACGGTGTGAACCTTGCTGGGCTTTGAGTTCCTTTCTCTGCAAACACTGTCCTCAGCCCTGCCCTGCCCTGCCCTTCTCAGAAGGGAGGCACCGGGGTGCTTCTCAGAGGAGACGGGTCCTCGTGGGGAGCGCAACTGTGGGTGGCTTCTGTTCTCTCCTGCGAGGAGACGACCCTTCCTGCCATCAGTGGGCTAGTGGGTTTTCCATACCTGTGACGTTGGTCGAGGTCGCTCTCTGCCTCAGTCTCTTTAAGGACTCCTCTCCTACTCGCCCGTTGCGGATGGCCGTGCGCGTCTGGCCCTTGGCATGCTCGAGGTGCTCTGAGAGCTGTTGGGTGGTGGGGGCCTCCGAGTGCATGGCAGCCTTCAGCCTGCAGTGGAGGGCAAAGGGGTAGTCGTGACCCGGCCCCGTGGGCTGTGACCCTGTGGGCGGGCTGTGAGGCGGCGTGCGTGTAGGGAGGCCACGGGAGGGGGCTTCGGTAACACGCAGGGACAAGCCTTTCTTGTGAGCTCTCAGGGTCTTTCCTGTTATCTGCTGATGCTTCTGGAAAATCTCTCCCTGGAGGAGGGAGCTGCCGCGTGCCTTTGAGCGCTGTAGGGTCTGGTTCTGAGGGCTGGCCCGCAGCGGACATCGGTGCTGCCTGAACTGGAATCAGCTGCATCAGAATCAGCTGGGAAATGTAAAAACGCCCATGTCCCGGGTCATACGGATTCAGACTGAGGAACCCCTGACGTATAGCTAGCACTCATCAAGCCCGGTGGGCTGAGAGTTCTAGAAATAACATGCCCATGAAGCACCCTCAGTTACCTCTGGCCCCAGTGTTAGTGTGGGGTTTGTTTAGATGTGGGCGAGAGCACCCTCTTGCTGACAATTTCTTGGGCCAGATGTTCAGCCTTTTTTTTTTTTTTTTTTTTTTTTGTGTGTGTGTGTGTGTGTATTTTTCTGAAGCTGGAAACGGGGAGAGACAGTCAGACAGACTCCCGCATGCGCCCGACCGGGATCCACCCGGCACGCCCACCAGGGGCGAAGCTCTGCCCACCAGGGTGCGATGATGCTCTGCCCCTCCGGGGCGTCGCTCTGCTGCGACCAGAGCCACTCTAGCGCCTGGGGCAGAGGCCAAGGAGCCATCCCCAGCGCCCGGGCCATCTTTGCTCCGATGGAGCCTTGGCTGCGGGAGGGGAAGAGAGAGACAGAGAGGAAAGGGGGGGGGGTGGAGAAGCAAATGGGCGCTTCTCCTATGTGCCCTGGCCGGGAATTGAACCCGGGTCCCCCGCACTCCAGGCCGACGCTCTATCGCTGAGCCAACTGGCCAGGGCCTGTTCAGCCTTTTTATTTCTCAATTTCCCATGTGTGAAATGAGAAGCCAAAACCCCTTTACTAAGTTTGGGGTGACACAGAGGTGACCAAGGGCAAGGTAGTGTCAGAAAAGTCCCCCTATGAGAACCCTCTGCCCTTCCCTGTGCCTCAGTTTCCTCATATGTGAGAGGAAAGGGTTCTCTGAGGTCAGCTGCAATATTAGAAGAGGTTCGAATTCACACAAAAGACGGACCTGCTTTGAGGGTACACACAATTCAGTGGCTGTAACACCTGGCCTGTCACTATGAACTCTATTTCAAGTGTGAGGGGACCTGGTGTCTCAGCCTGAGGGACTAGACGTAATAACTGTGATAACTGGGCTCTAGTCGCCGGGCCTGCCCCCTTCTAGCCTGCCCAACCTCGATAACGAGGACCCCGAGAAGACAGGCCAGGTGGCGCTTTGCCGCGGTTGTGAGACACATCACGGCCCAGTGGCCCGGAACCACCGCTGCGCTGTCCAATACGGTAGCCGCTGACCACCTGTGGCAGTTTAAACGGAAATTCGCTAACATTAAATAAAATGCAGGATTCAGGTCCTCAGAGGGACTGGCCACATTTCGAGTGCCACAAGCAGTTAGTAGCTTCTGTGTTGTACAGCACAGACACAGACCTTTTCATCCTCACAGTAAGTTCTGTTGGACGGCACTGGCCTAGCGTTTGGGCCTAGAGGCAAGGTTTGAAGTCTGGTTCCACCAGGGCCAGTTTGCTGCTAGGACCTCCTGGTAACCCGCCCCGCACTGCGGAGCCCCAATCAGAGTGTTACTGACATCTGGGCCTCGCGTGTGGCCTTCGGAGCACACGGCTCGCTTGGTTCCTGCTGCCACTTTCTAGCTGTCTGCCTGTGGGCAGCTTACTCAGCCTGCCTGTCCCCAGTTCCCCTCTCTGTAAAATGAAGATAATGATCATAACCTTAGTTTGAACCACCTCAGAAGCAACCGTATTATATAGTTTGATCGAACATTTCCATGGGATTCGAGGGAGGAAGGAATATCAAGCGCCTAGAGCTCTATCTGGCACAGAATAAACACTCCCGTGTTAGTATCGGTGCCGTCGCCGTCCTCAGCCACGTCCCTAAGGGCCCTCAGCCCATGAGCAGAGAATGGCCGCTGGCCTCCCAGGGCTCCGCCCGAGCGGCCCCAAGCAAGGTTCCACTGCTCCGCCCTCGCTGTCCCTCGCTGTCCCTCGCTGTCCCTCGCCTCTCCCTCCCGGCCCAGCTTCCACCTTGTGATCTCGAGGTCAGCACAAAGCTTGTGAAACTGCTTGAAAGTCCACTCAAGGGTCAAGGAGGAACGAAGCCCCAGTCCAGCGTGAAGGACAGCGGGAGGAAAGAGTGAGGCGGTTTTCTGCTTGTTCGTCCGCTTCTCTCGCTTGACTACGGGCTTCCCGAGGGCAGGGACCCCGTCTGCACTGCTTATTCTGGAACTGCCAACCTCAACGCGTGGCTGGCAGCTGGCTGCCTCTGCGGGTCCCCTGTGGGATGCCTGGAAACCTCCAGATCCTCCGATAGGGTTGTATCAGTCCCTACCCGCCCGGGGGCAGCTGCTGATCTCATCATACCTTTGACTTTCTTGGACCATTGCTTCTGACCCAATGGGTCCAGCTGGCTGGCTGGAGCCGCCTGGGGCTTACAGGTGTGCTACACCTCCCACCACCCTGAGCCACTCCGACTGAGGTCAAGGAAACACTCAGCAGACGAAAGCTCCGTGCCCAGAGGCCAAGCTAGGACAGGCCGACACTCTGGGTCTCCCTGTGGGGTCAGCTGAGGCTAGACCTTAAACCACATCCTTCTTAGCTCCTTTCTCTTACGTCTTTGCTCCCCCCACTCCATTCCAGCTTTCCTGTGAGCGCTCCCTGATCAGACAGCGGCATGTGAACCCAGGTGTCAGGCTCTGCTTCTAGGACCTGACCTAAGTCAGTCGATAGGAGTTGAATAGAGACCTCCTATCTGCAGGCTTTCTGACACTCTGGAATCATGACCCAAGAAAACACCAGCCGTGCTGAAGGAAGTGCTTACGGGATTAGATTAGACACCCTCTTCAAAGTAACCCATAGGATGAGGATTTTAGGAGTTGTGGGTTTATTGCACTTGCTTGCCGTGGGCTCCGAGGAGGGCAGGTGGAAGGGCAGGCTAATTGCTTTGGCTCATTGGCTTGTCAGGGCCAGCCTAGATGTGCTTGTTGTTAACAGGGAGCCTAGGAAGGGCAGTGGGCTGTGTGCACGTGGCTCATGTACCTGCTCCGGGAATCCAGGAAGGCCTTGTTGACTTGGAACTGGACCTGGCTCACAGCATCGGCGATGACAGTAGTCCTGGTGGCCTGTGCTGGGAGACAGAGGCTCAAACACTGGGGTGTTAGACTCAACTGCCTCAATGCCCTTTCCTGCTTTCTCCCTTTTTCTCAGCCATTTACCTACTCTCAGCACCCCTCCAACCTGAGCAGACAGAAGATCAAGACCAGGAAACCTGCACGAGAATCCTCAAGGACAAAAGCACAGAGTGAGGAGAATAGTCTATGATCCTCAGTAAGACGTCAAAACTGGTCTCCAGGGATGGGGTTAGGAAGGGATGTGTCTGCTCAGATGGGCCCAGGATGCTGGGCTGTGGGGACTTTTCTGGTTCTTGAGCCCACTACTATCCAGTGTTGGGATTAGGAAGGTATGTGTCTGCTCAGATGGGCCCAGGATGCTGGGCTGTGGGGACTTTTCTGGTTCTTGGTGAACCCTTGAGCAAGTCCATCAAGGACTTAGCAGAACACCAGGACTCTGAAGTAAGAGAGAGATGGGATTCTTTTTTTTCTACTCATATTGGGGTCTGGGGTGGAGTGGGCATGATGTATTCTCTGAACAAGGAGAGTATAGTGGTTTAAATAGTATGTCCCCCAAATAAATACCTGAACAGAACCTCAGAACGTGGCCGTATTTGGAAACAAGTCCTGGCAGATATAATGAATTGAGATAAGGTCAGACAGGTGCAGGACTACCACCTCCAATGACTGGTGATTTTACCACAAGAGGAGAGGACTCACAAAGGGTACAGAGAAGACAGCCATGTGAAGACACAGGCAGAGACTGGAGGGATGCTGCCGTAAGGCAGGGAGGCCCAAGGGTTGCCAGGAGCCCCTGAAGCTGGAAGAGACAAGGACGGATTCTCCTCTCAAGGCTTCAGAGGAGTGTGACCCTGCTGACCCTTTGATTTTGGACTTCCAACCTCCTGAACTGTAGGAGAGTAAACTTCTGTTGTCTTAAGCGAACCAGTTTGTGGTCTGTTGTTACAGCAGCCCAGGAAAGCAATGCAGGGAGACACTTACCACTTGTGGCGGGCGCTGCCCCGTGGAGCAGAGTCAGAAAGCTAGGAGGCCTGGGACATGAGGAGGGAACCGCATCGCTGAAACAAGATCCGGACCCCGGTGTGAGCCTTGTAGAGGCCCCACGGGAGGGACCAAGTCACAGGAAGGGGAAGGTGATGCCGAGAAGCCCAGGGGACACCCGGCACCCTGACATTGGAGCAGAGAAGGGGAAGCTACAATCACCAGCATCTACCACAGGGGCAGGCCCGTGCTAGGGGCCAGGAAGAGCAGTGGGAGGGAAGGAACTCAGGCACTGGGGTCTGGAGGTCCTGAGCTGCAGTTCTGCACTTGCTCTAACGAGCTCTATGACATTGGGCAGGTCACTTAATATCTCTGGGTCCCTGGCCTGCCACGTGAGCAGGGTTAGACCAAGTGACCCAGGATTTTCAATTCTGCTCAGACAGCCCGTGACCCAAGATCCTGCACCAAGCTTGCCACTTGCCTTGAAGGGAAATGTTGTGAAACCTAGAATAAGTCTGTGGGGTTCCCCTCCCTCTGCCCACTCAGGGTGTATTGCTCCCTGCAAGCTGTCCTCCTCTCGCCCCACTCCAGGGGCATGCACCCCAGAAGCGGCCAGTCAGCTCCTCCCTTCAGAACGGGCAGGGGCTTCACCCTCCCTCAGTAAACCAATCTGATGGGAACAGAGAACTGAACGTGTGGCGAAGCTCAGACTCCTCTGAGCTGGGACGTCCCAGCTTCCTCATCATGACCTTGAACTCTGTTCCTAAATCATCAGACTAAAACTTGTGCAGCTCTTTTTGCTTAGGAGAGGCTTAGAGCAGGGGTCCCCAAACTATGGCCCGCGGGCCACATGCGGCCCCCTGAGGCCATTTATCCAGCCCCTGCCTCACTCCCAGAAGGAGCACTTCTTTCATTGGTGGTTAGTGAGAGGAGCATAGTTCCCATTGAAATACTGGTCAGTTTGTTGATTTAAATTTACTTGTTCTTTATTTTAAATATTGTATTTGTTCCCGTTTTCTTTTTTTACTTTAAAATAAGATATGTGCAGTGTGCATAGAGATTTGTTCATAGTTTTTTTTTATAGTCGGGCCCTCCAATGGTCTGAGGGACAGTGAACTGGCCCCCTGTGTAAAAAGTTTGGGGACCCCTGGCTTAGAGGCTTAGCGTATTTGTTAGGTTTGAGGAATAGACCCCAAATAGCTTCTGAGGAGATTCTAGCTCCAGCATAGAGGTGTCCGTTTGCAGAAGGAATGCCCACGTGTTCAGGCTATGCTCTGGGCAGGCCTTCAGCCTTCACAAGAGGGCACAAGTCCTCCCCTTGGTGTGGGTTCACTGGTGGACACCAGAAACCCACCAAGGAGATCATTCTCAGATTGGTTGCCTCCTCCATATCTACTCAAGGCTCCTGATGAGAAATCCTAGTTGCAGAGCTTCGCCCGAGAGAGCACACAGGCAACCTTCCGGACACCGGATAAGATGTCCTGGCTTAGGCCAGACCAGAAGAGGAGAACCGTACCTCTGGCCCAGGTCATTTCGGCCTCTCTCGCATTCCCCCAACCTTTTTCTCTGCTGTTTTATAATCCCCCTAATGATTTTTATCTTATTGAATGTACTTTGTATAAGCTAATTCTAGAAAGAAAAAAAAAAAAGGCAAGGTATAAATAAATACCTCTCTGGCCAAGATTCTCCTTAGCACTTTTTTTTCCCCAAAGAGGAGTTCTCAAAGAGCTTGACCCCTCCGTGGGTTCCTGTCCTTACACCTATACAGACCTGACTAGAACCAGAGTCCTCCTCTTTGTGACTTGAGGAGACCATCGAGCCAGCAGAAACCTGCCTTTTCAGGCAAACGAAGATGATGGTTTTGGAGTAAAAGGTATCAATCACACACACACACACACACACACACACACACATTTAATTGTGGTAAAAACACATAGCATAAAATTTTCTATCATAACCACTTTCAACCACACAGGTCAGTGGTGACAAGTATATTCACATTGCTTTACAACAGGTCTCTAGAACTGTTTCATCTTGCAAGACTGAAATTCTATACCCACTAAACACTAGCTCCCCACTTCCCCTCTTCCTAACCCCCGGCAACTGTCATAGCATTGATTTTTTTAAAGAAGGCTGGTGGGTACACAAGTATTCATTATACTATTCTTTCAATGATTAATGTAATTCATAATAAAAACCAAAAAAATAAGAGGTTAATCTATGGAAAAGGAAAAAAGCATCATCCGAGATAGACTGAAGAGAAAAATATAGCCAAAGACGTGGACATTGAGAAAACTGAACAGGAAAAATAACCTTAGATTCTCGTTTTCCTCTCCTGTCCTTGGAACAGCCTTCCCAGTCCTCTCACTGGGCAGTTGTGGGGGGAGGGAGAGATTACCTCAAGGCCAAAACTAAATTATTTTCCACCTGTTAGTCAAGTTTCCTGGTGGGTACAAAGCAAAGATGTAGGACAGAAAGCAGAGCCAGGCAAGTACAGGTCGTGCCACTGGGACAAGGTGAATGAAAAGGCCCCAGACACACTGTCTGCAGCCAGAGACAGGGCGGAGGGCTGTAAGTGTCCCTGGAGCGGGGACACTAGCTGCAAGCAGGGCGGAGGGCAGAAGACATGGGGCTTCGGACTATGAGTCCAGCAGGAGGCTTCTGTGATGTTTGGGTGTTCACCTCCATTCCCATCACCACGCTCAGTGCAGAACCATTTCCCAAGCCCTTTAACTGGTGGCAAGGCCTGGTGATTTCCCTGGGGCGTGAGGCACTGTCTAGAGGCAGAGCCACAAACTCTGCCCCTCAAGTGCCAGGCTGGTCCTGAGTCCCCTGCCTCTATTCCCACTCTTCCCTGTGCAGTGCCTGGCAAACTCATTCATTCTTCCAAACTCAAGCCAAATGCCACCTTCTCTGTGAAGTGTACCAGATTTCTCCAGGCCAATTTAGGTCATTTCTTTCCCTTTTTCTTTTTTTGTCTTCCCACAGTACTTTAACTCAGATCTCATATTACTGTTTTCACATCAGTTTCCCCTATCAGAACACGAGCTCCTCAAGAGATAGGTCGTATTTGTTTTTGTTTTTCCAGCACCCAAGCCTAGCGTCAGTACTGAATGGGTGCTGGGTACAAGCTAAATAAATGCAACTGCTAGAGCAGAAAAGTTCAGCATCTGGATAGCGCAGTGGGGGAGAGTGTGACCCTTCCTTAGCAGGCTTCTCATACATTGATGTGCCCACTGATCACCTGCAGATTCAGAGTCAGGAGGTCAGATAAGGAGCCTGAGAGTTTGTACTTCCAACAAGCTCCTGCACATTGCCAACGCTCCTGGTCCACAGACCGCACTCTGAGAACCTAGGCCTTCCAGCATCCGGCTGTCAGACTCGCTGAGAAATCACCCAGGAGACTGCAGAAAGGCTGGGAAGGAAAGAGAATAAGCGGGGTTCTTCTTCATGAATGGCGAGGTCTTCGTTGAGGGAGGTGGATGAGCCAGTAGAAAAACCAACAAACACCCCAAAACCCCAAAGAATGCGCTATCTCATCTTTTGAGCAGCTCCAGGATCAAGGAGAACGGAGTGGAGATAGCTCTCATCAAGCCGTCTACAGCAGAAACAATCCTCTATCTCAGCCACGGGGTTTGGGACGTCCAAGCACATATAAAACAACATGATTAGCCCTGGCCGGTTAGCTCAGTGGTAGAGCGTCGGCCTGGCGTGCAGAAGTCCCAGGTTTGATTCCCGGCCAGGGCACACAGGAGAAGCGCCCATCTGCTTCTCCACCCCTCCCCCTCTCCTTCCTCTCTGTCTCTCTCTTCCCCTCCCACAGCCGAGGCTCCATTGGAGCAAAGATGGCCCAGGCGCTGGGGATGGCTCCTTGGCCTCTGCCCCAGGCGCCAGAGTGGCTCTGGTCACAACAGAGCGATGCCCCGGAGGGGCAGAGCATCGCCCCCTGGTGGGCAGAGCGTCACCCCCTGGTGGGCGTGCCAGATGGATCCCGGTCAGGCGCATGTGGGAGTCTGTCTGACTGTCTCTCCCCATTTCTAGCTTCAGAAAAATACAAAAACAAACAAACAAACAAACAAAAACAAAACATGATTAAACCACATCATTCTCCCTAAAATGAAACCCATCTAATATTGCTTCAATTCATACACTTGATTGAGAGCTAACTGTCCAGAGGGCACTGGAGACACCTGGGACTAGACATTCAGGGCTAACTAGCTGTTCGGCTCTGCTGTAGGTGGCGGACATGAGACACTGGAAACAGGATGAAGACCTTATAGCCCGGGCTTAGGAAACCCTTTAAAACACTGATATGTTCATAGGACATCACACCAGTCTCAGGTGAACAGTCTCAGGAACACACAGGATCATTCTGTCGCTATCTCCCTCCCAACTTTCTGTGTGCCCAGAACACGTGGGTGAGAGGTTTGTGAACCCCTTGAAGCCCTAGGACTTTATGATTCTGTGAGTTAGTTTCAGACTCAGAAAAGCCCCTTAGCCCTACAATGGATTTAATCACAGTCTCCCTAACACCAAGCAGGAATAACCTGCCATCGTGGCTGTCAAATCTGGCGCCAGAAAATGCCCGGCAAGTCCAAATCCAGTCATAAGCTTTCTGAGGAGCTTGTAGGAAACTTCACCAACCTTTGCAGAAACCAGGAAAGATGAAGTTAATGATTCTTTTTTTTTTTTTTTTTTTTTTTTTTTTTTTGTATTTTTCTGAAGTTGGAAACGGGGAGGCAGTCAGACAGACTCCCGCATGTGCCCGACCGGGATCCACCCAGCATGCCCACCAGGGGCGATGCTCTGCCCATCCACGGCATCGCTCTATTGCAACCAGAGGGGGCGATGCTCTGCCCATCGGGGGCGTCATTCTGTTGCGACCAGAGCCATTCTAGCACCTGAGTCAGAGGCCATAGAGCCATACCCAGCGCCCAGGCCAACTTTGCTCCAATGGAGCCTAGGCTGCGGGAAGGGAAGAGAGAGACAGAGAGGAAAGCGTGGGGGAGGGGTGGAGAAGCAGATGGGCGCTTCTCCTGTGTGCCCTGGCCGGGAATCGAACCCGGGACTCCTGCATGCCAGGCTGATGCTCTACCACTGAGCCAACTGATCAGGGCCGAAAGTTAATGATTCTTACTTGCCAAATGCCTTCGTCTCCTGCAGCAGCCAGGGGAGTCGCTCTGCTTAGAGGAACTGGTCTTGGATAACTTCTCCCAAGAATTTCTTTCTGGGAAAGGCCAGAAGGAAAGCTTTTGAGGGACTGATGTGACTTGGAGGACTGGCTCAGGCTCGGCAGGGAACACCCCTTGACTCCAGGCAGATGCGTGAGGACACTGCAGAAGGGTTGATGCAATATCGCTGACTCTGGGTGAAGCGGGTCCTCTTCTTCCCGTTTCCCAGGTTATGTACGTGGTCCTGATGCAGTCATAGAAGGCAAAACTCCAAACTCTGGGCAGGCAGTCCCTCGTACGCCCCTCACAGGATCTGAATTACTCTTAAAATTAGAAACAAATAAATGGCTCTCTTTCCCCATTCATTTACTCTCCACTGTGTGGTCTCTTCCTCACCTTTCACCCAATCCATTGTGGAAGCCAATAAATAGAGTCATCTTTTGGATTTAAAGTGATTTTTTATTTTTATTGCATTTTTCCAAAGTGAGAAGTGTGGGGGGGCAGGCAGGCAGGCAGACGCCGGCATGTGCCTGACTGGAATCCACCAGCAAGCCCACTAGGGGGTGATACTCTGACAATCTGGGGCATTGCTCCATTGCAACTGGAGCCATTCTAGTGCCTGAGGCGGAGGCCATGGAGCCATCCTCAGCGCGGGGCAACTTTGTTCCAATGGAGCCTTGGCTGTGGGAGGGGAAGAGAGAGATAGAGAGAAAGGAGAGGGGGAGGGGTGGAGAAGCAGATGGGTGCCTCTCCTGTGTGCCCTGGCTGGGAATCGAACCCGGGACTTCCACATGCCAGGCTGATGCTCTACCGCTGAGTCAACAGGCCAGGGCTTAAAGTGATATTTAAATGTTGACATTTTTCCTTTTTTGGTCCAAATTTCAAAATAATGCCACTTTTTGGACACAAGAGAAGTGAGAAGACATTTGGACTTGATGTCAGGCAGTGGATCTCGTCTCTGCCTCTGTCATTTATGTCTCTTCGCAAGTCACGGTGCCTCTGCTGCCTCATATGCTCTAGTTGCAAAATCGATAGTTGGTTTAGATCAGGGGTCGGGAACCTTTTTGGCTGAGAGAGCCATGAACACCACATATTTTAAAATGTAATTCCGTGAGAGCCATACAATATGTTTAACACTAAATACAAGTAAATGTGTGCATTTTATGTAAGACCAACACTTTTAAAGTACAATAAGTCTCTGAATTCTTTTTAATAATGTTATGCTGTTGCTAACCAATGATGAATAAAGTACTTCTTACCATTAATGCGACTTCTGGTGCTGCATGGTTTTGCTGATGGCTTTGTAGTCTGGTTGATACATGGTAAGGTTAAGCTTCATGCAGGCATTGAGACTTCCACCCATTAAACGTAATCGTAGGTTGGCCTTAACGTTCTTTAAATGTGAGAAAGACTGTTCACGTGCATATGTAAAGCCAATCATTGTCAGCACAACAATACACACACAGTGCAGATTGTGGTATGTGACAGGAAGCGCATTCCAAGCTTTGACAATCAGCTGGTCTGCGGGTTGAAGTTTTTTCATTTCTCCCCACTTGTGTTTGCTCGCCAACTCTGCTTGCTGTTGTGCAGGTCTTTCCAGATCTTCATTCAGTGACTTGAACTTATTCACCCACATGTCTGAGGCCTTCAGGTCAGCAGCTTGTAGCTCAAAATCTCTGACGGAGACACTGGGGATGTAACTCAAGTTGGCGCTGTCTACTGCACAGTCGTTTGGATGGGTGATGAACTTAAAAAGATGAGTGTGCTCACGAATTTTTCCAAGCACACTTTGAATGACTGCAGGAGTTTAGATGTGAAGCCCGCTAGCTGCTGGAGACCAAGATGTTGAGCAGGGTCACTTGCTGTGCATGCATCTCTAAACTCCCCCAGTTTTTCAAAGTGTAGTAAACGACCTGTTTCAATGTCGGCAATGAAGAGTTCCAGCTTGTTTTCAAATGCAAACACTGCTTGTTGAAGGGATAAGACTGTATTTCCAATGCCTTGAATTTTCACATTGAGCAGGTTCAGATGTTCAGTCATGTCCATGAGATAGTAGAACTTCAGGAGCCACTCAGTGTTAGCTAACTCAGGATGCTTGACATTTTTCATTTTAAGAAAAGTCCGGCCTGACCAGGCAGTGGCGCAGTGGATAGAGCATCAGACTGAGATGCAGACGACCCAGGTTCGAGACCCCAAGGTTACCAGCTTGGGCGCGGGCTTGTCTGGTTTGAGCAAAGCTCACCAGGTTGGACCCAAGGTTGCTGGCTCATACAGGGGTTACTTGGTCTTCTTTAGCCCCACGGTCAAGGCACATATGAAAGGGCAATCAATAAACAACTAAGGTGTCGCAACCAAAAACTGATGATTGATGCTTCTCATCTCTCTCCGTTCCTGTCTGCCTGTCCCTATCTATCCCTCCCTCTGACTCTGTAAATAAATAAATAAATAAAAGTCCGGATTTTGCTCAAACAAGCCGCAAAACGGCTGAGCACCTTCCCTCTTGACAACCAACACACATTGCTGTGCAGAAGCAGACCGGGATAATTATTCCCAACTTCATCCAGCAGTGTTTTAAACTGGCGATCATTTAAAGCTCGGGCAACAGTAAAGTTGACCACCCGAATGACCAGCGACATCACCTCACCAAGCTGCTCACCACACATCTGAGCACAAAGTGTCTCCTGATGTAGGATGCAGTGAAAACTTAGGATAGGTCTCTTTTCATGTTCACAAAGAAGTGCTACGAATCTTCTGTTTTTCCCCACCATGCACGGAGCACCATCGGTACACACCGAAATACGTTTATCCATCAGTAGATTTGTTTCTTTAGCGAACTCAGTGAAAGACTTGAATAAATCCTTCCCTCTTGTTGTCTCTTTCATAGGCAAAACAGCAAGACTTTCCTCACACTGTATGTCACCGACAGCATACCTTGCAATCACGCTGAACTGGGATAAATGGCTACGTCTGTTGACTTATCCAAAGTGAGAGAAAAGAATGGTGCTGCATTTATGTCCTTCACTTGTGTTGCCTCAATTTGATTTGCCGTCATGATGGTATGATCGTGAACAGTTCTTGCTGACAGAGGCATGTCTTTTATTCATTTGATTATCTTGTCTTTATCCAAAAAGTCTTCAAAAAGTTCATTGCCAACATCAAGCATGAATGTTTTGGCATACTCCCCATCTGTGAATGGCTTTCCGTTTCTCACAATTGCTAAAGCACCAGAAAAGCTAGCCAAATTCCATTCACCTTGTTGGGTCCAAACACGGAGTTGCTGCTGACTAGCTTGCACTCTGCACAGTAGCTCTTGACATGCTTTCTACCAGCTGTCCCCCGCTGGATATTTCGATGCAAATGTAGTATGGCATGTGTCGAAGTGCCGCTTTATATTTGACTGTTTCATCAATGCAATTTTATCATTGCATATTAGACACACTGCAGAACCTGCTCTCTCCACAAAGGCCAATTCCTCTGTCCATTCCTGCTGAAAAATACGATACTCCTCATCTTTTTTTCTTTTAGCCATTATCTTCATCAAAGGGTTTCTGCAATTAGCTAGCTGACTACTTGATTAAAAGGAGGGAAGTTTACTTCCTGACCTCACAAAAACCCATGTATGTTATGCATTATCCAATAAAAATTTGGTGTTGTCCCAGAGGACAGCTGTGATTAGCTCCAGCCACCCACTATCATGAACATGAGCGGTAGGAAATGAATGGATTGTAATACATGAGAATGTTTTATATTTTTAATGTTATTATTTTTTTTATTAAAGATTTGTCTGTGAGCCAGATGCAGTGATCAAAAGAGCCACATCTGGCTCGCGAGCCATAGGTTCCTGACCCCTGGCTTAGACGATTTTTAGGATTCTATGATTTCACGCCTTCCATAGGGTGGCCCATTAAGAAACACCAATATCTGGGAGCTTATTGATTTAAAGCACAAGCATAATGTATGCCATCCCTACCTCAATGACTTGGAAATTTCAAGTTCATTAGATCCATGCAGGAAGGAAACAAGAAGGGTCCAAGCAAGTAAAATTTCATGAAAGTGTATTTTACTGACAGACAATTTAAAACGTAAGCCTCTTTGTGAAATTATACTTTGGGTTGAAAATTTCTGGGGGACTGTCAGAAATGCATCAGCCAAAAACCAAACCCCTGGGTTTACTTCCTGAAAAATGATATCCTTTTCTTTAGCTGATGGAACGTAGTTAAAAGCCGCTTCTCTCGTGATGGGTCCAGGCAAACGAGCTGGGCATTCCAGAGGAAGGCAGGTGGCCAGGCAGGTGAGTGAGGGACTTCAGTCTCTTCTTGTCTTCTTAGAAAGACAGTTCCACTTCTCAGCCAAGCATTGCTTTTCTTTGACCATTGTCTAAATTCTGGAACGTGCTTCTTAAGGCTCAGTCTTCCAGGCTAATGAAGCTATGTCTTTACCTAGTTGGTTCTAACTGATTTCAAGATGGAACTTCCTTATGGAAGACCTGGTGGGCTAATACTGCTTTCCTGTGTGCAATACAGTGAGATACTGGGGTTGGGGTAAAAGCAAAATGCAGGTCTTTGGTCTCTGGGTTCTAATCATGTGATGACAAGATACGATATGTTTCAGGTTTAAACTTTTTGTGTTGGGCAAGGATGTGTCGGCCTTCAGATCAGTATGGTCCTTCCTTTGTTTCTTGGCATAAAACATCTCTGGAGACAGTCACCATGGACATGCCATTGTCCTATGGTTAGTTTATATTTGCAGAGCTTTGCTGACATGTGATGACATGTGTTTCCCGGACCTAGCTTAATCTAGTTAAATATGTTTAGGACAGTTAGATGTCTCCCCATTAAGAAATGGAAAATTGATACTGGAAGACAGAAAGTTCAGTAAACGGCTATAAAAGCCAATAGCTCCTTACATATCAGCACAGAGATTTCAAGAAATTTTAGTAATAGCAGCAGCAGCAGCAGGAAGTACCCAATGAACATAGAATCCATCCTTGACTCATGGCAACACACACACACACACACACACACACACACACACACACACACTTTCCAGGAATTCACATTTTATAAATGAAACTGACCTTGGACATGGTTGATTCTCTTTTGTCCCCTTCTGGAAGGAGAATTCTGCATGCTACACATGAAACTTTTGACTGATCAATGGGACATTCATGGCCAGTGACAAAGTGTTCATTCTGTTTATATGAGGTGATCATAGCTCTCACACTGGGCCAGGGCCTGCCAGCCATCCCTACCATTACAAGTGTCATAGTCGTTGGAAGCCTAGCCAGTTCCTTCCTCAGCTGTCCGAGACCCCAGCTCCCACTGACCTGGCTGTAATTCACAGCTTGACAGGTTATTTTTTTTCCTGGCTATAATGCATTTCCTCTTGCTGGTTTCCCAGAACACCAAACAAATAGACTTCTTGTCTCCACCATGGCTCCACATGCCAATGTCTACCTCTCTGGGACTCATCCCTCTGTTCTATCACAGAGACGGGAGGAACCCAGGCACTCTGGCATACACCATCAGGGCTTCGGAGGGGTGTTGGAGAGGACAGTGTTTCTCTGAATGGTGTCTCAGGGTAACACAGGCCCTTAGGGAAGGATGCGAACATTGCCAGGCAGCCCCCTTCAGACTGAGAATTAATTTGTGGAAGAGCAAAGTGTCTGGGACAGTTTGTGTATCTCCCTCAACAGACAGGAAACGGCTCTGCTGTCTTCTCTAAGTACATACTTTTTAGAGGGAGGAGTCCTCAGATGTTTGATGGCTTCTGAGATTAGCATAACATCAAGGATCTGAGCAACATTCCCAGCATCAATGAGTTTTTTCAATTAGCCACAGAGTGTTGGGGACTGCAGGTCTTGTTCAGGGCAGCCCCAGGAAGCCCCTGGTGGAGTGGGCACACTGTTGCCCCTCCCTTCCCTTCATTAATCAAACATCTTTTTTTCAGTCAAGACCATTCTTCTGTTTCCCATCGTGTTCTGTCTCTTCTTCTTTTCTTTTACCTCCCTCCTGGATATTCACTGAGCACCTACTATTATGTGCTTCCTATTTTTACTTTTTCATTCAATCCTTTTTCTTCTCAATTAGCTTTACAAATGATGGCATTTTACAAATTTGCTTTAAATGAAAAAGGTGTCAGATCTGTGCACTGTCTCGTCAGGGCAATGTAGGGATAGGGCTGGGAAAGTGACAGATCTCAGAGCTCAGCCAAGATAATCTGACCCCAAAGAAATTCAGAGGTGATCAGGGTCGGGACGAGAGATACGCTAACTGTCATGTCACAAATAAACCGAGGATTTCAAACTAAAGCCAACCTTGCATTATTATTGTTATTATGTGAGGAGTCTGATGAAGTACGTTTTGTGATAAATCCACAGAGAAAATATCATCCCAATAAAATAAATGGTCCCTGTTGCTCAAGCAAGCACACGTGTGTGCACATGCACCACACAGATAAAACACCAGGTGATACGTGGACATGCAAGGAGCGCCACGTTGGGCTTCATAAAGCCAGGCTCTAGGCTGAGCTTGCTGCTCACTGGCCGTGTGACCTTGAGGGAGCCAACTTCATTTGCAGACCTCAGCTTTCTCATCTGTGAAGATAAGTGGGCCCACTAACTAATTGTGGGGCACCCTTAGGCTCTGCTGTTGGGGATTATGTTGTGAATCATCAGATCTAGTAGGTCTTAGTACCAAGTCTCCTTCCGCCCCATCGTACAATCTTATACAAGTCACGTATCCTCGGATTCTCTCTCCACAAAAAGGGAATCAGAACCCTCTGTTATTCACGTTTAGGACCAGCTGAGATGAGGATTTCTTTCATTCTGAGAAGAATCTTATTGAAGGAGGCAAAGAAAAGTTCTGCTGGGATGTGATCCTTCACTCTGTTACTCTGGTTGGAAACCAGGGAGTCATCCTGGGTGCTTTTGCTCACCTTTTTTCTCTTCTTCTTTCTTCCTCCCATCTCACGTCTCAATCACCAATTCCTATCAATCTGTCCTTCATATGTCTTGTACATCAGTCACTTCCTTGCCTTCCTTGCATTGTTGTTCTGCCCTAAATCATCTCAGTTTTGCTCCAATGACACATTCTTCCCGCCGGTCACCCTGCCACCACTGGTCTCCACCCCTCTCCCACAATGAAGTTTTCACTGCTGAGCTCCCCACGAAGTCTCAGTGTTAGCCAGGTTTTATCCTGCCTTCCCTCCTATGCCTTCCGTCACACACCACTCCCTTACCCAAGCTCTTCGTTCCAGCCGAACTAGCCTGCTCCATTTCCCCCAGCACTGCTTCCGCCCCTGCCCTCCGCCATGCTCCACGCCGGCCTGGTTCTCTCTCTTCTTGTCCCAGTCTAGTGTTTGGCTTGAGCAGCAGCTTCTCCAAAGCCTTTATGTCTCCCAAGCCCAGAGAGAATTGTATACTGGTTCTCTTTTCCTCTCCTTTTCCTGTTTATTCCTGTTTATTCCTCTTCACACATCCTTCCTGTTGCCCAAAATAGGTCATAAACGCTTCAAGAGCTCTAAATTGCATTGGGCAACTGATCATCTTTGTTTCGATGGTAAAGATAATGACATTGGTGTAAATATTATCTTGCCTTAAAGTAGTCATTCAAATCCAAGTTCTTGACAGTCAGTTCTAAAGCTGTTTCTGGAAACCATTGCCTAACCTGATTAAAATACTGTGTTTATTTTTTTTATTTATTTATTTTATTTTTTTCATTTTTCTGAAGCTGGAAACGGGGATAGACAGTCAGACAGACTCCCGCATGCGCCCGACCGGGATCCACCCGGCACGCCCACCAGGGGCGGTGCTCTGCCCCCCAGGGGGCGATGCTCTGCCCATCCTGGGCGTCGCCATATTGCGACCAGAACCACTCTAGCGCCTGAGGCAGAGGCCACAGAGCCATGCCCAGCGCCCGGGCCATCTTTTGCTCCAATGGAGCCTTGGCTGCGGGAGGGGAAGAGAGAGACAGAGAGGAAAGCGCGGCGGAGGGGTGGAGAAGCAAATGGGCGCTTCTCCTATGTGCCCTGGCCGGGAATCGAACCCGGGTCCTCCGCACGCTAGGAAAATACTGTGTTTAAAGTGTAGCTAGAGGGTATGGTTTCTGGTTTATTCTCTTATCTCTTCCATTTTCCCCAACTCCGAGCCCCGCTGCACACCCCACACTGCACAGAAACAGAGACAGTCAAGAGAGTATGAGGAACGTCTGAGTCTCAGCTCTTTTACAGTTGGGAGAAACAGCAACTTGAGCCCTCTTTTGAATCTTTTTTTTTTTTTTTTTTTTCATTTTTCCGAAGCTGGAAACAGGGAGGCAGTCAGACAGACTCCCGTATGCGCCCGACTGGGATCCACCGAGCATGCCCACCAGGGGGCGATGCTCTGCCCATCTGGGGCATTGCTCTGTTGCATCCAGAGCCACTCTAGCGCCTGGGGCAGAGGCCATGGAGCCATCCTCAGCACCCGGGCCAACTTTGCTCCAATGGAGCCTTGGCTGTGGGAGGGGAAGAGAGAGACAGAGAGGAAGGAGAGGGGGAGGGGTGGAGAAGCAGATGGGCGCTTCTCCTGTGTGCCCTGGCCGGGAATCAAACTCGGGACTCCTGCACGCCAGGCCAACGATCTACCGCTGAGCCAACCGGCCAGGGCCCCTTTTGAATCTTAAGGTGGAACTTCAACACCTTTCAGAAGCAACAGGACCCACGTGCCCCAGTCTGGTGAAGTTGTATCCTTCGGTCTCTGGGATGGATGAAGACAGGAGTCCTGAATGGACATCCCTGAGGAGGCACCCACTCCCCTGCTGACTATGCCAACACTGATGGGTGGTGCCCACTGGGTGCCAGGGTGGGTGCTCTCTGGGACTTACTGCAAATGGCTGGGTTCTCACTAGTTCTTCCTGGGGTTCTACCCAGATGATTTGGGGGTGTGCAAGAATAACATGTCTGGAAGATTGTGGTGGAGGCTGGAATGGGGTGAGGTCTACTTTGTGGTACTAGAATCCTGTCCTGCTATCCTGCTTCTTTGTTCTTCTTTTAATAGAGGCTTTTCAAGCTGTTGTAGACTGTCTTTCTGCAAACAACAGGGAGAGGGCAGTGCTTTTTAATCGCTGCCTCTGCCATACCTCTCCAGGCGCACTGGTACCTCTGACCAGGTGCCCCTGAAGGAAACTACAATTTCTTTGATAGCTCACTTTTTTTTTTAAATAAAGATTTTATTTCAGAATAGTCTTAGATTTACAGAATTATTGGAAAAATAGTGTTGGGTTTCTGTATACCCACACCCAGTTTCCACTATGGTTACTATCATCTTACATCATCACTATGGGACATTTGTCACAAATAATTGTTGCATTATTACCAACTCAGAGTTCAAGATCTCACATCTTAAATAAATAAATAAATAAATAAATAAGTCATCCTTTTGTGTCTTACTCCATAACTTATCTGTGTTTGCTTTTACACAAAAAAATTTTAATTTACTTCACATCAGGTTAAAATGAACACCCTAAGGGTGGTGGACCACACGGAGCCTGTACTGTGTTCCCTGGGCTACTCCACCGCCCACCCCGAACCCCACCCTGGGAGGTGTCCTTCCCACTTGGGCAGCAGGAGTCTGGGAGAGTGAGCTCAGGGCAGGCTCAGTTCTCTCTGGGTCCTGACAGACCTGTTCAGAGGCTGTACACAGACAGTCGCTGGGTCTGGGATCCTCAACTACTTCTTCCGGAAGACGGGAACAATAACCCCAAGACTTACCATGGTGCCCCTCCCCTGCTACAGAGAAGACCAGCAGTAGCTATTCTTTAAATGAATGAATGAAGTGAATTAATTAATAAGTTGTAGAACAAACTCATAACTATCAACCCTTAGGGGCTAAGACAGGATTGCTGAGAATCCTTACAGAAAATAATGTGGATTACCACCTAATTTCAACCCTGATATCTATAATCAAATGATTCTTTTGAGACAATAGCCAAAAACTTGATTCAAAATTATTGCGCAGATGAATATAGACTTTTCAAAAAGTCATTGCTGATTTGGGAACATTCAGTAGACTTGAACAAGATTAAACTTGAAGAATCCTACAGTTGGTAGAAAATTCTGCCACTTATTAGAATTTATTGAAGAGGTAAATTCCTTTGAATTTCTAGGTGAATACCAAGAAAGGGAAGAGCCTGGAAGGTGAACTTTAAAGTCCCTGTATTTCTAAAAGTTGAAATGTCTTCTTGGAGGGGGAGAGGCGATAGAAGTCAAAGTCATCTGAGTCTAACTATTTAGGACACTGTTGCTCCAAGTCTTGACATGTCACTGGAGACCTGGGCTAACCTGTTGGGACACACTGTAGGGAAAAGGGAGCTTCCCAAGACAAAAGCAATTAATTATCAGAAGCTGAGTATGTTTCTTGGGAAAAGGTAATTGAAACCAGGCTTTAATATACAAATGAACTGCTTCAGAGGCGGAGCTTCTGAGTACTGCTGACTTATTTTGTTCTCTAACCGACTCCGATAATGTCAGCTTGGTAATACCCATGTTGTCCCACCTGTTGCACCCAGGCTGGAAGGGGCTGGGAAAAGGTAGGGATGCTCACTCTCTTGGTGCCCTGCCCATGTCCTCTTAACCAGCTGCTGAGCACGTTGACTGTTAACATCTCATACCTGTACCCATCTCAGGATTCCCCTCAGCTGGGAGCTCCCTAGCCTAGAAATGCCTAATAGATTCCATTATGCGTCTTTCAGGGAGTAGATCAACTCTCCAATGAGACTTGATTACTTCATAATGGAGAATGGTATTTAGAAACCAAGATCTGGGCACTGTGAGTGCTCATTTCTTTTGGGGAGTGACTGCTTCTAGACTGTCTCAGTGGATAGAGCTAGGAACTGTATGTGTGGATACCAACTCATGCATACATACATGCATAACTAAGTCATTTCTGACCCCATATTTTACATAGAGAGGGAGGTAAATGTAGGTTTACAGTTGTGAGTACGTGAAACATAGTTTATTCTTGTATTATTATTTATTAATTATTGTATTATTTTCCATATGAACAACTGTAAACCTACTTTTGCCCCACCCTGTATATTTAAATACCCATGCGCTTTTATTCCTTTCTCCAACTATGATCCACATGGTTCATTCTTGCATTTACCTCTTTCCTTATTAGTAATTTCCTTCTCAGACAGTGAAAATATGGCTTTAGCTATCTACAATATATTTACTTATTTTTTTTCCACCTTAGCATACATATAGTTTCAGGAATCCTGGACTTACATCCCTGGCTCTATGCTTCTTAGTTATAAGACTATGAGAAATTTAATTAATGTTTTGGTTTATAAATATGTAAAATGGAGGCAATAATATTTACCCTTAATAATGGTTTATGCAAGTGTTTTCTAAATCAAAAACTTTTTCCAAATTACAGTGTTATTTTAGGGAGCACACAGAGTAAACAGCTCTGAGCCCCCCTGGTTGGGGATGAGGGTAGAAGGGTTGCTGCTGGTGGTATGCTATGTAATCCAAACTTCTGACTTTTAACAAGATGTCCATATATAAGTGTAGTGGGGATCAGGCCATTCCTTTCTTTAATTTAATTTTATTTTATTCAGTAAGAAGAGAGGAAGCAGAGACAGACTCCCAGGATCCACCCGGCAAGCTCACTAGAGGTGATGCTCTGCCCATCTGGAGCATTGCTCCATTGCAACTGGAGCCATTTTTTAGCACCTGAGGCAGAGGCCATGGAGCCATTCTTAGCACCAGGGGCCAACTCGCTATAATCTAGCCTTGGCTGCAGGAGGGGAAGAGAAGAGAAGAGAAGAGAAGAGAAGAGAGAGAGAAGCAAGAGGAGTGGAGAAGCAGATGGGCAATTCTTCTGTGTGCCCTGACCAGGAATTGAACCCAGGACATCTACACACCAGGGTGACACTCTACAACTGAGCCAACTGGCCAGGGCCAGGACATTCTTGATATCAGGGTACAAACTCCTTCAAGAATCTGATAAAAGCTATAAACTCCTTCCAGAAAATGCTCCTGACAGAATTCTAGGAAAGAGTTCATAGACCCCTTGAGCACCATTCACAGACCCCAATTTTAAGAATGCTGATTTAGAGATACCAGTAAACAAAAAACATAAAAATATAGTTTACCTGTATAAAAATAATTCAATTATAGTTACTTAAACAAATAACTTTCCATACCATGTGGTATAGTACCTGTTTTGCTTATAATGATACCAAATTGGGGCCTGACCAAGCGGTGGCGCAGTGGATAGAGCGTTGGACTGGGATGCAGAGGATCCAGGTTCGAGACCCTGAGGTCGCCAGCTGGAGCGCAGGCTCATCTGGTTTGAGCAAAAAGCTCACCAGCTTGGACCCAAGGTCGCTGGCTCGAGCAAGGGGTTACTCTGTCTGCTGCAGACCCACGGTCAAGGCACATATGAGAAAGCAATCAATGAACAACTAAGGTGTTGCAATGTGCAACGAAAAGCTAATGATTGATGCTTCTCATCTCTCCATTCCTGTCTGTCTGTCCCTATCTATCGCTCTCCCTGACTCTCTCTCTGTCTCTGTAAAAAAAAAAAAAAATGGTTAAGATACCAAATTGGCTTTGCTATAAACCTAATTTGGTTATAAAACTAAACTGTTGATTCAGTCTCCATATTTATTATTTGTTGTTCATATGGCACAGCATTGTCTATTGACAACTTTATTTTTTTGACAGAGACAGAGAAAAGGACAGATAGGAACAGTCAGACAGGAGGGGAGAGAAATGAGAAGGATCAGTTCTTCATTATGGCACCTTAGTTGTTCATTGATTTCTTTCTCTATATGTCTTGACCAGCAGAGCCAGTGACCCTTGCTCAAGCCAGCAACCCTGGGATGATATTAATGATTCCACACTCCAGCCAGCGACCCTATGCTCAAGCTGGTGAGCCCACGCTCAAGCCGGCAACCTCAGGGTTTTGAACCTGGGTCCTCTGCGTCCCAGTCTGATGCTCTATCCACTGTGCCACCGCCTGGTCAGACTATTGGTAACTTAAATGGAAAAATTAGAGAGACTGTTTCTTAAGAGCTAGTATTCTGCCTCCACGGTTTCATCTGTTGAAATAAGTATTTCCCAGGTTGGAAATTGTGTGCTCTTATGGAATAAACGGTTCCATAAGGAGAGAGAGGCTGCGAGGTGGAGTGGAAAGTGTTCAGGTTTCCCAAGAGAGACCTGGGTTAGAATCCCAGCCCCTTCACCACTTGCTAGAGTTCTACCTTAGCAAGCTCTTGAAGCCCTGGCCTTCACTAACTTCATCAATTAAATGGGAGTAGGAATACCTGCTGAAGGGGTTTCTATGAAGATTAGGGACAATGCCAACAAAGCGCTCAGGCTGTAGTAGATGTTAAATACTGATGTCACGATGATGGTGAGTCCCTTCGTGTTACACAACAGCAGCTATGTTGCCCGGGACTCCCAAGGTCATATAATCAAACTGACATAAGATTCCTGAGTTCAGAGGACAACTGCTTACTCTGTTGGAGGGAGCAGCAAATGTCAAAGGTTGCTAACTATTGACAGCACCTTTGGGAAGCCAGGGAGCCAGACTAGAGGTAATGATTTGTCTTGCCTTTGATAGTCCATTGAAGCATGACTTCTGAATGGCGCTTTGGTGGGTTTTCAGGAGGCCAATGTAGTATCTAAGGTTTTAAAATTGAGAACTAACACAAGCAAGGGAAAACCAGTTCAATAACATCCTTTCCTTCCTTACTACTAGCTTCCTTGTCTTTTCTTTCTCTGGCTTAGTGAATACCAACACAAGGACTCATACATCTTCTGACAGTTTCCTATTTCCCCCAAGAATATAGGTTCACGTCTGTGTAAGTGCCATCACCTTCCCTGACTCCTCTGGGAAGAAGGGAAACATGGTATGAGTCACGTCCACCAATTTTCAGGCCAACGTGCCAAGCATTCAGTGGACGTCAGTGTGGTCTGATGGCAAAAGTAGTGGTCAGGACTCAGGGCATCTGGATCCGGTCCTTATCACCATTTCTGAATCCATATGGAAAGGGCCAATAGCTCTGCTTTAGTTTCCTCACTTGTAAAGTGCATCGAGTTGGCCTTGGGTGTGCACAAGCTTTGCTCACACTTGTGGAAAGCGGTGATCCTGTCACGAGGACGAACGGATACTTGGCCTCTGCTGGGGATGCACTGGACTGGCGGAGGCGCAGCCCACTGGGAACCGAGAGTTGCGCGCGCAGCGTTTCCCCCTTCCTCCGGAACTCAGCGTCTCCGTTGCCGAGGGAACGGGGGCGCCGCGCTTTCTGGCGCAGTCGCAGTCGCGGCGCCTTGCAGCTGTCATGGCGGAGGCCGTCTGGAACACTGACACCGGGGAGGCTGTGTATCGTTCCCGAGACCCCGTGCGCAACTTGCGCCTCCGGTAGTCGCACCGTCCCGGAGCCCTGTGCTTTTATGCTCTCAGATAATTCGAGCTGAGCTTCACTTCTTAGTGTTCGGCAGCCCTCATTCCCACTTACAGCTCTGCTCTGTGCCTCCGCGATCTCCCCACCGCGCCCTCACTACCCCGCACCGTCTTCACGCACAGCTTCCAGCCCCCACCCCGGTACCCCTCCCCAGGTTCCTCGGAGTCCTGTGTCCCCATTACGGCCCCTCATCCTCACTCTTCCTTAGGACCCCGCGCCCCGCTCACACCCCTCAGTTGCGTGTACCCCGCACACCTTGGGACCCCACCCTCTTCTGTGTTTCCCCCATCTTTGCTTCGTGTTCATCTCCTGGCTGTGGGTCTTTTAACGAGTATTTGGGGCTTCTCTTTCCCTAACAGAGTCCACCTGCAACGAATTACATCAAGGAACTTCTTCCATAACCAGCCTGCTGCCCAGCGCGGGAAGGACCTCATAGACTTGGCCACATTCAGGCCTCACCCAACCTCTAGTGGGTGTATGGTGGTGACCTGCACCCTTAGGTGTCAGCGCAGGGCCTACGGTGGTAGTTACGTATTAAGACAGAATAGAACCAGGGCTGTGGTCTCAGAAAAGGCACAGAGAGGTTGGGTTCCTTGCCCAGGGTCACGTGGCTGGTAAACGTTGAAGCCATGGTTTGATTAGGCCACTTTAACTGCCATATTATGTTGCATATGGAATTTGAATAAGGCATGATTCCTGCCTCAAGATTTTTATCTTAATTGTGGTTAAATGTAGTGACATAATAAATACCATACTTTAGATATGTTATACATTTTCCTGGCAACCTAAATTCTATTTGTGGCCTTTTTTTTCCCCTAAGGGAAAAATATTCTCTAAGTTCTAAGTACCCACAGAAACACTTTTAAAAACAATTTTAAAATTTGGGTCTGCTTGAAAAATGTGCATATTAACATCAACTGGGCTCCTGCAGTTTTGCTAGTCTGGGAAGGCAGGGGAGTGAGCAGGAGAGGACAGTGTGCTTGTGTTAGGCCTCTAGTCTCTCTGCTTTTGTTTCCGTTAAAAAATAGCCCTGGGCAAGAGTGTGGGCTGGTGGGTTGTGAAACGTGTCTCTGAACAAGGCATGCTCAGCCAGGAGTGTATTAGGTTTGGTTCATTACTTATGTGCCTCTCTTTTTCTCTCCTGATACAGTGTTTGTGATTCTAGATCTGTGGCTTCAGGAATAGTAAAGATAAATATGCCAGGGTTCATTTTAATCAAATGTAGACAGTTGGGATTGGGAAAGAGCTATTCGGCCTAGATCTAAATTTCAGCTACTGACATGGAATTAGATCAAATAATTCCTACAAGGCCTGTCTTCCTTTTATTCAAATTAGAGTAGTGATTCAAACTTCTTGGGTCTCAATCTTGGCTTCTGTACATCCACAGTCTCCCCAAACTTTGTCTAGAGTGAGTACTTAATACATCACTGAACTCCAGCTGGTTTTGTGGCAAATATAAGAGCAGGGGCTTTGATTAAACTAACCACAGAGCCAGAAGTGGTGCTGGTTTGGCTCAAACATTGCTCGTCCTGTTGTCTTTGGAGGTGGACACCGCCCAGATGAAGATGAAGAGGAGGAGGTCTTGATTGGGTGGCAGGAGAAGCTCTTCAGCCAGGTGAGCCCATGTCGTTTGTCTGCTCAGTCTACTTTCTCCTGGTTCACTGGTTCACCCCCACCTAGCTGGTGGGCAGGGAAAGATGTTCATACAGACTGCCAAACCAATTTCCAGAAAGCTTATTGCACTTTATTCTTCCTGCTATTGTGTTAACAAGGGCAGTGTGGCATAGTAACTGCCGTTACCCAGTTTTATGATCCTGGGTGAGGCACTTCTCCCCTCTGGGCCACATGCCATCTCTAACAGCATCACTCTGGCTCCTTTCGGCGCTTACATCCTTTGAATCCCCTGCCCTCCATTAGTTTAGGTAGTGGAGAGCTGGCTACAAAAACATGTCAGATTATATCAGCTCTGTCCAACAGTTATGGGAACAAAAGTCTGACACAGTACAGTAGCTCTCACTTTCCTTGTGACCTCAGTTTGAAGTAGATCTGTACCAGAATGAAGCCGCCTGTCAGAGCCCATTGGATCATCAGTACCATCAAGACATCCTGAAGCTGGAGGAGTCGGGTAGAAGGAAGAACCGACGGATCTTTACCTACACCGACTCGGACAGATACACCAATTTGGAGGAGGTATTGTTCTTTCCGAGGTCCCATGGCTTCCTTCTCCTTTACCTCCCTGAGCTTTCTGGCCTTGCTGGGTCCTGTGTGTTAAATCAGGAGCCTGCTAAGGGGTGACAGAGAGCCTGTCTAGGAACTGCGCTGTAGCAGAGTGGGCACAGTCTACGGGAGGAGTGGCTCCTGCTCCCTCCTCCACCGCTGGAGAGCCTGGGGGAGCTGGCGGAGCCTCTAAGGGGAGGCTTGCAGGCTGCAGACAGGGAGAAGCAGCCACTGGGCTCGACATCCTCCATGCCTCATGAGATGACAGGGGGATGGAGTCGAGAACCATTTTCAACCTTTGTCATCTCACGGAACTCATAAACTAATTGCTAAAAGTTTGCAGCCACTAAAAAATATTTTTTGCTGATCTGACAAAAAAAATAAAGGTACAATTTGATTATTCACACTGGACAGATATTGTTGTATTGGCTGTTGTCATTTTTTTTATTTGACAGTCTAAGGGAAAAGAGGTCAGTGCCCTTGACTGAATAGTCAGCCCTTGCATGTTTCAAAAAGTATTGCGGCAAACCGGTTGAAAATCACTAATCTAGATAAAAATTCACCATGGGATTCAGCCCAAGCTCTGAGTGTATGGGTTTGAGAAGTTCGGTGCAGCCAATGGCGTTTGTCCTCAGTTTACCTCAAGTACGCCAACACACCCTGGTGGACTTGTTTAACATTGTTTTTTAGTCCCTGATGGGATCTGTCTTCTCAGTGAGATTTTAACCCCTTTGAGGGATGGTAGAGCCGCTATTTTCTGATTTTTGTCTACAACCTTGTAGATCTCTGCAAGGAACAGTTGTTCAAAGTGAGTGTTTTTTGGAAGGTTGATGCTTTTATTAGGAAAGCTGTGGGTTGGGGACATATAAAATCTGGGTTGTCTGTTTTGGGAAAGTGAATAAAATTACAGTTAGTGCTTGGTTCCCTGGTAAGCATTTTCCACAGAATATTTGTGTCTCGTTTGGGATCTCTTAACTATCTAGTTAATGTCAACAGCTACCAGGCAAACTCGCCCAACTTTTTGTTGGTACATGCTCAGAAATAGTAGGCTCATTTTCATGTTAGCACAAATGAGCTCATTTCTGAAGGTTAATATGCTGAAACCTTAGGGCACATCAGGAAGTAGTGGGACTCTAACCTTCGGCTTGCTTGTGCCTTGCTGCCTCCATTAGCATGTGTTTTGTGGGTACTTTTAGGTTCAGGTCCCGGACGAGGTTTCAGAAGGAAGACTTCCCTTTGGGGCCTTGGTCCTGGGTGGCCCTGACCAGCTGGGTCACACAGGGCTGCTCTCTTTTCCCAGCACTGTCAGAAAATGACCACTGCGACCAAGGAGCTGCCATCGTTCTTGGTCGAGCGAATGGCGAATGTCAGGCGGCGACGGCAGGACAGGCGGGGGACGTGAGTGCATGTGGGCGTGGGGCTGTGCACGTGGGGGGCTGTGTGTCCTCCCATGCCACTGCTCACGGCATGGCCACCCACTCAGGCTTCCACAGTAGACCTCCACCTGGGCGTGCTCCCCCATGTTCCCTCCTTCAGGCTCTTCAGGGGGTACCAGGCAAGTGACCCTTCCTGTGGTGTCTCCCAGGGAGGGTGGCATCCTCAAGTCACGAATTGTCACCTGGGAACCGTCAGAAGAGTTCATCAGGAACAACCATGTCATCAACACCCCTCTTCAGACGATGTACATCATGGCAGACCTGGGGCCCTATGGGAAGTGAGTGCAGCTCCTCACTACCAGCCCAGATCCGCCTCCTTGTCTCCTCCCATCACCGTCTCCTCCTATCACTAGCTCCCCACCACCACCTCCCCCCCAGCGTCTCCCCCCATCACTAGTCCCCCCCACCGTCTCCCTCCCCCACCGTCTCCCCCCCACCGTCTCCCCCCACCGCCGTCTCCCCCCACCGCCGTCTACCCCTCATCGCCGTCTCCCCCTCATCGCCGTCTCCCCCCACCACCGTCTCCCCCCACCATCGTCTCCCCCCCACCGTCTCCCCCTCATCACCATCTCCCCCTCATCGCCATCTCCCCCCACCATATACCCCCCCACCGCCGTCTCCCCCCACCGCCGTCTACCCCTCATCGCCGTCTCCCCCCACCACCGTCTCCCCCCACCATCGTCTCCCCCCCACCGTCTCCCCCTCATCGCCGTCTCCCCCCACCATATACCCCCCCACCGCCGTCTCCCCCCACCGCCGTCTCCCCCTCATCGCCGTCTCCCCCTCATCACCGTCTCCCCCCACCATCGTTTCCCCCCACCGTCTCCCTCTCATCGCCGTCTCCCCCCACCGCTGTCTCCCCCCACCACCGTCTCCCCCCACCGCTGTCTCCCCCCACCGCTGTCTCCCCCCCATCACCATCTCCCTCCTGTTGTGGTTAGCCTAGGAGCTGTGGTTGGCAAACCACGGCTCATGAGCCACATTCAGCTCTTTGGCCAGCTTAGGAGTACCCTAATTAAGTTAATAACAATGTACCTACCTATATAGTTTAAGTTTAAAAAATTTGACTCTCAAAGGAAATTTCAATCATTATACTGTTGATATTTGGCTCTGTTGACTGATGAGTTTGCCGACCAGGGCCTAGGGTATCTGGGAGGGACGGGCCTTTTCTTCTTTTTGTTCCGCTTGGTGGTCCTCAGAGGAGAGTGTTTTACTGTGATAATTCTCACTTCTGCCTCTGTCTTCTCCCCTAATGTGGTCTGACTCCCCCTTCCTCTCCCTGGAAGTGGGACCGGTGATCCTGAGCCTTGTTCATTCTGGTTTCTAGGCTTGGCTATAAGAATTATGAACATGTCCTCTGTACCCTGAAGGTGGACAGCAATGGTGTGATCACAGTGAAGCCGGATTTCACTGGCCTCAAAGGACCCTACCGGTGAGGAGAGAAAGGGGGTGGGGCTGGCATGTCTTCCCTTGGCTTCACTTCTTGCCCCTAGCTGAGGAGATGTGCAGAAATACTTGCAAACCCCCAGGTGGTGGTTCATGTTCTATTCCGGGTCATTGACCCCTAGGATACTGGGGATCCTGTTCTCAGAAAATGTGTCACTACACCAATTCAAAAGCAATAACTCTAGCAGTGTAGTTAAGTGAAAGTACTTCTCTGCGCTGCTGAGCATAGGAACTGGCGGCAACGGGGTGAGCTGAACTCAGCCGGGTCTTCTGGGCGCTGTGTTTTCATTTCTCCGTCCTGGAATAACAGAAGCATAAATTAGAAGTTCTCGAGATACCCCTGTTCGTTCCTTAGGTCAGAGAACCGGGTGCCAGGGATGTCACGCTTCACGGTTGCACCGTGACTTTGAGGCAGAAACGGGCCCAGACCCTACCCTCTCCGAGTCTGGTCCGGCGCCCTTGCTTTGCCGTTTTGTTTCCGTCTCCCAGTCACTCCGTCCATCATAGTCATTCCATCCTGTAAAGGAGGCGTGTGGCCAGCGGTGGCTCAGCCCCAGGCTAGAGCTGGAGGGCCCCTCTCTTGTTAGAGCTGGTCGCTGCGTGGCTTTGACCTTACAGAATCGAGAGCGAGGGGGAGAAGCAGGAGCTGTGGAGGTACACCATCGACAACGTGTCCTCCCTTGCGCAGCCGGAGGAGGAGGCGCGGGAACAGCGCGTGTTCAAGGACGTAAGAGCGCACTGACCCTGAGTACCGTGAGGGCAGGGTGTGGGGGGGTGAGCCCCAGAGCCTGAGGGGGTGAGCCCCAGAGCCTGAGGGGGTGAGCCCCAGCGCCTGGGGAGGTGAGCCCCAGCACCTGGGGGGGGTGAGCCCCAGCGCCTGGGGAGGTGAGCCCCAGCACCTGGGGGGGGTGAGCCTCGGCACCTGGGAGCTGAGACCGAGTCCAAGACCGATGTCAGCAGCTGCGGGGTCTGTTCTTTATGCCTCTTGAAGTAGGAAGCATCGCTGACATACCAGACCCAAGTTTTGATCATATTAGAGCGTCATCATCAGAGCATTTATTTGAGCACTTCCCGTGCTCTGGGTTAGGTATCTGACATACTTTATTTCATTTAGACTGTACGACGACTCTTTGAGGTACATACTTTCGTTGCTACCACTTATAAGTGAGGACACTGAGACTGAACAGCCCAGTAGTCTGCCCAGGGTCACGTATGTCCCAGGACCGTCCACCCCCCGCTGCTTCCCTTTGAAATGTCCGTGGCTGGGACGCCAGGCCTCCAGCGCGTGTGGCATCTCCCATTACCGCTTTCCTTCCCCCGTTCAGAACTGAACCCTAGTCTGGCGTGGGTCACATCTTGGGTTCTGGTCAGAACTGAACCCTGGTCTGGCGTGGGTCACATCTTGGGTTCTGGTTTGGTTCCCTTCCACAGCTCTATGGCCGGCACAAGGAGTACCTCAGCAGTCTTGTGGGCACCGACTTTGAGATGGTGAGTGCTGGGCACCCCACAGGCTGTGAGCCAGTCAGCCAGGGCCTCTGACTGTGGCTGGTAACAGTACCTCTTTTTTTTTTTTAATTTTTATTTATTTATTTATTTATTTATTTATTTATTTATTACAGAGACAGAGAGTGAGTCAGAGAGAGGGATAGACAGGGACAGACAGACAGGAACAGAGAGAGATGAGAAGCATCAATCATTAGTTTTTCATTGCGTGTTGCAACACCTTAGTTGTTCATTGATTGCTTTCTCATATGTGCCTTGACCGCGGGCATTCAGCAGACCGAGCAACCCCTTGCTGGAGCCAGCGACCTTGGGTTCAAGCTGGTGGGCTTTTCCTCAAACCAGATGAGCCCGCACTCAAGCTGGTGACCTCGGGGTCTCGAACCCGGGTCTTCTGCATCCCAGTCCGACACTCTATCCACTGCGCCACCTCCTGGTCAGGCTGGTAACAGTACCTCTTAAAGGTCCCGAGACTACCCTTCAGTGTCAGAGGAAGTCAAGCAGCACACGGAGGATGGTCCCTGTTAATGTTCTTAAAACATTGTGTGTTGATATAGAACAGTTACTGCGCAGGAAAAGGGCTCTCAGGGGCACACATGCTGCGGCAGCTCTTTCTGGGGAGAGCGTGGGACTGTGGATGGTAGATGGTATTGGGTGGTGAGAGCGATGCTTCAGGGATGTTTACTTTTAATTCTCTAAGCTTAGGTAGTTTTGAATTTTTTCAGTGGCCATGCATGCATGTATCACTTTATAACTAATTTAAAAAATAAATATAAAGATGAGAAATGCCACCCTCACTTCACGTGGATATTTTCCTGAGGGCCTCGTAGAGAGGGGAGGGGTGTCACTTCTGTGTGTCAAATAGTTTGGCTCTCTGAAAACAAAACAAAACAGTGGAGGTCAGTTATTTTATGCTCCTGTTCTTTGTGTCCCCTCATTCCAGGAGTTCCATTTCTAGATCTGAAACACGGCTAAAACAACCCACTGGTCTCTGCCCACCTCCAAAAAATTAACTTTCATTATATTTATATTGCATTCGTAACAGATGGCCAGTGGCAAAAAGTTAGGTAGGATAACTACACAGATAGCCCAAACGGGAAAGCCCCTCGCTTCCTGACCTCAGCCGTTGAAAGGGAACAGAGCTCCCGGCTCCCAGCACGCCCACAGGACAGCTGTTACAGCTTCCTGTGGCTGTTCTTCTAAATCTCCCATATTGTGATGCCCCCCCATTTAAATTATGTACTTTTTTTCTACATTACGCATTTTAGATGTTTTAGGAAACAGACCTGTGAAGTGGCAGGGTAGGGAAGAAAGACATTAGTGCCATATCCTGTCAGAACTGCCGGGGATTTGTGGACAGACCGGCCGGAGAAGTGGCCATTCCCGCACACCCCTAATCTTTCCTGCTTCTCTCTCCCTTAGACTGTCCCGGGTTACCTCCGGCTCTTTGTAAACGGAGAGGTAGGTAAGTGTCTTGCTGGACAGAGAGCTCTTGTGCTTGGTCAGGTGCCCTGATGGAGCTGTGAAGTAATCCACCCGGCCCAGGGGGAGCCTGGGCTTGTCTCAGCACTTGGGAGACTCAGCCAGGAGTCTTCCCTGGAAACACAAGAGAGTTCCTGGCCTCGAGGGACTTTCTTCCAGAAGTGTATGGACCCTTTAGGACTGGGTGGGTGTCAAAGGGAGATAGGAGAATCAGAAAAATTATTTCTTGCTTTCTTAGTTTCAGCCCAAGGCTATGAGTATGACAATATCTACGTCCACTTCTTTTTGGAGTTACCAACTACTAGTAAGTAACATTCATAAGTCTCTCTTTTTATATCCATTCTGAAAGTTTTCTACAGGCATTTGGTCAGGCCTCCTTCCCTGCTCCTGCTCTATGAAACTTATTGTTCTTTTCTTTTCTTTCTTTTTTTTAATTTAGTGAGAGGAGAGGAGGCAGACAGATTCCTAAATGCACACAGACTGGGACAGACCCAGCAAGCCCCCTAGGGGGCACTGCTCTGCCCATCTGGGGCATTGCTCCATTGCTCAGCAACTGAGCCCTTCTTAGTGCCTGAGGCTGAGGCCATGGAGCCATCCTCAGTGCTCAGGCCAACTTGCTCCAATGGAGCCTTGACTGCAGGAGGGGAAGAGAGAGAGAGAAGGGAGAAGGGAAGCAGATAGGCGCTTCTTCTATGTGCCCTGGCTGGGAATCAAACCTGGTATATCCACATGTCAGGCTGATATTCTACCATTGAACTAACTGGCCAGGGCCTGTTATTGTCCTTTTCAGGGCCATCGATCAATTGTCCTTTATAGGGCCGTCGATCACTTCCAAGCTGTCAAACCCTGTGGTGACTTCTCTGCTTTCCCCTTACTCGACCTCTTAGAACCATGTGAAATGCTCACTTGTCCTCACTCGTACCCTTCTCTTGGCTTATGGCTCCATGCTTCTCTTTCCTCTCTTTTTGGTAGGTCATCAGCTTCTTTGGCTAATTCCTCAGCTTCTGTCCATCTGAAGCTATTTGAGTATCCAAGGCTGGGCCTTTTCAGGGCCACTTCCTGTGTCTGGAACCCTTTCTGTTAAATCTTTGTACAACCGGTTCTTCTAGAGCAGCGGTTCTCAACCTGTAGGTCGCGACCCCAGTGGGGGTCGAACGACCAAAACACAGGGGCCGCCTAAAGCCATTGGAAAATACATATTTATTATATAATACATTTTTAAATAAAATATGTATTTCCGATGGCTTTAGGCGACCCCTGTGTTTTGGTCGTTCGACCCCCGCCGGGGTCGCGACCCACAGGTTGAGAACCACTGTTCTAGAGTTTAGGTCTCAGCCCAAGTGTCACCTCTGAGAGGTCCTCCCTCACCACTCCACCCAAACGAGCCTCCGGGTCACTCATTCCGTCACCCGTTTTAGTGTTGGTGCAGCAGGGATCACTACCTGCTGGTCTCCTGTTGGTTGGTCAGCTCCCTCCCATAGAGCGTTAGGTCCATGGGAGACGGCAGTCTTTTCCATCTGATCACCGAGATACCCCACTGACTGGGCAGAGCATAGAGTAGACACTCAGGAAATGTTAAGTGAATGATTGTGTGAGTGAGCGCACGCGTGGATGAAGGAGCTTGGTCTGTTCTCAACACTTGCCCTCCTCCCAGGGAAACTGACGAGGTATCGCCTTTGGCTTTCAGAGTGGTCGGGCCCAGCGTCGCAGCAGCTGTCGGGAGTGACACAGACCTGTGCCACCCGGTCCCTGGGAACGGTATGGAGAGCGAGAGGGAGCGCCTGGAAGGGGGCAGGACTCAGCTCCTGGGCGGCACCTGAGGAGTTCACAGGCCAACAGCCACGCCCTCTGGGGACATTCCAAGTTGGGCCCAGCCCTCCTGGGGGCGCTGTGGGGCTGCTTCATCCCCGGCCCTCCTGGGGGCGCTGTGGGGCTGCTTCATCCCCGGCCCTCCTGGGGGCGCTGTGGGGCTGCTTCATTCCCGGCCCTCCTGGGGGGCGCTGTGGGGCTGCTTCATCCCCGGCCCTCCTGGGGGGCGCTGGGGGGCTGCTTCATCCCCGGCCCTCCTGGGGGCGCTGTGGGGCTGCTTCATCCCCGGCCCTGCTGTGGGGCTGCTTCATCCCCGGTCCTCCTGGGGGCGCTGTGGGGCTGCTTCATCCCCGGCCCTCCTGGGGGCGCTGTGGGGCTGCTTCATCCCCGGCCCTCCTGGGGGCACTGTGGGGCTGCTTCATCCCCGGCCCTGCTGTGGGGCTGCTTCATCCCCGGTCCTCCTGGGGGGCGCTGGGGGGCTGCTTCATCCCCGGCCCTCCTGGGGGCGCTGTGGGGCTGCTTCATCCCCGGCCCTCCTGGGGGCGCTGTGGGGCTGCTTCATCCCCGGCCCTCCTGGGGGCGCTGTGGGGCTGCTTCATCCCCGGCCCTCCTGGGGGCGCTGTGGGGCTGCTTCATCCCCGGCCCTCCTGGGGGCGCTGTGGGGCTGCTTCATCCCCGGTCCTCCTGGGGGCGCTGTGGGGCTGCTTCATCCCCGGCCCTCCTGGGGGGCGCTGTGGGGCTGCTTCATCCCCGGCCCTCCTGGGGGCGCTGTGGGGCTGCTTCATCCCCGGCCCTCCTGGGGGCGCTGGGGGGCTGCTTCATCCCCGGCCCTCCTGGGGGGCGCTGTGGGGCTGCTTCATCCCCGTCCTCCCACTGCTATTGTGAGACTGGGAGCAGCTTGTAACTGGGTGTCCCTTTGCCTCAGCCTCTTTCCTACCTGCGGTGACAGGTTTTCTTTTTCCCTGGTGAAGGTGACCTCGTCGTTGGCCACAGGGAAAATAAATCTCGGGTGAAGCCTTGCCTACCCCGTGACACCGAGTATAACGTGACACTTCTCTTTTTCAGGACAAAGTGGCCTACTTCTCCTATCCATTCACGTTTGAGGCCTCCTTCCTCCACGAGGATGAGTCAGCTGGTGAGTGGCTCAGCAGTCGGTCCGAGGCCCTGGGTCTCCCCGGGCGGGGCCCCCTCCCCGCGAAGCCCTGTGACCTGTGACCCGCCACTTCTCTCACCTTCCCCCAGAGGCTCTCCCGGAGTGGCCTGTGCTCTACTGTGAGGTCCTGTCCCTGGACTACTGGCAGCGGTACCGCGTGGAAGGCTACGGGGCTGTGGTGCTGCCTGCCACCCCAGGTGACCTCTTGTCCCTGCCCTCATGTGGCCCACCTGCCCCAGCACCTAAACAAGACAAACACTTCCAGAAGGTTCAACCGCTTCCAGTGAGAAGTAGGGATAGTTAGGGGTCAGGAGCATTAATGGGCAGATTCCTTGCTGCTATTGAGGGATGTCCCCTCCAGGAGAGGCAGTGAGGGAAAGGACAGCTGACCTGGGGCACCCAGCGCCCGTGTGTGTCTGCCATCTGCCTCGGCGCCTCTGCTTGGACCCGCAGCCTTCAGGGAGAAACTGCGTGGCATAGCGGCCGGTATTTATTTAAACAATAGCCACCATTCCTTATTGTGTGCTACGCGCTTCTCTCTGATTCCCCCAGCTCCTCTGGGAGGTTGAGGTGGTGGTGGTATTTCCACTTGACTAGATGAGAAGAAGGCAGAGAGGTTAAGACACTTCACCTGGGTCCACAGGTAATAGCGGGCAGCACTGAGATTTGAGTTTCTGTCTGGTTGACTTCCAAACAGGTGCCCTAACTACTACCCTGGTGGTCCTCCCCAGAGGTCAGACTGCCACCAGAACAGTGCTGTGGTGACCAGGCCAGGGTCATCGCTGGGGAGTCAGCAAGGGCCGCTGCCCTTTCTGGCCCCGGCCTCACTTCCTCTTCCTGCCCAGGCTCACACACCCTGACGGTGCCCACCTGGAGACCCAGGGAGCCTGGCACGGTGGCTGAGCTGAGGCGGTTTTTCATCGGAGGGTCTCTGGAGCTGGAGGACCTCTCGTACGTGCGCATTCCGGGAACCTTCAAGGTGATGTTTGTCTCTGGGGACACTCCGTGCTGGGCCCTTGCACTCCCATCTGCTCTGTAGAAGGTGGGCTTGGGCTAAGGCCTCTTATTGTTCATCACGTCATTATTAGCCACTTCCTTCCTGCTGCTCACGCTGAAAGTCATAGCCACATTTTGAAGCGGGCGTAGATGTCCACGCTGCTCTCCTAGGAGGTCTCCGGGAAGCAGTCTGCTGGAGATCTCCCCTGGCCCCCAGCCCCTCCCCCAGCCCATCGCTGAGGTCTCAGGCGGACGCGGGGAGGGTAGGCAGGAAGCTTGTGGGAGGGTTTGTTCTCAGTGAGGTTGGAATGTTCCCTGCTGTGCGGTCGGGAGCCCAGTGTTAGCCTGGAGGTGATAGTCTGGGTGCTGGAATGAGGTGTCCCCAAAAGAATGTTCTCCCTAAGAATGGGGATAGGAATGGGAGCGAGGCCAGCGTGGCGCCCGGTCCCGCAACAGCGGAAGCCTGACGCCGTCTAACTGCGCCGCAGGGGGAGCGCCTGAGCCGCCTCGGGCTCCGCACGGAGACCACGGGGAGCGTCACCTTCCGCTTGCACTGTCTGCAGCAGTCCCGGTGAGTGAGCCTGGCCCTCGGCCTTGGGGCTCCTGACCCCTGGGCCGGAGAGTCACCGGGCCACGCGGCACGCTCCCCTGCAGGGCCTTCATGGAGTCGAGTTCTCTCCGGAAGAGGATGCGGAGTGTGTTGGACCGTCTGGACGGATTTAGCCAGCAGAGTTCCATTCACAACGTGCTGGGTAGGCGCCCCCGCCCCCCAGCGGCCACCCAGGGTTCAGTGGGCCGTGGTCGCCCCCAGCATAGTAGCTGACCGCTGTGTTCGCTTCCCTCTCAGAGGCCTTCCATCGCGCCCGGCGCCGCATGCAGGAGGCCCGGGAAAGCCTTCCCGAGGACCTGGTGAGCCCCTTGGGAGCCATGGTCTCCTAGCCTGCTGCGGCCCTCTCCCTCCGTGCGGGCGTAAGAGACAAGTGACAAGTGACAGCTGAGGCCGGTGCTCTCCGCCACCTCCTCCTCTTTCTGGTCAGAGACCCGCCGGGACCGGAAGAGTTAGAAAATCCCCAGGCTGTCTCCTCTGCCTCGTCTAATGCAGGGTCTTCCCCTTGCCATGTGTCAAGAAAGCCAGAGACCCTGCGGCCCACCCTCCTATTTCAGCCCCTGCAAGTGGGCGTCACAACCAGACATTTCTCGGCCTGAGGCTGGTGTGGGGTGGCCCCATAGCAGTCCTGTCCTTGACGCAGCCTCTTGCCTGGCCTGCCTCAGTGTCAGCTGCAGTGGGCTGCAGGTACCCACTTCTCCACAACCTCTTTACAAGTGGAGGCCAAGAAAGGAGGAAAGAGGTTTTAAGTTCCCAGCTCAGGATCTCGGCCTCTTCTCTCCGGGGCGACCTCGTCCCACTGCTCGAGGCTTGTTGTGTTTGAGATACAACTATTTCTGGAGCAAATGAAAGCTGAAGACATGCCCAGTCCTCTCTGCTAGTTGGGTGGTATCTTTTATTGTGTTTTTTATACATAAAAGATTTTTATACTGACTGATGTTCCGTTGGCTGTTTTCTGCTCAGGTCGCGGGTGTGGTTGAGGTGTTCACCCATGGGTCCCCTAGTGCTGCACCCTACCCCTTTTCTGCTTTTTTCTACTCAAGAGTGGTTCTTGTGATTCTCTTAACGCAGCCCCCAGGAGAGGCTGAGAGGGCAGTGCCAGCTGTGTCTTAGCAGCAGTCCTGAACAGCTGCAGCAAAGCCTGGAACGAGGGCGCGCCCTCCCCGGCCGCCTGGGAACCAGCTCCTGCCCTCAGCAGTGCTTCACTGGCAGAAGCAGGGCGTGCTGCCCAGCCTGCAGGCCCCCGGGGAGGATTGGGGTGGCTAGAGGCTGGGGCGGGGTGGTCTGCCAGTCCTGGGCAGAGGTCAGGGACGGGCTGGGAAATCTAAGAAACTGGCTGGAACCTTCCAGGTCACTTCCTGCGTAGGCCTTGAGACCTCCTTGCTGGGCTGGCCGGGGGGTCGTTGCTGCTGGGCCCCCTGGCTCTCCCAACCCAAGAGCCAGCTCTGAGCTGCAGCCAGCCGATCATCAGCAGGATGTGTGCTGGGGGGGGTGGGGGGTGGGGGGAGGTGAACAGGTTCCCTGGCTCCAAGGGCAGAGGCTTGGGATGGAGTCCTGTGGAAGCAGCAGAAGTGGACATGTGAGGACCCTGCTGGGCATCCAGAGGTGACGTGGTCTCAGGGTGTTGACAGCTAGGCTGAGACTAGCTGGTCCTTCCTAATCGCCTCACCACCAAGTCCTCAGCCCTGGGTGGGCTTACCTATCAGCCCGGAGCTAGCGTCCTGGGAAGCCACTAGGAAAGAGTACCCTGCCCCGAGTGACAGGTTCTGTTGTCCCTGCTTAGAGGCTCAAGAGGACTCGGCCATCCCGTCTGGGGAAGGTGAGGGCCTGACGCGGCCCAGGGCTCCCGGGGCAGTGCCTCCTCTTACCTGCGAAGCCTCACTTGCCCGCCCAGGCTGACAGGTTCAACCCGCGGATGGAGCTGCAGCTCACAAAGCCCTGGGGGTAGGTGTTGGCCCTGAAGATGTCCCTTGAAACGGTGGTGATCCCGGTATTGTCACACACGATTCGAGACAAGGAAATCTGGCTCAGGGCCTTGCGCTGTCTCTTGGTGAAAACACCTTTTTTCTGCCACCAGAACCTTCCAAAACAGTCAAGAGATGTGGGTGAGGGTGGGGGACGTAACAAGTAATAGAGCACCCGTGGTGAGGTACACGATTTCATTCAGTTCTCACAGAATTCCTGCAAAATGGGTATTATTCCCATTTTATAAATGAAGAAACCAGTTCAGCGGTCAAGTAAATTGCCCAGCATTAAATGCACAGTAGTTTAAGTGGCCAGGGTGGATTTGGACCTAGGTAAAGGCCAACTCCAAATAAGAAATCAGCTCTTAAACCAGAACCTTATTGGAGGTCCACTGTGTTTTCTGGGGTCCTGTGGTCTGGAACAGCAAGGCTGGGAAGTCTCTCGCCCGGGTTCAAGGTGCCTCCAGCCCAGGCGACATCAGCCTTCCTGGGTCAGTTGTCTCTCCCCGCCTGACCAAGCTCTCCAGGAAACGCCTGGTCTCAGACCTTGTGAACTTGGAAGCTACTAAGAGCACTTTCCCCCACTGCTGAGTCTTTAAATGCTAGCGTTTTTCTTCCCTGCTCTGGGGCTATAGTTTCTTGAGGTCCGGGTCACTTACCTGTCTCCGCTGCGGGCTCTTATGAACTGGTTCTCTAAAAGACAAGCCAGAAGAGGCCCCACCCGGGCCCCCGGCAGAAGAGGCTCCGCAATGGCCCCAATCCAGATGTCGATGTTGTCAGGGGTCCCGTACAGATGCAGGAACTTCCTCGCGAGACCCCGGTTCCTCAGCACTTGGCTCAGCTGGGCCAGGTTCCTGGGCTGGGAGAGCCCACAGAAGCGCCGCCAGGCATTGTACCCTGAGAGGAAGGAGGAGCCAGCAGTTGCAACCTTAGCCCCACTGTCTTCCCATTAGCTTGCTTCTCTCCACGTTTCTCCTGAGGGCTCTGGGGTCAGGTCATACCAGGCGGAACCGGAGCCTGCGGGCGGAGGAGGCCCTGAGCCGGAGACCAGATGCGTGCGCACAACCATACTGCGTGCGTGTCAAACTGGAGTGCGTAACACTTAGGACAGCACCCAGAACGCAAGAGACTCGCAATCAGTTGTGTAGAGTGAATGAATGAAGAAATAAGTGAGTGAACAAAACAGGAAATGAAAAGCAAGGATAAAGTTTACTGAGAAAAGAGCCACGTGCTATAAGATTCCATTGTATGAAAGGTCTGGAAGAGCAAATACATAGACAGAATGAGTGGTTGACAGGGGCTGGGGTGGGAACAGGGGTTGACTGTTATTATGAAGTTTCTTTTGTGCCTGATAAAAACATTCTGATGTTCGATATGGTGATCAATGCACAAGTTTACACTAACGTCATTGAATTGTGTATTTCCTATGGGTGAATTTTATATGTCAATTACACCTCAATAAAACTGTTTTTAAGTTTTTTCACCTACTGAGAAACTTCCAAAGAAAAAGCCATGCTGATGTCTCAGCTGTCAGGGGCTCACGCCAGAATCAGGCCACCCTGATGTGGTGGGACCATCGCCGTAAGGGACGGTTTTGCCATAACCCAAAGGAACACGAGCCCGACATCGTCCATTGACTACAACTCATAAACGCCATCCCCCAGCTGAACAAGGGAAAACCACGTCATGTTTTACCGTACTCAGCTCTGTTGCACGACTGTATGTCAGAATCCTCACAAATTATAATCCTCATTTTATCAATGGATACTTGAGCTTAAGCGACCATGACTTTTCCAAGGTCACTCTACTATTTAGGGGAGTTCAAACCAGGTCTTCCAATCCCCAGTTTGATGTTGGACTTGGGAAGGGATTACAATAGGCTGTAAGAGGTAGTATCAGGAAAATGTTTCTGGGACAGCTTGCAGGGAACAAGTATTGGGGGAACAGTCTCCGCGTGGCATCTTGGGTGGCTAGCAATCTCAGTTCTCCAACAGGGGGCGCCCACAGCTCTGTAGCTTTTTAGTGTAATGAAGGAAAGCAAGCAGTTCTTGAACACCTTATGGGTCCCTGCCCAGCGCTGTGCTAGGTGCAGTGGAAATTCCCCCCACTCTGCTAACACAGCTTCAGGTCGTATGTGGACAGGAAAGTGGAAGGTGGGGAGAGGGAGAGCGGAGCCAGGCAGTGGCCAAAGCCTCCCTCTAACACCATCGCCTGAACAGGGGACGAAAGGAGAAATTCTGAATTTGATTCAAGTTTTACTAATTCTTAGATATGTGACATTGGGAGAATTTATGTCTCTGAGCTTATTTCCTTTTCTGTAAAAATGGCTGTGGTCATTGGGGAAACTAAATAACTTAATATCCATGACAGTTCCTAGCAAAATGCCTAACTTGTCTTCTTTCCCGGGATAAAGCTTTCTATGTCTTCACCAAACACTCAAGGCGGCCTTAATCTTACCCCCTGTTCAGGCTCCCGCTCTCTCCACTGGAGCCGGAAGCCAGTTTCTCTCTCCCTGGAAGGTTAGCCTCTCTCCTCTGAACTTGCCAGGGTGCTGGGGAACGAAGCAGTTATTCCCTGCCTTTTATATCTGTTTCTCTCTACTTAGAAAATCTGGGTCATCTTTGTTCGTCTCCTGGGCCCAAGTCCTGGTTCTGTTGTGAACCTAAAGCTAGAGACCCCGCAACAGACAAAAAGGATGTGGCAGGATGGCGACAAGGTGGTCCCAGGAACGCTCTGCGCCTACGGCATTAGCCTGGGCCTGGCATGCCTCTGAACCACGGAACATTCCGCAGACAGTCCCGCTCGGGAAGGGGGCACCAAGGGTCGTCTCTGAAACCCGTCACCCCTACCCCTACTCCTAGCAGCCCTGGTCCTCGCGAAGCCTGGGAGAAGGGGTGGGGGCACCCTCACCTGGGAGGCCGTGGTCCCGGCTGCGTTGCATGTTGAGAGCCGCCAGGTCCAGCCCGATCCTTCTCACCTGCTCAAACAGCCGGTCCCGGAGCTCGTCCACCAGCATGGAATCCTGCTGGTTCAGCTTGGCGGGAGTGCCCATGAGGCCTCGGAGGATGGGGTCAATGCCACCTGACGAGGGGAGTGTGCGGAGCACAGGTTGGACCAACCTCTGGGAAGCCCCTGAGTCATCACGTGGTGCCAAGGTAGCTCAGAGCGGGATAAGTGGGTTGCTTATATTCTTATTATGATGATTATTCCAGAAAACAGAGGCGTGGGTGAGCTTGAAGAGAGCTGGGGCTGGCAGGGGAAGGGGTCACCCCTACATCTTTTACTTAATTGAATATACTGGAGGTGACACTGGTTAATAGAATTATACAGGTTTCAGGTGTACAGTTCTAAGACATCACCTGTACGCTGTATTGTGTGTTCACCACCCAGGTCGCGTCTCCTTCCATCAGTCACCGCTTGTCCCCACCCCTCCTCCCTCTCCCTCCCCCTTCCCTCTGGTAACTGCCATGCTGCTGTCCGTCTGGAAGTTACTATTTTGCTTAATGCTTTCACCTTTTTTCACCCCTACTTCTTCTTCTTTTATTTTTTATTGACTGATTTTAGAGAGACAGACTAAGGGAGAGAGAAGCATTCATTTGCTGTCCCACTTAGTTGTGGGTTTATTGGTCACTTCCCACCTGCGCCCTGACCAGGGAAGCCTTGGTGTTTCGGGACGACACTCTAACTGACTGAGCTAACCGGCCAGGGCTTCACCCCTACTTTTCTTTATTTTTAATTTTTCCATTGATTTGAGGGAGTCAGAGTGGAAGAGAGAGAGAGAGAGAGTGAAGAGGGGGAAGGGGGGGGATGGAGAGAGAGGGAAGGAGGGAGGAAGAAGTATTAACTCGTTTCATTTAGTTCCATTTAGTTGTGTGCTCATTGATTGTTTCTCGTATGTGCCCTCAGCGGGGGTCAAACCCACGACCTCTGGCATACCGGGTTGACACTTTATCCACTGAGCCACCCAGTCAGGGCCTCACCCCTACTTCTTAAAGGAATGGAAGGCAAGCTTCTTTTAGGCCCACAAGCCACCAGTCGGACGTTGGTCTCCTCCCCTTTTAAAGATCTCCAGTCCTGGAGGGGATGAGAGGCCCGTGGCTGAGGGGTTTGGTGGTGCCTGTCTTGTTTTCCCTGTCCTGGGAAGATGATTGGCAGTGGCCCGAGCAGCTGCCTGGCCTGCTGGCAGTAGGCTTGGCTCACCCGGGGAAGGGGGTGCTCGCCAACCCCACTCCCATCCGCCTCTGAAAAACCCGGTCACCTTCATGCACGATTCGCCAGCTGGCAAAGAAGGTGGAGCTGAGCGGAACACGTGAGTTGGGTGCTGAGGCCCGGTACTGACTGTCCAAGCGGAACAGGAAGGGTTGGATCATGGTATGCCCAAAGCGGAAGACCAGGGTGAAGACGTTGGCCACACGAGGGTCCACGTTGGGGCAATACCCGTCATAGGGGCCCAGGGTTCTCCTGGCCCGGTCCTTGCCCAGAACCAGGGGCAGAAAGTCTCGGTAGGTAATGATCTAGAAGGGAAGGCGGAGGAGGAAACTACCTTCGTGGCTGCCTCCCCTGCTCCCTCCCCTTTGGATGGACTTGCGGCTTTTTGAAGGACTGCTCAGACATATTAATTCTTGAATGTCACCCTGTCAAATGTAGCAGTGTTAACGGCCCATTGGCTGCTGGAGACAGAGAGGCCCGGAGCACCTGAGCGGCACCGACAGGGTCCCACAGTGTTGTTAGGGGCAGCACTGGGGATACAGGGTCCCGCAGTGTTGTTAGGGGCAGCACTGGGGATACAGGCAGAGCTCAGGCACGGGCAGGGTCCCACAGTGTTGTTAGGGGCAGCACTGGGGATACAGGCAGAGCTCAGGCACGGGCAGGGTCCCACAGTGTTGTTAGGGGCAGCACTGGGGACACAGGCAGAGCTCAGACACGGACAGGGTCCCACAGTGTTGTTAGGGGCAGCACTGGGGATACAGGCAGAGCTCAGGCACGGACAGGGTCCCACAGTGTTGTTAGGGGCAGCACTGGGGATACAGGTCAGAGCTCAGGCACGGACAGGGTCCCACAGTGTTGTTAGGGGCAGCACTGGGGATACAGGTCAGAGCTCAGGCACGGACAGGGTCCCACAGTGTTGTTAGGGGCAGCACTGGGGATACAGGCAGAGCTCAGGCACGGACAGGGTCCCACAGTGTTGTTAGGGGCAGCACTGGGGCTACAGGTCAGAGCCCAGGGGCGCACACAGCCCTCAGACTGGACGTGTGTGAGGCATGTCCTTGAGGATGCGTCCCTGAGGTTGTCTTCTGGGGGAGGCTGGAGCCCGGGCTCCCTACCTGGACCATGGCCCCCACGATCTTCCGAGCCTCCTGGTAGAGTTTGTCCCCAGTCCACTGCGGGTTCAGTCTTCTCAGCTCGGCAGCCAGCCGGTTGTGCTCTCGCAGAAAGAGGGTGTGAATGGCGGCCAGATTGGGGTTCTCGGTTGATCGAGTGTCACCTTGAAAACCCCAGGTACAGAGTCACCGTGGCTCTTCCCAGAGACACGTCCTTCTGCTAGGGCAGACCGAGTTCTGGGGCCCAGAGGGAGGTGCGGGCCTCTCGGACCTGCGCCCAGCTCCGGGCCACACTGGACCCCCATCTCCCGGGCTGCGCTGTGAGGACCTGCGCGCAGCTCCTGGCCCGACTGGACCCCCATCTCCCGGGCTGCGCTGTGAGGACCTGCGCCCAGCTCCGGGCCCGACTGGACCCCCATCTCCCGGGCTGCGCTGTGAGGACCTGCGCCCAGCTCCCGGCCCGACTGGACCCCCATCTCCTGGGCTGCGCTGTGAGGACCTGCGCCCGGCTCCGGGCCCGACTGAACCCCCATCTCCCGGGCTGCGCTGTGAGGACCTGCGCCCAGCTCTGGGCCCGACTGAACCCCCATCTCCTGGGCTGCGCTGTGAGGACCTGCGCCCAGCTCTGGGCCCGACTGAACCCCCATCTCCTGGGCTGCGCTGTGAGGACCTGCGCCCGGCTCCGGGCCCGACTGAACCCCCATCTCCTGGGCTGCGCTGTAGGGACCTGCGCCCAGCTCCGGGCCCGACTGGACCCCCATCTCCTGGGCTGCGCTGTGAGGACCTGCGCCCAGCTCCGGGCCGCACTGGACCCCCATCTCCTGGGCTGCGCTGTAGGGACCTGTGCCCAGCTCCGGGCCCGACTGGACCCCCATCTCCTGGGCTGCGCTGTGAGGACCTGCGCCCAGCTCCGGGCCCGACTGGACCCCCATCTCCCGGGCTGCGCTGTAGGGACCTGCGCCCAGCTCCGGGCCGCACTGGACCCCCATCTCCTGGGCTGCGCTGTGAGGACCTGCGCCCAGCTCCGGGCCCGACTGGACCCCCATCTCCTGGGCTGCGCTGTAGGGACCTGCGCCCAGCTCCGGGCCCGACTGGACCCCCATCTCCTGGGCTGCGCTGTGAGGACCTGCGCCCAGCTCCGGGCCCGACTGGACCCCCATCTCCCGGGCTGCGCTGTGAGGACCTGCGCCCAGCTCCGGGCCCGACTGGACCCCCATCTCCCGGGCTGCGCTGTGAGGACCTGCGCCCAGCTCCGGGCCCGACTGGACCCCCATCTCCCGGGCTGCGCTGTGAGGACCTGCGCCCAGCTCCGGGCCCGACTGGACCCCCATCTCCCGGGCTGCGCTGTGAGGACCTGCGCCCAGCTCCGGGCCCGACTGGACCCCCATCTCCTGGGCTGCGCTGTGAGGACCTGCGCCCAGCTCCGGGCCCGACTGGACCCCCATCTCCTGGGCTGCGCCGTGAGGCTGCTCGCCGACCACCACCCTCTTCCCCGACCCCGGCGGGGAGGAAGCCCGCTCTCCGAGGCCTGAGCGACCGGAAGAGGTTCCGGTGAGATGGCACAAAGCTCAGCGCAGCTGCCAGTCTGGGGCAGGACAGTCTTGCCTAATGATTCTGCTCTGCACGCTGACCGGACCCACAGAAGCCGGGGGGACCTGGATGACTCTGGGACCCTTGGACCTGAGCCTGCCTGTCCCGGGAACAGCCTCCACCTGCATGTTCTCTCCCGAGGGTCGGGTCTTTACCCAGCTCTGGACTGACTGGCAGTCGTGCAAGAGCGAGGGCTGGGCGGAGCGTCTTCCTGGAGCCAGGATTTCTCCTGGAGGCCGGGACTCCCAGCAAATTCCCGGAGGCGGGCCCTACTCACGGGCCCTTTCTGCCCTTGAACTAAACCCTTTCATACAAGGCCTTACTGAATTCTCTCTTCAGTAGACTACTCGCGAAGGTGCAAAAAAATATATGCAGTCTTTAAAAAGGGGGGCTGGAGCCAAGTCCCTGTGGGAAAGGCGGTGGGGATGGCGTGGGAAGATCCCAGACCTGGACACCTCGCTGCCTGGCGTTCCCACTGTGGACCCGCCACCTGCACTTTGTGCTCTGGGCCACGTCAGTCCTCTGCCCTGAGCCTCAGTGTCTCGCCCGTAAAACAAGGGTGACAACAGTGGCTTCCTGCCAGGGCTGCTCTGAGGATTAGAGACAGCCCATTTAAATATCTTAACTAACCAGAAACAATGCCCGTTGTCATAACCTGTGCGTGGGGCCAAAGAGCCCGAGGAGAGTACAAATTACGCATCCAGAAGAAGGTACCAGGTAACAGTGTCTAGTTTAGGATTAAAAAATTTAGGCCAGAGAAGAAAAAAAATGTAGGTGGAAATCAAGCTACTTTCAAGTAAAGAGGCTATGACTGAGTAGAAAGAATGCTTCTATATGAGGTTCCAGAAACATGATAAACAGCCAACAGGTGGAAGATGGATTAAAACTGGGGGACCTTTCCAAAAGTCAGTGCTTCTGGGAATAAACAGGTGTTTGCAAAGGAACTCCTAAGAACTTATGAATCCTGTGATGACTACACAGCGATCTGTCCCATGGTGTGCCTGATACTGAGGTCTGAAGACAGGTACCCTCACCACACCCCACCGTGGCCTCCCACTTCGGAACCCAGGGACAGGCTGCGTCCTAGAAAGACACCTCTGTACCCCAGTCTGACCTGCCAGGAAGCAGGGGATGCGCGCGGCGCGGTTGGTGAGGAGGCAGGGGTCGTCGTGCAGGTTGTCGAAGGGCAGCAGGGCCCGGCCGTTGTCGCTGTAGGCTTGGTTGATGGCCAGTAGCCCGTGGTAGTTGGTCCGGTTGCGGAGACGCAGGGAGAGGCTGACCTCACTTCCGTACACCATGCTGGCGTCCACGAAGGAGGTGAGTGCGTTGATCTGGTTTCGAACGGTGTTTCTGTTCTGGGGGCATGAGGGTGACGAGCGGAAGAAGGGGATGCAGTCTCGCTGGTTCCTGATTCGGGGGTCACTGGGTGGAACCTGGGGTGGAAGAGGAGCCCGTGACCCGGGAGCCCAGGAAGAGCAAGCCCACTGCTTTTGGTCATCACACACTTGCCTCAAAACCTTGCGGAAAACTCCCCTCCTTCAGGAAGCCCTCCTTGACTCATCCAGACTCACACTGCTCACCAGGTCAATTTGAATGTCCTTAGTACTTTGTATCATAGAGTTATGAAAGGTTAGAAATGGATGAAATCCAAAGCATTAATTTGAAAGAATAAATGCACCCGCATGTACAGTGCAGCATTATCTACAACAGCCAGGATTTGAAAGCAGCCCAAGTGCCCATCAGTAGATGAGCGGATAAAAAAGCTGTGGTGCATTCACACAATGGAATACTGCTCGGCAATAAAAAAGAAGGAAATCTTATCCTTTGCGACAGCGTGAATGGACCTGGAGAGCATTACGCTAAGCCGGGCAGAGGAAGAGAAGTACCATGTGCTTTCACTCCTATGTGCAATCTAAGGAACAAAATAAACTAGCAAGCAAAATAGAGGCAGACTCATAGACAGAGAGCAGGCTGTTGGGGTTGGAGGAAGGAACTGAGGGAGGGGGGATGGAGGGATTGAGCAAAAAAGGGGAAAAAAGGCAGAAAACTCCTAAACATGGACAACAGCGTGGTGATTGCAGTGGGGGGCGGGGGAGGGGATGTAAGGGGATACAGGGTGATGGACGGAGACTTGACTTGGGGCAGTGACCACACAATGCAGTGTCCAGATGGTCTGTTGTAGGACTGAGCACCTGAGACCTGTATAATTTTGTTAACCAGTGTGTTACCCCAATATACTCAATAAAAAGGGGGAAAATAGATAAAGTGGCAAGTAAAATAGGAAAGAAAGAAAGAAAAAAGAAAGCAAGAGAGAGCGAGAAGGAAGGAAGGAAGGAAGGAAGGAAGGAAGGAAGGAAGGAAGGAAGGAAGGAAGGAAGGAAGGAAGGAAGGAAAGAAAGAAAGAAAAATGCCTGAAGCCTTACATCAGGGGTAGTCAACCTTTTTATACCTACTGCCCACTTTTGTATCTCTGTTAGTAGTAAAATTTTCTAACTGCCCACCAGTTCCACAGTAATGGTGATTTATAAAGTAGGGAAGTAACTTTACTTTATAAAATGTATAAAGCAGAGTTACAGCAAGTTAAAGCATATAATAATAATTACTTACCAAGTACTTTATGTCGGATTTTCGCTAAGTTTGGCAGAATAAATCTTTATAAAACAACTTACTATCGTTAAATCTATCTTTTTATTTATACTTTGATTGCTCTGCTACTGCCCACCATGAAAGCTGGAATGCCCCCTAGTAGGCGGAAGGGACCAGGTTGACTACCACTGCCTTGGATCCTCATTTTCCTCATGGGGAAACTGAGGCTCAGAGAGATGAGAAGTGACAGCTCGTTAGCAGGAGAGGAAGGATTGAAACCTGGTTCTGACACTTAGGCCTATGCCCCTTTCATTCCATTAGATTCACCAGCTATTTTCTATGCCCCTTTCTGTGCTGGGTGCTTCAGAGATATGAAGAGCAACAAAACCTAGTACAGGTGGCAGGAAGCTGGCAATTCAGTTGACAACACACACACACACACACACACACACACATAGAGAATGTAATGTTTCATTGATGTGCCATTTGTTACACTCGATCTAAAAGCCAAAAGTGAAAGGTGAAATAGAAAGATCCGAGGAGGCTCCCTGGAGGAGGCGCCCCTGAACCAGAACTTGAAGAATAAGTAAAGTTGCAACAGGGAGGAGCCTGCCAGATGTCGTTCCTTGTGCAGATCCTGCCCCATGGATACCGCCTTACCTATTAAGTGTGAGGGAAGGTGTGAGGCTGTGCGTGTGTGGGCACGTGTGTACCCCGTTTCCCCAGTAGAGGCTCTGCCCCCCCCCCACAGTGCATCTTTTCCTCTCTCTTGTCCACAGCACCCTTGCTTCTCAGCCTGAAAGATAGCAGCCTGCTCACAACCCCATTCCAGGACCGAGTAATTACGCTGCAGGGCCCTCGCACCACCGCAAGGAGGAGAGAAGGGTGAGAGCTAAGAGACCCAAAGGCTTCCAAAAGCAGCGGCCAGAGGCTCCCCCTGCCGGGCTCACTCCTGTCTCAGTTGCTCCCCCTTCTGTGAAGCTGCACCGAACTTCCGGCAGAGTGCCCCAACCCCACCCCTCAAACGTGCACAGAACTGGAGTCTGTGCCTGGCGCTGCTTCTTGTCTCTGGCTGATGGCCCAGCATCGCAGACAGCTCTGTAGGATGGTACTTTGGTCTTTCGGGTCCCGCCCTAGCCCTCGGCCCAGGATGGGAGCCAGGGCCCCCGGAGGTGGGCCTGGGGTACCTTGATGGGGAAGCAGGGGGGCAGCTGGGCACAAGTCTTCTCACAGTCGACGCCTGCGGTGAAGGCCACTCTGGCCGGGGACTCAGGGGAGAAGTCCAGGTCATGGTCGATGAACTGACCCCAGTACGTGAACAGGAGAGCCCGGCCCTGGTCAGGGGCCAGCCTCTCCCTGGGGAAGCGCACGATCTGGTTAGAGACTGCCCGGACCTGGTGGGGAAATAGGTCAGCATTGGGGGTGGGCTTCTGGAACCCGAAATGTGTTAGAGCCAGCCCGGGAAGACACACAGTCTCTCCTCCTCTTCCCCTGCCCTCCCTGCCCTTTCCGACTCTGTCCTGCTGCCTCTGTGGCTGTCATGCCTAGAAAGATGGCGTCTGGCCTGGCTCCTGGGTCTTCCAGGAGGGAAGAGAAGGGGAGAGGCAGCTGGCTCAGACCCTACCAGCACTTCCAGAGAGGTTATTAGATCAAATTGATATATCCATCTATAAACTAATGGATAACTGGATGATAGACTGATTGATAGATGCACAGACTGGTTACTAGGTAATGAATAATAACTATAGAGAGAATGGATAGATCGAGGGAAGAAAAATTAGTAAGTAGATGTTGATAGATGGGTAGATGATAGATTGTTATATTGATATATGAATAGAAAATTGATAAATTGATAAATGTGAAACAGCATAGATCAGTAGGTATAACTAGATTAAGGTGTATAACCCTTTATACAGTAGTGGGTAAAAGTAGGTGTGCAGTTTTAATATAAATGAATAATACAATAATTAATAATAATACAAGAATAAACTGTGTTTCGCATCAACTATACACCTACTTTTAAGAACCCCTGCATTTAGCAAGATACTTTGACAGTAATTCTTTTCATAAAAAATATGTAATGGCTGGCATTAATAGGTTATATCCTATACGATGTTTATTGACTGTTTATACCAGCAGCACGAAGCAGGTTTCACAGCCGTTTTACAGATGAGGAAACCGAGACTTGGCTCTATCACTTGCCCAAAGTCACCCAGCCAGCCAGGGGGAGAGCGTGGGTTTCAGTCCGGTCTGGCTAACACTGGGCTGTTCTTCTACTCATGCCCCACCCCCAAGTTTAGTGAGGATCAAGCATCGCCGAGGTCCTCAGACCCGACTCACAAGAGGGAGGAGGAAGCCATTGCGCCTCTTGCCGGGAGTCCAGCCGAAGGGGAGTGACAGCCCATCCTCATACTCGGCCGGCAGCCAGCGAGCCAGGGGGGTGTTAGAGGACCCCAGCCAGGGTACCTTCCTGCAACAGTGGGTGGGCTCGGGTTAGCAGGGTTCCAGAGCTGGAGACCACTCAGTGCGTAAGGCAGCGGTGAGGGAAGGGAGGCACGCCCCTGGGACCCACTTGTTGTTGCATCTCCCGGTGATGGTACGATACTGGTTACTGCACTTCTCGTCCTGGTCCTGGACGGCACAGCCACTGGCCTTGGACAGCAGCCACATCTGGGATTCCGTTAGCACATCTGGGGGTGGGGCAGGTGGGCAGGGATCTGGATCCCGGATCCTGGCTCCTTTCTGAACCGGTCTGTTCTGTGCTCCCCATCCTTTACCCGCTCCCTTCCCAACACCCCGAGGCTGCACACTCTGCCTCCCCCTCCTGGCTTCCTTCCGCTGCTCCCAGGCCAGGGCAGCCCTGGGGGCCCCTGGGCGGGGGTACAGTACCAGTGACATTGAAGGAGCTGGATGCCGAGACTTGTAGCTTCTCCTCCAGCAGCCTCAGGGCCACGTGCATGTAATCGGCAGCCTGGACAGCTGTCCTGGTGGCCGCTGTGGGTTGTTTGAAGTAGAACAGGAAGTCTGCGGGGCTGGCAGAGTCGCTGTGAAGGCGCTGCTTCATGCTGCCCAGAAGAGGAGGGGGAAAGGCGGTCAGAGGAGGCAGACCCACCCCGCAGGGCCCGTCCCGGGCGATCAGCTGGCAGGTGTGTAAACAGGTAGATGGGTGGAAGGGAGGCTCTCTGCCAACATGGCACTGCCCCCACGACGCCCCGGGTGAGAGGCCCTTAGCTGGAAACCGCCCTCCCGCCCAGGCCCAAGCTGACCCCAGCCCCAGTCTACCTCCTCTGAGTCTGGTTGTAGGCGGCGTCCACCAGCAGTTTGGCTTCTGTGATGCAACTCTGCAGGACCGAGGTCTCCACTGCCCTGGGGGAAGCTGCTCGGAGGGAAGGGGACTCGGGGTCTGGGGGGGTCCACAGCCCCCCAGACCAAGCACTTCCCCCTCCACTGCCCCTCTCCTAGGCTCTCCAGGGGCTGTTACCTGGCGCAGTGCCCCCACAAGGCTGGGCCAGCAGGAGAGTGACGGCGACCCCAGCCAGGGCCGAGAGCAGCTTCTTCCCCACGAGACCCCCAGCCACAGCGGGGCAATGAGTGGCCCCCACATCTTGCATCCCGGTGGATCTCCGGCTCCCTTCTCACCCAGAGGATCCCAAGCTGGCCTGTCCCCTCCTTCTGCTCTTCTCTGGCGGGAGCTCGGAGGGGACTTTTATCCTGTCCTAGGGTGAGGGAAGGGCCCCCGAAGCCCAGCCTCCTGAGGTGGAGCTCTAGGACTTCCCTTTGATTTGGGGGACAGTAGTGAGACTGAGACACCCACCCCACCCTGATGCTCATCAGCCTGGAGACCTTCTTTCCTCCTCCCCACTCCTCCTCCCCACTCCCCCTCCCCCCTTCGTGGCTGTTGAGATCCCCAATAGGTTTCTCCCCGGGCCCAGGGTGCTCAGTGGACATTTGCTGGATGATTGAGGAGCAGCGTGCTCAGAAAAGGACTGGGCCTGGCCCTGCCACTCACTGGCTGTGTGGTCGCTTCCCCTCTCCAGGCCTCAGTTTCCATATCCCTAAAATGGGACTTGAGCCAGATGATTGGGAAGGCTCCTCTCCTTCCCCAACAGGGAGGAAACTGGGTCTGCCTTACCCTAGTATCTCCCCATAACCCCACCCCCAACCCCAGCACAAAGCCTGGCATTCAGTAGGTTCTCCATAAATGTTTGTTGAGTGAATGCATGATATAGGATTAATGATTCAGCCCCCCCCCCCTTACTCCCTACCCTACCAGCTCTCTCCAAGATGCCAGTAGAGGGTGAGGCAATGGTTGAGGCAGGACCTGAAAATTAAGGGGGCTACTGCATGGGGCCATCTGGGGGACACAGTGAGATGTCACAGTAAAGTACCCAGCAGAGCAATGGTACATAGCAGGCCTCCATAAAAGCTGGGGACCCGTCTTGGGCTTGGTGCTTTTCCACAAATTAAGTGCTTAGCAGTAGCAGGTGCGCGCTGAGTGGCTGGGATAAATTCTGACTTCCTGTTGGGCTGATCAGCGGCAGCGCCCTCAGAGGGGGCTTGCTGCAGGGACTCAGAGCCACCTGGGTTGGATCTGACTCTGTCACTACCCATGCGACCTTGGCTAAGCCTCTACTGCCACATCTGAAGGCTAGAACACCCAGTCAGTCTTCCCTTGGGGGACACGCCCTCTCACACCTTCCTGTCTTCCCTCCTGCAGGTCCGGCCACTGGATGAGCCCGCTGACCCTTCGCTTGGACCCCACCCTGGCCTGCCTGCAGACCCGCGCTCACTTCTCCACACCCGCTCCTGAGCCACCCCCACCGAGCTCTGCAGGCTGCCTGTCCTCACCCCCTCTTCAGAAGGACGTGTCCATCCCTCCCTCACAGTGGACCCCGGACCTGCTCCGCACCCCCAGCAGGGCTGCTCTGGGTGTCCTTGTCTCCCACCCCCTAAACCTACCCAAGCCCAGCCCCACGCCCTCCACCGCCCTCTCCTCCCACACCAACGTCCCCGGCCTGACCGTTGTTGCTCTTGAAATCGCTCCTTCAGCAACCCCTTTCACAAGCTCCACTTGAAGGCCTGGACCCTGATCTTATCTTTATCTTCAGCATTGGGGCCCTCCCCGGTGACACGGGCCCTGGATGGAAGCCACCGTGGGGTTGCCAGAAGTGCACGAGCCCCTGCCTGACTCGCAGCCACCGTGGGGTTGCCAGAAGTGCACGTGCCCCTGCTGACTCGCAGTAAATCGCACCATCCCTTGGACCTCGGTTTCCACACCTGTGAGACGGGGACAGCGAACCTCATAAAGGAGAGAGACTTAAGAAATGGTAGCCTGCTCCTCACATGTGCTCCCTCAGGAAGCTAGGTCCCCCAGGCAGCTGGAAGGCAGGGCGCCCACCAGCCAGGGTATTCTCTCCCCAAAAAAACTCAGAGTGAGCTCTGCTTGCCCTCCGAGAGGACTCAAGTTTATCCATAGTGAGTTGTGCAAGGGTTTGTCACACTGTGGGCTGCTGCGGATTATTGGGACAAGTTTGAGACAGGACCTCTAGACCTCGCCTGCCATGTTAGTGGATCTCTGGGTGGGGGGCCCATTGACTGTTCAGGGTGCTGATGAGAGGGGAAGGGACCGCTGATAGGAAGGGACCGCGAGGGGCCCTGTGCGGCCAGGCTGTGGAGGGCAGGTTCCCGGGGCACGGCTGGGGCAGGACTGGCAGGCAGAGGAGCGGGCAGGAGACCAAAGGCACCGCTAGGTCTGCCGCCTGACTCCTGCCCCTTCAGCCTGCTTTCTGCTGCCCGCCCTGCCACAGGGCCCTGCCCCATGCTCCGGACACCTCGTCCCTCCCTGCACACCCTCCCCACCTCCACGGCTCCCCTGCTTCTGCCTCCAGCCCCTGCTGATTCTGCCAGACTGACGGCTCCCTCTGGGAGTCGCAGGAGCAGTACAGACAGGTGACTAAGAACTGGCCTGGGTCCCATCCTAGCCCCTCATCCACTTGGGCAAGTGCCTCAGCCACTAAGCCTGTCTCTTCATGGTCAAATAGAGGTCATTACTTTGTGTGACTTCGAGCTGTTATAGCAATACATGCGGAACGCTACCCTAGTGCCTGGCACGCAGCAGGCGCTCAACAATGTCTATGGCTGAGCCCTGTTCTCCTCGTTGCTTCCTCCACTGCGCTCACGCCAGGCTGTCCTCCAGGGTTGAAGGGCGGGTAGCAGTGAGTGCAAGGGCCTTGTAGATCATCCAGCCCTGTGTGCCTGGGAGGGAGGATGGAGGGGAAGGAGGGAGGAAGGGAGGGAGGGAGGGAGGGAGGGAGGGAGGGAGGGAGGGAGGGAGGGAGGGAGGGAGGGAGGATGGAAGGAAGAAAAGAAGGAAGGAAGAAAGGAAGGCCTCAAAAATCAGAGTGGGCGTGCTAGCTGCCAGCGCCAGGGCCACTGGGAACCGAGTGGAGTGACAGTGATGGATAGAGAAGCCCTTCAGGGCCTCTCCAGTTTGGGCAACTGGCCCCCTCTCTGGCCATGACTTTTACTATGGAGCAGGCATGGACATGTGGAGTCCTTGCCTGGTCTCACAGAGGTCAGCGTTGACACCTGCTTTTCCTGTGGTCAGGGTCACCAGACCCAGAGATCAGAAGAGGGCTGTGGGCCAGGACCCCGGGCCCTGCATGTCCCCCGCCTTGGGCTTTCTATTATGCCCCTGGGGCCTCACTGCAAAGGTTTCCGACGTCTTAGGGAGGCTAAGGGTTGCCCATTGGCAACCTGGAGGATCCGATACTGGGAGAAGATTATTGTTTGATATCTCTTCTTTACACAACAAAATTATCTTCAGTAATGCTCATTATATAAAACAAATAATAATAATGAACAGGAAAGAAATGCATGAACACTGTCTTGTATTACACTTTGTACATATAATTATGCCAGTAAAGAAATAATAAGATATTTACAATATAACAAAGAAAAGAATAATGGATTAGTGTTTTTTAATCACATGAATGTGTCCTAAATGAAGGGGGAAAACTGCCAACATATTGATGGTTTTAATATAATACTTAATATCTCATTACAGTTTCTGTTTTCTTGATTTGTATTTTTAAAGTAAACAATTAAAAATTTTAAACAAAGTACATTTCTCTGGTAAAGATATTAAAATTCAGTAAAATGTTCGTGTATGGAGTAAAATTTGCACTTTAAAAATTATTATATACATACTTAGAAGTTTGCATTCTGTTACAATGTTTTAAATGTTAAACACAGATTGTAACTCCAAATGGTCACATGGTGGGAGAGAATGGAAGGAAATCAAGTTCCATCTCTTCTGTGTCATCGCTGTGGATAGCTGCTGTTTAAAGGCAAGAATGCGCCACCGGGATGCAAGGCGGGAGGCGTGGCCAGCGCCAGCTCCGGTGGTTCTGAACCCAGACGATCTGGAATTTACTCTGAAGCGAATGCCTGTATCTCAGGGAGCCACTGTGTCCCTAGGAACTGACTTCCACATGGAACACAGTGCTCATTAAAGGATAAGTACGGGGGAGGGGGCGCTCGGGTTACGACAATCTCGACATACAACCTTTTGAGTTTACGACCCTCTCTCCCATAAAAACTTTTAAAAATTGAGACGTGAGTGTTTCGGCTTACAGCTGTTAGTGTCGTACTTATGGACTACGTGGGCGAACTAGTTCGGCTGAGCGGGGGAAGGATAAGCAGCAGCACAGCTCAGGGGTGAGGGGTTGGTGTTCCCCAGGACGCTTACCTATGCCATGTTGGACTGTTAAAAGCCAAGTGTTTCGTTTGTGTTGCTTTGGCGACTTCTTGGCCCTTATCATGGCTCCTAAATGAAAGTCAGTCTTCAGATGGCAGTGCTTCAAAGAAGAGGAAAGCCATCACCACGGATGTCACAGAGCTACGGGCATCACGTGGAGAGGAGCTGTCTGCTGAGGACCTCATTCAGCTGGAGAAGTGGCCGATTGAAGAGGAAGAGAGAGAAACCCCAGAACCCAAGAGATTTACTACCAAGGGTTTGGCAGAAGGTTTTTCTATGGTGGAGGACGGGTTGAAGGGTTTGGCAGAAGGTTTTTCTATGGTAGAGGACGGGTTGAAGGGTTTGGCAGAAGGTTTTTCTATGGTGGAGGACGGGTTGAAGGGTTTGGCAGAAGGTTTTTCTATGGTGGAGGACGGGTTGAAGGGTTTGGCAGAAGGTTTTTCTATGGTGGAGGACGGGTTGAAGGGTTTGGCAGAAGGTTTTTCTATGGTGGAGGACGGGTTGAAGGGTTTGGCAGAAGGTTTTTCTATGGTAGAGAATGGGTTGAAGGGTTTGGCAGAAGGTTTTTCTATGGTAGAGGATGGGTTGAAGGGTTTGGCAGAAGGTTTTTCTATGGTAGAGGACGGGTTGGCAAAATTTCAGGCTGAGGACCCCAGCGTTGAGATTCAGTAAGGTCTACAGAGTTGTTATGGATGCCTTGCAATGCTATAGGCAGGTTTTGGAAGAGAAGAAGTCATCAACCTTCCAGATGAGCCTGGAACAATTCTTTAAGAAGGCAGAGAGGCCTTCTTAAAGGCAGGTCCTGAACCCTCTACATCAGCTGCTTCTCGAGATGAAACACCTGTAGTGCAGGTAGAAGCATCTCCTGCATGTTCCTCAGGCAACCCTGATTCACCTGACCCAGTATCTCCAGCACCTTCTGCAGGTTCTCCTGCCTCTCCAGCTTCCTCCTCCCAATAGGTCACTCTCTCCCACATTTTTTTTTTTCAGGGACAGAGAGAGAGTCAGAGAGGGGATAGACAGGGACAGACAGACAGGAACGGAGAGATGAGAAGCATCAATCATTAGTTTTTCATTGCACGTTGCAACACCTTAGTTGTTCATTGATTGCTTTCTCATATGTGCCTTGACCGCGGGCCTTCAGCAGACCAAGTAACCCCTTGCTTGATCCAGCGACCTTGGGCTCAAGCTGGTGAGCTTTTTTTTTTGCTCAAACCAGACTGAGCCTGCGCTCAAGCTGGCGACCTCAGGGTCTCGAACCTGGGTCTTCTGCATTCCAGTCCGATGCTCTATCCACTGCGCCACTGCCGGGTCAGGCACTCTCTCCCACCTTGCAATGCCCCTGCCAGTGTGCAAGCCAACCACAGGAATAAGGTAAGGAATTTTTTTACACTAATTTTTTTTACCTTTTCGTTACTACAGTACAGTGTACAGTATAGTATGTTTATGTCCTTTTCCTTTTTTTGTAGGTTAGTTGTGTCTTTATGTTTTATATGATGATTTTACAGCTGTGTAGGATAGATAAGTGACTTAGTGACTTGTACCAAAATTCGAGTTACTTCACTGTTGCAGGAATGGAAGTGTGTTGTGACCTGAGGACCTCTTGTAATAAACACGCATCCGTTTGACGCTTTCTGGCTTGGGGCCGGGTTGGACCACAAGGGTTGGGGTGCCGTGAAGGAGAGCTCTTCCTCTGAAAGGGAAATGACGATATCAGATTCCAAGATGGAGCCGCGTAGGGAGAAAAGGTTCATAATGAGACACAACAAAGAGACCGCTCAGGGTGACAGAGGAGGTCGGGCTGCTTGGACACTGCAAATAAGGGGTGAGAAGAAAGGTTAGGGGCATCCTCGGGGGTCAGGGCCCTGACCATCCAGCCCTCCAACCCCCCCCCCAGTGACCACAGGACTATGAGGCCCTGGGGGACTGGGTACCACTGGCCACTGGCCCCATGAGCAGGCTGTTCCCTCTGCCAACCCTCCTGGCTCTCGTGCAGCTTCTCCTGAGGAAAGAAGCCTCCAGGCTCACAGTCTGGCTCCGGCCGCCGCCCCCTCCAGGGCCCCATCTCCTCCCTCTAGTCCTCTTCCCTCTAAACCCCCTGGCTTCAGTTCTTGAAATGGGCCTACCCTGCCCACTATGGGTCTTAACCATACTGACCCTTCCCCCTTCGTGGCTGGCAGCCCCTAGTGACCTTCCAGATGTCATCCACAGGGAGACTTTCCTCTCCCAGCCCTACATGACCCAACTCAAATGGCTAGGTCTTCCTGGTCCTTGTTCTTATAGCTCCTTTCAGAGAACTTCACATCACTGTAGCCATACATTTATTTCTGTGGTTGGGTCTGATGAAGCTACAGCTCCCTCAGGTCGGTGAGTGCTACACGGAAAAGGTGCATGCCTGTTCTCTTGTTCACTGAGGTCCCAGCACCTAACACAATGCCGGGCAGGCCCTAGGTACGTATTTGTGCAATGGACGCATCTGCTATGACCTTGTCATCACAGCCCTTGGGTCAGGCTTAGGGCTTGGGCTTGTGCCTGTACATCCATTAGGACGTGTTGATTCTGGTCAGGGGCATTGTTTGCCCTGGGCCGGGCCAGCCCTGCGTCAGCGGACGTCTTTGCAGAGACTGGCCCTGCCAGGCTGAGGCCCAGACCCAAGGCCATGAGCAAGCCTTCCCTCCTGGCTGTCTTTCAGTTGCACTACCCAAGAAACTTCTTTCCCGCCCTCCTCTGGCCATCTCAAAACCTCAACATTCTGCAACCACTTTCACAAAAACCGTCCCCCAGCCACCGTGGCGCCTCCAGCCACAGGCCTGATTGGATCTCTTTATCTGCTCAGCCCCAACGGTCCCCACGGAGACCGCTGCTACAGACCAGGGTGCAGGGCAGGGGTCCCCAAACTACGGCCCGTGGGCCGCATGCAGCCCCCTGAGGCCATTTATCCGGCCCCCGCCGCACACCCGGAAGGGGCACCTCTTTCATTGGTGGTCAGTGAGAGGAGCATAGTTCCCATTGAAATACTGGTCAGTTTGTTGATTTAAATGTACTTGTTCTCTATTTTAAATATTGTATTCGTTCCCATTTTGTTTTTTTACTTTAAAATAAGATATGTGTAGTGTGCATAGGGATTTGTTCATAGTTTTTTTTTTGGTTTTTTGTTTGTTTGTTTGTTTGTTTGTTTTGTTTTGTTTTCATTTTTTTCTGAAGCTGGAAACAGGGAGAGACAGTCAGATAGACTCCCGCATGCGCCCGACCGGGATCCACCCGGCACACCCACCAGGGGCGACGCTCTGCCCACCAGGGGGCGATGCTCTGCCCATCCTGGGCGTCGCCATGTTGCGACCAGAGCCACTCCAGCGCCTGAGGCAGAGGCCACAGAGCCATCCCCAGCGCCCGGGCCATCTTTGCTCCAATGGAGCCTTGGCTGCGGGAGGGGAAGAGAGAGACAGGGAGGAAAGCGCGGCGGAGGGGTGGAGAAGCAAATGGGCGCTTCTCCTGTGTGCCCTGGCCGGGAATCGAACCCGGGTCCTCCGCACGCTAGGCCGACGCTCTACCGCTGAGCCAACCGGCCAGGGCCTGTTCATAGTTTTTTTATAGTCCGGCCCTCCAACGGTCTGAGGGACAGTGAACTGGCCCCCTGTGTAAAAAGTTTGGGGACCCCTGGTGCAGGGTCTGGTGGGCCTGCTCCTGTTCCCAGCAGTGCCTGGGGGTGGGGTCCTTGCACCTGTTCTCATGACAAGGACAGTGAGGTCCACACGGGGAAGGGGCTTACCTCAAACTGCAGTGACTCCACTCTGTGAGAGGCCGGGGCGGGCCAGGAGCGTGTGCACGTGTGTACATGTATGTATGTACATGTTTCGGGGCGGAAGACTCCCGAGAGAGGCTGCTCTGAGTGTTTTGTTTTTAGCAAGGCCAGAAAAAACGGACTGTGGGGCCTTGGAGAGCTGGCCTGGGAGCCTAGTACCACCCTGGCGGTGTGACCTTGAGCAATGGTTTGACCTCTGTAATCTGCTAGTAAAGTCAGCGATGGGCAGAAGTGTTCTGGAGGCAGGGCATCTCTGGTGAGCACACGGGAGACGGACAGGTCCAGGTGAGGGGTCAGCTGAGGGCAAGGACCCATCCTTTCCTCCCCTCCTGCCTGGGCCTTCTGTGAGAGCTGTATCTCACCGTCTCCATCAGGACGCGAGTTCCCGGGAGCAGGGACTGGGGGTGTGGGAGGGGGAGCACGACCTGCAGATAAGGCCGACCCGGCTTTGAATCAGCGACATAAGTGAAGGGGGACCTGACCCACTGGGCATCGCCACTGACGGGGTACCCACTCATACTAGTTTAATGAATGAATTAAAACATGAATGTCTGGACATAAGTAACATAATTCAATTTCTTGGATATCCTGGTGCCATGATTGTTCCTTTCCTGACAGACATGTTTGAGGGGGTCTGTTCACCAGCATATTCCTTCTCTGGACACAGTCCCCTACCACACTCTCTGCTGAAGGGGCGAGGTAAGGGATGGAGGACGAGGATGGTAGAGGATGGTGAGCGTGGATGGCTACGCTTATGCCACACGACCTGCATGTCCCTCAGCCGCATGGGACACATAGCCCAACCTCAGCCAATCAGATTATTCTTGTAAGACTTCGGAATTTGAACCAGGAGGCACTGAGCTAGTCAGCTGTGGAAGGCAGAATGGGAGAGTCAGGTTTGGGGGCTGAGGTCCCATCTGGGCCACGTCCAGGTGGTTGCGTAGGCAGGGAGGGGGGAGGGGAAGGAGGGAGGAGGAGGGACCACTGTGTCAGCCCAGACAGCTTGTTTTCACCCAACTCGACGTTACAGCCGTAAAACAAGCCCTGTCTTTTTAGTTAAACTAGTTGGGGTCATAGCCTCTCACAACTCTAACGATAACCTATTTCCAACCTGACCCCAAAGCCCCAGTTTGATGAGGGAAGAAAGATATGATGGGTGCGTGTCCTGGAGGTCCTGCTGGAGAGGAAACTAGACACACCAGTGAACTGGGGGGAAACCCAGATGGATGCAAAGCCTGAACTGGCAGAAATCAGTGTAAAAGAGAAAGAGGGAAATGGGATGGATGGGAGACATATGGAGGATATCTATCAATGTAGGGGAGGAAAGAGGTAGAGTCAACAAACTGTTATAGAGTGCTTCCTATAAACTACTGCATCAGCCCCCGAATGCACATTTACAAATAATGAATGAACAAATGAATAAATGAATGGATCTTCCCATTCCTGTTGGCAAGAAGTGTTGAGTCTGAAAGTGGGGGTGGGTAGGGGAAGAGCAGTAAGTGGTCAGAGTCTTGCAGAGACATGCCCTGAATTTATGATCACTTTCCCTCCCCTGTTTCACTCGTGGGGAAGTTTATAGCCCCTCTGGAGTTCAGCCTCCACCCTCTCCATGGCTCCCTCACTGCACTTAAGAATTTCTTTCCTACTCCCAAAACACTACTCAACTGATGAGAGGATAATACCAGGCACAAGAGCAACAATAACAATAATCCTTACCTAGGTTCTATGAGTTACATGATAGTCCTCCTCTCAGTGATGGCCTGTGACCGCCTTGTGGCCACCTCCCGGCCCTTTCATTACGTCACCATCCTGAACACTCAGCTCCGTGCGGGGCTGGTGCTGACAGCGTGGATGGTGGGTTTCATCCATTCCATCAGCCAGCTGACTCTGATGCTCCCACTGCTAAAACACCTTTGGATTTTTTTTATTTGAATCTTATAACAAATCTGTGAGATTATAGGGACAGATATCATTTTATGCCGGTTCGGTGAAGAAGAATCCATGAGTCCAAGAGAGTTCGGTGGCTCATTCAAGGTCACAGTTTATAGGTAATGGAACAAGGGCTCCCCAGTTAGAGCTAAGTCTCCAAGTTCTGCAGTCTCTCTGTCACTCTGGACAAAGGCCAAAAGGGGGATGCGGGGAAAGGGTCAATGTACAGAAAATAGAACTGCTCTTATGGGGAAATGCTATCGTCACAGAAGAAAACTGTCTAGCAAGAGGGTAGAAAGGAGGGAGGGACCTTCCTGAACGTTTCCATGGTAATATACTGTATTATCACAGGCATATTCAAATCATACATCACAATAAAAAACAAAGATATTTTCCTTTTCCTAAAAATCTGAGTAAGTTGCTTAGTTTCAAAACTCAGTTCTACAACGACCCTCATAACGTACCCACAAACAATGAAGAACACAGATGCAACAAATCTCTGTCGACTCTATTATTGAAAAACAAAGCCAAGGAAAAGTGACCTACGCATTGTCACTTCCTTTTACAAACCAGCCAGTGTCTCCCTAACCTCTTCACTGCTGCCTGCATCTCCTGGTTCCTCAGGGTGTAGATCATGGGGTTGAGCATGGGGGTCATGACCGTGTGGCCGATAGACACAGTCTTGTCCATGGAGAAGGTGGTGAAGGGCCTGGCGTAGAGGTAAATGCTTGGGATGAAGACCATAGACACCACAATGATGTGGGCAGTGCAGGTGGAAGCGGCCTTCCTCCTCGCCTCCCCCGAGTGGGACCTCAGCATCACCAGGACCACCGAGTAGGAGGTCAGGAGCAGAGAGAACCAGATGACATCCAGCAACCCACTGTTGCAGATCATGAGGAACTCTAAGAAGGAAGTGTCGGTGCAGGCGAGTCTCAGCACCTGTGGGACATCACAGTAGAAGTTATCCAGGACGTTGGGGCCACAGAAAGGCAGTGGGAGCATCAGAGCCAGCTGGCTGATGGAATGGACGAAACCCACCATCCACGCTGTCAGCACCAGCCCCACACGGAGCTGAGGGTTCATGATGGTGACGTAATGGAGGGGCCGGGAGATGGCCACAAGGCGGTCATAGGCCATCACTGAGAGGAAGAAGACCATGGCACCTCCCAGGAAGTGGAAGAAAAAGAGTTGGGCCATGCAACCCTGGTAGGAGATGGTCTTCTTCTCGGAGAGGAAGTCCACCAGCATCTTGGGGGCAGTGACCGAGGAGAAACAGAGATCTAAGAGAGCCAGGTTTTGAAGCAGAAAGTACATGGGGGTGTGAAGCCGGGAGTCTGAGGTCACTGTGACCATGATGAGGAGGTTTCCCAAAACACTGGTCGTATAGACAAACAGAAACACCAGAAACAAGAAAAGCTGGAGCTCCCGAGTCTGTGCGAGCCCCAGGAAGACAAATTCTGATACCCGGGTGAGATTCCCTGGTTCCATGGTGTCCTTTTTATACACCTAAGGAAAATGAACCACGAGCATAGAGACATGAAGTCACTTTTAATGTTCAGGGGCTAAACCAAGCTGTCCAGGTCCATGTGATGGTCAACTTCGTGTGCAGACCGTATCGCCAGGTGCTGATTACACGACCTTGTCCCTGGCATGTTTACAAGTTGCTGCTGGAATGTGTACTTTTGAGATCACAAAGGCAGCCTGTCCTTCAAAGATTCAGGGTAACAAAGTGGTGGGATGACACCTGGAGGCCAACAGACCTGCAGTCAAATTTCAGGGCTTCTATTTCCTCGAGATTTGACCTTCAGTAAACTACTTAACCTCTCAGGGTTTCAGTTTCCACATCTGCAAGTTGAGAAGAAAAATGTTTTCTTTATAGAATAGTGGATTAAATAAAATAACACATAAAGTTCCTGGAACAGGGTCTGGAATAATAAACGATAACCACTCGCCTCACTCCACAGACACCCCCTCTTCTTCCTGTCTCTAAGACATTTTCCTGCCCATATTTTTCATACAACATTTAACACATTATAATATTAATAAACTTCCCACATGCCTATGTTTTTCCTCCATAATTCACCTGTAAGCTCCCGGAGGCATACCTGTGGATCTTACCATTTATTGGTGCCCAATCTTGCTCGTAGTTAATACTCAAAAAGCTTGTGACATTGACAGCTGGGTGGGCAAATAGCTGGAGGGTGCTCACCACCCCCTCAGCTCCCACACATCATGGACACACGGTGTGCCTACTGATCAAGAGGTAGAAGGGGGAGAGAGAGTCTCGGGAGTAAGTCCTAGATGATGAAATTGTAGGAAGGGGACTCGGAGAGCTCGTCTGAAAGGAATAAGAATTTTAACATATGCCACTGACTACAGGAGTGAAGAACAAAGGATGATGTTGAAATAAGAGAAACAGAATCGACAAAAGAATAAAGAAGGGAGATGAAGGAATAGAGCAAGTGAAGGAAGGCAGGGCCAAGGTGATGCGGCAGGGGAGGGATGGACTTAAGGGAGAGAAAGGTGGCAGATGAGAGATAGAGGGGGACAAGTGAGGGGCTAAGTGGCCTCCCACTCCCCGCCACCTTGTCTCGACCTTCCATTCTCTCTATTGCAAACTATTACCATTAGAGGTCTTTTTAATCTCATCCTTCTGCATCCATCTGCTTCCGCTCCGGTCCATTTTCTAGATAGCTGTCAAAGAGACCTTTCTAAACTCCTATCTAATCAGGTTTCTCCCTCATTATCATCTTAATGATGGTGTAAGTGCCCGCAGCTTAAAACTCAAACTCTTAGACGTCTCCCAGCGTGCTTTGTAGATCAGTTCAAGGTAGAAAACTTACTTATGTCCATGCGTGCAACTCCCTCTCAGCATGTCACACAAAGCAATAAAATGTAGCTTCCGACCTCACTCATCAGCTTTTTTCCCTCAGGAAACATATGCGTGGTTATTTCTGTAGTTTTGGTGATTAATTCTGTTTCCCAAAATACCTGCTACGGCCTCTTCAACCTGAGTATGCAGAGATCACCTTCCCTGTGCTCCTCGGTCTTCCAATCGGAAGTAATTTCTCTGGGTTCCAGTTCGTTTTATCCAATACGTTTTACAAACACCTGGGTCATACATTTATCTTTTCCCCCCCTGTGGTCTCTCTTAACTAGATTGTAAATTTAATAATTTAGTAGCACCTAAAACTTGAATTTAACAGTTGCTAAAAAAAAATGCTTTCCAACTTAAGGTATTAGTAGGCAATGAATGATGTGATCTTGTTTTAAGTGACTGGGTGGAGAACATTGTGGTGTATTTCCTTACCCTTTGCTCTCGGCTTCCTCCTTCCTAGGCACAGGGCCAATTCTTCACTTGGTCTTCCAACCCTGGGTTTTCACACGCAGCCCAGGGCGCCTGTTTGCAACATCACATCTCCCTGCATTGCCTTCCGGGGCTCTGCTCACACGTAGACTCGCTACCGTCAAGGCAGTGTCACTTGTTTAGTCTCCCCACCTGTTGGGGACCGAAATATAAACAGGGTGTTTTTACAGTCTGAATATCTTGGGGACAGAGGTGCTGGGCCCAAACCCCCACCTCACCTGCCTAGTTGACAAAGAGCTATACCTGATTCTCGCTTGTCCCACCCATGTTCTCCGGGAGAGGCTGGAAGCTAGTTTCTTATTGGTGTAAAGTTAGATTTGAATGGTATGGTGGGGGTTGTCTTTGAGTTGTCTTGGAAACAACTGAGTTGCTAATGGACCACGTTTTTTCCCTGAATAAAGGCTGATGTGCTGTTGGGAGCAGCCATGTTATGGCTCAGGAACAGTGGAGACTGTTCTCTGTGCCATCCTCCCGAACCCATCTGTATGTATATATCTTTAAGTCTTTATCATTTATTTAATTCCATACCTTTTCCCATTTGAGGACCCCGTAATAGACTCGTCGTGGCTGGACTGCAACACCCACCCTCCAACAAGTGTTTCTAGATCCTTCTTACAGCTGATCTATTTCCAGCTGAGGAAACACAGGTCTCTCGTCCTCCTTCAGACCAGAAGGAGAGAGAGACTTCAGGTCTTCCATCTTCTCGGAGATCCCTTCCTGCAGCTTTGGTTTCCCAGCCGCTACCCACATGTCATGTACACAGCGATGGGTGCGGCCCTAGGGGAAGAGGCAGTGTCTTCAGGGAGAGACTATTGGACTGGGCTCAGGAAGCAGGACTGGGCTGAGCACCACTGGGGCCAAGGGAGCAATGGGAGTTGTTAAAAACTTTCTAAATGTCTCAAGAACACATACTCTCTGAGAGGCCTTCCTTGGGGGCCAAAAGTACCAACGGTAATGAACATTTTAGGGATTTGTAGAATGTAAGATTCTCAGGCTAAGATCCAAAAGGTAAAAGTCTTCAAAAAGAGCCCGACCAATGGTGGCACAGTGGATAGAGTGTTGACCTGGGATGTTGAGGACCCAGGTTCGAAATCTCAAGGTCGCCAGCTTGAGCACAAACTCATCCAGCTTGAGTGTGGGGTCACTAGCTTGAGTATGGGGTCATAGACCCCATGGTCATTGGCTTGAGCCCAGAGGTCACTGGCTTGAAACCCAAGGTTGCTGGCTTGAGCCCAGAGTCACTAGCTTGACCCCTCCTGACCTCCTCTCTGGGTCCCCCCCATTACTTCTGCCCAGCTCAAGGCACATATGTGAAGCAATCAATGAACAACTAAAGTGACGCAACTATAAGTTGATGCTTCTCATCATTCTTCCTTTCTGTCTCACTCGCTAAAAAAAAAAAGTCTTTAAAAAGAAAGAGACTCTCTGGGAGTTTTAGAAGAACCCATTTCTTAAACCAGTGATTCTTATCCTTGAATCACCGGAAAAGCTTGTTAACCAAATTAGTGTGCCCCAGCCGCAGGCTTTTTCATTGAGTTGATCAATGGTGAAGCCAAGATTTTGCATTTCCGTAGCAAGTTCTCCGATTTGGCTGAGCTCCTGTTCCTGGGACCACACGCTGATAACCCGACTTGCTCCTCCGCACGAACTGTTCACTCTCATGGAATCTCCAAGATTAACTGGTCTGATTTCTTTCTTCTTCTCCACCTTTTCCTTCCACTTTTACATCAATTGACCTTTACTAAGGGAAAGTCATAGAAATGTTTGTTTGTAGACTACAATGGAAACATATTACCCTGAAAACCTTGTCCCTTGTTTTGCCAAACCAGACCTTGGATGTTGATTCCTCATCCATGTCCAAGTCAACTCACGTCATCTATAAAATGCTAGCATTCTTTTTTTTTTTCTTTTTTTTTTTTTTTTTTGGTATTTTTCTGAAGCTGGAAATGGGGAGAGACAGTCAGACAGACTCCCGCATGCGCCCGACCGGGATCCACCCGGCACGCCCACCAGGGGCGATGCTCTGCCCACCAGGGGGCGATGCTCTGCCCCTCTGGGGTGTCGCTCTGCCGTGACCAGAGCCACTCCAGCGCCTGGGGCAGAGGCCAAGGAGCCATCCCCAGCGCCCGGGCCATCATTTGCTCCAATGGAGCCTTGGCTGCGGGAGGGGAAGAGAGAGACAGAGAGGAAAAGGGGGGGGGTGTGGAGAAGCAAATGGGTGCTTCTCCTATGTGCCCTGGCCGGGAATCAAACCCGGGTCCCCCGCACGCCTGGCCGACGCTCTACCGCTGAGCCAACCGGCCAGAGCGCTAGCATTCTTCACATTGCATTACTACATCTAGTACAAGATTGATACAGGAAACCTGTGTATTTTCTCATTATGAATTCTACAGGAAACCTGTAGATTTCCTCATTATGAGGAATTAATCAAAACTGGCCTTGTAGCCTTGATGTGCTGTAAAACTATCTGGTTTCTTAGAGCTCTCTCTGATTTCCAGGTTGGTCTGAATTTCTCCACTGCAAAGGTTTACACTTGGCAAAATAAAGCATCTGCCTGGCAGATAAGAATATAATCTAAAGCTTTCTCATATAAGAGAAGTAGATCTTTTTTTAAAAAAAAATTCTTTTTTTAAATAGTATTAAATTTATTGGAGTGGCATTGATTAATAAAATTATATAGGTTCCTTGGACTGTTTCCAGATCTTGGCTATTGTGAACAATGCTGCAATAAACATGGGGATGTATATCTTCTTTTGAATTAGTGGTTTGGTGTTCTTAGGATATATTCCTAGAAGTGGGGTAGCTGGGTCAAAAGGCAGTTCTATTTTTAATTTTTGGAGGAATCTCCATACTGTTTTCCACAGCGGCTGCACCAGTCTGCATTCCCACCAGCAGTGCAGGAGGGTTCCCTTTTCTCCACATCCTCGCCAGCACTTATTGTGTGTTGATTTGTTGATGAGCACCATTCTGACTCGTGTGAGGTGGTATCTCATTGTGGTTTTAATTTGCATTTCTCTGATGATTAGTGATGTTGAACATTTTCTCATATGCCTATTGGCTATCTGTATGTCCTTTTTAGAGAAGTGTCTATTCAGTTCCTTTGTCCATTTTGTATTTGGATTGTTTACCTTCTTGGTGTTGAGATTTAGTTCTTTATAAATTTTTGTTATTAACCCCTTATTAGACTTATCAGTGAATATGTTCTCCCATTGTGTGAGTTGTCTTTTTATTTGTTAATGATGTCTTTTGCTGTGCACAAGCTTTTTAGTTTGATATAGTCCCATTAGTTTATTTTGTCCTTTATTTCACTTGCTCGTGGAGATATATTGGCAAAAATATTGCTAGTAAAGTTAGTGGTCTAGTCTCTTTTGTTTTGCTTGTACCTGTCCAATTTTCCCAACACCATTTGTTAAAGAAACTGTCTTTACTCCATTGTATACTCTTACCTCCTTAGTCAAATATCAATTGACCATATAGGCGTGGGTTTATTTCTGGGTTCTCTTTTCTGTCCCATTGATCTGTATGCCTGTTGTAATGCCAGTACCAAGCTGTTTTGATTACATTCTGCCTTGTAGTATAACTTGATATCAGGAAGTGTGATAACCCCCTCCCCTTTGTTCTTCATTTTCTAAATTACTGAGGCTATTTGAGGTTTTTTTTTGGTTCCATAAAAATTTTGGAATATTTGTTCTAGATCTGTGAAGTATGCCATGGGTATTTTAATAGGAATTGCATGAATCTATAGATTGTTTTGTGTAATATAGACATTTTAATGATGTTAATTCTTCTTATCCATGAACACAATATATGCTTCCACTTGTTTGTATCTTCCTTGATTTCTTTTTTCACTGTCTTATAATTTCCAAGTACAAGTCTTTTACCTCCTTGGTTAAATTTATTTCTAGGTACTAACACTAATTCTTATTTAGAGCTTTAGTCCAGTTAAAAATTGAGTGGCCTGACCAGGCAGTGGCGCAGTGGATAGAGCGTCGGACTGGGATGCGGAGGACCCAGGTTCGAGACCCTAGGGTCGCCAGCTTGAGTGCAGGCTCATGTGGTTTGAGCAAAAAGCTCACCAGCTTGGACCTAAGGTCGCTGGGTTGAGCAAGGGGTTACTCGGTCTGCTGAAGGCCCATGGTCAAGGCACATATGAGAAAGCAATCAATGAACAACTAAGGTGCCACAACAAAAAACTGATGATTGATGCTTCTCATCTCTCTTCATTCCTGTCTGTCCGTTCCTACCTATCCCTCTCTCTCTGACTCTCTCTCTGTCTCTGTAAAAAAAATAAATAAATAAATAAAAAATTGAGTGACTTACTCTGAGGTCGCCAGTTCACAGCCCTGGGCTTTTCCTGGTCAAGGCACATATGGGAGTTGATGCTCCTGCTCCTCCCCCTTCTTTCTCTCCCTTTCTCCTTTTTAAAATTAGTAAAATATTTTAAAAATAACTTAATAAAATTGAGTGACTCGGGAAAGTAGCCTGGACTGATTCTGGAAGGGGACAGGACTTGTTGATCTCACTGATTATCATACGAGTGATTTCAAGTTCTGATTCTGCTGATTTAGCTTTCTTTCTTTCTTTTTTTTTTTTAGATTTTTAATTTATTGATTTTAGAGAGAGGAGAGAGAGAGAGAAAGAGAGGCAGAGTGGGGGAGGAATGGGGAGCATCAACTCGTAGTAGTTGCTTCTCGTATGTGCCTTGACTGTGTAAGCCTGGGGTTTCCAACCAGCGACCTCAGCATTTCAGGTCGATGCTCCATCCATTGCGTCACCACGGGTCAGACTCAGACAAATATTTCCAAACATTTATCCCAGAAAAGATAGTCCTCATAAGTCTTTCTTGCAAAACCTACTTGGGGACAAACTACAGTCAACTGAGATATTAACAGAAATGCAAATGGCCTCTCCATCCCACTGCTTGGGCTTTATCCCAACGTCGTAGCTGGTGTCCAAGAGTGGGCATTCCAAAGAGAACTAATGAGAGTCTGTATTGCCTTCTATGACCTACCTTTAGAGGTTACATGGTGCCACCTCATTGTGGTCACAAGTCCTTCCACATTCAAGGGGAGAAAACGAAAGATCCCACCTCTCAACAGGAAGAATGTCAGAGCCATATTGTGAGAAAGAGCACACGAATGGAAGGTACTACTGGAGCCACCTTGGAAAAATACAGTGTGCCGCAAACAATATTTTTAACTTCCAGGAAGTTGCTTTCATTCTCTTATTGCACTTTCTGAAATGGTGTACTGTTCTTATTTCCTGAAAGCAATAACCTCTCTTATCTCTCTGTAGACATTAATGAAGGTATTTTTCAAATGTCCTGTTCTATGCCCTGACTATATCAAGATTAACATCTTGGTTGTGACATTGTATTCTAGTTTTGCAAAATGTTACCGCTGGGAGAAACTGGACAAAGGGTAATACAGCATCTGTCCTTATTATTTCTTACAACTTCTAGTGAATTTGCAATTATCTCAAAATAAAAAGTTGAATTTTAAAACATTAACTTATTCACATTACCTGTTGGCATCTCTAGGCATTTGATTTTATGACCCATGTCAAGATTTTTTGAGGCCCTGGCCGGTTGTCTCAGTGGTAGAGCATTGGCCCAGCGTGAGATGTCCCAGGTTTGATTCTCGGTCAGGGCACACAGGAGAAGTGACCATCAGCTTCTGCATACCTCCCCCTCCCTCTTCTCTCTCTCTCTCTCTCTCTTCTCCTCCTGCAGCCATGACTCGATTGGTTTGAGCACATCAGCCTCCATGCTGAGGATGGCTTAGTGGAGCCTCTGCCTCAGGTGCTAAAAATAGCTTGGTTGCAGAGCATGGCCCCAGATGGGCAGAGCATCAGCCCCAGATGAGGGTTGCCAGGTGGATCCCAATTGGGGAACATGTAGGTGGGAATCTCTCCTTCTATCTCCCCTCCTCTTACTTGGAAAAAGAAGAAAAAGAAATTTTTTTGAGTCAGGCCAAGCATGTCTTTCCCTGCTTCCAGGAGCTTATATCATGACAGACACCACCGATTGCCATTCCCAGCCCTCTTCTTCCTGGCTGAAAAAGCCAAGCATTCACCTTTCCATTGCCCTTTGCAGACGGGGGTGACCATATGACCCAGGTCTGGCACCAAATCATAGGAGACTTCTTCTAGAGTGGAGCAACTCTAGAAAAATTTTTCTCCCCAAATCATATGGATGCCTCTTCTATTCCTTTTTTCTAGATTATTTGAATATAAAGATCTGATGCCTGAAAGTTTGGCAGCCATATTGCCATCATGAGGGAAAAGTCAAGGAATTCCAGAGCATCCAATCCTTGACCCCTAAACAGCTTGAGCTGCTGAATTAGCCAAGTTGGAAATTTCCTGTCTTCTAATCTCTTTTAGGTAAGATAATAATTTCTTCATTATTTAAGCCACTGTTTCTGGTTTTTCTGCTATTTGCGGTCAAAAGCATCCTTACAATACTTGTTTAAAAGGGGATAATCGTCGTTTTCTAGAGAGTTCACACCCCCAGGGCAGCAGTGTGTCATTTGGTGAGAGCATCACATCTTATGAGCTGTGTCATAGGTGAGAAGATACAGAAGGATGGTGGACTCAGGAAACTCGTCACAGTGGGCACAATTGAAGGAATGCAGATGTTACGTCTGGAGAAGGGACAAGCTGGAGGACGAGAAAAGTGTCATCAGTCATTTAAAGGAACTTAATGTAAAAGAAGGAAAAGGTGTTCGGAGGGACCACACCGATCAACGACGACACTTGTCCATTTCTCTGCCCTCATCTCCTCAGGTCCACTGCGAACAGGGAGCAGGGTGCGAAGGAGTCAGGAAAGCAGAGGTGGAGGAGGGGAAGTCGGAGTTGCCTTGATGGCTTAGGACAACCCAAAAGACTTGTTTCTTGGATGGGATGGTTGCTGGAAGGGAAGAAGAAGCAAAAGGCTTCTGCATTTTCTGCATTATCTTCCTTTTTTATTGTATTTTTTTTAGGTGAGAGAAGGGGAGATAGTGAGGCAGCCTCCCACATGTACCCTGACCAGGATCCACCAGGCAGCCTCCCTATGGGGATGATGCTTGGGTACTGAGTTATTTTTAGCACCTGAGGCTGATGTGCTCAAACCAACTGAGCTATCCTCAGTGCTCAGGGCCACTGACTATGGGAGGGACAGAAGGGGAGAAGTGGCAGAGGGAGGAGGAGAGAAGCAGATGGTTGCTTCTCCTGTGTGCCCTGACCAGGAACCAAACCCAGGATGTCCATACGCTGGGCTGACGCTCTACCCACTGAGCCACTGGCCAGGACCTGCATTGTCTTCTTAACTTTGAATCAACATTATACATGGCCAGAGACTTTTACAAAGCATGCCTCAAAGGAGATGGAGGGAGCGAATATAAACATAAACTAGAGAGACAGAAATAAAAAGTAGGTTCTGAAATTTACAGGGAAAGAACAAGACGCAGGAAAAAGAGCAGTGCCTCTCTGGGTAAGGTACTGTTCAAGGTGCCGGGGGGGGGTACTTAAAGGTGAGGGCATAGCCTCTGCCCTCAAGGAGCCCTCATTTCAGTGCAGGAAGTCAGGGAGAACATCCACGAGGTGTTAGCCTTGGAACTGAACTCCCCACCCCATTTCTGGAACACTGATAGAAGGGCTCTGCCCCTCCTACCATTGGTTCCCTCCATCCTGCATCCTCCCCTCTCAGCCACATCGTCTAATGATGGAAAGACTGTGTGGAAAGTAGAATAGTTTGCAGATTATCCAAGGAGTATTTAGTAGGGAAAAAAATCCAAAGGGCAAGTGTCTTTATGGGAACTGTTTATACAATGTTAAAAGTGAGACTGCCTCCTGCAGTGGTCAGCAAACTGCGGCTCGCGAGCCACATGCGGCTTTTTGGCCCCTTGAGTGTGGCTCTTCCACAAAATATCACGTGCAGGTGCTACCTCGATAAGGAATGTACCTACCTATATAGTTTAAGTTAAAAAAATTTGGCTCTCAAAAGAAATTTCAATCGTTGTACTGTTGATATTTGGCTCTGTTGACTAATGAGTTTGCCGACCACAGCCCCAGGGGGTAATGAGGCAGAGAGGCAGGGAGCAGAAAAGAATGTGATTGTTCCAGAGTTAAGATGAAACTATTGACCATTTATCACAGATATTGATCCACAGAGGAGGAAGCCTCTAGGTGTTCCCTTGTGGTCGTGGGAGACCCTGAGTTTCAAATCCCACGCAGATCTCCGCCTCTTAAAGTTGAAGAAGAACCACGTGCCTGGTCAGCCTCTGCCAGTCACTTGCTGCCCGTTATTGAGCAAGTCATTTTCTCTCAGAGTCTCCTCACCTGTAAACTGGTCAGTATAAAAATAACGTGTTCATGACCAGTTTTGTGAGAATGAGATAAAAGGGTGAAGGCGCCTACCGTAGTAGCTGACACAGGAGTAGGTCCATAGAAATAATAATTTAATCTTAATTATTACACTCTGCACTTTCATGTGGGAAAATAGAAGTTCAGAGAGAAGGTTGTCACCATTTAGCCCTGGCTGGATAGCTCAGCTGGTTAGAGCATTGTTCCGAAGTGTAGAGGTTGCTGGTTTGATCCGCGGTCAGGGCACATATAGGAGCAGATTGCTGTTCCTGTCTGTCTCTTCCTCCCTTCCTCTCTCTCTCTAAAATCAATACAGTAGCCTGACCAGGCGGTGGCGCAGTGGATAGAGCGTCGGACTGGGATGCGGAAGGACCCAGGTTCGAGACCCCGAGGTTGCCAGCTTGAGCGCGGGTTCATCTGGCTTGAGCAAAATAAAAAATGCTCCCAAGGTCGCTGGCTCCAGCAAGGGGTTACTCGGTCTGCTGAAGGCCCTCGGTCAAGGCACATATGAGAAAGCAATCAATGAACAACTAAGGTGTCGCAACAAAAAACTGATGATTGATGCTTCTCATCTCTCTCCATTCCTGTCTGTCCCTATCTATCCCACTCTCTGACTCTCTCTGTCCCTGTAAAGAAAAAAAATAAAAATAAATAAATAAAAAATTAAAATCAATACAGTAAACATTTAAAAGAATAAAATAAAGTCAACCTATCTAAAGTTCACCCCCTGTTGCAAATCACTAGGCGCTTGCTTAACCTCTTCACTGCTGCCTTCATCTCCTGGTTCCTCAGGGCGTAGATCATGGGGTTGAGCATGGGGGTCACGACCGTGTAGCTGATGGACACAGCCTTGTCCATGGGGAAGGTGGTGAAGGGCCGGGAGTAGATGTAGATACAGGGAATGAAGACCATGGACACCACGATGATGTGGGCGGTGCAGGTGGAAGCGGCCTTCCTCCTCGCCTCCCCCGAGTGGGCCCTCAGCATCACCAGGATGACTGTGTAAGAGGCCAGAAGGAGGAGGAACCAGAGGAGTACCAGCATCCCACTGTTGGAGATCATCAGGAGCTCTAGGAGGGAGGTGTCGGTGCAGGCGAGTCTCAGCACCTGTGGGACATCGCAGTAGAAGTTATCCACGACATTGGGACCACAGAAAGGCAGTGGGAGCATCAGAGCCAGCTGGACAATGGAGTGGACAAAGCCCCCGAGCCAGGCAGCCACCACCAACCCCGCACACAGTCGAGTGTTCATGATGGTGACGTAGTGAAGGGGGCGGGAAATGGCTACGTAGCGATCATAAGCCATGACTGAGAGAAAGAAGACTGCTGCTCCTCCCGAGAGATGGAAGAAGAAGACCTGGGCCATACAGCCCCGGTAGGAGACAGTCTTGGTCTCATGGAAGAAGTCGGCCAGCATCTTCGGAGAAATGACCGTTGAAGAGCAGAGGTCGATGACAGCCAGATTCCGAAGCAGAAAATACATCGGTATGTGGAGTCGGGAGTCAAAAGTCACTGTGACCATGATAAGGAGGTTTCCCATGATGGTGGTGACATAGACAAATAGAAACACCAGGAACAGCAATTTCTGGAGTTCCTGGGTCTGAGAGACCCCTACGAGGACAAACTCTGACACCCATGTGATGTTCTGTGGTCTCATGGTTCCTCACATACCTAGAGAGAAACCTGCAAAACAAAAATTATGAAAATTCAATCATTTTCCTGTGGAGTGTCAGGATGGAGTTGATCAAGACTGTTACTAGCCTGACCTGTGGTGGCGCAGTGGATAAAATGTCAACCTGGAATGCTGAGGTTGCCGGTTCAAAACCCCGGGCTTGCCTGGTCAAGGCACATATGGAAGTTGATGCTTCCTGGTCCTTCCCCCTGCTCTCTCTCTTCTCTCTCTAAAAATGAATAAATAAAAAATTAAAAAAAAAAAAAGACTGTTACTGTATCAGCTCTGGCTGGTTGGCTCAGTGGTAGTGTGGAAGTCCCAGTGTTCTATTCCCAGCCAGGGCACACAGGAGAGGCGCCCATCTGCCTCTCCATCCCTCCCCCTCTCCTTCCTCTCTGTCTCTCTCTTCCCCTCCTGCAGCCAAGGCTCCATTGGAGCAAAGTTGGCCCAGGTGTTGAGGATGGCTCCATGGACTCTGCCTCAGGTGCTAGAATGGCTCTGGTTGCGGCAGAGCAGTGCCCCAGATGGACAGAGCATCGCCCCCTGGTGGGCATGCCGGGTGGATCCGAGTCGGGCGTATGCGAGAGTCTGTCTGATTGCCTCCCCGCTTCCAACTTCAAAAAAATACAAAAAAAAAAAAAAAAAAGATCATTACTGTATTACTCCAAGATGAAGCTTAGGAGAGCCTTCCACGGAAATGAATACGTTTTCAAGGTTTTCACAGACCTGTCTCCCTAACCACTTCCTACATTGTAGTACAGGCCGTCCTGGTCCCTGGCTTTCCCATCTGATTCATACCTGCTCTACTCCAAATGTGCCTTATGAGCCACAGGCTTCACAAAAACAACTGAATCAATGAATGAATGAACATGTTGGCAAGTTCCTGGGACCACAAGTATCATCAACCTAGGCGCAAAAAATCTTGAGAGTATAAAAAGTAGAGACTAACAATTTTAAATAAACAAATAGATGCTTCCTCCTGGCAGATGTCTGAGGAACTTTATATGGTTCATTGTTGAAGGAAGAGAGGTGTGTTAGATGAAACTGTCATGGGCAAATTCAGAGACAAATGTGAAGGGAAAAGCTGGGATAATTAGTGCTTCTCAAACTTGTCCACAAATCAGCACGGGAGTTTTGACCTGCTCCGTTTCCGACCTGGGCCGGTTCACCCCTCCTTAGGCAACCTGGTGGTCCCCCGCTCCCGGGAGGTCACCATATTGATGCCGAACTTAGTGCGGACACCCGATCGGCATAGCGCACTACAGCCCAGAACTCCTGGGCTCAAGCGATCCTCCCACCTCAGCCTCCCGAGTAGCTGGGACTACAGGCGCGCGCCACCACGCCCGGCAGAAACTTGTCCACAGAAAAACTTCTCTACGGCATTTTTCCTGACGAGGCCATCTGCAGAGGAACTCAGTGCAGCCCAGGACAAGGGCAAACTTTCCTTGAACTCTCATATTTTATATTTTAAAACTTACGTGAATTTTCTATTATCTCTCTAGTTAATCTTTGAAAAGATTTAATTTTTTTTTTGAGTATTGTGGCTGTAAAACTTTGATAAGACCAAGGTGTTATATAAAATACAGGATAGGGAAGAAGCATTTTCTTTAGTTCAGCAAGTGAAAGTTTGAGAAGACAGTCACTTGAAAAATAAACTGAGTTCTTTGGTGTTAAAACCTATTCCCTTGGGTTACACTTTTTCAAAATTGTTTAATAGGTTCAGGAAAACTTGCCAAGGCTTCTCTCCAGGAAGATCACAGGCAACAGAAAGAGCTCTCCCCCCGACTCCTGCCTGACATGTGGGAAGGAGAGCAGACCCACACGGACGCTCTTTTTACGAGAAGCGGATAAATATATGTAAAAACAACTTACCAGCTTCTGTAGACAAATATAAAACAGAATTATCTCTAAAACTATCTGTGAGGTATTACAGTGCTCCAAATATTGCTCTGTTTACCTTACCTAAAACTCACATTTATTCTAAATATTTGTGTTAAAATGATATTCCAAAAAGAGGCACTCTGTTTATTCTGTGGCGACACCGACGCCCAGCATAGGACTATTTGCAAAGCGTCTCCATGGGCAACCGAGAGGCCCTGGCAGCCTCGTGAAGGAGAAGAATGTGATTATACAGGGGGATAATGGCCTTGTCCCAGCCCGTTAGGGCAGGAAGCTTTGAGACAGGCAAGAGCCAAGCCGACGCTGACTTCCTGGGCTGTTGTCAGAGCAACCCCAGCAGATGGTAATAGGTTTCTTGTCTCTGGCTTTGTGTCCTTGTGGAGGTGAGACTGCACGGGCAACAGGTTAAAGTCCTGACCCCTAACCTTCACCCCCAACCCTCCCACCTGGGCATTAATTCCTCAAATGCCAACAACATCGCTTATTATCTCTATTTTTATCTTTATATTAAGATTACAACTATCATACCCTTCTTTACCAGAGATGCACATATCATACATAAGTCAACTTCCTAAAAGATATTTTCCCCTCTAGATCAGATTTTTATTCAAAAAAAAAAAATGTCCACAGTTCTTACCGGCAGCTGTGGAAGTGCTTGATGGTCCCGGTCATCTCCCGGGCCACCTGGCAGCCACCGTGGTCAGGCAGGTATTGCTGGGCCAGAGGCGGTGGTCACGTGCTGTGAGGGCATCAGTATTTCTGACGATTTCTACAGAAACAAGCTATAGTACCGGGCCTTCCTCCTGGGCGAGCGAGGGAACACCAACCCGTCCTGCGGCCCCTACCACGTCCGAGTCCCCAGCTGCATATTCGGTGGACCGCGTGGGGTGTGCTGCCCCACAAGACCGAGTGAGGCCTGGTCTCCTCGGACCATGGCAAGGTGTTTGACGAAATTCTACTGCCTTAGGACAAGAAAAGGCCAATGGTGGTTCCTGCCGCCCTCAAAGTTGGGCATCTGAAACCTGCATGAAAGTTTGCCTACCTAGGGTGCTGGGTTCATGACATTGGCCGGAAGCACCAGACCGTCACGGGCACCCTGGAGAAGAGGAAGGAAAAGGCCTAGATTTATTCCTGGAAGAAAAGAAAACAGCTCAAGGGGCTATGAAACAGGACTTTAAAAGGTAGAGGGGGGGGAAAATGGACAAATAGAGAAGTCCTCAACACCCATGGGCTCCTGGTCTGAACCTAGTAAAATTGACTGTTAATTCCTCAACAACAACAAAATGTCCACATTTCTTCATTGTCTACAGGAAAGAATTCACACTTAGATGGGTTTTCAGGGGCTTCCACACAACCTGATTCCTACCTTTCTTTGCAGACTCATCTGCCACTCAGCAGCAGTAGTAAAATATTTATTGTTACAGTAGTAATTGTCATTGTGGTAGTAAACGTTTATTGAGTGTTTACTATGTGCTAGCCCTATGATAAGCATTTGTAAATATCCTATTGAATTTCCATGCATTATTCTCATGCATCTGAAATACAGTAAGCACTATTACTTATCCCCACTTTACAGATAGGTAAACTGAGGCTTAAAGAGGTTAAGTAATTTTCCCTAGGTCACACAGAGAATGAGTAGCAGAGCTCAGACCCTAAGCTAGGTCTGATTAGTCCCAGAATTGCACTCTTAACTGCAATTCTCTTTACTTCCCTCTAAGAATCTTTGACTTCAACCAAACTAAGCTCCTCAGTTCTCAGTGCCCTTTGTCAGTCAGTGCTCACCCTGACTGTGTCCCCATCCTGTTCACTTATCTGAATTCTACCCCTCCTCCAAGGCCCGGGAGTAATTAGCTCTTTCATGCACTGCCACGTATTGCTGTTTTTCCATAAGGATGGCTCTGTCGCCTCACATGTGGTTGCAATTCAATGTAAACCTGATATATTTAGTCTACACAGTTCCTAGAGCACATATAACCTGTCTCAGAGATGCTTCCCAAAAGAATGCTTGCTATTTTTATAGTGGATGGCACCCCAGGATGGGTCAGACCACTGAGAGAGGGGAGAGGAGACACAGTAGCCTCTGCATGAAAGAGTTCAGTTTAAGGGACCTGGAAGGGCACCCAAGGGTCCTAATTCCCAGCATCACCAGACTTATGAGCCTGGAAGCATCTGCTTATCTCTGGCAGCATTCTTTCTACACACGCATTAGAGTCTTTGGAAATGATTCTTTCACCTACCTGCACAGGGAGTCAATTTGGGGGGGATTCCAGATGGGAAAGAAAACAAAGAGACATAAAGGAGGGGCATGATGTGCATGGGGTAATGGAAGGATGCCAGGCCCTTTTCTGTCGTTACTCAGTCTCCTCTCCCACCTGCCTGCTCTCAGGAAATCAGTCCACACAGGACAGAGGGAGAGGAGGGGACAGGAGTAAGTGGTTCCAAAAATGGGGGTGAACCTAGTTGTTAGTCATCTTGGGAGCATGAACAGTTTTCATTAAACACACGCTCTAAGGAAGGAGAAGATGGAGGTGAAGCCATAAAAAAGGAATGAGAACGGGAGGTGAGTGGGAAGGGCAGCAGGAGCAGGAGGAGGAAGGAGGAGGAATAAAAGAAGATGAAAAGGGGAACGTTAGAGGGTGGGAAGTGTGAGAGAGGGCTGGTTTGCTCTCCTAGGTGTGCAAAGAAGCTGTAAACTGTAAGTGGGAGGCGGGAGTGGGGGAACCAGTTGCCTCTATATTCTGCTCTCCCTCCCACCCTCTGTCCTAGATTCCACCCAACACATAAACCGGTACAGACAGACGGCTTAGTTCCAGAGAAGATCAACTCTTCCCCAAATCCTGTGTCCCCAGAACTCTTGCCCAATGACTCCCCCATACCTCCCCTCCACCCCATGTCCTGGTAGGCTTTGGCAGGAGCCGTCTCAGGGCTGACTTGTCCATGGGGAAGATGCTGGAGCATCACCTACCTCCAGCCCAAAGAGGCCAAACAGACTTAGAACCTCCCTGATTCCAGGCCATCCTTCTCTTGCAGCCCCATTTTTCTGACCTCTCTAGGACTGGGAACACATGTAGGATTGGTCTTAAGGGAAAGGGACATTCCTCAGAGGACAAAACTTAGGCTTAATTTGTGAATTGATGCTGATCTCAGGCTGCTGAGGGCAAGAACAATGGGAGTCATTAAAAAGTATGTGAACTGTTGCATCAGATGCACCATTATAAACTCTGCAGGGGCACTGATCACAGGACCAAGATGAAGAAGGAGAAGAGCCCTTAAGGAAAAGGAATTCTCAGAAAGGTTCTCAAGAACTAATTCCCCGAGGTCAGCACCATGGACAGCACAAGGTTCCACCGTCTGCTATCACAACTGTAACGGAAAGAGTGAGACAGAGAGGAGGAGGAGGGGGTAGGGGGGATAGATGGTGATGCACGAAGACCTGACCTGGGGGGGGAGGGACACACAATACAGTGTACAGAGATGTGTTCTAGAATTGGCCACCTGAAACCTGTATAATTATCTTACTAGTGTCACCCCAATAAATTCAATTTAAAAAAAGAAAAAGTAAGACACGTCCAAGGACATGGTCCAGGTCACAATCTGTATAGCAGGGGTCGGGAACCTTTTTGGCTGAGAGAACTATGAATGCCACATATTTTTTTACTATTCTTTTTTCTTTTTTTTTTTTTTTTTTTTTTTTTTTTTTTTGCATTTTTCTGAAGCTGGAAACAGGGAGAGACAGTCAGACAGACTCCCGCATGCGCCCAACCGGGATCCACCCGGCACGCCCACCATGGGGCGATGCTCTGCTCAACCTGGGCGTCGCCATGTTGCGACCAGAGCCACTCTAGTGCCTGAGGCAGAGGCCACAGAGCCATCCCCAGCGCCCGGGCCATCTTTGCTCCAATGGAGCCTTGAATGCCACATATTTTTAAATGTAATTCCGTGAGAGCCATACAATATGTTTAACACTAAATACAAGTAAATGTGTGCATTTTATGTAAGACCAACACTTTTAAAGTACAATAAGTCTCTGAATTCTTTTTAATAATGTTGTTATGCTGTTGCTAACCAGTGATGGATAAAGTACTTCTTACCATTAATACGACTTCTGGTGCTGCATGGTTTTGCTGATGGTTTTGTAATCTGGTTGATACGTGGCAAGGTTAAGCTTCATGCAGGCGTTGAGACTTCATCCGTTAAACGTGATTGTAGGTTGGTCTTAATGTTCTTTAGATGTGAGAAAGACTGCTCACATGCATACGTAGAGCCACACATTGTCAGTACAGCAATACTCACATGCTGCAGTGTGTGGTATGTGATGGGAAGCGCATTCCAAGCTTTGACAATCAGCTGGTCCACGGATTGAAGTTTTTTCATTTCTCCCCACTTGCATTTGCTCACCAACTCTGCTTGCTGTCGTGCAAGTCTTTCCAGATCTTCATTCAGTGACTTGAACTTATTCACCCACATGTCTGAGGCCTTCAGGTCAGCAGTTTGTAGCTCAACATCTCTGATGGAGACACCAGGGATGTAACTCAGGTTGGCGCTGTCTACTGCACACTTGTGTGGATGGGTGACGAACTTAAAAAGACGAGTGCGCTCACGAAATTCTCCAAAGCGCGCTTTGAATGACTGTAGGAGATTAGATGTGAAGCCCGCCAGCTGCTGGAGATCAGTGTTGAGCAGGGTCACTTGCTGTGCATGCATCTTTGAACTCCCCCAGTTTTTCAAAGTGTAGTAAACGACCTGTTTCAGTGTTGGCGATGAAGAGTTCCAGCTTGTTTTCAAATGCAAACACTGCTTGTTGAAGGAATAAGACTGTATTTCCAACGCCTTGCATTTTCACATTGACAGATGTTCAATCATGTCCATGAGATAGTAGAACTTCAGGAGCTACTCAGTGTTAGCTAACTCAGCATGCTCAACATTTTTCATTTCAAGAAAAGTCCAAATTTTGCTCAGACAAGCCACGAAATGGCTGAGCACCTTCCCTCTTGACAACTAATGCACATTGCTGTGCAGAAGCAGACCAGGATAATTATTCCCAACTTCATCCAGCAGTGTTTTAAACTGGCGATCATTTAAAGCTCAGGCAATAATAAAGTTGACCATGCAAATGACCAGCAATATCACCTCACCAACCTGCTCACCACACATCTGAGCACAAAGCGCCTCCTGATGTAGGATGCAGTAAAAACTTAGGATGGGTCTCTTTTCATGTTCATGAAGAAGCGCTATGAATCCTCTGTTTTTCCCCACCATGCACAGAGCACCATCAGTACACACTGAAATACATTTATCCATCGGTAGATTTTTTTTCTTTAGCAAACTCAGTGAAAGACTTAAATAAATCCCTCCCTCTTGTTGTCTCTTTCATAGGCAAAACAGCAAGACTTTCCTCACGTAGTGTGTCACTGACAGCATACTTTGCAATCATGCTGAACTGGGATAAATGGCTTACATCTGTTGACTTATCCAAAGTGAGAGAAAAGAATGGTGCTGCATTTATGTCCTTCACTTGTGTTGCCTCAATTTGATTTGCCATCATGATGGTACGATCGTGAACAGTTCTTGCCAACAGAGGCATGTCTTTTATTCATTTGATTATCTTGTCTTTATCTGAAAAGTCTTCAAAAAGTTTACTGGCAACATCAAGCATAAATGTTTTGGCATACTTCCCATTTGTGAATAGCTTTCCATTTCTCACAATTGCTAAAGCACCAGAAAAGCTAGCCGAATTCCAGTCCCCTTGTTGGGTCCAAACACAGAGTTGCTGCTGACTAGCTTGCACTCTGCACAGTAGCTCTTGACATGCTTTCTTCCTGCTGTCCCCCACTGGATATTTCGATGCAAATGTAGTATGGCGTGTGTCGAAGTGCCGCTTTATATTTGACTGTTTCATCAATGCACTTTTATCATTGCAAATTAGACACACTGCAGAACCTGCTCTCTCCACAAAGGCCAATTCCTCTGTCCATTCCTGCTGAAAAGTACGATACTCCTCATCTTTTTTTCTTTTAACAATCTTCTTCATCAAAAGGGTTTCTGCAATTAGCTAGCTGACTACTTGATTAAAAGGAGGGAAGTTTGCTTCCTGACCTCACAACAACCCGTGTACGTTACGCATTATCCAATAAAAATTTGGTGTTGTCCTGGAGGACAGCTGTAATTGGCTCTAGCCACCACAACCATGAACATGAATGGTAGGAAATGAATGGATTGTAATACATGAGAATGTTTTATATTTTTAACGTTATTATTATTATTTTTTATTAAAGATTTGTCTGCAGCCAGATGCAGCCATAAAGAGCCACATCTGGCTCGCAAGCCATAGGTTCCTGACCCTTGCTGTGTAAAGTCTGAAGCCTTTTTCACATGGATAATTGTTAAGGTGTCTCTCACCCCAACCTCGGATCTATTCTCCTCACAGCCATAGTGACCTTCCCAGTATAAATCGGTGAACCATAAAGTTCATGATTTTAAAGTACACAGTTCAGTGGGTTCTAGTGTATTCACAAGCTTGTGTAACCATCACCACTATCTGACTTGAGAACATTTTTATCACTCCAAAAGGAACCCCCGTATTTTTTATCAGCGACTACCCGTTCTGTTCTCTCCCCAGTTCCTGACAGTGACTGAGCTGCTTCTCGTCCTTATGAATTGGCTTATTCTGGACATTTCATATAAACAGAATCATATAATATGTGGTATTTTATGCCTTGCTTCCTTCTCTTCACATAATGTTTTCAAGGTTCATCCATGTTGCAGCATGTGTCAACTTCCTTCCTGTTATGACTGAAAAATCTTTTATTTAGCCATTAATCAGTTCTTGAACATTTAGATTGTTACTACTTTTGACTACTATAAATTATGCTGCTATACATTTGTACACAAATTTTTGTGTGAACATATGTTTTGTTTTGTTTTGTATTTTTCTGAAGTTGGAAATGGGGAGGCAGTCAGACTCCTGCATGAGCCTGACCAGGATCCACCCAGCATGCCCACCAGGGGGCAATGCTCTGCCCATCTGGGGCGTCGCTCTGTTGCAACCAGAGCCATTCTAGCACCTGAGGCAGAGGCCATGGAGCCATCCTCAGTGCCCAGACCAACTTTGCTCCAATGGAGCCTTGGCTGTAGGAGGGGAAGAGAGAGACAGAGAGGGAGGAGAGGGGGAGAGGTGGAAAAGCAGATGGGTGCTTCTCCTGTGTGCTCTGGCTGGGAATCGAACCCAGGACTCATGCACGCCAGGCTGACGCTCTACCACTGAGCCAACCAGCCAGAGCCTGAACATATGTTTTTAATTATCTTGGATATATACCTAGCAGTGGGCACGCTGTGTTATATGATAACTTAGAAAAAGATTTTTTTTATTGATTTATTTGAGAGAGAGAGAGATAAACATTGATTTGTTGTTCCATTTATTTATGCATTCACTGATTGATTCTTCTATGTGCCCTGACCTAGGATCAATTCACATCCTTGGCACACTAGAATGATGCCCTATCCACTGAGCCACTGGCCAGGGCCTAAACGTCTTTTTATAATTGCCTTTTACTAGTTTATAGAAGCAAACGGTATATTTGTGTGTTGATCTTGGACCCTGCAACTTTGCTGAATTTGCTTATTACCTCTAATACTTTTATTTGTGGATTCTATGGGATTTTCTCCCTTTTTAAAATTTTATTTAGAAAACTAAATGCAATGGGGTGACACTGATCAATAAGAGTACATCAGTTTCAGATAAGCATCTCCATAGCATTTAAACTGTTGATTGTGTTGTATACCCATCACCCAAAGTCAAATCATTTTCCGTCATCATATATTTGTACTTCTTTACTCCCTTCTTCATCCTCCTCCCCTTCAACCCCTCCCCCTAGGAATATTCTGTATATATACAATCATGTCAGCTGAAATATAGTTTTCTTCCTTCCTAATGTGGGTATCTTATTTCTTTTTCTTGCCTAATTGCTCTGGCTAGAATTTTCAGTATAACATTAAATAGCAGTAGTAAAATGGGCATCTTTTTCTTATTCCTCATCTCAGAGGGCGGAAGCTTTTAGTTTTCACCATTGAGAATGATGTTTGTTGTGGGGTTTTCATAAATGAGTCCCTTATATTCCTAATTTGCTGAGTGTTTTTATCATGAAAGGGTGTTAAATATTTTCAAATGCTTCTGCATCTCTTGAGATGATTATGTGGGTTTTCCTTCATTTTATTAATGTAGTGTCTTACATTGATTGATTTTTCTTATGCTAAGCCATCTTTGCATTTCTGGGATAAATCCCACTTGGCCATGGCATATAATCCTTTTAATTTGCTGCTGAATTTGGTTTGCTGGTATTTTTTTAAAGGATTTTTACACCTATATGTAAAAGAAATACTGGCCTGTGGGTCTGTTTTCTTGTGATGTCTTTGTTTGACTTTGGTATCAGGGTAACGCTGCCCTTATAGAATGTGTTAGGTAATCCTTCTTTTGCTTCTATTTTTGGAAGCATTTGAGCAGTACTGGTGCTACATCTTCTTTAAATGTTTGGTAGACTTCACCCAGTAAAACCATCTGGTTCTGTACTTTTCTTTTTTGGGAGGTTTTTTTTTTTAAATACAATTTTTTGCTTGTTTGAAGTCTGTTGAGACTTTTCTATTACTTCTTAAGTAATTTCTTTGGTAATTTGTGTGTTTTTAGGAATTTTTCCATTTAATCTAGATTATCTAATTTATTGGTGTATAATTCCTCCTAGTATTCTGTTATAACCCTTTTCATTACTATAGGGCTGGTGTTTCCACTTTCATTTCTGCTTTTACTTATGTCTTCTCTCTTTTTTTAAAGTCAGTTTAGCTAAAGGCTTGTAAGTTTTGTCCATGTTTTCAAAGAATCACCTTTGATTTCACTGAGTACTGTTTTTCTGTTCTCTATTTCATACATTTATGCTCTAATCTTAATTTTCTTCTTTCTGCTGGCTTTGGGTTTAGTTTGCTCTTCTTGTTCTAGTTCCTCAAAGTGTAACCCTGCTGGACGATGGGCACTAGTGTCAGAGCTACAAATCAACTGAATGTCCTTTGGAATGTCACTTAAGCTTTCTCAGCTTCTATTCCAAAATATCTAAAAGAAAACAATTGGGGGGGAAACCCAGCAGCACAGGCCCTGGTCAGTTAGCTCAGTTGGTTAGAGTGTTGTCTGAAAACACCAAGGTTGCAGGTTCCATCCCAGATCAGGGCATGCACAGGAAGCGACCAATTAATGCATAATTAAGTGGAACAACAAATAAATGCTTCTCTCTCTCTCTCTCTCTCCATCTTCTCTTCTCTGTCTCTCTAAAATCAATCAGTTAAAAAAAAATAAAACAACAGCATGCCTGGCCAGGTAGCTCAGTTGGTTAGAGCATCATCCCAAAGCATAGAGGTTGCCAGTTTGATCCCCGGCCAGAGCACATACAGGAACAGATCAATGTTCCTGTCTCTGTCTCTCTTTTTCCCTTTCTCTTTCTCTGAAGTCAGTTAGATAAACATTTTTTTAAATAAGCAGAGCAATAGATAGCAAAGTAAATATCCATGGACTCCAGCATGTGTGTAAGGAAAGTCCATGCACAAGGGTTGTACGGTATCAGCACCTGTGAAGGAGGAGGCAGAGAGAAGCACAAGGGGCCTGGGGGACCCAAAAGGAAGATAATAAAAAATAGCCAACAGGATATAAAATGGAACACAATAAACGAACTCATAAGACACAGACAAGGGTACGATGGTTACCAGAAGGGGAGGGAAAGGGTGTACTGGGAAGGAAGACAAAGAAGGCAAAGGAGGTCAAGTATATGGTAACGGAAGGACACTATACTTTGGTTGATGAGCACAGAACATAATATATATATAGGTGATGAATTATAGAATTATACACCTGCAACATATATAATGTTATTAACTAACATTACCCCAATGGTTTTGATTTTTAAAAATATCCAACAGAGATTCCTTGGAAAGTATGGCAGAGCAATTCAAAAACAGCAGCTGAAGCAGAGCGGTTCTTCCATATGTAGTGGAGCAGGAATGCAAGAAGGCTGGAGTCCAAACTGAAGGGACTGGAGCCGTGTCAGTAACAGGAGCTCAGAACCGACCGGCCAGAGCCTTCTCACAGCCCACACACAGGACACACTGCTGGGAAGGGGATCAAAACAGACCCAGGCGAGAGAACAGAGACAAAGGAAACAGAAGATACGGACAAGAAAAGACGGGGAGGATTGAGCGAGTTCTGACAGAGCTAGTAATTCTCAGAAAACAAGAAACCACATATTCAAATACTACATAGAAAACAAAGGGAGAGGGGAGATGTGTGAATCATGCCCCCTTCTAAAAGTTTAGCAAAATTACTTTCACGTGAAAATGAGCCACAGAAAATATCAAGGACCCCACACAAAGTTGTTATCAGAAATAAAAGACTAAAGAGCAGAATAATATCCCAGGGACAATGAGATCACACCAGAAAGGCATGCCCACCAAGCAAATCTAAACTACGACTTAGATGTCCTGAGCCTCCCTTCAACTTCTCCCACTCGTCACAGGAGCAAATTAACATCTGAGGATGCTGCAAAGGGAACAGCAGCCGGCAGTTTAGGGAGAGAAGTCAAACCTGAATAACAACCACTACGGTGATTGGTTCCCTGGTCATTTTTCCTTCCATAGCTATTGACTTAGCCTTGTGTCCCAGAAATGTCAGAGGACATGGACAAAAACAAAACTCCAAGGAAAGCCCGCTCTTTCCTACCAGAAGATTAGGAAAAGGAGCCCTTGCAGGATTGGAAATGTGTGGGGAAGTGTCCCCTTTCTCTTTTTCTCCTCCAGTCATGGAGCTACCATCCTGCAGTGGCTGCACAAGCACTTAAAACTCTGAACAAAAACCCTTTCTTGTCAGAAGAGTTGGATAAACAGGTTCATGGCGTCCAAATAGGATGCGAAGAATCCCAGGAATTTTTCTCTCTTTTTACTTTCATCACTTGGCACTGTGACAGTCACAGTCATGGGAAGTTCACAACAGCACAGAGAGGCTAAAACCCTGGCTTTGTAGCCAGAGAAAAGGGGACCTTATGAGCCAGACAGCATAAATCACAGAGAGGAAAGGATCCTTTAATCTGTGCATAGGCAGAACTGACGTGAAACAGCATAGCAAAAAGGCTTTGGGAACTGGGGTATGGTGTGGACCACCTCCCAGGCCGCAGACTGGCCCCTAGGTGGTGCACACAGGTGCAGCTCCAATTAGACTCACAAAAGCTTTGAAAAGTCCAGGGACATTGAAACTACACCTCACACAAGACAGGACAGGATTTAGAGTTAACTGACAGCTAAAACAGTCAAACAAAATGAACATTCTTCAGAGGATGTGGACAGGACTCAAAGTCTCACAATATATTTCCAGGATACCATTCAAAAATATTCAACATTAAAAAAAAAGGCAGAATGACTTCAACAACTTGCAAGGAAAACACAATCAACAAATATCAACTTTAACATGTCAGTATTGAAACCAAACAAAGATTTTAAAATAACTATTATCATCATGTTCCCTGAGATAAAAGTGAAGACCTTTGAAACATGTGGAAAGGTAGCAGATAACAAAACAATTAAAATTCTGACAAACAACCAGATAGGAATTTTAGAACTGAAAAATACAATGGCGATACAAAATTCACTAAAGTGGCTCAATGGAGACGACAGAGGAAAGAGGCAGTGAACTTGAAGACAGATCAGTAGAAATTATCCAATCTGAAAACAGAGGAATAAGACTGCAATCCTGGCAGAGTCCACATGTGGTCAGAGTTTGCCTGGGAGACTACGGATCTGACCCACCATTTTCCACTTCTCCAGGGTCTCATTTCCCTGTGTGTGTTCCCTTTCCTTTTCTGCTTTAAATGTTGCCCTTGCTGGAGTAAATGGGAGTTCACAGGAGTTCAAGAGCTCTGTGGTCTCTTGGCTTCCCTGGGCAATTAGCCTGGATTCATTTTTCTTATCCAAAGACTCAGCTCATTCCTGCTTTAGCCTTGCGGGTGTTATACAGATTCACAAGATTTTCCCATCCGCCATTGGTTAGGTACGTCTCCTGTCCCCCTTGTCATACACTATTTTTCAGAGATGTCTCTGTTTATGGAATCAGTTATTGTATTTTTATCTCAATCCTTCAAAAACTGCCTTACAAGGTTGAGGGTTTGTGACTGAGTTGCATTTCCTTCCCTACCGCCCCCCCCCCAAAAAAAAAAGTGCTCCAAAAAGACACTTGGCCACTTTCCTCCAAGATCTTCACCCCTTATACCCTGGATCATTCTTCCTTATAGCCCAGATTTAAGTGCAAAGCGTTACAGCTCAGTTTTCTTTCTCACCCACCTTCCCAGCTCACCCAGCCCCCTCCCTTTCCCTCTCCTCCACTCTCCTCCAGCCAAGTCCTTCTAGCCCAACAACGGACAGGGGAGAAGGAGGTAGAAGCCACAGCACCCATTATTCTGAAGGAAGTTCTTATGGGGGAACTCAGATTATTTATGGTATGATCAGATAAGTGCGGAACCAAGTGCTAGGAAAACCTAGATTCTTACCATGGTTCTGCCACTAACAAGCCATGTAACCTTGACCAGGACATAGAGCCATGGAATTTTGAAGCTCTGTGAAGACTTAAGAGGTCATCTCACCCAACTTTCTACTGTTGCATATGCTACCAGTCATGTGGTTGGTAAATGGAATATCTGGGTACACACAGGACTACAATATCAATGCTCTTTCCATCACCCCTTGCTGATTGCCTCCAGTTTCTAATCTGTACAATGGGCAGTATGAGGATTATATATGAGGACAAATGAGGTAATGCTGCTATAGGAATAGGGAAAATAGAAAATCATATTCAAATGACAGGTTATTAACTTTATGGACAATACCCGCTGGAAACTGATTCTCTGCTGTGCCCCAGTGGAAGATCAGAACTCAAGGGAGGTCTAAGCTGGCTCATCCATGACTCCTGAGGCCTGTAAACTTTTAATGGAAACACTGGGCAGAGAGCCATGGCCAGTGCAGCTAATAAGGCTCTCTGGAACCACTTTAAAAGTTGTGTTGTTGAAAGCATCTGCAGTAAATACCCAGATCTCAACCACAAATGTGTTAAATGGTGTGGGGTTATAAATGGTTTTCTCTGTTGGTTACAATGGGATTTATTGTTCTGGCATATCATACCTGCTCTATGGTAGGCTCTCATCAAACTTTTGTTAAATATAAAATTGATAATTGCAAATGAAATTTCTTGAAGAGTTGAAGAGCAGCAAGAGGCATGTCTAGGCATTCATGTGTAAGAGGCTGTAAGACTTGAAAAAAGCAAGGATGCCCACTCTCACCACTACTGTTTAACATCATCCTGGAAGTCCCAGCATTAAAGCAATAAAAATAAATAAATAAATAAGTATACTGATTATCTATAGTCTCAGAAAATACGATTTTCTATGTAGAAATTACTGAGGTATCTACAAAATTATTCCTAATATTAATAAGTTTAGCAAGATGACAGTATACTAGCAACAAACAGTTGAAAACCAAAATGTAGAGAAACACATTTAAAACAGCTCTAAACATGAAGAGCTTAAGTATAAATCTAATAAAATGTGTACAGGATTCATATGCCAAAAACTACAAAATGATCAAAGAAATGAAAGGAGAGCTAAATAAATGAAGAGACATCAATATTGTCAAGATGTCAATTCTCCCCCAACTGATGTATAGATTCAATACAAACATGATCAAAATCCCAGCAGGTTTCTTGGTAGATATTGACAAGATGATTCCGAGATGCATATGGAAAGGTAAAAGAACTAAAATAGTCAAAAAAATTTTTTTAAAGAATAAGGTTGGAGGAGTCACACTACTTGATTTTAAAAGTTACTATAAAGCCACAGTAATGAAGACAGTGTGGTATTGGTAAACAGATAGACACATGGATCAATGAAATAGAATAGAGTCTAGAAATTGACCCACATAATATAGCCAATTGATTCTTGACAAAAACACAAAGACAATTCAAAGGAAAAATAATTTTTTTAACAAATGGTGTTGCAATGATTGGATATTCATATACAGAGAAATGAATTCTGCCCTAAACTTCACATCTTATATAAAATTTTCAGTTCTGGTGGAAATTTTCAGAATGAATTAATATACAGAAACCTAAGTAAACAAGCAAAAAAAGAGGCAATTATTAACTCCAGAAAATACAGAAAGTTGAAATGTAATTATCATACAATATATGACTCACCTCTCAATATTAATTATCTTGATGATATAAACACTGAACCAGTGGCACACCAATGGTAGGATGATGAAAGCAGCCTGTCCCAAGTGCAAGCAGTAGGGATGCATCTCTGCAGATAACTTAAAAGTAATAACAATATGTACTAAAATGTACTGGCTTTCATTGTAACTGTGCACTAGCAATTCTAAATAATGTCAGTGATAAAAAATACTCCTCTCCAAAAATATCTTTTTTTAAAGATTTTATTTATTGATTTTGAGAGAGAGAAAGAAAGAGAGAAGGAGCAGGAAGCATCAACTCTAGTAGTTGCTTCTCCTATGTGCCTTGATTGGGCAAGCCTGGGGTTTTGAACCGGAGACCTCAGCATTCCAGGTCAACACTATATTATCCACTGTGCCAGCACAGGTCAGGCCCAAACTATCTTTTGTTATCTATCCTAATTTAGAAATACTATTTGAAGTTACTGTTGAGCTGTAAAAACGTATTTGCAAGCTTCAAATGAACACAATTTTATTATTCATCCTTTAATACACATTTTATTTTACATGAAAGTTAATTTGAGGAGCTCCCAGTTATAAGCTGGTCTCCAGCACAGACGAATTCAGCTACAAGCAATTTTTTTAGAGTAAATACCTAATGGTTCAGGATCACTGTTCAAGTGCATTTCAGGTCTAGTTCATGTCTCCAACACTGTGGTACCACTTAGCCCTACTTTTAAACAGTAGGTAAAAAGTAAACAAGGAAAACAGTGATTATAAAAGTAAAGAAACAGAACTTGAGTTACTTTCATTCTGCCATTCTATGCTACCCCTTGGAGTTTTTACTTGTGTTTAAAATATAAAACAATGAAGCCTGACCTGTGGTGGTGCAGTGGATAAAGCATTGACCTGGAACTCTGAAGTCGCCAGTTCAAAACCCTGGGCTTGCCTGGTCAAGGCACAAATGGGAATTGATGCTTCCTGCTCCTCCCACTTTTCTCTCTCTTTCCCTCTCTCTCTTTCTTCCCTCTCTAAAATGAATAAGTAAAAATTATATATATATATATATATATATATATATATATAATGAAACATAGTGCAAACTGCAATGTGTAATTATTTGGTTGATAAATACAAATTTTAGTTTATATATGATGTTTTACTTAATTTGAATAATTTGAAATGTATTCTTTATTTCTAATAAGTTTTTTTAGAACCAAAGGATGAATCCAGAAAATTAAATGTGGCTTTAATGGTGTTACTGTAGTAATTTCCTAAATGTACCTTTGGAAACTTCAGTTAAAAAAAAAAAATCAGGCCCTGGCCGGTTGGTTCAGTGGTAGAGCGTCAGCCTGGCGTGCAGAAGTCCCGGGTTGGATTCCCGGCCAGGGCACACAGGAGAAGCGCCCACCTGCTTCTCCACCCCTCCCCCTCTGCTTCCTCTCTGTCTCTTTCTTCCCCTCCCACAGCTGAGGCTCCATTGGAGCAGAGATGGCCTGGGCGCTGGGGATGGCTCCTTGGCCTCTGCCCCAGGCGCTAGAGTGGCTCTGGTTGCGACAGAGCGAACCCCCGGAGGGGCAGAGCATCGCCCCCTGGTGGGCAGAGCCTCGCCCTTGGTGGCCGTGCCAGGTGGATCCCGGTCAGGCGCATGCGGGAGTCTGTCTGACTGTCTCTCCCAGTTTCCAGCTTCAGAAAAATACAAAAAAAAAAAAAAATCACACTCACACACATACATACACAAAAATAGCTAATTGAAGAATTATTTACCTAAAATATTTTAACAGATTTTAACCAAAGGATAAAAAACTTATTAGGTACATATAAAACTTGTTTGATAAATAGTTGTGTTTTTTGTCCTGAAAGAATTTGGAAGAACTTGTTGACATTTGTGATATTGTTATGAAACCAGCAACTGATTCAGTTCATAATCATTTGAATTTCATAAAGGAACTTGAAGTGTGGTGCCCATACTAATATGAAGCAATATTAATTCAATGGAGTCCAAGGAAGAAAATGTGAAAAAGTCAATACATGAACCTATTGTGGGGTTTTTTTGTTTGTTTGTTTTTTTACAGAGACAGAGAGAGAGTCAGAGAGAGGGATAGATAGGGACAGACAGACAGGAATGGAGAGAGATGAGAAGCATCAATCATCAGTTTTTTGCTGTGACACCTTAGTTGTTCATTGATTGCTCTCATATGTGCCTTGACCGTGGGCCTTCAGCAGACCGAGTAACCCCTTGCTGGAGCCAGCGACCTTGGGTCCAAGCTGGTGGGCTTTTGCTCAAGCCAGATGAACCCACGCTCAAGCTGGCGACCTCAGGGTCTTGAACCTGGGTCCTTCCGCATCCCAGTCCGATGCTCTATCCACTGCGCCACCGCCTGGTCAGGCTACATGGACCTATTTTGAAATGTACAATACCTTCAACATTACATAAAATTAATGAAAACTCTTAAGAAATTCAAGTTGGGGCATCCAAAGCACCTATGTTAGAGATAACAAGATTCACATGATTATGTTTTCCTTTTTTTTTGTAATTAAAAAAATTTTTTTAACTGGCATTATATATATGATGTTCAACAAAAGAACATTTTTACTCTGTATTACTTTTCTGGCCATTATTACTATTTGTTTTATTTCATGATTATTACTGAAAATAAAGTTATCATAGAAAGGCGGGGATGTCAAAAATGATCCCATCTACAAAAATTTTAAAAGCAACCCCCTTAAGATCAGGAACAAGGCAGGGGTGCCCCCTTTCACCACTCTTATTCAACATAGTCCTGGAAGTCTTAGCCACAGCAATTAGACAAGAAGAAGAAATAAAAGGCATTCAAGTTGGAAAAGAAGAAGTAAAACTATCATTATTTGCAGATGATATGATATTGTATATAGAAAACCCTAAAGTCTCAGTCAAAAAACTACTGGACCTGATTAATGAATTCAGCAAAGTGGCAGGATATAAAATTAATACTCAGAAATCAGAGGCATTTTTATATGCCAACAATGAACAGTCAGAAAGAGAAATTAAGGAAACAATCTCCTTCACAATTACAACCAAAAAAATAAAGTACCTAGGAGTAAACTTAACCAAGGAGACTAAAGACTTGTACTCGGAAAATTATAAAACATTGATAAAAGAAATCAAGGAAGATACAAACAAGTGGAAGCACATACCCTGCTCATGGTTAGGAAGAATAAACATCATTAAAATGTCTATGTTACCCAAAGCAATCTATAAATTCAAAGCAATACCAATTAAAATACCAATGACATACTTCAAAGATATAGATCACATATTCTAAAAATTTATATGGAACCAAAAAAGAACATGAATAGCCTCAGCAATCTTAAAAAAGAAGAATAAAGTGGGAGGTATCACACTTCCTGATATCAAGTTATACTACAAGGCCATTGTACTCAAAACAGCCTGGTACTGGCATAAGAACAGGCATATAGATCAATGGAACAGAACAGAGAACCCAGAAATAAACCCACAGCTCTATGGACAACTGATATTTGACAAAAGAGGTAAGGAAATACAATGGAATAAAGACAGCCTCTTCAACAAATGGTGTTGGGAAAATTGGACAGCTACCTGCAAAAAAATGAAACTAGATCACCAGCTTACACCATTCACAAAAATAAACTCAAAATGGATAAAAGACTTAAATGTAAGCCATGAAACCATAAGCATCTTAGAAGAAAACATAGGCGGTAAGCTCTCTGACATCTCTCGGAGCAATATATTGCTGATTTATCTCCACGGGCAAGTGAAATAAAAGACAGGATAAACAAATGGGACTATATCAAACTAAAAAGCTTTTGCACAGCTAAAGACAATAAGAACAGAATAAAAAGACAAACTACACAATGGGTGAACATATTTGACAATACATCTGATAAGGCGTTAATAACCAAAATTTATAAAGAACTTGTAAATCTCAACACCAGGAAGACAAACAATCCAATCAAAAATGGGAAAAAGAAATGAATAGACACTTCTCCAAAGAGGACATACAGATGGCCAATAGGCATATGAAAGAATGCTCAATATCATTAATCATTAGAGAAATGCAAATTAAAACCACAATGAGATATCACCTCACACCAGTCAGAATGGCACTCATCAACAAAACAACACAGAATAAGTGCTGGCAAGGATGTGGAGAAAAGGGAACCCTCCTGCACTGCTGGTGGGAATGCAGACTGGTGCAGCCACTGTAGAAAACAGTATGGAGATTCCTCAAAAAATTAAAAATCAAACTGCCTTTTGACCCAGCTATCCCACTTTTAGGAATATACCCCAAGAACACCATAGACCTACTCCAAAAGGAGAAATGCACCCCCCATGTTTATGGCAGCATTGTTCACAATAGCGAAGATCTGGAAACAGCCCAAGTGTCCGTCAGTGGATGAGTGGATTAAAAAGCTTTGGTACATATATACTATGGAATACTACTGAGCCATAAGAAATGATGACATCGGATCATTTACAATAACATGGATGGACCTTGATAACATTATACGGAGTGAAATAAGTAAATCAGAAAAAAACTAAGAACTATATGAATTTATACATAGATGGGACATAAAAATGAGACTCAGAGACATGGACAAGAATGTGATGGTAACAGGGGTGGGGGGTGGGAAGGAGAGAGAGGGGGCGGGGGGAGGGCAGGGGCACAAAGAAAACCAGATAGAAGGTGATGGAAGACAAGTTGACTTTGGGTGAGGGGTATACAGCATAATCAAATGTCAAAATAATCTGGAGATGTTTTCTTGGAACATATGTACCCTGATTTATCAATGTCACTGCATTAAATTTAATTTTAAAAAAATGATCCCATCTACGCATCACAGTATGCTGGCATGCCCCACACTGGATATTGATTTGGTGGAAAGTGCTGATCATTACTTTGGAGGATGAGAGGAGGTGGAGAGTACGTGTGCACATTAGGGAGAGAGCCCAGCCTCAGCGCCACAGAGGAAGTCAGCGATTTGGGGTGTGAATGTGAGAGCAGAGAAGACCATGGCAGGAGATGGGGATTACACCTCAGAGCAGGGAGGTTTGGAGGGGTGAGGACATGGAGAAAGAAATGCTATCTTTCATTTACAGCCAAGGGGTAAAACTTGACTTTTAAAACTATGTGCATGTATTACTTTAAAAAGAAATAATTACAAAATCAAAAGAAATTAAGAACAGAGAAACCAAGCCCTGGCCAGTGGCGCAGTGGATAGAGCGACATCCCAGCGTCTCCAGGTTATGGGTTCCTTCTGAGGTCACTGGCTTGATCCCAAGGGCGTTGGCTCGACCCCCAGGTCATGGGCTCCACCCCAAGGTCGCCAGTTCAAGCCCCAGTCAGGGCACATATGAGAAGCTATCAATGGTGTGTAACTAATGGAACAAGGAGTTTATGCTTCTCTCTCTCTCCCACCCACTCTTTCGTAAAAAAAAAAAAAAAGAAATTATTTTTTTAAAAAGAAAGAAGGCAATTTAAAAAGACTAAGCAGCCTGACCTGTGGTGGTGCAGTGGATAAAGCATCGACCTGGAAATGCAGAGGTCGCCGGTTCAAAACCCTGGGCTTGCCTGGTCAAGGCACATATGGGAGTTGATGCTTCCTGCTCCTCCCCCCTTCTCTCTCTCTGTCTCTCTCTTTCTTCTCTCTCTCTCTCTCTCTCTCTCTTAAAAAAAAAAAAAAAGACTAAGCAGTTGGCTTTGGACACATTTAATTACATAATCTGGAAATTATGATTACAGAACAGAATATACACAAAATAAAACCCAATGAAAGGGAAATCAACAGAAATAACAGGGAGAGGAGTGATGTTTTCATTTTCACGTGTGTCAGAGGGATACAAGTGAGTCCGTGCCCTAGGTTGGGGAGACAAAGCACAGGAGCTTACCCATTGGTGAAGGCAAGGAGTGTCCCTGTGCTAACCACCGCACTCCTGCAGCAGGCAGGCAGTCCGTACTCTCTAAAACTGAGCCATGAGATCTGAAATATGTTTTTCATATTCATTTTTCCTTAACCCTGGGGGATGGTGTGTGATCTTTTAGTAATTAATATATCCTGTGATGGAAAAAAACTAAGTAGAGCATTTCTTTTTCTGCTGTTGAATTTGATGAAAATTAATCTTACATGTTGATAAATTTAGAGTAGGGATCAACTTGTACAAAACCATTTCTGTTTAACCTTACCTAAAACTTTTACTTATTCACTCATTATTCTTTTGTATGTAAGCAGAGAGATATCGGAAATAATGTTTAGGAGAGTTTCTGTTTTCATCCACTCTAAAGTGAAGATTTATTTTTCACGTATAAACAACTTTGAGATCTAGTGAGCTCGTGCAGTGGCTGTTGGCTAGACGCCAGTAGTGAAGTAGTTGTCACTGCTGACACCTTCTGGTAAGATTAAGTGCTGGCGTCAAAATTTTCAGCTGGGTACCAGTAATTGGGAGGAAAGGTCCAGAGCACTCTTCACAGATGCTGCATCACCCACTCTTGAGGCACAAAGGATTATGTTATACACACACACTCACGCACATGCACGCAGATCTGGGGTTGAAAAGTGATTCAGAAGAGTTGAGCCCTAAATGTAAAGATGGTTTAGGAATACAATGCCCAGTATATTTTCCTTTTTATGTTTGCATGAGAATAATATATAATGAAATATATAGTTAAGTAAGTCTAAGAGTTATTTCAATAAAATTTTTAAGTGATCAAGAGCACTGTGTCATGGTTTAATCGACAGCACTTTTATAGTGCTACAAGAAATTATTTGGCTTAGAATGAAAATATAGTTTTATAAAATATGGTATTTCCAAGTGACAGAGCAGGATGGTTTGTTGCTTTAAACTTTTCCATATGGCTTAATTTTGTAGTGACTACATCATAATAAATATAGATATTACTTATAATATTATATATTATAATTATGCATAATTTATTATATATTACAATTATGCATAATATATTTACACTATAATATATTATACATTTTACATATATTATGCATAATATGTATGTATTTTACAGTACAATATACAGATACTATATATAATATAATATGCATAAAACATATGTGTTATAAATATACACATTACATAACTACTATGTAAATTTCTAATATGGTGTGATTTTTTACTAAATATGTGGCAAGAGGTAAATATTATTGGCTCTTTAGTATGACTGATATCACTTCATTTGAACCATCATGATACTGCTTTCCTAATTTTACCTATACTGTCCCACGTTTGCTTAGCTTAATGTACCAATTCCGCTATATCCTTCAACTTCTCAGCGTCTGGGCCATGGTCTAGTTCGAGGGTGGCTTCTTTCATGGTGAGAACAAATATTTAAAACTAAAGGACTCTTTGGCCTTTCAAACAGCATCTCATCTCTCTATCTCCCTCTCTCTTTTTCTCCCTCTATTTTATCCTCCCTCATCTCCTTCTATTTTCCTTTGCCTTTTTGTTCTCTGCCTGTTTCAGGATCTCTGAGAGATAGATGTTCCACAGCAACCACTAATGTCCCTCGGTTAGAAGAAACAATTATAGCCTAAGGCTCAACCATGACAGTTCAGGACCACGGACAGTAACACGTGGCCGGAGAGCCCTAACGAGTTCCTAATCCACGCCCTGCAGGTTCCTCCAGGGTCTGGGCAGCAGAGCACACCCTTCTGATCCCCACGCAGCACCTTGTCCTCTTGCCCACCTCCAATCCCTGAGGTTTCCACCATCGTAGATAACCTTGTGTTTAAGCCTTCCGTGATTCCAATAAATATCCAGGAAAGCTAAGACACCACACATTCTTCCTATCCCACCAAGAGTCCCTTGATTCCCATGCACAGGAACTCATCTAAGCTGCCCTGGGCAGCAGAGGGAAACGCACTGGGAGGACCCTGGTGTGTCTCACAGAACTCCACAGTGGGGCCTCCTGGAGAGGACTGGAAGGGGGCGGGCCTCCCGGCCTGCCCTTTTCTGGGGCGCCTCACTGAACCCCAGTTGGGTACCAAGCACCGCAGCAGGCCCTGTGATTGGTTAAGCACAATGTGACAAGGTCTGCCCCCTCCGAAGTTACAGCCTGAATAGACGATTAGCTATCACTCACAAACAGGCCCCAAGGGGGGAGGAGCTACGAGGGAGCGGGAGATAGAAAAGGACCCCCCAGGAGCAGCGCCTGGAGGGGGCAAAGCCGTGCCCTAGCTAAGTTGTGGAGACAGTGAACGTGGGCAACGAGAAATACAATGGGAAAGCAGGTTAGGATGAGATCATGGAGGGCTTGGGTGCCAGGAAAATAAATTTAGCTTACATATAGAAAAAAAATTTTTTTTTTAATCTGAAGGTCCTGAAGGACTGAGCCAGTGGAGTGGTGTGATCAAACACGGCCTCTCACAGGCCCGGCTGCCTTCTATCTGAGGGGGAATGGGGACAAGAAAGGCCGCGGAGGCAGGGGGCTTTCAGCAGCACGGAGCGGAAGGGGCCGATCGCTCAGATGAGAAACAAGCTGGGTACAGACACAGGTCAGCAGCACCTGTGCGCTCCCTACACACGGACATTGACACACGGTCTCTCCGGCTAAGCATTCAGCAGCCCACAGAGCCTGAGAGGAGGCGCCCCAGGCCAGGGCCTCTGTCTGGGGGAGGGATCCAGAGAATGGGCAGTTCCAAGGGGCCACAGGGCCAGGGTGGGGGATGAACGGTTGGTGATGTTAGATGCAGATGTTCCTAATCAGAATCACACATACCTGTGTGCATACACACCAGAGCAAGAGCTGAGAGCCGAGTAGACTCTGGATCAAGTCCCAGCTCTGACTTTCACTAGCGGTGAGATCTTATATAAGGTCTCATTCTCTCAACCTCTCTGAGCCTGCTTTGTCATCTATAAAAGGTCAATGATAAGATCTACCTTCTGATTTGTTGTGGAGATTGAAGTGAAATTATAACAGCTATGATAAACTAGTCCTTAAAAATGTTTACAAATTCTTGCCCTCCTATATTCAGTGTGACCTTGTATTTCCTCTCATCGAAAGGTGGAGTCTAACCCGGGTTCGATTCCCGGCCAGGGCACACAGGAGAAGCGCCCATTTGCTTCTCCACCCCTCCGTTGCGCCTTCCTCTCTGTCTCTCTCTTCCCCTCCCGCAGCCAAGGCTCCATTGGAGCAAAGAAGGTCTGGGCGCTGGGGATGGCTCCTTGACCTCTGCCTCAGGCGCTAGAGTGGCTCTGGTCGCAACATGGAGACGCCCCGGAGGGGCAGAGCATCGCCCCCTGGTGGGCAGAGCGTCGCCCCTGGTGGGCGTGCCGGGTGGATCCCGGTCGGGCGCATGCGGGAGTCTGTCTGACTGTCTCTCTCCGTTTCCAGCTTCAGAAAAATGCAAAAAAAAAAAAAAAAAGAAAGAAAGGTGGAGTCTAGTCATCAGCCCCTTGAATCTGAGTTCACAACTTGCTTTGGCCAAAAGGACAATAGCAAAAGGGATGCTAGAACAGACTTGACTATTGTTCATCATGAGGCTTGATCTCTTGCGCTCTCAGAACCTACGTGTGAACAAGGCCAGGCTAGCTGTCTGGACGAGAGACACGTGGTCCAGTGGCACCCTCACTCCAGTCAAATGCTCAAGAAGCAAAGCCACTAGCTGGCTCTTAGCAGACTGCAGACCCAGGAGTTAGCCCAGCCAAGACCAGCAGGACTGCCCAGGCCAAAGTGCCAACCTGCCCAATCATGAGCAAATAAATGGTTGTTTTGAGCTACTACATTTGGGGTGGTTTGCTATGCAGAAAACCTAGTTGATAAACATGTGCTCCTCCTGAAGATAAAGTAGCACGGATCAGATTTATCCTGCCCAAAACAACCAAAACCACCGAGCAAGACTCTGGACATTCGGTGGGTAATGAAGGATGGTGATCCCCAAGAGATAGGAAAAGAAATATGTGAGCCTTGAGGTCACGCCTGCTTACAGCCTAGGAAAAGTTTCTAGGCTGCCGTGCACACAAGGAGACCCAGATGGATCCTGGGCAACTAGTTGAGGAGACTAACTGAGAGTCCGGGGAGACCAAGGTGGGGAGAGTTCTCAGAACAGAGAGCTAGAGAGGAGAGAAAACACCAGAGACGTGCAGAGCATCCCCCTCACGTACTCAGCACACTCGATTCAGCGGAGTACTGATCAGTGCACGTGTGTGAGGACACTCCCTGAGGCTAGAAAAGAACCATCCGGCCCTGGCCGGATAGCTTGGTTGATTAAAGCATTGTCTCAAAGTGCAGAGGTTACCTGTTCGATCCCAGGTCAGGGCACATGAAGAAACAGATGTTCCTGTCTCTTTCCTGCTCTCTCCCTTCCTCTCTCTAAAATCAGTAAAATAAACATAAAAAAGTAAAAAGAACCATCTGAACATGAGAGAACAGTGTCTGCTGCCACCAGCCAGACTGTAAAAATTCATAACTCCCGGGGCATTGAGTAGAACACTCAGGAAGGTCGTGCCTCAGCAGTGAAGAATACTTAGTCCTAGACAGAACACATCTTCAAACATGCCTAATAAAAGCAAGTTCTGAAAGGATCAGACTATTTCTAAGTAACCTCACCGCATCTCAGAAAATCTGATACAAAACCTAAAACTTAAGGAGTGCTTACTAACCATGTTCCAGCAACTTGACATACCATCAGCATTTACACATACAGCTGTATTTATATTTTTATAACAACTCTTGAAATAGCTGCAATTATTATTTCCATTGTACAAATGATAAAGTCTAAGATAATACATATAAAATACCTGGCACATAACATGTTCAAAGTCTAAGATAATACATATAAAATACCTGGCACATAACATGTTCAATAAACAGTATTTCCCTCAATTCCCCACCCTAGCTCCCTGCATGCAACCATCAACAACAACCAAGTGCCTTTTCCTAAATTGCACATCCACTTCAAAGGGATGGTGGCTTTTAAAAGACACACACTGCAGCCTTCAGGGGGAGAGTGTTCTCTGGCTAGGATCCCGGGAAGTCCTAAACGAAGAGTCAGGAAAGCCAGTTCCAGTTCTGACACTGTCACCACCTTGTTGCAGGCGACTTTGAGCCAGCCTGCACTTCCCTGAGCCTGATTCACTCATCTGTAGTGGGTGGGGGAGGGTTGACTTTGATTGTGATAGATTTTCTCAAAGCAACACTCTCATTCCGGAGGCCAGGATGCCTCAACAATCCAGGCTAAAATTCTGATGGTGCAGGATGGCAAAGTGGCATCTACCATAGTCTGCATGCGCGCGCACGCACACACACACACACACACACACACACACACACACACACACACACACACTTAGAAAGCCAGCCTTTTTAGTTCTCGCCACAGGTTTCTTGCACCTAAGAGATCTCTTTCCCGCCCCAGTGCAGCATTACCCATTTTGGCCAGAAGATGGTGCTGTTTCTCCGTGTGCGTTCCAATTATAGTTCTGTGCACAAAACGTTGCTGGAGGCACAGAATAAATTCAAAGGGGGATTACAGTATGGCCCTTTCTTTGCAGGACCTTACAGTCGAATCACAAACAACCAAAGATAACAAAATTAGAAGAGAACTGGAAGTTTTCTGGAAAGAAACTAAACATTATCAGAAAATGCTAGTCACGATGCCAGCTGCTATTTATAACCCTTCTCCTAAAAACCGGGTGGTCTGATGCTCAGAGATGATAAAAGTATGAAGGAGGCGCTTGGTAAAATTCTGAATTGATTTCCACTTCTTTGTAGTTTCACTGCACAGGCCACTGAATTGATGATCGATACGTTTGTATTGATTGCTTGATTGAGTTTTAATTGCAGGTAGAGACACACAAGCTAAGCCAGAGTGGAGGGACCAAAGAAAGCATTCAGTCCAGATACAATTTCTGGATGAAAAATGAGACTCAGAGACAGATGATGTGTTTGATACAAGCAGGTACTCCACAGACATCTGCTGAATGAAACACGTGCTTTTGCCTACATCATCACTTAAGCCAGGAAGTGGTCATTTTTATTCCCACTTTACAGATGAGGAAACTGAGTCCCACAAGGGACCTGGCCAAGTCACCAGGTGACTTTGAAGCACACCGTGCCACACCCCTAAGAATAATACACTGCTCACAAAAATTAAGAGATATATTATCACTTCATATTCTTTTTTTTTTTTTTTTTTTGTATTTTTCTGAAGCTGGAAACGGGGAGAGACAGTCAGACAGACTCCCGCATGCGCCCGACCAGGATCCACCTGGCATGCCCACCAGGGGCGACGCTCTGCCCACCAGGGGCGATGCTCTGCCCCTCTGGGGCGTCGCTCTGCCGCAACCAGAGCCACTCTAGCGCCTGGGGCAGAGGCCAAGGAGCCATCCCCAGCGCCCGGGCCATCTTTGCTCCAATGGAGCCTTGGCTGCGGGAGGGGAAGAGAGAGACAGAGAGGAAGGAGGGGGGGTGGAGAAGCAAATGGGCGCTTCTCCTATGTGCCCTGGCCGGGAATCGAACCCGGGTCCCCCACACGCCAGGCCGACGCTCTACCGCTGAACCAACCGGCCAGGGCCACTTCATATTCATTTTGAAATATCCCCTTATTTTTGTGAGCAGTATAGTTGACATTTCTATCATTCTCGACAGATTGTCAAGCATTTTCATTTTCATATACACTCTTTCATTTATTTTAATCAACGTAAGAACCCTGAGAGGTATTATAATTTCTATTTTGCTGATGAGAAAATGGAGGCTTAGCAAGATTGCCCAAGTACACGGGACTGTTAAGGGACAGATCAAAGGATGAGGTGTACAGCCTCTGAGGCTGCTCCTCTTCCCCAACAACGTTTTTTTCTTTTTTGTATTTTTCTGAAGTGACAAGAGGGGAGGAAGAGAGACAGACTCCCGCATGCACCCAACCAGGATCCACCCGGCATGCCCACCAGGGGGCGATGCTCTGTTGTAACCAGAGCCATTCTAGCACCTGAGGCGGAGGCCACGGAGCCATCCTTAGCGACCTGAACAACTTTGCTCCAACGGAGCCTTGGCTGCAGGAGGAGAAGAGAGAGAGAGAAAGGAGAGGAGGAAGGGTGGAGAAGCAGATGGGCGCTTCTCCTGTGTGCCCTGGCCAGGAATCAAACCCGGGACTTCCGTACACTGGGCTGATATTCTACCGCTGAACCAACCAGCCAGGGCCCAACCATTTATTTTTAACTCCAGTGTTCTTGAGGGTCTAAGAATTCACTAGAATAACTTTTCACTTTGTGTTTTCATTTGATAACTTTCCCCAACTTTACTAATCTATAATTGACATGCAACATTGTGTAAGTTTAAAATATAAATTGTGATGATGTGATAAATGTATATATTTTGAAATGTTTACCACAAAATAGGTTAGTTAACTCATCTATTACCGCACATAGCTGTCATTTTTTCTTTGCTGTTATGGTGAGCACATTAATAAACCTTGACTATCTTAGCAACTTTCAAGTATAAAATATAGGATTGTTAACTACACTATATTGTATACTATAAGTGCTTGACAATCTTTCGAGAATGATAGAAATGTAAACTATTATTCTTATGGGCGTGGCATGATGTGCGTCAAGGTCACCTGGTGACTTGGCCAGGTCCCTTGTGGGACCCTCAGTTTCCTCATCTGTATTAGAGTCGCCATGCTGTGCATTACGTTACATCCTTGAAACTTACTCATCTTAAACTGGACATTTGACCTTGTGACCAACATGTCCTCATTGCCCTCACCCTCCATGGCAACCACCACTCAACTCCCTGTTTTATGAGTTCAAGATTTTAGACTCCCCATATAAGTGAGACCACACAGTATTTGTCTTTCTTAGACTTACTTCACTTAGCGTAATGTCCTCAAGGCCATCAACGTTGTCACAATGATAGCTTGCTTTTTTTTTTTTTTTTTTTAATGAACTCTGGATGGCCACTCCCAAACTAAGAGTTGCCTCCCAATTTCAGTGTCCCTGTTTGCACTCACTGGTTGCACTGGCTCCTTCCGTTATTCCGAGCAAACAGGGGAACAGGAGAAAAGAGGCAGGCCTGACGCCTGAGTGCTGCACCCATGCCATGTGCATGCAAACCCTCCCAAGACGCGCTGTGAAAGGGAAGGTGTGTGGGGAGCCCTGAGGGACGCCTCGGGCACACCCATGCAGCGCGCCCTGGCAGAGGACCTGGGCTGTAGCAGACAGGCACTTGCTCCTGGTGGGCGGTGTGACTTAGATACAGAAAGGAAAAAAAATAGAATTAGTGCCATTCATTTGAATTTAACAGGTTTGGTAATTTTGTTTGTATTTAATTTGCAAATTTGCCTTTGGTTTCATAGCCACATAAGAGCTATAAGCATACATTTATACCTAGTTTTATGCTTATACATCCTTAAGTAATATTATTATGAAATTCATTTGTCAACACCGAGAGTCCCTGGGAATTTTTTTCCCTTTAAAAGAACTGTGCACATAGTCAGGTGAGGGTAACATGGACCATGCTCCCCTCAGGAAAGAGGCTGTAGCCACAGGCATTTTTTTTTTCTCTCTCTCTCTGAATGGGGAGGATTCCTCTCTGTAAAGAACATGGAAGGGCTCACTCCCAGGCCAGATGTGGGGCAGGACAAAGGCCGTTCTTTCTCTCATTCTCAACCCCTCCCTGTAGGTGGGGGGCGGAGGGGAGGGTAGAGAGCTAATTGCTTTGAATCTAACAGGGGTTCCCTGCAGAGGATGGGTGACTCTCACCCAGTTTAATGAGAAAGGCAAGAGAGTGGTGGACCTCATGGGGGGCGGAGGGGAGGGTAGAGAGCTAATTGCTTTGAACCTAACAGGGGTCCCTGCAGGGGATGGGTGACTCTCACCCAGTTTAATGAGAGAGGCAAGAGAGTGGTGGACCTCAAAACTGAGGGTGAGATGGGTCTGCTTTCCCCTCCCCTGCCTCGCTGATAGAACACCCAAGGTCTACGTCTAGGCACTGGGGGTGGCGACAATTAAGCTCAACGTTTCCATCAGTTTCCTTTAGAATTTTACTGAACTCTTCAAAAATTACAAAGGTAACTTAGGTTTATTGCATCCAATGAGACCATCATGTACGATCAATGTTAGCAGCTTGGATGTAGCTCTCTACTCTGGTCTCCATACTCACATAGCCACGTCCAAACACACACATATCCTGTCCAGAGGGCGCTTGGTCATTGTTTGTTTGACAAGGAAGGATCACACCATACACATGTCTCTGCCACTTGCTAGCTCACCTAACATCAACTTAGCCTCTCAGGTCAGTGAAGAGGTCCTCACCTCATTCTTTCTGAAGGGGTGCATAGCCTTCCAGAGTGTAAATGTAACACAACCTACTCCTACCCTCCCCTAAGGATGGACAGTACTTCTTGACTGTTACAATTAATGCTGCGATAGCCATCCTTGGACATGTGTTTCTCCCTGCCCTCCCCCCTCACACACACACAGCCCTTCCTGGATGGATTCCTAGAAGTAAGCTACATCAATATATGCAGGTCATTCTTTCTGAGTTTAATAGCTATTTCCTATTAGTTAAGTGTTCTTTTCACAGACACGCACGGAGCATCTGCTCTGTGCAGGGCACCAGGTTGGAGGGGCAGAAGTCAACCAGATGAGGCTTTCCCTTCCAGGCATAGAGTACTAAGGAGTTATTTATATATTAGTTATGTAAATAATTATTAGTTACATACTTGTTACGTACTGTATTGTATAACTAGCACTTATATAACTCTATTCAACCAACAGAGTACTAGTACCCCAAGAAAGGCAGATGAAGATTAGGGGTGAGGGCATGTACGTGTCTCCATGTCCTCTTCCTCCAGGGCAGGCAGAGAGTGACTACAGGGGGCTCTGTCCGGCTGGGGCAAATACTGAGGCCCTGCCTCTGGGCCCGCCCTTCTCTTCATCCTTGGTCACCCACAAGGTGGGCAGACCACCGGAAATGGAGGACGTTTTTCCCACTCATACTAACCACCGTCTGTTTATTACGGTGGCCTTCTAGGTGTTAGACATTTTACATATACTCCTTTATTCACATTAATTCTCACAAATGCACTACATTTGTTTTCTGTTTATTACTCCATAAACCTTGAGCCTAATTGTCGCCATGCCCAGCGCCTAGATGTAGGTCAGCCACTTAACTATAAAACACAAATAGGTTCAGTATGAAAGGGTGGGAAAAAGATGTGCCATGCTAATTAATACTAATGAAAAGAAGGCTGAAGATGCAGTAGACTTCAGAGCAAAGAATATTACAGGGATAAAGAGAGTCATTTCATAATGGTAAAGAAATCTATTCATCGAGAAGATATAACAATTCTAAGTGTTTATGAGGAGCTTCAAAATACATGAAAAAATGCTAGAAATTCAAGGAAGAATTGATAAGTCCAAAATTATAGTTGGAAATTTCAACACCCTTCTTTCAACAATTTAGAGAATAGACAAAGACCAGTAAGGATATAGAAAATAATCAACCAAATTGGCCCAAATGACTTTTATAAAATATCTAACCAACATTAGTAGAATATGCATCACTTTTTGAGAGAGAGAGAGAGAGAGAAAAGCATCAACTTGTTGTTCTACTTAGTTGTACACCTGTTGATTGCTTCTCATACGTGCCCCCACCAGAGCTCCAAGTGGTAACCTAGGAGTCAAGCTGGTGCCCTTGGGATCAAGCCCGCAACTCTGGGATCAAACTGGTGTCCTCAGCACTCCAGGACAATGCTCTATCCACTGCACCACCAACCAGGGCAAATATGCATTACTTTTAAATGTATATTAAAAGTTTACGGCCCTGGCCGGTTGGCTCAGCAGTAGAGCGTTGGCCTGGCGTGCAGGGGACCCGGGTTTGATTCCTGGCCAGGGCACATAGGAGAAGCGCCCGTTTGCTTCTTCACCCCCCCCTCCTTCCTCTCTGTCTCTCTCTTCCCCTCCCGCAGCCGAGGCTCCATTGGAGCAAAGATGGCCCGGGCGCTGGGGATGGCTCCTTGGCCTCTGCCCCAGGCGCTAGAGTGGCTCTGGTCGCAACAGAGCGACGCCCGGGAAGGGCAGAGCATCGCCCCCTGGTGGGCAGAGCGTCGCCCCTGGTGGGCGTGCCGGGTGGATCCCGGTCGGGCGCATGCGGGAGTCTGTCTGACTGTCTCTCCCCGTTTCCAGCTTCAGAAAAATACAAAAAGAAAATAAAATTTACCATGATAGATCATATTCTAGACTATAAAACAAATCTAAATAAATTTAAAGGGATTCAAGTCATACAAAGTATATTCTGTAACTACAATAAAATTAAATAAGAAATCAGTACCAGAAAGATAACTAGAAATCCCTATTTGGAAACTAAATAATTTACTTTTAAATAATCCATGGTTCAAAGAAAAAAAATCAAAAAAGAAATGACAGCCCCTTCCTGAGACATCCCTGAAGGTCAGTGCTGGAGGAAGTCTTTCCAGAGGACTTTGAGAAGTGCACCTGATTACTTATTTTGCTTGGAAGGGAAATGGTCAGAAGCATAAATCAATGTTGACTGATGAGTTATGGTCAATGGTTTGGCTGGATAGTCAGGGATTTGATAGGAACATGATTGGAAAACTGGTGACAAGGAATCTAGAGTATAGGTCTCTAAATGGGCAAAGAATGTGAATTTATTTGTGTCCTTTGTGACCTCTGCATTGGATAATTTTAATAATCCAGTGGGTAGGATGACCCATTCTGTGGCTACCAGCCAGCCTCGCCCCAGCCACCGGCATCGCCATTGGCTTATGAACAAGGTAGCCAGGCGGCAAGGATGGTGGTTACTGCCTGAGCTCAGCAACATGGACTTCCACTCCTCAAAACCAAGCTGGTTAACCATGCTGAGAACCCAGTCTGCCTGCAGCAGAGACCAACACTGAGAGCCGACACCCTTCCCTGGGGTGACAGGTTGAGTACATTAGACTACTTCCATTATGGAAGAGACGGTTCTTTGTTCTTACTAGAACAGACACTTACTCTGGGTATGGCTTTGCGTTCCCTGTGTGGAATGCTTCCACCAAAACTACCATCCAGAATGCCTTATCCACCAACATGGTGCTTCACACAGCATTGCTTCTCATGAAGGAACTCACTTTACAGCAAATGAGGTGCAGCCAAGGGCCCATGTGCACAGAAGTTACTGGTCTTACCATGGTCCCCAATATCCTGAAAGAGCTAGCTTGATGGAAAGGTTGAATAGCCTTCTGAAGACCCAGTTACAGCACCAGCTAGGTGGCCACACCTTGCAGGGCTGGGGCAGTATCCCTCAGGAGACTGTATGTTCTAAATCAGTGTTCCCTGTATGGTGTCATTTCTCCCACAGCTGGGCTTCATGGCTCTAGCAATCAAGGAGTGGAAATGAAATGAAACGCTTACCAGTCCCCTAATGATCCACTAGCAAAATGTTTGCTTCCCATCCCTGCAACCTTATGCTCTGCTGGTCTAGAGGTCTTCATTCCAAAGGGAAGAACGCTTTCACCAGGAGACACAACAATGAGTCCATTGAATTGGAAGGTAAGACTGATGACTGCTGCCTGGTCATTTTGTGCTCTTCACGTCTCTGCAACAGCAGGCAAGGAAGGGAGTTATTGTACTGGCTGGGCTGACTGATTCTGACTACCAAGAGGAGAGTGGATTGTTAATGTGGAGGCAAGAAAAAGTATTCCCGAAATATAGAGATTCCTTAGGGCATCTCTTAGTACTACCATGTCTAGTGATTAAAGTCAATGGAACTCTAACAACACAGACAAGACTTTTAACGGCACAGACCCATCAAGAATGAGGGTTTGGAAGCATCAGTATCCCCTCAGGAAAAGAACCACAATCAGTGCCAAGGTGCTTGCTAAGGACAAAGGAAATATGGAATGCATCATGGTCGTACCAGCTACGATAGCTTGATTGCAGAAATTAGGACTATAATTATTATAAGTATTTATTCTTTATTTTATTATGAATATGTTTATTTGTGTGCATATTCTCTTCTTCTTCTTCTTCTTCTTCTTCTTCTTCTTCCTTCTTCTTCTTCTTCTTCTTCTTCTTCTTCTTCTTCTTCTTCTTCTTCTCCTCCTCCTCCTCCTCCTCCTCCTCCTCCTCCTCCTCCTTCTTCTTCCTTCTTCTTCTTCTTCTTCTTCTTCTTCTTCTTCTTCTTCTTCTTCTTCTTCTTCTTCTCCTCCTCCTCCTCCTCCTCCTCCTCCTCCTCCTTCTTCTTCTTTTTCTTCTTCTTCTTCTTCTTCTTCTTCCATGTGAGAGGAAGAGAGATAGAGAGACAGACTCCTGCATGTACCCTGACCAGGATCCACCCAGCGGAGGCCCCGTGGAACCATCCTCAGTGCTTGGGGTCAATGTGCTCAAACCAATCTAACCATCTCTGCGGGAGCAGGAGAGAGAGAGAGAGAGAGAGAGAGAAGGGGAGAGGGAGGGGTGGAGAAGCAGATGGTCACTTCTCCTGTGTGCACTGACAGGGAATCGAACCCAGGACATCCACATGCCAGGCCAACACTATCACTGAACCAACTGGCCAGGGCCGTGTGTATATTCTTTTTTTCCGTCTTACCCCTTGTCATCTAATATAAAATGTATTAACAATAGGTAACTTTACATTACATTATTGAAGTGACAGGATTGTCAGAAGAGTAAACATCACCCAAGGACTTCACATCCTCTTCTGGGGAAAGGGTTAGCACGTTTTCCATTGTGGACAGGGTAACTGTGTCATGTTAAGTCGAAGTATGACTTTATTCCAGGTTTCGTTTGGAGACTAAGTATGTGCATGGGTGCCCGGTTGACCAGATGTGAACTGTGATGTTTCGTGTTAACTTGACTAGGCTCTAATATCTAGATACTTGATCAAATACTAATCTAGATGTTGCTGTGAAGAGACTTGGTAGATATGATTAACATCTACAATCAATTAACTCTATGTGAAAGAGATTTTCCTGGATAATGTAAGTGGGGCTGATCAGCCAGCTGAAAGGCCTGAGGCTTCTCTGAAGGAGAAATTCCCCGTGGACCGCAGTGCCGGCTCCTGCCTAAGAGCTCCCAGCCTGACCTTTCCGCTGCAGTACAGATTCCAGACTTGCCTGCCTAGCCCCACAGTCACAGAAGCCAATTTCTCACCATAAATCTAGGCAGGTGGATGGATGGATAGATGATAGATAGATAGATAGATAGATAGATAAGATATCCTACTAGCTGTGTTTGTTTCTCTAGCAGAACTCTGACTAGTTCAAAAATCACCTGAAAGCCCTGGCCAGTTGGCTCAGTGGTAGAGCGTCAGCCTGGCGTGCAGGAGTTCCAGGTTCGATTCCCGGCCAGGGCACACAGGAGAAGCGCCCATCTGCTTCTCCACCCCTCCCCCTCTCCTTCCTCTCTGTCTCTCTCTTCCCCTCCCGCAGCCAAGGCTCCATTGGAGCAAAGTTGGCCCGGGCGCTGAGGATGGCTCTGTGGCCTCTGCCTCAGGCGCTAGAATGGCTCTGATGGCAGCAGAGCAACATCCCAGATGGGCAGAGCATTACCCCCTGGTGGGCGTGCCGGGTGGATCCCGGACGGGCGCATGCGGGAGTCTGTCTGACTGCCTCCCCGTTTCCAACTTCGGAAAAATACAAAAAAAAAAAAAAAAAAATCACCTGAAAAAAATCTTGTGTCCCTTGAGAGTCAGAGCTCATTTTTGAACCAAAAGGAATCAACCAACATATTGATCAGACATAGCCCCCAAACCCCTTGGCAAGTCTCATTGGTTCAAATGATTAATCTGATGGAGGAGTCAATTGGGCGGATCAGGGCAACACTCCTGGAGTAGTGTGCTGTCCTTCCAGGACATGCCTTCAGGTTTATTAAACTATTTGCAACATATAGAAAGGAACATTGCACAGACACTTAAAAATACACACTTTAGCAACTGTCTCAGGAAGGAGACACAAAATTTCATAACATGAATTGCTTCTAAGGGGGGAGAGGGAAACCCAGTGGCCAGGGGACAGGAGTGGGAGGGAGTGTTTCGCTTTTATACCTGCGGAATATTGAATCATGTGAATGTATCGTCTAGATCAGGGGTTGACAAACTAGTCCACAGACTCCACCTGGCCTACTGCCTGTTTAATGTTTTACTGGAATACATCCGTGCTCCTTTGTTTACATAATGTCTGTGGCTGCTTTCATGTTACAACGGCAATTCAGCAGTTGCTATGATTGCCCATTTCAATCCAGATTTTAAAAAATAGAACAGACCTCAAAAATAGGCCCGAAGAGAATTGAAAACATATGCCCACACAAACATTTATACATGAATGTTCACAGAAGCCCTAGTCACAATAGCTAAAAAGTGGAAACAACCCAACCCAAATGTCACTCAACTGATGAATAAACAAAATGTGACATATATATATATATATATATATATATATATGCAATGGTATGTCACTTGGCCAACAAACAGAACGAAGTACTGATAAATGCCACACCACAGATGAACTCTGAAAACATTATGCTAAGTAAAAGGAGCCAGACACAAAAGGCCATATATTGTATGATGACATGTATATGAAATGCCCAGAATAGGCAAATTCATAGAGACAGAGAGCACATGAGTGGTTTCCGGGGGTTACAGGGAAGGAGGAATGGAGACTGATTGCAACTGGGTACAAGGTTTCTTTCCCAAGGTGAAAATGTCCTGGCATTAGAGTGGTGACGGTTGCGTAACTCTTCAAACATACTAAAAACCAGCGTTGTGCACTGCCATGAAATACAGGGTGTCCCACAGTTTCGGTAGGGGCTCAACACTCAGTCATGAGTTAGGCCTTTCCATCACCTCAAACCAGGACCAGACCCGGCCTGGGCGTCAGGAGTCCAAGTTCTACATCCCAGTTATCCCAAACATCCATGCAACCTTAAGTATGTTTCTCTCCCTGTCTGGTCCTTAATTTCCTTCTATATAAAATGGGTAATTTAGGAAGACTGACTTCCCAGAGCTCTTTATTCTTTCATGTCTTCACCATCAATTTTCTAATTTGATGTCATTTGATCCCCATAATCACCCATGTATGTAGACGGATAATCCTCATTTTACAAATGAAGAAAACAGCCTCAGAGAGGTCAAATGCCTTGTAAATTCATCGTGTTGGACCTGGGACTCAACCCCAGGCCTCCTGACTCTAGATCCCGTGTTCCCCGCACCACCACCACACTGTTCTGAATGACTGGCCTCTCTTCATGATGTCCAACACAGCAGGTGCCAGAGGCCTCGCCACTATACACTTCTGTTGTGACAAAGCAAGGGAGGAAAGGCTCAGGGATCCGAGGTTCTCCTTGATCTTTTCTTCTGAACCTCCCTACAGGCACAGCAATCGTCTGTGCGTAGGAATACGCATATACATTGGTGTGGACACCAAGCCCGTCACATCCCAAAGATATAGATACAGATACACCTGACCTCTCCAACAGGTGATGGTCATTCCTTGTTTCCAGGTGGTAACAAGAGGCTATTCCTTTAGTGATGGGGAACCTGAGAGGTCAAAACTCTGGGAGTCTTTCTCTCCTAAGTCTAGAAGACACATTACCCTTTCCTGAGACCTCAGGAGGAAGGGGCCGCTTTTCAATCCTTAGGTGGGAGTGAGGAGAAGGGACGGACAAGGAATGACCCTCCTTGCCCTTGCTGGAGCAGAGCCCAGGAAAGGGACATAGAGAGCCGGGCCTATATCTCGAGGAGTATCAGTGAGACCACTGCTGGCAAACCCAGTTCAGTCTATGAGTACAGTGCCTGGCTCTATGTGCCACCAGCTACGTGGGCTTCGGCATGTCACTCACCTTCTGATTGTCCAAAAATGTGGTTAATGACTGCTGGGTGTAGCTCAAAGGGGTGCTCAGATTTCAGAGACATAAAGAAACTGAGCCTGACCAGGCAGTGGCGCAGTCGATACAGCATCAGACTGGGATGCGGAAGACCCAGGTTCGAGACCCTGAGGTCGCCAGCTTAAGCGTGGGCTCATCTGGTTTGAGCAAAAGCTCACCAACTTGAGCCCAAGGTCTCTGGCTTGAGCAAGGGGTTACTCGGTCTGCTGAAGGCCCACGGTCAAGGCACATATGAGAAAGCAATCAATGAACAACTAAGGTGTCGCAACACACAACAAAAAACTAATGATTGATGCTTCTCATCTCTCCGTTCCTGTCTGTCTGTCCCTGTCTATCCCTCTCTGACTCTCTCTCTGTCTCTGGAAAAAAATTTTAAAAAATGAAAAAGAAAGAAAGAAACTGAAATACTTTAAAATTAAGATGTACTTTATAACTACGCTTTCATTCTTCCGTAATCGGCCAGAAGGGCTGAGGCCGCACACGCTTGGGGAGTGACCTACTTCCTCTCTCCAGGCAGCAGGAGATGCGCAGGGCTTGGGGTGGCCAGGCGGAGCGAGGCCAAAGGCAGACGTCTCTTCAGGAAAGGACAGGCCACCGTGGGGCAGAGCGGCTGCCCACGCTCGCTTCCTCTTCTGTCATTTGACAGATCGACATTTATCAAGCACATCCTACAGGACACTTGCTGCTTCTGTGCTGAAGACAAAGCAGTGAAGGGAAAACAGCTCTTTCAGAGCTTATATTCTAGTTGAGGGAGACTAACAAGTAAACCAACAAATAACATCAAGCGTTGGCAGCTGCTGTGCTGACTTAAACTGGGTAAGGCTGACAGTGATGGTGAGAGGTGCTATTTCATACAGAATGGCAGTAGGCCCATCTGATAAAGCAGATGTTTGAGCAAAGAGCTGAAGGAAGGAAGGGGATAGTATAGGGGCCAGCCGCACCTTAGGTCTAGGCTGGAGGACACGAGTTCTGGGGTGAGACAGACATGCTGCCCACAGCAAGACAATTCCCTACCATGCTGGTTTGGTTTGCCCCCCTTGTATTATTTCTTCTCCAGCCTCCTTTTCCCTGCTGTCCCCTTGGGGGAGGGGAGCTGACCCCTACACACTGCATCCGTCAGCCTTGCCATCTGCCTTTCAGTTGTGTTTGACCAGAAGGAGCCCCCAGAAGACTGGAGAAAAGAAAAGAAGGGGTGGGATACTGACACTCCCCTCTCTGCCCGGCCAGTTCCGACAGTGGCTGCAGTCCCTATGCCACCAGTCCCATCGCGGCCTTCCACTCCTGCTCTGTAACCCACCTCCCATCCTGGGCCCCACAGGGTCGGGGCTGTCCTCTCCAGCAAGCCTTGCAGAATGAGCCTTTCAGATGAGCGCTGCGCACCTACTTGTGCAGAAGCGTCTTCTCCACAGAAGCCACCTGGACTGCCTCTCATTAGGGCAGGAAGAGGAGGAACTGTAGCCCTGGAGACACCCATCAAACAAAATGTGGCCTGTGGCCTCACCTCCAAGGCTCCAGCTGTCAAATCACTCATACCAGCAAAGGCAAGAGCAGAAGCTGGGGTTCTAGAGCCCTTTGTCTTATTCCCTTAGACCTTACAGCCCCCGAAATAGAGCCTTCTTCCCAAGATCCAGCCCAGTCACTTCCTATGTGAAGGAACTCTATAGTCCTATTTCCAACAATCAAAAGCTCACTGCCCAGTTTACTTTCTTGATAGTCCACTAATCACTACTGGAAGAAGCTTGTCAACCTGCATGTCTGCTTTACCCATTAGAACATGCATGCATGGAAGCACCGAACTTGCCTATCTTGTTCTCCTGTGGGAACAGCATCCTAGACCCAAGTACACAAGAACTCAAAAATGTTTTTGAGTAAATAACAACAGAAAGGAGTACAAAGCACTCCTGCTCTTGAACACCTCCACAAAGCTGCAGCCATGAGTCCAGACACCAGCAGCTTCCGGTCAGGGACGGGCAGACACTGTCAGCAGTGTCTCAGTACTGCTGGCTTCTCCAGGTACACGGGACAACCAGGACAGCCAAGGAGTCCGAGAACCACTCAGGTTCCACCAAGTTCCCATCTTTCTGAAGACCCCCGGCTTTTCCATTTCTGAGTGGCTAGAGCAGGACTTGGATACTAGATAGTCTCTAGGTCTCAAGGAAGCCAAAAATGAGGAGTATGAGGGCTACAAGCTTGGCCAAAGGTTCTCAGACAAGCTCCTTTAGGTCCAGGACAGCAACTAGAAACTGGGAAGGCAGCATTTATATTAAAGACCCAAAATGCCATCTCTACCAAGCTTGTCAACCTGCATGTCTGGCCATCTCTACCAAGACACCCAAGAAACTTTGAATATTGCTGGTTAGTTCTCTAATACTTAAGGGGCCCAACCCTAGGCCCTACAACTAAAACCTGATTCAGGCCAATCAGTATCTTTCTGACTGATCTTATCTTTTCGGCCCCCATTCTACTCCACCATAGATACCTCCCACCCCACCCATCTGGGGTACCACTGCCACCTGACCAACCCCTTTAGTCCCAAAGAAACCCAAACAACTCAGAAGTGCATCAATCAACCTTTAATGTCCAAAAGAGGCATGGATGCAGAGCATAGGAGATGTGGCAGGGTTTTAGCCCCAACTCCAGAAATGAAGGAGAGATGAACACAAACCAGACATTTCCAACTGGCCACACAAGTCTGAGGGCAGGGGAACACAGATTTGGACATCCATAACAGGATTTGATACAGGAAACTCACTCACCATCCCAGTCCCCACCCTCCAGTCAGTATCAGAGAAAAAGCTCAGCACACGCTAAAGGCTTGGGGAGGGGACATTCTCCTGCCTCCCCACCAGCCCCAGTATGGAGTTGAAAAAAAGAATGAGCTAGATCCCAATCCCCCCGACAGTGTCAACCGTACAGATGAGTTTTAAATGCAATTTACAAGAATCAGCAGCTCAGTCAGCAATGATCCCCCCACCCTACCCTACCCCGACCCCATCCCTAGGTGATCAACAGACAAGACTTCCCAGCACTCTCCTTGGAATCTCCTCCCACTAGCGGCCCTTCTCCATCTCCTTGTACCTGGCTTCTTCACTGCAAGACTTCCTCCCAAGCCCCTCACAGTCCTTTATCACGCCCATCCCTACCTCACACAAGGCTGCAGCCATCCAGTCACTTTCCCTCGCCACTGAAAGCCAACTCCAGGGCAGATGGCGGCATGGCCAACTCACTGTTGGCTCTCCTGAAACCTTCCTGGGAGCAGACAGCCATAGGGGCAAGCAGAGTGTCTGGGCACGATGGCTGTGGGGGTGACACTGTCTTCACCCCCAAAGGTTTTTAACATAAAGGTCCATTTAGAACTAACTGTGCACCTTACCTACCCATACACCCTAGAGATTCCATACTGTCCAGCCCCTCCCTCCCCTCTACCCCAAACCAAGATACACACACACACACACATATACACACACATATACACAAAGGGGAATCGAGGGAGACATTGATTTGGTTTGACTGCTAAGACCTAACTAAGGAACTAGTCACCAGAAATTCCCTTGCCAGCCAACTCACAGGGGCTGCTCTAAGAGAACTCCACAGGAATGAGAAAACCAAGGGCTAAGCAGGGAGCAGACAGAAGTAGAGAAGAAAGAACAAAAAGAAAAAAATCAAGCTAATCCTACCTCCAATATCCTCCTAGCATGAGCTCTGGCAGGAAGAATAAAAGGTAATCCACAAAGACACAGCCCTTACTTAGAAACTCTTCTGACAAAGACAGCAAGACAAATCTGCTCCCCACTCCCGCACACCACAGACAAACACGTCTCAGGGCCCCTTAAAGAATCCACCCCCAACCCCAGCCTCTGCCCCAAGCCGTGGAATCACAGTTCAGTGGAATAGTCTCCCTGGTACTAGATCAACCCCCTCCCCCCTTCCTATCCCTCTCCCTGCTGATCCTAACACTGACCCACAGTCCCCCTGGCCCTCCCAAAGCAGCAGCCCCCACCAGGCAGAGGCAGCTGCAATTTTAGCTCCACCTCCAGACACTCGTTTCTTTTCCCCAGCCCTCCTAGTCTTCCAGGCTTTTCTGAGGGCTAATTTTATTTAGAGAAAGAGAAAAGGGAGAGGTTTCCTAGTGCAATACAACCAAAAAAAATTTGTTTTTAAGTCTCAAAAAATAAATGTAAAGCAGCCTTCTTCCCCAGGCAACTAAACAGAAAGAAGTTTGGTTTTGTTTACTGCGACATACACATGAAATCGAGTATACAGTCCATGCAGTAGCACAGCCATTGGAGAGGACATCCTGATGCTGGCCCCAGTGCAGAACAGTCCCAGCAACGCCGTCTGCTTGCCATCTCGCCGCCGCCACTGACACCTTCCCTGCAGCCACCTAGCCTGACTTGAAGAGGAGGATTGCAACTTGACCCAAGTAAAAATAGATGAAGTGCTTTGTCTCGTGTGTAACGTAGCTGCCAAAATTTCGGCCCACAATACAATGCCAGGTAGGGTTGTATTTCTTGTCAAATTCCTAAAAGAAAAATAAAAGGGAGAGAAGAAAGGTGGTTAGGACAGCTGGAGGATAAGAAATCAGGATGGGAGTCTGGTCAGTTTATTTATCACCCCCAGTCCCTGGCCTCAGCTCCCCAAACCCCAGGAGCTCAGGTTCTAAGGCTAGCTAGGACACTCCCTCCCTCATGAATAATGCACCACCACCAAGGCTCCACTATTTCTGTCTAGCACTTTACACCCGATCATCTCTCCTCCCTCTAGCTCCTCGATTCAATAGCCCACCCTGTGACTCTTCAGCAAGGCAATCAGAGAAGCTAGTGCCACAACAGACCACTCCTGTGTCACACAGCCTGCGTAAAAGAAGGGAGCAGGTCTCACTGACTCGCCACTCACTCACTAACCAGTATTTCCAAATGCAGAAGACCAAGACACTCCAGCAAGACAGGGACCAAACCGCAGGAGTACCAGGAAGCCGTTCTGGGTAAGTCAGCACTAAAGGCATTCCTGTGTGCTGCACAATGAGTGCGCTATAAGCGCCAAAACAAGGACCTCAGCCATGTGATCAAGGCAACTCGCTCATTTCTCTCAGGGCACAAGTTCAGCATCAAAGCCCCTAGGAAATCCTTGTGACCTAATCAAACAGGCAGCTCCCCGTCACCCTGTGGATGCTGAAGGAAACTGATGGTTCGGCTCTAGACGCAGCCTGCCACAGCCGGGAAAGGGCGACAGTTCTCTATCATAACCCCAGCAATGCTCCCAACCCTAGTGCTCAACATACAACTTGTCTGGCATGCTCATAACACCCATACCGCAGGACTTGAAGAGGTACTAAGGAACAGTGGAAAGGGCATGCATCACCAAACCCAGCTTTAATCCCGACTCTAGACTGCAACATAGGAGAGCCACAGTCACTTCCCTAGGTCTCATTTTCCCCATCAGCAACACAAGAAGACTGGACCAGCTATAATCTCAGTATTCTTCCGGCTCTGAGTCCATAATGCTGGATTCTCTTCCTAGACAGGACAGCAAGGCCATCACTCAGCAAGTAGCTGGCAGCCCTGGAGGGTACTGACTCTGCACCCCTTGGCTCTACACACAGAAAAGCTCATAGGACTCAAGAGTTTCCTCTTCTCATCCCAGCCAGCTGAGCAGGAAAACAGAGTTCTGTAAAACTCAAAGACATCCTACCACCTCCACTGACCAGAAAGCCACTCCTCTTAGGCATCCTTCCTAGGAGCCAGAGTTGCGAGTATCAAAGACTAGGCTATGTCTCTAGTGGACATGGATCCTAACTGGGGAATCAGGGGCCCTGTAGACCAGTTCCCATTTCCAGCTCAAATGATTCCTCACCATGTTGACCATATCCACTCACCCATTCACTCAGGAAGTTTTGCTCATCCATTTAGAAAAAAATTATATATTCAAGCTGATCCTTTTCTTAAGAATGTGGGGGAGAAGAGCATGATGCCATACTGGGGTCCTTTTAATTGTTTTTTTTTTTTGTTTTTCCACCTAAGTCCTATTTTTTTATTTTTTATTTTTTAGAGATAGGATAGAGAAGGGGGGAGCAGGAAGAATCAACTAATAGTAGTTGCTTCTCTATGTGCCTTGACCAGGCAAGCCTGGGGTTTCGAACTGGCGACCTCAGCATTCCAGGTTGGCGCTCTACCCACTGTGCCAACAAAGGACAGGTCCTAAGTCCTTTTTAAAAGAAAGGAAACCTACATGAAGATTTTTATAGGGATATACCACTTTAAATTAGGAAGTTCCATGAAAATTTGTATATGATCTGATATTATCCATTCAAATATTGATGTTCATTTTGAATAGTTCTAAATTGGGCCAGTTATATTTAATCCTGAAGCTTCTCTCCCCAGTTCCTTACTGTGACATAATTATCTGTAAACACACACACACACCAGCAGGATTCCTATTAAAAATAGCAAAGGTAAATTCTTTGGCAATTAATAATCACTCCCTAATCTGTCCACTTTGCAAATTCCTAGGATTTTGTCTATACAGGGTATAGCTGCTTTCCTACATCCCCAGCTCAGTCCTCCCTGGGGTGCAGCTGCCTATCTCAAGCCCTGGTCACCACAGCTCCCCCAGTGTACCTTCTTGATATAGGCAGCAATGTCCTTCTCTATGTTGTACTTCTCCATAGCCTGTGTGGCGCAGTCAACGGCGTCCTGTTGCATGTCCTCAGACATGTCTGCGTTCTTGATCACTGCCTTCCGGTCAGACATCCTGACACTGCAGAAGCAAAGAAGTAAGTTGATAACCCCATGACTCTGGACAATGAACATAGCAACTGAGTATGGGGCCTTAGTGGGCGAGGCAAGTACAGAAGGGGAGGGCAACACAACACAGACAAGAAAGAGGCAATCAGAGAGGGAGCATCTAAGCTTTTAACCAAGATAGATTCCCCAAGTCTGAGAAATACAAAATAAATAGTAATAAAGTATAATAAGCCATCAGTTTTTATCATATGTGAAGATTTTCCAACTATAAATTTACCTATTTCTGATATTCTGAATAGCACCAACAGCCAAGATACAATATCTCACCTGCTGGCTGTGTCCTTAGGCAAATTATTCAACGTTTGTATTTTTATGCCATCACCTGAAAATGGGGACTGCGGGGTTACCTTGAGGGAAAACCAGGTGGCACAATATCTGAAGACAGCAAGCCCTTGCTATAATGACCATTATTACATCATTGGTAGCACAGTGGAAAGACAGACTAGGAATCAGCAGGCCTGACTATGAACTCATGATTTTGGACAAGTCACTCAGTCTGTCTGCATTTGATTACTTCCATTTTAGCAATGAGAGTAACTCTTTATCAGTGGTTGTTATAAGGATTAATTAAAATTATATGAGAATATCTGCAAAGACCGTCTATACAGGGGCCTGTCCCATTGGCTAGATTCAGCCCACCACCTGTTTTGTAAATCAAGTCTTGGTGGAACACACTACAAAGGCAGAGTTTAGTAGTTGCAAGAGACTGATGGTCTATAAAGCCTACAATATTTACTCCTAGCCCTTCACAGAAAACGTTGCCAACACCCATGCTACCAATGCCCAGTGGTGACAGAGATAACAAAAGGCAAAGAATTATCATTTTAATTTTTCATAGCTTTCATACCTTTTTTCATAGCTCTGCTATCTAAAGTATCCCACAGCAATCTATAGAGTTCAGGGGGAGACTTTGCATGGTCCCTCCCTAGGATGATAGGAATCCCAGGAGTGCTGGCCAGGACCTGCCTGGCAGTCGACAGCATGTGAGGGCGCTTTGCAGGAATGGAGGAGATGAGCTGCAAAATCCTATCCTCGGTCCTTGACCACACAGAGCAGTAACAATCCACCTTCCTCATGTCCCACCCACCAAACACCACTCTGTGGCCCAGCCCAGTGGACAAAAAATTCTGTTTTTCGGGCTCGGTCTGCTACAAGGCCATACAGGGTTCTGCACGCTGAAGGTATCATCCCAGGCCGCCCTGATCTCCAGTCCACATTAGCCTGTGGACTGGATAGGCTGAAAGGAAAACAAAACTCACAACTTCTCTTTTAGCCTGTACCAGATGCAAAAAAATGCACACAAGCCAGCTGCCAGTTAGGCAGCCCTTGAATGACTCCAAAGCACCTTGGTCTGGCACTGCCACCCTAATAGCGCTGGTTCTACTTCAGCAGAGGCTGGCAGAGCTAAGGGTTAGTGGACCAGCAACCGCTGCCCCCACACCCTTAGAGGAAAAGCCAGAGCCTCAAGGAGTCTGTGAGCACTGCCTGGTGCTGAGAAAAGGTCAGAACCCTGGTCAAGGCCTGACTACCTCTGTGACCTTGGACAAACCAACATCTTCTTCTTAAAAAAACCAGTGCTTTTTAAATAAGATAAATGAGGCAACTTCCGTCAGATTGAGCAAAGACACAAGAGCAACACAGGGAGAATGTGCTGCTATTATAAGGCTCTTTACACGTGAAGAAAACTAGTGTCACCTGGTGTCCTATTCCAGCTCAGCACTCAGAAAGGGACACTGTTTATAAACCAGGGGTGGGGCCAGGTTACAGAGGGCAAAGTTAAAGTATAAAATTAGCGCCCTTTCCCAGCAAGCTCACCTTGCTCGACTGCCTCATCCCCAAAGTGCAAAGGAACAACTTGATCACAGTCATTAAAGCCACCTTACTCTCCAGGAGGCGGCCTGAAGTTACATAACGCTGGTCTTGTGACTACAATGCCACGATTCTTCACCCCGGGGCCCCCAGGCGTCTGGGCGGCGAGGCCTGGCCCCCGCCTCCCAGTCCAAGGTGCCGGCGAGAAGAGGCCAGGGAGGTGCCCGGCCCGGCCCGGCCTCTCCCCCTGGGAAAAGCGAGGGACCTGGGGCTCCAGATAGAAGGGCGATGACCGCCGGGCCCCAGGCCGGCGGCCTCGGTCACGAGCCAGGCGCTCCCTCCTGGGAAAAGCGAGGGACCTGGGGCTCCAGACAGAAGGGCGATGACCGCCGGGCCCCAGGCCGGCGGCCTCGGTCACGAGCCAGGCGCTCCCCCGGGAAGCGCAGAGGGCACTGCACCCAGCACGGCTCCCCTGCAGGTCCCCCGCCGCCCCATCCCCGGGGACCGGCACCTGGAGGCGCGCGGCCGCCGCCCCCGCCCCCGCCGGCCGGAGCCGCGCCGGAGTGACTGGGCGTCCCCGCCGCAGGAAGGACGCCCCGGAGGGCGGCGGCGGCGGCGGCAGGAGCCGCGTCACGCCCGAGCCCGCGCCGCTCCACCCCCTCGGCCCCACACACCAGAGGCCTCCACGCAGCGCAGGGCGACTCCCGGGGGAGCGGGCGCCGCACCTCCGCAGCCCGATGCCGCGACGACACCGGGTGGCGCAGCTCCGGGAAGGAGGGCCGCCCCGCTCCGGGCCCCGCACGGGGGCGCCGCCGCCCGCCGCTCACCTTCACGCAGGCGAGTCCTCGCGGGGCCCCGGGGAGCAGCGATGGCCTGAGGCAGGGCGCGGGCAGGGGCGCTGTTCCCTCGGCTCCTCCTGCAGCAGCAGCCGCCGCCGCCGCGGTCTCCGGCTCCGCAGCCCGGGGCCGAGCGCTCGCCGCCGCCGGCCGCCCTTCGAGCTTCCCCGGCAGCCCTCACTCCTCCTCGCGCCGCCTGCCCGCCTGCCTGCTCCGCGGTGGCGCCTCGCAGCTCCGCTCTGCTCCGCCGCCGAGAGCGCCCGCCGCGCGGCCCCGACTGAAATAGCGCCCCGCCCCCGCCCCCCCGCCGCGCGCGCCGCCGTCCGCGCTCCCCATTGGCTGCGCCCGCCTGGCCCCGCACTGCGGGCTTCTCCCCGCGCCGCTCTCGCCCCACATCTTGTTTCCTCCCACAATGCCTCGGGGCGGAGGGAGGAGGGGGTTGCCGAGGGGGGTGCTGGAAAAGTGGGGGAGGGTGATGTGGCCTTAGAAAAAAAAAGAATGCAGACCCCTTTACCCGGGCCTGGAGAGGCCAGGCCTAAAAAGAGAAAAAGAGGCGAGGCTAGGGGGGAGGGGAGAGAAAAGAAAGGAAGGGGCTAAAGACCCTGATCCCAAGAAGAGTAAAGGAAGAGATGGTGATGGAAATTTTGGACTCAGGGAGCTCATGGAGAAGAGGTAGATGGAGACCCTAACCTTAGAGAGAGGAAGTGGAAGGGGGTGAAGTCATGAGCTAGAGAGGAAAAGACAGGACCCCTTTCCTCCCCACAAACCTGTGGGAAGGAGAACAGCCAGCTGTACAGAGAGGTAAAGGCAGGAACAGACCTAGGGCCCCTTCCTCTCACTTGGGGGGGGGGGGGTCTCTTCCCCGTTCAGCTCAGCCTTTGTTCCTGAGTCTCTAGGCCACGGACCCAGCTGCTGTTTATCTTCCAGAGCAATGGAAGCAGCCCCTACGCACAATTGTTTGAAAGGTGTCTCTTACACAGGCCCCGGTGAGAGGAAGCCTTGCTGGTTGGCTGGTCCCTACCTGTCTGGTTAGACAGGACTGGAGTGGGAGTGAATTGAACCCCCTAAAGGTGAAATCCGTAAATCCGTAGCGTGTCCGAGCCCCGACGAACCTTAAAATTCACCCCTTCCATATTCCTCACCTCAGAAAGGAGAGAACCAAGGTATAGAGCAGGGCAGCCCCTGGCCAGCTCACTACAGGTCAGGCCTGGATGCGAATTCCAGGCTGAAAGGTGGTGCTTCCAGGCAGGAACCCTTCTGGTAGCTGAAGAGGCCGTGTGTGTGTGTGTGTGTGTGTGTGTGTGTGTGTGTGTGTGTGTGTGTGTGTGTGTATGTGTGTAAGCACTTGTGCACATTGGGAGAGTGCCTGCCCTCCACTCTACCCCTCCCCCCCCCAGGGAAGAACAGGAAACGCCTGCTTCTTCTCTCTTCCCCTCTGTTTCCTAGAGGAAGTGTCTACCTAAAGAAGTGGTGAGTTTTTATTGGGAGCCAAGCACGTGGACCACACAGTGAGGATCAAGAAGCTCCCATCCCATGGTTTCCTCTTCACTGCCCCAAACCATAGTCAGGAAGTCAGACTTGCTCTGGCCTTGGCCTGCTATGGTTTGCAACATCGTTATTTAGTGTTCATTATGTGTCGGGGGGAAACAGGGAAAATCATCCCCTCCCATTTCTGTTTTCCAGAGCTCTGTCATCTGCCAAACTCAATTGGAATTTCAGAAAAATAGGCAAGGCCTGAGATATTTCCTCACACCAAAGGTATTCTGATGTCAGCCTCTGTGTGAGTGAATGGGGGTGTGTGGCCTATGTGGGGGTGGGGGGGAGAAGGATGCTTTATCCTCTTAGGGTTTGTGGGGGGTTAATCTCATGGACTACTAGGAGACCTGGGTTTTCCCAGGGCACTATGCTCTTTCTCCAATGACCATTAGGTTCCAGCCTCTCCTATGGAGGTCAGGAACACTATGTATGGTTGTGCGGTGGTTCGTTGTACAGCGGCACAGGAAATAATTAGAGGCTAAAATCAGCCTGTGCTCCACCTGCTAAGATGGGTGCCCTGATACAGGCCAGCGTCCACCCGAAAGATGCACACCTTTCTCCAGCAGACAGAAAGGTGACTGAACTAGCGGTGACCCTTGTAAGGCCATGCTGCCAGGATATAGCTACTCCCTCTCTCTGGCCCCCCTCCCTAGATTAGAGCAGGGCTAGAATTTGGCCATTCCCTGTGCTGGGCTGTGGTGGGATGGAGGTAGGGACAGAGAGAACTTCAACTAACAGGGGTTGGAACCAAGACTTGACTTTGAAGAAATATGAGTATCAGCATGTGTGTGTTTGACAAAGACTAACTAAACTCTAGACTATCCTGAAGATTTGTTAATAACAGTATGGTTTCCAGATAAATGCTAATATTTGTAGAGCCCCCACTCTTTGCCAGGCTTTATCCTAAGTGTTTTTAAATGTATATATTATTGCATTCAATCTCTGGAACAATCATGGCGAGTATATTATTATTCCCCTGTACAGAAGTAACTGCTACTCAGAGAAATTCAGTAGTTTGCCCAGGATTACCCAGTTTATCAGCGGTAGGGTTCAACCTAGGCTGTCTGCTCCCACAACCTACACTCAACCATTCCACTCCCCTGCCTCCTAACAGAAGAGAACGTGTAAAGCAGGGGTTCGGCCCTGCCACTATATCTAAATCATACCAGCACTCCCTAAACTTATCGGACTGCAAAGCCCTTTTTTCTCCAAACGTTTTTTAACATCTCCAGGAACTACTGTTCCACAGAACACAGTTTGGGGAACTTGTGCTACACTAATTACTGCCATTTATGTAAAATGCTTACTCTTTAGGATAATTACTATGCAACATAGTAACTGTTACAATTAATGTCAGCTTAACTTGGTGTGCACTTCTGTTTGATGCCACTACACACTCGTGGTGCCCAGATAGCAGAGCCACATTTTCAGATTTTAAAAGCAGAGGGGATTTTCTCACCTGTGGGCCCCTTACCCTCCAGCTACTTCTTTAACTTAGAGGTTTTCCCAGGGCACTTTGCTTGAGTCACTGTTCAACTTGAGTAGTTTCATCCATGTGTGTGTTTTTTACCATGACCTGGGCACTGATAGCCCCTCTAAATCCCAGACGTCTCCACTGTGGGTATCCCATAAGCTCTTCAGACTCTTCACATATTCACAGATGTATGACCCTGGTTGTTAAGAGCGTTGACCCTGGAGCCAGAATACCCAGATTCTCACTGCTTTCTACCACTTATCCAGCTGTGCAGACTTGGACAAGCTACTCAACATCTCAAAGTTTTGTTTTCCTCATCTCTAAATTGAGAATGATAACATCTACCTCATAGATTATGAGAAAATGCATGAAAACCTCCTGGCACAATGTGTGGTCCATATAAGTGATTAATAAGTGTTAGCTATCATCAACATCTATTTTTCAGACTTGTTTTCCTTCCCTGTATTTCTTTTTTTTTTTTTTTTAAGTTTATTCATTTTTTTTAGAGAGGAGAGGGAGAGAGAGAGAGAGAGGAGAGACAGAGAGAGAGAAGGGGGGGAGGAGCTGGAAGCATCAACTCCCATATGTGCCTTGACCAGGCAAGCCCAGGGTTTCGAACCGGCAACCTCAGCATTTCCAGGTCGATGCTTTATCCACTGCGCCACCACAGGTCAGGCCCTTCCCTGTATTTCTTACCTCTGTTCATGACCCTGTTATCACCCAGGCACCAAGTCAGAAACCTGCAAGACTCCTAGATTTGTGTCTTCCCTTGCCCACCACATCTCCATCATCACTCGCCTCCTGAATGTTTCTCCAGTTCATGCCTCCTTTCATTATAGGTGCCTCGTTTCCCAACTTCTCATCTCCTTTTTCAATTTCTAGTAACAGCATCAATTACCTGTAGTTTCCCCCACACCTAGATTTCACACCTTTGTCCGTGTGAGTCTCTGGCCTGTGAGTCTATGGCTTTCTTTCCTGGCTGATTTCTTTGTTTGAGCGTCCTCTACAAAGCCTTCCCTGAATCCCAGGTGGGATGCAATTTCCTCTTCTTTGCTTTGGTCCAGCCAGGGCTTATTACTGAACAACATTCTACTAAACTTGTCACTCTTATGTTTGTCTATGGTTCCTTACAGACAAGGATCACGTGTGGACGGTAGAACCTAGAACAGTTCATGGAACATGAAAAGTTCTCTGTAAGCCTTGGTTAAACTAATCATGCTTGTTAATGGCTGAAAAATACAGTTTGGAAGGACACTCTGGCTCTTCCTCCACCCAAAGAACCATGACCAGGCTCTTCTGTCTGTAGGACCAGCCATGAATCATGAATGCCATTTATACTGGACCCTTCCTGCCTAGAGCCGAGTTGCTAGCTAAGAAAGTCATTGTCAGCCCTGGGAAAAGTCCAGGCCTGATTTCTGATTTCCTCCTCCCCCTCTGTTGGGAATTTGGCTGATACCCTGACACTTGACAATCAAGGGCTCTCCCACCGCAGCTGACTGGGTCACCCAAAAGAAAGAGGCTGTCCTGTGACTGTTCATTTCCCCAAGCCCTTTAGCCATTGACTTGCTTCGAGGGCTGCAGGAAGATGGAGAAGGGTGGGAACACATGCACTGATGCTCCCATTTCAGTGAAAACCCTGGTGCCAGCCCCTCTGCCAAGTCACCAATGGAAAAACCTAAGGAAGAAAACAACGCGACTAGAAGTACTGAAATCTGCCCTGTTTCCTTGCTGATTTCTTGGGTGGCCTTGCAAGACATACTTCTCTAGGCAACCGTTTACTGAGCCCTAAATGTTGCCCCTTCTCTCCAAGTTCCCTGAAACTTGGAGGAGCCAGCAAAGGTCAGCCGTGTGACTAGAGCTAATGAGATGAACACTGGACTCTGAGTCAGAGGAGAAGTCCAGCGCCCGGTGTGGCTCTAGTCAAGTCATCTCACCTCTCAGAATCTGGATTTCTTCATCTGGAAAATGTCAGACTGGATGCTCAATCAGCCCCAAAGGGGGGCTGTCTGTGATTCTCTGACATCAATACCCTTCCACAAAGGGGACCTTCTATGTAGGTCAGAGAAATTTCTCAGAACTTGAACACCCAAAGATCAAGTTAGGGTTCTTGGGTACAAGAAACATCTGAAGAAAAAAGCAGGACCAGAATAGCAGCCCCGCCTCCAGGGAGCAGGAACCATGGGACAGTTTCCCCGGGCATTCCATGGGGCAGATCATTGGCATTCTCCTTGAGTCACCCCACTCTTGATTCAGATTCCCAAAGAAGGGCATCTGATTGGACAGATTGAGTCACAAGTCCGCCTTTGGGCCATGGAAGTGGAGGGCAGCCTCACAGACAGACCTTCTGAGGTTGAAGGGGGGAGAGCTGACAGAAGGGAAATCCACATGCGGTCACAAGAAGCAGAAGAACGGGCGCTGGGCAGGCAGAAGCCATCACTTGCTCTTGGAGAGTCTCAAGACTGGGAGGCAGGATTGTCTCCGTGGGGGACCTTGTATCCACTGTCGTGAAAGCTAAGATCAAGTCTCTGAGTGAGGTGGGGAACGGCGAGGGGAGCCAGAGAAATGAGGTCGGCACAACTTTGCCTTCCTTTTTCAGGACAATTTTGGAAGAAAACTTTGCCTTGTCAGGCATGTTCGGTAGACTTCAGCTGTTAAGAACCTTCCTTTAATTTTCTCACTAGGAAATGGAGGCCCACCTTACAGTTCGCATAATAAAGTAATATATACACACACATAAATATATAACAGCCTTATTAATATATAGTTTGTATACTGCAAAGTTAACCTTTTTAAAGTTGACAGTTTGGTGGTTTTTAGTATATTCACAGGGCTGCACAACCTGTCTAAGTTTAGAACAGTTTTAGCACCCCAAAAAGAAACCCCATACTCATTGGCAGTCACTCCCCTATTTCCCGCTAATCTCCACTAATTTACTTTCTGTCTCCATGGATTTACCTGTGCTGGGCGTTTTGTATAAATGGAATCATAAAATAAAGGGTTTTGTGCCTGTCTCTTTTCAGTGAGTCCGATGTTTCCAAGGTTCTTCTATGTTATCCATGAATCTGTACTTTGTTCCTTTTTATGGCCAGTTAATATTCTATTGTGTGAGCATACCACATTCTGTTTATCCATGAGTCATTTGGGCTGTTTCCGCTTTTCAGCTGTTGTGGGTAATGCTTCTAGAAATGTTCATGTACTAGTTTTTGTGTGGATGTTTGCTTTCAATTCTCTTAGATATACACTGTACACCGAGGTGTGGAATCAATGGGTTTTATGGTAACTGTGCTTGCTTCACCTTTTGAGGAAGGGTCAGACTCTTCCAAAGCAGCTGAACCTTTTCACATTCCTACCAGCAGTGTGTGAGGTGGGGATGTTCCACATCCTCACCAACAGCCGTTATCTGTCTTTTTGGTTGTAGCCCCCCTGGTGGGTGTGAAATGGTATCTCCTCATGGTTTTGATTTGCATTTTTTGGTAGCTAATGATGTTAAGCAGCTTTGCACGTGTTTTTTTGGCAACTTGTGTATTTTCTTTAGAGAAATATTCAGGTCTTTTGTTCATTTTTAAATTATTTGTCTTTTTATTGTTGCATTGTAAGAGTTCTTTATGCATTCTGGGTACTAAACCCTCATTAGTGACGTAGTTTACAAATACTTGCTCCCATTCTGCAGATTGTATTTTCATTTTCTTGGTGGTGAAACTTTGAAGCACAACCATTTTAATTTTTTTTCTTTTTTTCAGGGGAGAGTGTGAACAAATTATGCATTCAAGTTTCCACATTTGGGGAAATGGTAGGAATCAATATGCCTGGAGTACAAAGGATGAGCCTCACCTCAGGAGACCACTCTTGTGATCATGAGGTCTCCCCTGCTAGTTAAGTATACAAAAGCTTTTAATTTTGATAAAGACCAATTTTTTGGTGTGTGTGTTTCTTTATGTCATATCCAAGAAATCACTGCCTAACCCAAGATCACAAAGATTTACCCCTATGTTTTCTTCTAAGAGTTTTAGCTCTTGCTAAATGACCCATTTTGGGGTCATTTTTATGTATGGTTTGAACTGGAATCTAACATCATTGTTTCACCTGGGGATAGTCAGTTGTCCTACATCTTTAGTTGAAAAGACTATTTATTCTTCACCACTAAACTGTCTTGGCATCCTTATCAAAGATCAATTGACCACAAATACAGGAGTTTACTTCTGTGCTCCTAATTCTATCCATAGACCCATACATTCTTATGCCAGGACACTCTTCAGAGCTTGATAGTGAGTTGTGAAATCTGGAAGTGTGAATCCTCCCACTTCACTCTTCTTTTTCCAGATTCTTTTTGGCTCATCTCAGTCCCTTGCTTTTTCATATGCCTTTTAGGACCAGTTTACCAATTTCTATTAAAAAGCCAGCTGGACCTGACCAGGCGGTGGCGCAGTGGATGGAGCATTGGACTGGGATGCGGAGGACCCAGGTTCGAGACCCCGGGATCGCCAACTTGAGTGTGGGCTCGGTTTGAGCAGGGCTCACCAGCTTGGACCCAGGGTTGCTGGCATGAGCAAGGGGTTAGTTGGTAGCCCCACGGTCAAGGCACATATGAGAGGGCAGTCAATGAACAACTAAGGTGTCGCAATGAAAAACTGATGATTGATGCTTCTCATGTCTCTCTGTTCCTGTCTGTCTGTCCCTATCTATTCCTCTCTCTGACTCTCTCTGTCTCTGTAAAATAATAATAAAAAATTTATTTATTTATTTATTTATTTATTTATTTATTTATTTATTTATTTATTTTGTGTGTGTGTGTATTTTTCTGAAGCTGGAAATGGGGAGAGACAGTCAGACAGACTCCCGCATGCGCCCGACTGGGATCCACCCAGCACGCCCACCAGGGGGCGACACTCTGCCCACCAGGGGGCGATGCTCTGCCCCTCCGGGGGGTCGCTCTGTTGCGACCAGAGCCACTCTAGCGCCTGGGGCAGAGGCCAAGGAGCCATCCCCAGCGCCCGGGCCATCTTTGCTCCAATGGAGCCTCGGCTGCGGGAGGGAAAGAGAGAGACAGAGAGGAAGGAGAGGGGGAGGGGTGGAGAAGCAGATGGGCGCTTCTCCGGTGGCCCTGGCCGGGAATCGAACCTGGGACTTCTGCACGCCAGGCCGACGCTCTACCACTGAGCCAACCGGCCAGGGCCAAATAGAAAATTTTAAAAAAACAAACAAAAAAGCCAGCTGGTATTCTGATGGACATTATGTTGAATCATAGATCAATTTGAGGAGGAGTATTGTTATCTTAACAATATTACATTTTCTGATCTATTAAGATGGGATTTCTTTTATTTAGGCCTTCTTTAATTTCTTTCAATAACACATGGCAAATATATTCCTAAATATTTCATTCTTTTTTTTTTTTTTTTTTTCTTCATTTTTCTGAAGCTGGAAACAGGGAGAGACAGTCAGACAGACTCCCGCATGCGCCCGACCGGGATCCACCCAGCACGCCCACCATGGGGCGACGCTCTGCCCACCAGGGGGCGATGCTCTGCCCATCCTGGGCGTCACCATGTTGCGACCAGAGCCACTCTAGCGCCTGGGGCAGAGACCAAGGAGCCAACCCCAGCGCCCGGGCCATCTTTGCTCCAATGGAGCCTTGGCTGCGGGAGGGGACAGAGAGGAAAGCGCGGCGGAGGGGTGGAGAAGCAAATGGGCGCTTCTCCTGTGTGCCCTGGCTGGGAATCGAACCCGGGTCCTCCGCACACTAGGCCGACGTATTTCATTCTTTTTGATGTTATTGTAAATTAACTTATTATTAGTATTATTCATTATTTTGAGAGAAAGAGAGGGACAGACAAACAAGAAGGGAGAGAGATAAGAAGCATCAACTTATAGCTGTGGCACTTTCGTTGTTCATTGATTGCTTTCTCATATGTGCCTTGATGGGGGGGGGGCTCCTGCTGAGCCAGTGACCCCTTGCTCAAGCCAGCGAACTTGGGCTCAAGCTAGCAACCTTGGGGTCATGTCTATGATCCCATACTCAAGTTGGCGACCCTGTGCTCAAGCTGGTGAGCCTGTGCTCAAGCCAGAGACCCCGAGGTTTCAAATCTGGGTCTTCAGCATCCCTGGTCGATGCTCTATATGCTGCGCCACCACCTGGTCAGGCTAAATTGAATTATTTTCTTAATTTCATACTCAGATTGTTCAGTATAGTGCTGAATAGAATTAGTGAGAGCAGACGCCCTTATCTTATCTCTGATCTTAGGTAGGAGGCTTTCAGTCTTTCACCACTAACTCTAATGTTAGACGTGGGAGTTTTGCAAATGTTCTTTATCAAGTTGAGCAAGTTTACTTCTAGTCCTAATTTGTTGAGTATTTTGTTGTTGTTGAGTTCTTTTGTAATGAAAGAGTATTGAATTTTTTTCAAATTTTTGTTCTGCATCTATTGAAATAATCATGTGCTTTTAGTCTATTATTTTATTAATATGGTATATTTTACAGGGCAAAAGTAGGTTTACAGTTATGAATATGCAAAACACAGAGACAAATTTAATGGCAGGCGCACTGGGCACGTCCCTGGGCCCCGACTTCTGAAGGGCCTCGTGAAACCCCAACTTTATCTTTTTTTTTCTTTCTCTCTTTCTTTATTTTTGTGACAGAGGCAGAGAGAGACAGAGAAAGGGACAGATGGGAATGGAGAGAGATGAGAAGCATCAATTCTTCATTGTGGCACCTTAGTTACTCATTGATTGGTTTCTCATATTGCCTTGATCGGGGGCTACAGCAGACCAAGTGACCCCTTGCTCAAGCCAGCGACCTCAGGGTTTCAAACCTGGGTCCTTCACGTCCCAGTCTGACGTTCTATCCACTGCACCACTGCCTGGTCAGGCACACTGTTTTCTAATGACACCAAGTTTGGTTTCATATGTGCAATTTTAACATTAATAGTACATAATATATTTTATTTATTTTAAAATATAGTTAACATGTATTTTTATTTTTCATGTCTGTTTCTCTTTTTTAAGAGGCCCAATATCTTCTTCTGTGCCCGGGGCCTCAACCGACCTTAATTCACCCCTGGTAAACATAATTTATTCTTGTATTATTATTTATTAATGATCATATTATTTTCTATATGAACAACTGTAAACCTACTTTTGTTTTACCCTGTGTTGGTTTTCGAATATTATGCCAATCTTGCATTCCTGGGAATCCCAGTTGGTCTAGACGTGTTGTTCTTTTTATGTGCTACTGGGTTCATTTTGGTGAGGATTTTTGCCTCTATATTCATAAGCAATGTTATACACATTTTTATTGTGATGCCTCTGTCTGATTTTGGTATCTGGACTCATGGAATGAGTTGGAAAGTGTTCCATTCCGTCTATTTTTTTTTTCTTGGATGAGTGTGAAATATTGGTATTAACTCTTTAAATATTTGGTAAAATTCAAAGTGAAACAATCTGGGCCTGGAATTTTCTTTGCAGGAAGTTTTTAAAAAACACAATCTCTTTACTTCTTTGGGGTCTCTTCGGATTACCTATTTTTTTTTTTTTTTTTTTACAGAGACAGAGCGAGAGTCAGAGAGAGGGATAGACAGGGACAGACAGACAGAAACGGAGAGAGATGAGAAGCATCAATCATCAGTTTTTCGTTGTGGCACTTTAGTTGTTCATTGATTGCTTTCTCATATGTGCCTTGACCTTGGGGCTACAGCAGACTGAGTAACCCTTTGCTTAAGCCAGCAACCTTGGGTCCAAGCTGGTGAGCCTTGCTCAAACCAGATGAGCCCGCGCTCAAGCTGGTGACCTCGAGGTCTTGAACCTGGGTCCTCTGCATCCCAGTCTGATGCTCTATCTACTGCGCCACCACCTGGTCAGGATGGATTACCTATTTCTTGAAGTAGTTTCAGTAGTTTTGTCTCTAACAATTTGTCAGTGTTATCTAGGTTATGTAATTTGACAGCATCACATAGTATACTTGTTCATAGTATTCCTTTATAATCCTTTTAATTTCTCTAAGGTCTGTAGTGATGTCCCTTCTTTCATTCATTTTAGTAACTTGAGTCTTCTCTTTTTTCTTGGTCAGTCTGAAGATTTGTCAATTTGTTAATCTCTTCAACAAATCGACTTTTAATTTTATTAATTTTTTTCTATTGCTTTTCTCGTAATAGGGTGGTTTCGGGCACTGCAGCGATATAAGGTGCTTGGGTCAGGGGAAGCTCAGACTGGAACTATTTCTTTGAGCAGTTGTGATTCAAACCCAACTCCTTGCCTAGTTCACTCTAAATAGGGTTTTATTTTAGTGTCTCCCTCATCCCCATCACTCCTGGAGTGAAAAGGACAAAGAAGATAGAGACCACACCATTACTCGGGGACCGTGAGGAACAATGATCTCTTCAAACCCAGGGATGAGTAGCCAGAATCAACCTCGACCTTTTCTAAGCTCCCAGTCTAGTTGGGGAGATGCACGTGTACACAGCAGACGGTAGGTCAGACCACGGCGAGGGCTGTGACTGCGTGGGAGCAAAGCGCTCGTGGGGGGCGCGGGGTTGGGGGGCCGTTCATCTGTCTGGAAGAACCAGGGACCAGAAGCATTGGCATTTGAGGTAAGTCTTAAAGCATGGTAGGATTTGGGGGAGAAGCGAGAAGAGAGAGGGGGGAGGTTCTTCGGTCAGAGAGAGTGCAGCAGCCAGGGCAGGAAGCGGTAGGAGGCCAGGCCTGGCGGGGACAGAGTGTGCTGGGAAGGAACAGCCTGGACAGAAAAGCCAGGGCAAGACTGTGGAGGGACCGCAAGGATGTGTGTGCTAAGGGGAGAGGACATTATCCCTAAGAAATTGGGGGCCCACTGGAGGGCACTGGGCAGCAGGATGACACAGCAGCCCCTGTAGGAATGTGGGACTGTGACCGAAACCCAAGTTGGTTTATTCTGGTTTGACGGTGCCATCCACCCCATAGAAACAGCAGAGACTGCTGCCTTCTGCCTGTAGCCCTTCTCGGACTGTCTCCTCCCTAAGCTTCCGTGGCACAGCTCTTCCCGGACTCCCTTCCTGCCTCTCCGGGGCCTCAGCAGGCCCCTCTCCCTCTGCCCACCCTAGGATGGTGTTCCTCGGGGTCTGTTCCAAACCCTTTTCTCTTCCCGTTAGACAGTTCTCCCCAGGAGATCTCCCCTGTTGCCGCGGTTTCAGTGGCCACCAGTGGACTGGGCACTCCCAGACTTACAAGGAGCTTTCTCAGACCTGTCTCCTTGTTTAGACCCGGCAGATCTAACTGTCCGTGTAGGTGCTCTATTCATTAAAATCAGGTCCAGCCGTGAGTGGAAGGAACCCGTGTCCCCAAGTAAGATGGCCCATACAAGATAGGAGTTTATGTCCCTTTTGGAAAAAAGGAATCCAGAGGTATTGAGTCCAGGCCTGGGATGACAGCCTGGGAGTTATATCTCTGAAATCTGTCCCTCTGTCTCTATCCCCAAGTCACCATCTTCCTCCACGCCAACTGCAACAGCTTGGCCATTCTTACCCCTCTCAAATGAACCCTTTACATGCGCACTGTCCAATAAACACATGTGGTGACTCAGCACTCGAAGGGTGCCCCATTCAAGTGGAGATGCGCTGTAAGTGTAAAATACACACTGGATTTCAAGGGCTTACCATGGAAAAGGTAACTATCTTTGGATTTCTCTATTGACCATCTGTTAAATGATAATATTTTTGATAGACTGAATTCAATCAAGTATATTATTTAAAAGTAATTTCACCTGTATCTTTTTGCATGTTTTATGTGGCTATTAGAAAATTTCAGATTACACATGGGCTCACATTTGTGGCTCTCGTTGTATTTCTATTGAACAGCACTGCTCCCCACAAAAGCAGAAAGGATCTTTGTAAAACACAAATCTGAACATGTCACACGTCCTCTTAAAACCTTGCAGTGACTTATCATTGTCTTTAGAATAAAGTTCATTCTACTTCGTATGGTTCTGAAGCCCTCTGCGACCCAGACCCAGCCTCAGCCACCAGCCTCATCGTCCACACCTCCTCCGTCTGCGGCCCTTGCACACTCCGCGCCAGCCGTACGCAGTTCTTCCAGTGCCTCACATGTAGCGGGGCTCTGTGGCCGCCGGGTCTTCAAGCATGCTATTCCCTGTACCTGGGACACTCCTCTCCTGGGTGGCGCAATGCTCCACTCATCTTTTCAGCCTTGGCTTAGACAGGTCTTTTCCCTGGAAGGCTCACCCGCTCCCCTGCTTTCCTGAGCTCCCATTATTTCTCTATCCTGATCTTACCCACCCCCAGCCCCAAATAACAGCGTGCCACCTAACTGCGTCCTTCTCCACACTGATCGGAATCTTGCCTGTCATGTTCCCTGTGGTATCCCCAGCACCTAGAACAAGGGCTGGTCAGTGGTCAACAGGTATTTGCTGAATCAATGAATGACTCAACTGAAGTGGGATAAAAAAAGTTTCAGATGGAGGGTGAAACCAGATTAGATGACTTGTAAGTCTCAAAGAGAGATGGCCGTCCGGTGACCATTAATTTTTTATTTATTTATTTTTTTTTTTGCATTTTTCTGAAGCTAGAAACAGGGAGAGACAGACAGTCAGACAGACTCCCACATGCGCCCGACCGGGATCCACCCGGCATGCCCACCATGGGGCGACGCTCTGCCCACCAGGGGGCGATGCTCTGCCCCTCCTGGGTTTCGCCATGTTGCGACCAGAGCCACTCTAGCGCCTGAGGCAGAGGCCACAGAGCCATCCCCAGCGCCCGGGCCATCTTTGCTCCAATGGAGCCTTGGCTGTGGGAGGGGAAGAGAGAGACAGAGAGGAAAGCGTGGCGGAGGGGTGGAGAAGCAAATGGGCGCTTCTCCTGTGTGCCCTGGCCGGGAATTGAACCCGGGTCCTCCGCACGCTAGGCCGACGCTCTACCGCTGAGCCAACCGGCCAGGGCCGTCCGGTGACCATTAGATTCCCAATTTGGGAGCTGAGACAAAGGGAAACTCACAATGTGTTGCCCAGTCTTCAGTCCTGCTCCAGGCCCCACAGGCCGGTTTATGGAGACTCAGGCCACCGCTGTCTCTTCCTCCTCCCCAGGAACCGCAAACGCACTGCCTGTCCTCCCGGGAAAGCTCCCTGCATGTACCCCAACATTTCCAGAAAGAGCTACATTGAGATGAGCTTCCTCCCGGTTGGGGCGGGGCGGGATGGGCGGAAGGAGGGAAGGAGGTGAGGAGGGCGCCTGTCTTGAGTTGCTGTTTACCCAGCAGCAGGAGAATTGGTGGACATGTTGCTGGTGGAGGGTGAGCCTCTCCATGGAGATTTCCTTTCCGAAGAAAAGAGGTGAAGGAGTGGGGAATGGGCACCCAGGGCTGAAGACAGGGAAGAGCTCGGAGGCAGGAGGGCAGAGAGGGGTTCCCGGGGTCTATTGCTAACCTGCTGTGTGATGCAAGTCACATAGCCTCTCTGGGCCTCGAGTCCTCAGCTGTAATCCGAAAATCCGCTGTCTGTACCTCTGGAGGGGCTGTTGTAAGAATGGATGTAAATGGGCTTTGAAAATACAAGCGTCAGAGTAAAAGGATCGTGCAAAGGCAAGGCTTTTAGGCTGCTGTTCTGTGTGGGCGAGAGATGAAGGTAGAGCTGTGGGAAGGAGGCTGGCAGGGTGGGCGGGAGCTCACCTTCCCTCAGCAACAGTGGCAGGCTGGAAGCCCTTCCCCCGCCACGGCCCAGTGGCCTGATCCCTTTGTAGTTCATGCCTACACACCGGGTCCTTGCACCTTAGTGCCTCCTGTGACCCCTTCTCAACTTGGAAGGCCCCCCAGTGGACTGGTTCTGCCCTTCAGCCAGCTAGAGACCACCGTGCCATGGGCTGCTCCATGTGGAATTCCTGATCGCAAGAGTGCAGCACAGAAAGGGTGGTTAGACTGCCCCCTGCCCTCCCTGCGTGGGGCCCAGAGGGGGGTGCACTCCAAAGGCCCTCCCTCCCGGGGCTGCCCCCGCCCCTGCCCCCCCTCCCGCGAAGCCATTGCGCACAGCCTGTATTAGCCTCATCTCCCTTTCCCTTCCCCTCCCCCAGCCAGGTCGGATCACAGAGTCCTCAGCGGTCCCCGCAGTTCCCAGCCTGGAGAACTGAAAGCGTTCCCCAGCATGCTGCCCGCAGCAGCGCGGGCGCGCGCAGCTCTGTAATTACAGACCCGTGGGGGTTTGCCTTCCTGCTCTCGCTCATCTGAGAACTGCTTCCATTCCCTTCGTGGCCCATGCTGCCTTGGAAAGCGAAATGTGAAGCGGGGCCCTTCAGAAAAGTGAGTTCCAACTCCCTACTCCACCACGGGCAGGCAGAGACCTCGCCACGGCTCAGATCCGCTCAGTCATGTAGTCACTCCTTCATCCAGAACACATTTAATGGCCCCCTGCCATGCGCTAGCACAGGGCCCGGTGTCGGGGACAGCCAGATGTGCCCATGCCCTGCTTTTGAAGAGCTCACGGTCTAGCAAGGAAGTGAAGGTATATATATATATATACATAGTTACGGGGGGGGGGGGGGCGGATAAAAAAGCAATGTGTGATAAAGTGAAGACAAAATCCTAGATAAAAGAAAGATCATTTTGGAAAGAGCGGCCGTTTCTCGAGAGGTAATATCATGTAGTGGCTGAGACTATGGACTCAGGAGACATGGGCCTGGGTTCAGACCTGACTTTGTCCCCTGATAACTGTATAACACGGTGAAGAAATGGGCAAAAGTTTGAGGTTATGAAGAAGAGGATAGTGTCCAGCATGTAGTAAAGCCCAATGGTAGATGTTAGCTGGTATACTCAGGGAAGGTGAAGTAGAACATGGGTTTTCTGCACATGTGGAACAGGGGGGTAGAGCATTCTAGAAAGATAGGGGAACAGAAAAAACGTGTTTTTATGGAATTCCTGTTGGATACAGCAGAGCCTGTTAGGAAGGAAGAAAGAGGTGATGACAGTAAATTGGGTTGGGGTTAAACTTTGGAACTCTGAATGCCAAAATGAATTTAAGGAGAAGTACAATGACTTAGACAACCTTGATAGGGCAGATTGGCCTCCTAGCCCCAAACTGAACTTCAGGGTCTCCACAGATGAGGGCCCAGCCCTTGGGGAGGTGGTGCGCTGTGCCCGCCTGCCTCCTGGGGCCTGCCCTGCCTCTCCAGCAGACTGAAAGCAGGACTGGGGGAGGAGGGCCATTTCTTCTTCCCACAAGGGCGAGTGGATGGGGGCATCGCTGCCCACCAGAAGGCTGGTGTTGGGGCACCAAGGCTGGGCGAGGCCTCAGGAAAGGTGGCAGGTGGGGAGGGTGGTGGATACAGCCAGGTGAGCCTGCTCAGCCTCACAGTTCACCCCTTGCCTGTTTTCCTCGGATTATACAGACCGTCCTTAGTCCTGTCTTGGAGTGGGCTGACTGAGAGCAACGATTCATCCAGCGCAAAAGGAACCTAGGAGAGGCCCTGCTGGGAGACCACAAAGGGGGGCAAGGGTCCTAGAGAGTGACTCCCGGTGCTCTCTGTGAACCCAGGGCCACCCAGCCCTGGCTGGAAGGCAGCGTGGCCTAGTGCATGGCGTCCTCGCCGGGACAGATCAGGAGGCCTCCCTTCTTGTCCAGGCTGTGCCTCCTGTGGGCGGTGGGAAGTCGCTTCCCCTTGGCCTCTGTCCCTTCTCAGTAAAACAAAAGGGTTTTACCAAGAGGATCTCAGCTGCTCTTAAGCTCTGGCTTTAAGTTAAGCAATGCCCTGCTCTCAGAATTTGGGGTGCTGGAGTCTGTCCTAAATATTGGAAGGAGCCCAGAACAGCTAGATCTGAGCAGAGAGGAAACTAGAGGGGCTGTCTTGAGCCGCCAGCCATCAGGAGGCACAGGGGTGAGGGCTGTGGACGGGGTGGCGAGAGGATGGGGACCGAGGGAGGGAGGGGGACAGCACTGGCACCCCCAGGAAAAGGAAGCTGACTGGTAAAAGGGTTCCTTTCCCCAACTCCAGCCGTCTCAGGATCCTGTGGAAAAGCTGCATTATAATCGATAGCCTCATAAATAAATAAAGAGTCAACGCATCCTGTCTCCAGCTCGGGGCTTCTTTAGGAAAACTGAACCTTGACCCACTTCTGCTCGCCAATTCCGGGTTTCTACAGATGCCTCCAGAGGGAAGAGACTCTTACAGGTCATCACAGCACCGCCCTGCTTCTGAGCTGGCCTGCCATGCACCCCATACCGGAAGGTGTGCCGTCTACCTATCTTCACTTCCCCCGGGAAGGCCCTTCCTCTCGGGCTGCCTCTCTTCTCCCAGCCCCCTGGGGTGCCCCTGGGAAACCCTCCCTGCCTGTCCAGTGCTGGCTCTTTGCTTCTCGCCTCTCCTGTGTCCATGCTTTTCTCCTGAGCACTGCTGGGCGCCCAGCGGAATCCGCAGCAGGAGGAAGAGAGTGCTCCCCCACCTCTCTGTGTCCACCCCTCGGCCTTCTTGTCCTGGTCAGTGAGCCCCTCGGGGTCTGACAAAGTAAATGCATTTCTGAAGGCAGTGGATAAAGACCCTTGCACTTTCACTGAGCAGATGAGTGCCAGCAAGTTGACTTCCTCTCTCTGACTTCTATTATGACGCCGGAAATGATTTTCTCATAGGAAAAAGCAAATCCCCAATGAAGCAAGTTCAACATTTTGGACTCCAGAAACCAAGATGGTGGTCAGCCCTGTGTGGCGACGGGCAGCTGCCTTCTGGGTGTCCCTAGGAACCCTCAGGACCTTTCCTCTGCTCGGGTGGCTTGGTGTCCCCCTGACCTCTCTGGTCCTGACAGAGAACACTCCCAGGCCCACAAACACCCAGGGTTGCATGGGCAGTGAGCATGGAGAAAGGAGTCGTTGGGCTGACTGGCCCCTTTGTTCATAATCAGTGCCCTCCACGGTCCAGCTGATTCTCGGGGCCTGCGCATTCCTTTAATTACAGGTTTCTGCTAGAAGGTTTCATATCTCTGCTTTCTCTGTTCTCCAAGTATAAAATTTAGACCATTCCGTTTCCTTCTGAGGTATCCATGACAGGGTGTCTGGCCCAGCTTCCCAAGCCCACCTGGGCCCCTCCTGCCATCAGTTATTACCTAGGAGCAGCTGGGAGGGTGAGTGTGGCCAGTGTACCGCCAGTGCTTTCCAGCACACGTGGACAAACAGCGCTGTTCTGAGACGTCTGTGCCGTGGACCCCTCCCCGGGCACCGATCACTGGGGTGTCATCACCCCAGGGAGGCTCTCGGGCCCGGGAAGCAGTCAGGAACCCAGGCTCCTGGCTCTGGCGTGGCCCAGAGAGTGGCAGAGGTGCCTCCTAAGAGGCAGGGGTGGCCAGCAAGCACATTTCCGTGGCCTTGTAAAGCTGGTCACTAAGTTGCGAGGTCGCATTAATGAGTCCCCCCAAATATGGGAACATGTTTGTCTATGGGGCTGGGCTTCCTACCCCAGGGGGAGGTTGCGAATGCAGCACGTCCCCTTCCAGCTAGAGCTCATGCGGCCCAAAGGTCCTCCAGAAAGTGTCTGCCCAGGCCTCTCCCTTTGAGTGCCAGCCTTGAGCGACAGCCCAGGGTCGCATGCAGGACACTGGCCTCCTGCTCTAGGTTCCCTGCTTTACCTGAGGCACAGTCTGGGCTGGCACTGAGCAAACGGGTTGTGACTGTCACCAGAGAGAAACTGGCAGCAGGCAGAGCAGACTCTGTTTGCTTTGCAGGCTGAGGGTAACCAGAGGAAGCTGAGAATTCCTCTGCTTTGCCTCAGGCAGGAGGAAGAGGGAGGGGAGGCACAGGGAAGGCCAGGAGGAGCTGTCCCAGCTCCGTGGATAAGCGAGGTACCACCGCCCCAGGATGGCAGGGAGACACCCGAGGACCCCATGGAGTCCCTGCGGAGGATGTCAGGAGCCTAGGTCCCCTGTTTGGAACTGTTCTGGGGGGAGTCATGGTGAGAGCTCTGCGACCTTGGGTAAGTTACTTAACCTCTCTGTATCTCACTCTATTAATACACGGGGAATGGTAATAGCGCCCACCTGATAAAGTCATTTGAAGATTGAGTGCGTGCGCGTTCATAAAGCTCTAGGGCAGTCTGCCAGGTAGTAAGCAGAAGGTAAGTGTTTGCTGTCACTGCTTTGCTGAATCCTCACACAAAGCTCTGAGGTGGATATTAGTCTCTGAGGCTCCATGGTCAGGTGATGGACAGCGCGGGTGCCCTCTGAAGGTCCTCTTTGGGAGGAAGCAGCTCAGACTCACTAGCTCTGCACCTCAGGTCCATTTCTGTTTGGAAATGCCACAGCTGCTTCAACACCAGCGGGAACAAAGGTGGGTCTCTGTCCTGCCTCTGAGACCCGGCATACCCTGGCTGGTGGCTGCCGGGCCCAGCCAGAGGTCCCTCCCACCAACTCTTGTAGCTCTCAGAGCCTGGAGCCTCCTAGACACACCTCACCCTGCACCCCACCCCGGGCTTCCCCTGGAAACATCACTTTCCCATCCTCTCCGCTCCTCGTGCAAGGTGCTGGCTGCCCAGACTGGAAGGACCCTTTGGATCTCAGATCTCAGGAGAAACGAACTGGTGCTCTGGCCCAGCCCTCTGCTGCCTTGCTGCTCCCCGCCCCCCTCGAGCCGCAGTGCACAGTCGCTCTGTTGTTCTCTGTTCTCCTGCCAACTTGGCAGCTTGTCTCTGCTGTTACTATCAACACCTCCGAGGGAGAAGGGAGAGGAGTCGGCTCTGATCGCCTGGCGCACTGAGCAGCAGATTCATGTCACAGCCAGGCCTGGAACGCCTCCCACGCTCCCGAGGCTCCTGGTGGGAGGGGCAAGGTGGGCCTGATCACAGCAGCGCCCATTGCAAACCAGCCGCCCAGCACCGCCGCCGGCCTGGCCAGGACTGCGGGTCTCACCGGAGCGGACAGCGCTGGTAGAAAGGGCTGCAGGAGGAGGCGCCGACACCAGGCAGGCGCCGCCAGGAGAGGTGCGGGGTCTGCCTCGTTCCAGCTCTTGCCGTGGGCCAGGGCAGGGTTGGTGGCCTCAGTTCCTGAGCTGGTTGGTCAGGGGGAGGCAGCCCGTAGATCAGGTCTTTCTCTCTCCAGACTGCGCCCTAGAATTCATGGACTGTGTGTGCGCCTCCTCTCCTCTCTCTCTCTGTCTGTCTCCTCACCGGCAGACCTCTCACCTCCCTTGTCAGATTGGACTGGGAGCCCCTCTGCGACCACACGTTGCCCACCAAATGGAAACTTCCCACAGACAGAAACTATCTTTTCCTTTGCCCAGCCCTCTCAGGCCCTGCCCATTGGCTCCATAAAGCAGCTGCTGCCCTTCTCTGGCCTGCCAGGACTCCTGAGGCCCAGTTTGGAAGAAGAAAGGGTTCATATCTTCAGGGACCCAGTGCCCGCCCATGGCACAAGGTCTGTGGTCAGTCCTCTACCCCTTGGCAGGACTGACTGTGGTCACTCTGGAACCTCTCCCAGGAAGAACTGCCTTCCCAGCTTTCCTTGTCACCAGAGGCCTTTGGGCCCTGCTCGAGGTTTGGCATCAATTAAAGTGGTGGTTCAGGGGAAGCTTCCTAATCCTTACCCAGCCAGCCACCTGGTCCACCCCAGTGTAGGTCTCCCAGGTGGTGATTGTAAGCCCCCTCTGGATGCTGCCACTGTGTTTCCTTCTCTGACATAGAAATTACCTTTGAGAACTCACTGGGTTACAGTGATGGTGAGAAGACATGAAGATAACGCCCATGTGCTAGAGGTGTGCCTGGCACTTAGAGTCCATCTGTTTTCCCTCCCTCGCTCCCTCCCTTTTTCCTTTCTCTACTCCCTCCAGAAGCCCTCCTCCCAGATGTAAAACTGATCCTAAGACACCCCCCCATTCCCTGCTTCAGAAGTCTGAAACCAGGCGGTGGCGCAGTGGATAGAGCATCGGACTGGGATGCAGAGGACCCAGGTTCGAGACCCCGAGGTCGCCAACTTGAGTGCGGGTTCATCTGGTTTGAGCAAAAGCCCACCAGCTTGAACCCAAGGTCGCTGGCTCCAGCAAAGAGTTGCTCGGTCTGCTGAAGGCCCACGGTCAAGGCACATATGAGAAAGCAATCAATGAACAACTAAGGTGTTGCAACGCGCAATGAAAAACTAATGATTGATGCTTCTCATCTCTCTCCGTTCCTGTCTGTCTGTCCCTGTCTATCCCTCTCTCTGGCTCACTCTCTGTCTCTGTAAAAAAAAAAAAAAAAGAAGTCTGAAACCCACCACTGAGAGAGAGGCAGCCATCTTCCTGGCAGGCCAGCTGTCTTTCCATGGACCAGGAAACAGGAAAAGAGAATTCATTCAGTGGGCTGGGATGTAAATAAGCAGCAAGAGGCCGCGCCATTCAGGCTGCACCTGCGAGCCTCCCTTGACTGAAACCGTGTGGGCATTGCCGTGAAAACTCATATTCCTCCAGCTTCAAGAGTGTGCCTGGTGGTGAGACCTGACAGTAAAATGCTTTCATAATATTTTTTTCCCTAAAAAGGTTGCATGCTCTTCAAACCCACCTGCTCATTATATGTGTTTACTTTTCATTCTGAGAGTTTTGTGGGTCATATATTTGTATAGTATAGCTGCAAGCATAAAACATACACGTGGGAGTCCTGTGGCAGTCACCTGTCACGGCAAGTACACAACCACTACACAGCGCGGTAGGACACCTCCCCTCCCGAAACATCTCCCACATCCACTTACCTGTTCCAGAGCCTAAAACTCTGCCATTAGAGACTTATAACCTCTGAGCTTGAGTGGTTATCCTTGCCTAAGATTCCACTGTGACAATGTGCCTCCCCCTAAAAGGGACTAAGCTACCACTGATGAGGGGTTGGGAAAAGAACCATAAAGCATCGGGAAGGATGGCCGAAGGGTAGAAGAGCCCTGAAGAGGAATAAGAAGCATCCAAGAAAATTTACCTGTTTTACAGGTTTGCTAGGCCTGCCTGTGGGAGGACACGTGCCCAAGGGCCCATGTGCGCACGTGCACACATGCACACGCACACGCACACACACTGGGATACTTCCAGAAATGCAGATATCCAGGCCCCCTGCAGACATGCTGAATCAGAGTATCTGGGGCTGCAGCCGAGCCCAAGACTCTGCACCGCAAGGAAGCATCCAGGTGATGCTGATGACCAGTCGGGTTTACAAACCACGGAGAACAGAGCACCGAAAGAGGAAAGAGAATACCTGACCTTGGGTCCTAGCGTCACCACTTACTGAGGGTCCCTGAGCACTGCACTCTGTGAACCTGGGGAAACACAAGATCTAGTGGTTGTGGCCCGTAGAAGGCATGTTATAAAAATGTCCATTGAGGCCTGGCCTGTGGTGGCGCAGTGGATAAAGCGTTAACCTGAAATGCTGAGGTCGCAGGTTCGAAACCCTGGGCTTGCCCGGTCAAAGCACATATGGGAGTTGATGGTTCCTGTTCCTCACCCTTCTCTCTCTCTCTCTCTCTCTCTCTCTCTCTCTCTCTCTCTCTCTCCTGCCATCTCTCTAAAATGAATAAATAAATAAATAAATTTTTAAAAATGGCCATTGAAAACCACCAGGCCGGGGCAATGGCAATTGTTACACCGTACACACACAGGGCATGTGGCATACGTGGGCGCGAGTTCATGTGCATCCATGTGCCGGGATTTTCTACAGAGAGGGCAGGGCTGGTCTCAATCTCTGCTTAAGCTTGTAGCTGTTTTTACTTCCAAATGGACTTTTTCACTTCAGGACATGCCCCCTGCTCTCTTCTTCCAATAGCTTGGCACCATCCCTGGTAACTTTAAAAAAAAAAAAGATTTTTCTATCTAATGGGTTTATCTATACCACCTGTGATCTCTCAGCTGCTCATCCCTTCCGGGGAGTAAGAAGGGAAAGGATAGTTGCTCCTGTTTTATGGCAAAGGGAACCCAAGCAGATGGGTGTAGAGGACTTTATACCACTTTAACAAAAATGTACACCCACAAAATTCCTCAGACAGTGTCAGAGTGTCGTGGACTTCCTGACGCCTTTCCGTGGCCCCCCTAGGAGTCCGGGAACCACAGGCACAGAACACAGCCCCCGCCTGGCTCTCGCAGCCCCAGCCCTCTGAGCTCCCAGAGGGCCACCTTCGAGCACAGGGGGCCTCCGTTCAGCTGGGCCTTTGCTGAGTAACCCGCTTGTCCTGTCCTCCCCTCAAGCTTCGAGGTGAACTTGCCTGACCTTCCCTCCCCCGCCAAGAGGGTTCCAGTCCAGTGACACAGACACATCACCTGGGTCAGAACAGAATCTCCTCAGACCAGACCATGCCTTCCCGTTCCAGAGGCTGCAGCACCGAGTCTGGGCTGCCACGAGGAATCAGGAAGACGATGGCCTTTATTGCGACAATAGGAAACACAGCTCAGAAGGGTAGACAATAAAAGGAACCCATTGGAACGCAACAGTAAAAAAGGGCGAGGGAGGTGGGCTTTCTGCCAGGTCTGATCCATCCGCTCTGCGCTGTTTCTTTCCATCTCTCCGCCCTCCGCCACGGCGCCAACCCCATCTGAAGACTCAGCCTTCAAGGCTGTGACCTGTCACCAGCAGCAACCAAAGCTGCATGATGTCCGTTCCCTCTCAGGGGAAAGAGTGCAGGCGCCCTTTCTGATAGTTCCCATGAAAGAAAGTGGAAGCCTCTTTCCAGAACCGGTCAAGCTCTCCCCACGTTTCCTGAGCCCACATTGGGAAACGGAAACAGCCCCTCCCGACCGGAGTCTCTGACGTGGTGGCGCTACAAGCTGGGAAATTCAGAAGGTGGTATGAACGACATGCCGCCTTTTTCTTTTTCTTTTTTTAAGACTTTACTTATTGATTTTAGAGAAGATAGAAGGGGTGGGGAGGAGCAGGAAGCATCAACTCTGTAGTAGTTGGTTCTCATATGTGCCTTGACTGGGCAAGCTCGGGGTTTCGAACCAACGATCTCAGCACTCTAGGTCGAAGCTTTATCCACTGCGCCACCACAGGTCAAGCTGGATGGCATGCCTTAATGCTCAGACCCCAAGTGCTGGTCCTTGGGCTTAGCTCCTCACCCCTGTGCGATTTCAACGGCTGTCAGGAAAGGAATTAAAGGCTGGAAAGAAATGATTTTGTAGCCCTGGCCGGTTGGCTCAGCGGTAGAGCGTCGGCCTAGCGTGCAGAGGACCCGGGTTCGATTCCCGGCCAGGGCACACAGGAGAAGCGCCCATCTGCTTCTCCACCCCATCCCCTCTCCTTCCTCTTTGTCTCTCTCTTCCCCTCCCGCAGCCAAGGCTCCATTGGAGCAAAGATGGCCCGGGCGCTGGGGATGTCTCCTTGGCCTCTGCCCCAGGCGCTAGAGTGGCTCTGGTTGCGGCAGAGTGACGCCCCAGAGGGGCAGAGCATCGCCCCCTGGTGGACAGAGCGTCGCCCCTGGTGGGCGTGCCGGGTGGATCCCGGTTGGGCGCATGCGGGAGTCTGTCTGACTGTCTCTCCCTGTTTCCAGCTTCAGAAAAATGAAAAGAAAAAAAAAAAAGAAATGATTTTGTAAGTGCTCAGGCTCCCGTCTTGTCTCACACGGGCCCTTGACAAAAGCCTGCGCCTTCGCAGGGAGAAGAGGGGAGATGGATTTTCACTTTCTAGAAAGGGAGGACACAGAATCTGCGCCCGTCAGCGGAGCAGAATGCGGGCCACACAGGGAAGTGGAGACCCGGGGTATCAGGCGTCCTCTCTCCTCAGGCAGCCTGGTGGATGAGCGTGGACACCTGGTTTATCCTCTCTGGCCTCCCGCGAAAGGTTATCCCTTCCACTTCACGGCGACCCTGAGGAGGGTAGCGCAGCTGGGAAGGCAGCTGAGTCCTCTGAAGATTCTGTTCTTGTGTTCTGTGCAGAGGACAGAGTGGTTTCCGGCCAGCCCTCATCGCCAGAACAGTCCAGATGTCTTACAGTGTAACTCCAGTGAAAGTGTGGGTCCCACCTGGCCTCAGAGGTCATCTAAAGAAATGTGGTTTGGAAAGTGAAAGTCGTTTAAAAAGAAATTCTAATATATATTTCTATCTTTTGAAGAGCTATAAACACCTTGCGTAGTTTTTCTAAAGTCCCCCTTTCTCCTCCCTGATTCTCTCGCACCCACAGCTACTCCAGGGCTGTTTACAAGCCCAGAGCTCCCGGGCCTTCCCCAGCGCCCAGGTGCCTCCCTGCTTCTGAGCTCCAGCACCGAGGGTGGTCTGGCCTCTTGTGTCCAGTCCTTTCCTGTTTCCTCTGGTCCTTTTTCCCACTCATTCTCCCGACTCCATATTCCAGAAAATGTGGATATCATAGTCATTAAGCCAGTGTAAGCCCTAGAATACTCACACTTCAATAAATCTTGTCCCTGTTACATAGTGTGGCTGGGGAACCATATACATATACATATTTCATATACATATAATTATATTATATGTTAATCAGTTTTCCAGAGAAACAGAATATATATATATATATATATATATATATATATATATATGGAGGTGCAGAATGTCATATGTATATATTTATATGACATTTATTATAGGAATTGGCTCACATGGTTATGAAAGCCAAGAAGTCCCATGCTCTGCTGTCTGCAAGTAGGAGAACCAGGAAAGTCAATGGCGTACTTCAGTCCAAATCTGCAGGCCTGGGAACCCAGGGAGCCACTCGTGTAAGTCATGGAGTCTGAAGGCCCCAGAACCAAGTTTCTGTGGCTGAGGGCAGGAGAAAGTGAGCATCCCAGCTAAAGAAGGTAAAGGGAGAATTCCTCCACCTTTTTTTTTTAATTGATTGATTTCAGAGAGAGAGAGAGAGAGAGAGGAAGGTGGGAAAGAGAGAGAATGAGAGAAACATTGATTCATTGTTCCACCTATTCACGCATCCATTGGCTGACCCTTATATGTGCCCTAACCAGGGGGTTGAACCCACAACCTTGGTGCGTCAGTAAGACACTCTAACCAACTGAACTACCTGACCAGGGCTCCATCCATCTTTTGTTCTATTCAGGCACTCAACAGGTTGGAGATGATGCAATTCGTGTGGGTGAGGGCATCTTCTTTACTCGGTCCACTGATGCTAATGCTAATCTCTTCCAGAAACATTCTCACAGACGCACTAGAAATCATGTTTTACTGGCTATCCGGGCATTCCTTAGCCCAGTCAGGTTGACACATAAAATCAATCATCACATACTCCATCTTGAAGTAGAACATTGGCTGTAGCTGTTTTTGCTAGTGGACAGGGATCATGAACCATCCGCCTTGAGAATACTGCCTTCTCGTGGCTTGGACGCCTGGAGTTGTTCTCCAGAACAAGCCTGCAGGATACTCTCCACTGGCTCCCCAGCTCTCCTTCCCCGCCTTCCCCGCGCGGCTCTGAGGTCCAAGAGGCTGACCTGTCTGCTCTATATACTGAGAGACTCCTTTGCCTCCTGGTTTCTGGTTGGATTTGGCCAATAGGAGGCATTAAGAAGAGAAGGGAAGGAGGAGGAGGTCAGGATGTTTATTCTGTCAACTCCCAACCTGCTGGGCTGATGGTTAGTTAAGGTTCCTGTCTCAAACCCTCCCCTCACTGCAGCTGGGATCTGCTTACTACTTACTCCGCATTTGTCCCTGGAGCCTAGAGGTGATAACAAGTCCCTGTTGTTGCTGGTCCCTGGAACTTGTTAATACCTTCCCTTGCCTCCTGACCCTTGTTGTTTTAATCCTATCAATTACCCTTGAGTATGAAAGATCTGGATATCAAGAGAAGAGAACCAAAGAGAGGTGGGGAGGAACGTGCCCCACAGGCAGGAAGCTGAAGACACAATCTGCCTTTATTTATTCTGGGGGAGGTTCTCGATTAGAGATATAAATAGGGATCTTGTGGCAGAAGGGTGGTGTTTAAAGCCACGGGGACATAGATAAGGCCATCCCAGAAGGAAGCAAGGAGAGGGGGAGGGCAGGAAAGAGAGGAGAGAGGCTATTCAAGAACTAAGCCCTTAGGGCAGGGGTCCCCAAACTACGGCCACGGGCCGCATGCGGCCCTCGGAGGCCATTTATCCGGCCCCCTGCCACACTTCCGGAAGGGGCACCTCTTTCATTGGTGGTCAGTGAGAGGAGCATAGTTCCCATTGAAATACTGGTCAGTTTGTTGATTGAAATTTACTTGTTCTTTATTTTAAATATTATATTTGTTTCTGTTTTGTTTTTTTACTTTAAAATAAGATATGTACAGTGTGCATAGGGATTTGTTCATAGTTTTTTTTTATAGTCCGGCCCTCCAACAGTCTGAGGGACAGTGAACTGGCCCCCTGTGTAAAAAGTTTGGGGACCCCTGCCCTAGGGCATCCCAGTCTGGGAGCTGGTGAAAAGGGAAATGGGAAAGGAACAACTGGTGTAGGAGGAGGAAGACGGATAGACTCTGGTGTCTGGAAGAACCTGAAGAAAGTGTTTCAAGAAGGCAGTGATCAAGTGACTCTAATTGCCGCTGATGGGTGCGATAAGATCAGAGAATTGACCATTGAATTTGCCAGCATAGAAGTCATTGGGAAACTTGATAAATGTGGTTTCACTGTCTGAGAGGGGCGCAGACCTGATTGTGGTGTGTGTGACGGAGAATAGGAGGTGAGGAAATAGATACAGCACAGGCAATTGTTTTTAAGTTCTGCCACGAATGGTTCACAGACATATGGTGAAGTTACTGGAGGGGAGGGCAGGGTCAAGATTTTTTTTGTTAAGAGGGGAGTTATATTCCATTAGTATGCTGATGGGAACGGCCCAATAGAGAGAGAAAATTTGACCATGTGGATGAGAAAGCAGATAATTGCTGGAGTCAGCCTTTTAATAAGCAAGAGGAGAAGGGATACAGTGCGCAAGGGAAGGACGCGGCCTCAGACAGACACACAGATGGTCCATTCATCGTAAGAGGAGAGAAGGCAAAATCTGAATACTGGAGGATGATGTTTTTGGTGGTGGGAGGATAAGTATTTTTTCTGACTTCTGTTTTCTCAGTGGGAAAAGAATATCATTGGCTGAAAAGGAGAAGCAGGGAGAATTGTGTGAAGGCCTGAGAAGAAAGAAATGTGATACAGTTATCACAAGAAGTAAGAGAGTGACTTTCCTGGAGGTGAGATCATAGAGTTGCTGGGCAACAATATGGTCCTCCTGAGGTCAGAGGTCATAAGTTTAAATAAAGAGAGATCCTTCTGGCCTGACCTGTGGTGGCGCAGTGGGATAAAGCGTCGGCCTGGAACACTTTGGTCACCGGTTCGAAACCTTGGGCTTGCCTGGTCAAGGCACATATGGGAGTTGATGCTTCCTGCTCCTCCCCCTTCTCTCTCTCTCTGTCTCTGTCTCTCACTCCTCTCTCTCTAAAAAAAAAAAAAAGAGAGAGAGAGAGAGAGATCCTTCTATCACTTCTTGGCCTTTTGGCTAAGATCAAGTATAAAGGGAGACCTTTCAGCACAGACACGTGTTTTTCTCTAGCCACGATTAGCAGCTGGAGTGCAGTCACAGAATACGTGAAAGTTAGATTTGACCAGTGTTGGGGTTTTACAAGGCCCATAGGTCGGGAAGAATGAAGGTCAAGATGGGTGTATTATCTATTGCTTTTTTTTTTCTTTTTCTTTTTTTCTTTTTACAGAGACACAGAGAGCGTCAGAGAGAGGGATAGATAGGGACAGACAGACAGAAACGGAGAGAGATGAGAAGCATCAATCATCAGTTTTTTGTTGCTATACCTTAGTTGTTCATTGATTGCTTTCTCATATGTGCCTTGACCGTGGGCCTTCAGCAGACCAAGTAACCCCTTGCTCGAGCCAGCAACCTTGGGTCCAAGCTGGTGAGCTTTGCTCAAACCAGATGAAGCCACGCTTAAGCTGGCAACCTCAGGGTCTCGAACCTGGGTCCTCCGCATCCCAGTCTGACGCTCTATCCACTGCGCCACCAACTAGTCAGGCTCTGTTGCTTTTAAACAAGTTATCCCAACACTTAGTGGCTTAAAACAATAGACATGTATTATCTCATAGTTGCTGTGAGACAGAACTTATCATCTGTACGCAGCACGGCTGAGCAGCTCTGGTTGGCATCTGTCCTGATGTTGCAGTCAAGGTGTTAGCTGGGCTGCAGTTCTCCGGAAGCTTGAGTGGGCAGGAGGATCGGCTTCCAAGATGGTACACTGGCAGGCAAACCGAGGTGGCTTTGGCACAGACTCGGTTCCTCTCCACTTGAACCACTTCACAGGCTGCTTGGATGTCCTCACAACATGACAGATGGCCTCTCCCAGAAGTAGCGATCTAAGAGGGAGGACCAATGTAAAGCCAGTAGCCGCGGCCACCATCACAGCCACCTGGCCCATGCAGGTTTGCATTAGATTTGGACAGACGGTAATGAAATGGAGCCAAGAACTGGTGGGCCATCACCTTTAATCCTAGCTTTTACCTGGAGGGCAAGTAAAAACACACACTGGGCTCCAAAACCCACTCATTTAGTGCTCACAAAGCTACTGACTTATCCGAGTTTCCTAGGATCAAAGGTTTCTAGCTCACCAGACTTATTCACCTCTGTTCCCCATCTCCTTCCTTCTCCCTGCACAAACTCTGCACAAACTGGCTTCTCCCTCAGTACTCCACCATCTTGGCTGCTTCTCCTGGCCTTCTCCACATGGTCTTTCTCTGCCCTCCTCTCTAATGCTAATCTCAGGAACTGAGAGAGAACAAGCTCCTGGTCTGCTCCACTTTATATTGTAGAAATCAAAACCTTTAATCCAATATACAGACAAGGAAGTCTCTGATACAAAGTCACTTATCTGAGGTATAATGGGATTCCTCATGAGAGTGCACCACCCAACATCATACAATCAGTCAAGGGTGTGGGGAAAAGCTTAGTCTTAAAACTAAGCCTTAGGCTATAACCACCCTGCCTGCTTACAGCCTGTCCCCATACCCAATGCAAACTATAAGCAAGCAAACATATATATCATATTTACAAACTTATTTGACCAACAACCAAGCAGAAACTATCCTTTCATGACCTAGATCGGGTGACATCACATTAATTTTGCCACATTCTATTTCTTTTTTTTTTTTTTCCTTTTTTTACAGAGACAGAGAGTGAGTCAGAGAGAAGGACAGACAGGAATGGAGAGAGATGAGAAGCATCAATCATTAGTTTTTCATTGCGCGTTGCAACACCTTAGTTGTTTATTGATTGCTTTCTCATATGTGCCTTGACCATGGGCCTTCAGCAGACCGAGTAACCCCTTGCTGGAGCCAGCGAACTTGAATTCAAGCTGGTGGGATTTTTGCTCAAACCAGATGAGCCCGCGCTCAAGCTGGCGACCTTGGGGTCTTGAACCTGGGTCCTCTGCATCCCAGTCTGACACTCTATCCACTGCGCCACCGCCTGGTCAGGCGCCACATTCTATTTCTTAAAAGCAAGTCGCCAAGTCCAATCCACGTTCAAGGGGAGGGTAATTAGACTCCACCTTTTTTTTTTTTTTTTTTTTTTTTTTTTGTATTTTTCTGAAGCTGGGAACGGGGAGGCAGTCAGACAGACTCCCTCATGCGCCCGACCAGGATCCACCCGGCACGCCCACCAGGGGGCGATGCTCTGCCCATCCGGGGCATCACTCTGTTGCGACCAGAGCCACTCTAGCACCTGAGGCAGAGGCCATGGAGCCATCCCCAGCGCCCGGGCCATCTTTACTCTAAAGGAACCTTGGCTGAGGGAGGGGAAGAGAGAGACAGAGAGGAAGGAGAGGGGGAGGGGTGGAGAAGCAGATGGGCGCCTCTCCTGTGTGTCCTGGCCGGGAATCGAACCCAGGACTTCCACACGCCAGGCCGATGCTCTACCACTGAGCCAACCAGCCAGGGCCAAGACTCCACCTTTTGAAGGAAAGAGTATTGTTATGGATTGGATGGCTATGGTTCATTATAAAGAATACAAAATTCATATGTTGAAGCTTTAATCCCCCATTGTGTCTGTATTTGGAGATTGGCCCCTAAGGAGATTCAAAGTCAAATGAGTTTGTGAGAATGTGGCCTTGATCCAATAGGATTAGTGTCTTTATAAGAGGAGACACAGAGAGCGTGCTTGGTCGCTTGCTCTCCATGCATACACAAGGAAGACTAGCAAGAGGATGACCATCTCTGGCCATGAAGAGTTCCCCTACCAGAAACTGAATTGGCCAGAATCTTGATCTTAGCCTTGTAAGCTCCAGAACAGCAAACAAATGAATTTCTGGTGTTTAAGCCATCCAGTCTATATTTTATGGCAGCCCTAAAAGACCACTACAAGTGTCAAAGAATTGGCAGACATATCTTAATGTCATTACAAAGGACAAGAGTATATGCAAGTAGGTTTATGGTGATGGGCTATTGGCTCTAAGCTGAGATGGGAGGGAGGTGATGGTCTGAGGAATGAACATATGGACTAGAAAATCACTGAGTGGAAGAGAGGTCTCGGAGGGTGAACAAATGTAGGAGTGGGAAGCAAATTAAGCCGATATGAGGTAGTGATCAGAGAGCCACTCAAAATGAGATTTTTAGACATGGCACAGTTGCTGCTGGTGACATGATCTAGGATAAGATGAAGGGAGTAGGTGACTGCGACGGGAAGGAAGGGAAAAGTAGCTAGAAGATTAATTAGTGGAGAGGCAGAGTGTTGGAAAGGTCACCTAAGAGACATTGAAGGGACCGGGAATGATGCCAACTATAGTGATGGAGAGAAAGGCAGTGAACCAGGTGCGAGGTCTTTAATGAATGGGGGAGTGATGGGGAAGAGAGGAGAGCATTACCACAGGGAGCAGAGCCTGACAGCAGGTGGGACACCAAGGGACATTCCAGGTTCTAGTCTGTGAGACTGGGGGGACAGTGGTGGTGTTAATACTGGAGTGGCCACTGAAGAGCCACATGTACAGACAAGTTGGAGGGGATAAAGGTTCTGAGAATGCTTGTTAGAAAAAAGAGGGGAAGAAGCAGAGGATCAGCAAGCGCGCGCGCGCACACACACACACACACACACACACACCAGATGACAATAGTATGTAATAAAGTTAAAAGGACTAACTGAGCTAATACTTAGTGCTTACACAGTGCCAGGAGGAGCAGGGAGGGCAGGGATGTTTTCTGAAACAGCAATTCTCTGACAGCCACTGAGTACCCAACAATTGAACTCAGTTCTTATACTGCCCTCCCTAGAGTAAACATCAGTTTTCCTCAAGTTAAAGGACTCAGTCCCACAAGTCTGTTCCCACTTCAGATGCCAGCTGCGAATGGGGTGCCTAGACTTCCCACATTTATGCGCAGGCAACTACAAATTTGAGGGTTCTTTTTTTTTCTTTTTCTTTTTTTTGTATTTTTCCAAAGTTGGAAACCGGGAGGCAGTCAGACTCCCGCATGCACCTGACCGGGATCCACCCGGCATGCCCACCAGGGGGCGATGCTCTGCCCATCTGAGGCGTTGCTCTGCGGCAACCAGAGCCATTCTAGCGCCTGAGGCAGAGGCCACAGAGCCATCCCCAACACCCCGGCAAGCTTTGCTCCAATGGAGCCTTGGCTGCGGGAGGGGAAGAGAGAGACAGAGAGGAAAGAGAGGGGGAAGAGTGGAGAAGCAGGTGGGCGCTTCTCCTGTGTGCCCTGGCCGGGAATCGAACCCGGGACTCCTGCACACCAGGCCGACGCTTTACCACTGAGCCAGCCGGCCAGGTTGAAGGTTCTTATAACCTCCCTCAGGTTTAGTAACTTGCTAGAATGACTCATAGAACTCGGGATACATTTACTTCTATGTATGGGTTCATTACCCTGTTTCCCTGAAAATAACACAGTGTCTTATATTAATTTTTGCTCCTAAAGACATGTTAGGTCTTATTTTCAGGGGAGGCCTTATATTTCCAAGCTTGAAAAAAAATTGTACTAGGTCTTATTTTTTGGGAAACAGGGTATAAAGACTATGAATGAACAGCCAGATGAAGAGGTGCATAGGCTGGGTCCAGACAAGGGAGCCTCTGTCGCCATGGAGTTGGGGCACGCCACCCTTTCTGCACGTGGATGCATTCACCAACCAAGAAGCTCTTCGGGGTCTCACTGTTCAAGAGTTTTTATCTTGAACAAAGTCCTGCCCACCCTTCTTTACAAAAATTGATGGATGGCTGAGGCCAATCTAACCTTCCCTCCAGTCTTACCTGTTTGATCTTTTTGGTGGCTAGCCTCCAACATGAGCACCCTGAGTCATCTCATCGGCATAAATTCGGATATGGTCCAAAAGGACTCATTATGAATAACAAAAGACACTGCTACAGTATTACTCAGGAAAATTCATGGATTTCAGGAGCTTGGTGCCAGAACCAGGGACAAAGGTCAAACACAGATTTTTTTTATTTTATTTTTCAATTACAGTTTATATTCAATATTATTTTGTATTAGTTTCAGGTCAACAGTATAGTGCAGGGGTCGGGAACCTTTTTTGGCTGAGAGAGCCATGAACGCCACATATTTTAAAATGTAATTCTGAGCCCTGGCCGGCTGGCTCAGTGGTAGAGCATCAGCCTGGCTTGCAGGAGTCCTGGGTTCGATTCCTGGCCAGGGCACACAGGAGAAGCACCCATCTGCTTCTCCACCCCTCCCCCTCTCCTTCCTCTCTGTCTCTCTCTTCCCCTCCCGCAGCCAAGGCTCCGTTGGAGCAAGGTTGACCCTGGGCGCTGGGGGTGGCTCTACGGCCTCTGCCTCAGGTGCTAAAATGGCTCTGGTTGCAACAGAGCAGCGCCCCAGATGGGCAGAGCATCGCCCCCTGGTGGGCATGCTGGGTGGATCCCGGTTGGGCGCATACAGGAATCTGTCTGACTGCCTCCTCATTTCCAACTTCAGAAAAATACAAAAAAGTAAAATAAAATGTAATTCCGTGATAGCCATACAACAACCTGTGTATGTTACGCATTATCCAATAAAAATTTGGTGTTGTCCCAGAGGACAGCTGTGATTGGATCCAGCCACCCGCAACCATGAACAGGAGTGGTAGGAAATGAATGCACTGTAATACATGAGAATGTTTTATATTTTTAATGTTATTATTTTTTTTATTAAAGATTTGTCTGCGAGCCAGGTGCACCATCCAAAGAGCCACCTCTGGCTCGCGAGCCATAGGTTCCTGACCCCGGTATAGTGGTTAGACAATCATATACTTTACAAAGTGTTCCCCTCAAATGTAATTTTTGTTATACCACAGCCTGCCATGTAGTAAGTAACTTGTTACTACCTTCCCTTGCCTCCTGACCCTTATTGTTGTTTTTTGTTGTTGTTGTTTTTGTTTTTTTACAGAGACAGAGTCAGAGAGAGGGATAGATAGGGATAGACAGACAGGAATGGAGAGAGATGAGAAGCATCAGTCATCAGTTTTTCGTTGTGACACCTTAGTTGTTCATTGATTGCTTTCTCATATGTGCCTTGACCACGAGCCTTCAGCAGACCGAGTAACCCCCTGCTCGAGCCAGTGACCTTGGGTCCAAGCTGGTGAACTTTTGCTCAAACCAGATGAGCCCGCGCTCAAGCTGGAGACCTCGGGGTCTCAAACCTGGGTCCTCCGCATCCCAGTCCGATGCTCTATCCACTGCGCCACCACCTGGTCGGGCCTGACCCTTATTGTTTTAATCCTATCAATTACCCTTGAGTATGAAAAATCTGGATATCAAGACAAGAGAACCAAAGAGAGGTGAGGAGGAACGTGCCCAATATAAATTACTTACAATCTCTTGTTATAGATAAAGCCAGTGAGGTACAGAGAGGTTAAGTAAGTTGTTTATGGGCACACAGCTAGTAAGAGCCAAAGTTAGAGACTCAAACTCAGCACTGTGTTAAATGAAAGAGCCCATCTACTGAAGGAGCAGCCCATCCATCCAGATAAACCTTCCATTCTACCATTCTCTCCTCTCTGCTGCTTCTTCTTGAGATAGCTGGAGTTGCTTTGAGCAGAGTAACTGTGCCAAAGGACTGAACAGCCAGTGTGGGTAGTATGAGCTGTAAAGTGGCCGGAAAAAAATATTTCTAAGGGTCAGTGACAAAATTTCTCTTTGAGAGAGAATTGGGTGTAAAATATAGGCTTTCAGCCTGACCTGTGGTGGTGCAGTGGATAAAGCGTCGACCTGGAAATGCCGAGGTCGCCAGTTCGAAACCCTGGGCTTGCCTGGTCAAGGCACATATGGGAGTTGATGCTTTCTGCTCCTCCCCCTTCTCTCTCTGTCTCTCTCTCCTCTCTCTCCCTCTCTGTCTCTCTCTCTCCCTCTCTCTCTCTCCTCTCTAAAAATGAATAAATAAAAAAATAAAATAAAATATAGGCTTTCAGGCATAAGCCGGAAGTTGTGGGAAGAACAAAAGGAGAGTTGAATTGCTTTACTTAAAAATCAAGTGGAGCTTGAGCTGTGGTGGCGCAGTGGATAGAGAGTCAACCTGGACACCCAAGGCCGCCGGTTCAGAACCTTGGGCTTCCCTGATCAAGGCACATACAGCAAGCAATGAACAACTAAAGTGAAGCAACTGTGAACTGATTCTTCTCACTCTCCACCGCCATACCCCCCTACAAGCAATAAATAAAATCTTAAAGAAAAAATCAAAAGGAATTTGTTTTTTTTTGTTTTTTTGGCCTCCTAGGAGGACAGTTTAGGTTGCCTCCAACTTGACTTTATCATGAAGCCATCATAAACTAATAAGCTTCCTTGGAGCCAAAACTGTGATCATATTTCTATTTCTTTAAGACCAGATTCTAAGAAATAAAACTATTTGGTCAAAGGGCATGGATATCTTTTTTTTTTTTTTTTTTTTTTTACAGAGACAGAGAGAGAGTTAGACAGGGACAGACAGACAGGAACGGAGAGATGAGAAGCATCAATCATTCGTTTTTCGTTGCACGTTGCAACACTTTAATTGTTCACTGATTGCTTTCTCATATGTGCCTTGACCGCGGGCCTTCAGCAGACCGAGTAACCCCTTGCTTGAGACAGCGACCTTGGGTTCAAGCTGGTGAGCTTTGCTCAAACCAGGTGAGCCCGTGCCCAAGCTGGCGACCTCGGGGTCTCAAACCTGGGTCTTCCGCATTCCAGTCCGATGCTCTATCCACTGTGCCACCGCCAGTCAGGCAGCATGGATATCTTAAAGACATTTCTTTACCTGTTACCAAATTGCCCTCCAGAAAGATTGAAAGAGATTATATTTCTGCAACAGTCAACGAAAGTGCTGGTATCCCAGGCTCTTCATATATGTTTAAATCTTTGACAAATAGGTGACAATTAGTGTGTATTTTGATATTAGTAGTAAGTTTGGACTTATATAATGTGGTGATTGGCCCTATTTCTTCTTTTAAGAACTACTTTGCTGCCTGACCAGGTGGTGGCACAGTGAATAGAGCGTCGGACTGGGATGCAGAGGACCCAGGTTCGAGACCCTGAGGTTGCCAGCTTGAGCGCAGGCTCATCTGGTTTGAGCAAAAAGCTCACCAGCTTGGACCCAAGGTCGCTAGCTTGAGCAAGGGGTCACTCGGTCTGCTGAAGGCCCGTGGTCAAGGTACATATGAGAAAGCAATCAATGAACAGCTAAAGTGCCACAATGAAAAACTGATGATTAATGCTTTTTATCTCTCTCTGTTCCTGTCTGTCTGTCCCTGTCTATCCCTCTCTGTCTCTGTAAAAAAAAAAAAAAAAAAGCCTGACCAGGCAGTGGCACAGTGGATAGAGCGTTGGACTGGGATGCAGAGGATACTGGTTCGAGACCCTGAGGTTGCCAACTTGAGTGCGGGCTCATCTGGTTTGAGCGGAAGGCCCACCAGCTTGAACCCAAGATCACTGGCTCTAGCAAGGGGTTACTCGGTCTGCTGAAGGCCCGTGGTCAAGGTACATATGAGAAAGCAATCAATGAACTAAGGTGTTGCAACGTGCAATGAAAAACTACTGATTGATGCTTCTCATCTCTCTCTTGTTTCTGTCTGTCTATTCTTCTCTCTGACTCTCTCTCTGTCTCTGTAATAAAAAATAAAAAAAAGCTGACCGGGCGGTGGTGCAGTGGATGGAGCGTTGGGCTGGGGTGTGGAGGACCCAGGTTCAGGGCCCCAGGGTGGCCAGCTTGAGCGCTGGCTCATCTGGTTTGAGCGGAGCTCACCAGTTTGGACCCAAGGTCGCTGGCTTGGGCAGGGGGTTGCTCAGTCTGCGGTAGCCCCGCGGTCAAGGCACGTATGAGAAGGCAATCGATGAACGGCTAGGGTGTCACAACAAAAGACTGATGATTGATGCTTCTCATCTCTCAAAAAAAAAAAGAAAAAAGAATGGTTTTCCTACCAGCCTCTGTCTGGTGCTTCCCATCTTTCTGGTACCAACTCCTCTCGCCTGCCTACTCTGCCCACATCAATTTACTCATCACAGCCCCTCATAGAGTGACGAGTTGTCTGGTTTTAAAACTGGGGGCCCTGGTCAGTTGGCTCAGCGGTAGAGCGTCGGCCTGGCGTGCGGGGGACCCGGGTTCGATTCCCGGCCAGGGCACATAGGAGAGGCGCCCATTTGCTTCTCCACCCCCCCCCCTTCCTCTCTGACTCTCTCTTCCCCTCCTGCAGCCAAGGCTCCATTGGAGCAAAGATGGCCCGGGCGCTGAGGATGGCTCCTTGGCCTCTGCCCCAGGCGCTAGAGTGGCTCTGGTTGCGGCAGAGCGACGCCCCAGAGGGGCAGAGCGTCGCCCCTGGTGGGCGTGCCGGGTGGATCCCGGTCAGGCTCATGCGGGAGTCTGTCTGACTGTCTTTCCCCGTTTCCAGCTTCAGAAAAAAAAACAAAACAAAACTGGAAGCCCCATTTTATGGCCAGTATACACGGCCACCATCACAACAGCCTGGCCCATGCAGGTTTGCATTGGATTCAGACAGTTGGTAAAGAAACAACGGAGCCAAAAACTGATGGGCCATCATCTTTATTCCTAGCTTGCACCCAGCGGGCAAGTAAAAACACACACTGGGCTCCAAAACCCACTCACATTCAGTGCTCACAAAGCTACTGACTTATCCAAGTTTCCTAGAATCAAAGGTTTCTAGCTCACCAGACTTATTCACCTCTGTTCCCTAATTCCTTCCTTCTCCCTGCACAAACTCTGCACACACTGGCTTTTCCTTCAGCACTCCACCATCTTGGCTGCTTCTCCTGGCCTCCTCCACTGAGAGAGAGAAAGAGAGAGAGAGAGAGAGAGAGAGAGAGAGAGAGAAGGGAGGAGCAGAAAGCATCAACTCCCATATGTGCCTTGATGAGGCTAGCCCAGGGTTTTGAACCAGCGACCTCAGCGTTCTAGGTCGAAGCTTTATTCACTGCGCCACCACAGGTCAGGTAGTCCGCCCCACTTTATAGTGCAGAATTCAAAACCTTTAATCCAATATACAATATAGGGAAGTCTCTAATACAAAGTCACTTATCTGAGGCATGATGGGATTGCACCACCCCACATCAAAAAGGGTGGGACGCCTGACCAGGCAGTGGCGCAGTGGATAGAGCGTCGGACTGAGAGGCAGAGGACCCAGGTTCAAGACCCCGAGGTTGCCAGCTTGAGCGCGGGCTCATCTGGTTTGAGCAAGAGCCCACCAGCTTGAACCCAAGGTCGCTGGTTCAAGCAAGGGGTTACTCTGTCTGCTGAAGGCCCGCGGTCAAGGCACATATGAGAAAGCAATCAATGAACAACTAAGGTGTTGCAACGTGCAATGAAAAACTTATAATTGATGCTTCTCATCTCTCTCCGTTTCTGTCTGTCCCTGTCTATCTCTCTCTCTGACTCTCTGTCTCTGTAAATAAATACATAAATAAATAAAAGAATCTTATATTCATTTTTAAAAAATTAAAAAAAAAAAAGGGTGGGAAAGGCTTAGTCCTAAAACCAAGCCCCAGGCTATAAGGATCCTGCCTGCCCACAGCCTGCCCCCAATGATCACCCTACCTCTGGTCCCTAGGTCTTCTCCTGGAAAATGAGGACCAGAGGCCCTGCCCACTCTCCTTTAATCATTTGGCAGATGGGTACCACGCTCTCCTGCTCTGAGCAGGCACCTTGCTAGGGCTGGTTTGGAGACACCTCTGTCAAGAGGACCCAAGTATCCCTAATACCCAAGACCGTTCCCCAAAGGGATAATATCCTGGTGAATTTTCAACTAAGGCCTGAATATAACTGATAGCAGATAAAGCAGTCATAATATGGGAGCAGCAAGAATGGTCCCTAGCCTGACCAGGCGGTGGCGCAGTGGATAGATGCGGACTGGGATGCGGACTGGGATGCGGAAGACCCAGGTTTGAGACCCCGAGGTTGCCAGCTTCAGCGCGGGTTCATCTGGTTTGAGCAAAAAGCCCACCAGCTTGAACCCAAGGTCACTGGCTCCAGCAAGGGGTTATTCGGTCTGCTGAAGGCCCGCGGTCAAGGCACATATGAGAAAGCAATCAATGAACAACTAAGGTGTTGCAATGCGCAACGAAAAACTAATGATTGATGCTTCTCATCTCTCTCCGTTCCTGTCTGTCCCTCTCTCTGACTCACTCTCTGTCTCTGTAAAAAAAAAAAGATAATAAAAATAAATAAAAATAAGTAAATAAAATACTTGAGAATTGTGTAAAAAAAAAAAAAAAAAAAGAATGGCCCCTAGTGTATACTGGAGGGGAGTTAGATGCCAGGGAGGGCAAGGGAAGGATGAGGAGGTAAAAGATGAACCTAGTGTACTTTGAAGTGTAGCCAAGGATCAGCCTGTCCACGGTTCAGTCCAGAAACGGTTAACTGTGGCCACTTCCCTAGAACAAGACACAGATGTGCCACCATCTGAGGCTATCCATTCCCTCCCGCCCTCGCCAAAGTCCGGAGCCCTCAAAACAGGCACTTGACAAACTCCTCTGGGGCCCACGGCCTATCGTGACTTTATGCATCTCTCTATTGGTCCAGGCTCACATTTCCCAAGTTTTTGAACGAGTTTCTGTCCCTGGGACATCCTGTAGAAATGTGTAAGTACCACTAAAGAGCAAGCACTTATGTGCCCCACGTTATTGAAAGGCAAAAAATAAGTTTTCACAAAGCCCAAGAATGGACCTCAGAGAGAAGCAGCCAAGGACACAAAGTTGGCCAAAACCTCTCTCCACCGGGCCAGGCTCAAAGGAGGCTGGATTTTTTACAATGCTCGAGAGACTGCTGCCAGGACAGGGAGCTCACTGAAGGCAAGAACGAAGTTCTGCCTTCCCCACCCGCCTGCTGTCCTCAACTCAGAGCATGCGCACCGGGAGCTAGGCGAGCACTGGCCCAACCTGGTGGACCCGGCTTGGAGGAGAGGGAGCAGGAAGGACGGGAGGGAGCCCGGAGCCCAGAGCTGCTGATGCCTCCAGGCGGCAGGGAAGTTCTAATGAAAAGCCTGCCGGGCCTCTCACCAGAGCTACGCCGCCAGCGGGCTGTGATTGCTCATTGTTTGGTTATAATTAGCAGCGTGTTCTGTGATGGTAAAGCTGCAGCTGCAGCAGGCCCGAGCGGGGTTGGGGGAAGGGCTGCCACCCTAGCAGCCACGGGACCTGGGCTCCAAACCCGGACTCCTTCGCTCCCTGGCCCTGCCTGCCCTGCGCTCCCAGGCCAGGCCCTTGGCTGGCATCCTTCATGACTGATACCGAGCCAACACCGAACCCGGTTCTTAGGTCAAAGAGGAGCTGCACACTGGGACTGCGCGGGAGCATGCGCACCTGGGTGTGAGACCAAGTTTCTGTTTGCAACGTACATATAGCTGTGTGACCTCAGGCAAGTTATTTCACCTCCGGAGCCTCGGGTTCCTCGTCTATAAAATAGAGATCATAATTATAGTACTCCTTTTCCTTACGCCGTGGTGAGACTTGAAAGGGATAGCTCACTTAAGGCACTTGGCGGAGGGCCTGGGCTGCGGGCACTCAGCGCCTCGCCCTCGAGGCTGGGATGGGAAGTGGGCTTCTACTCGGGCCCTTCCCCCCTGCTTTCTGCACCGGTTGTCCTCGCCCCACGGTGCTCAGCCGTCTGCTGAGCTCCTCCCCTGCCCTGTGCCACCAGCTCCCAGGGGAGGGTCTGCCTTAGCAGTTTCAGTCTCACTGTGAACTTATGCAACTGTATGACCTCTCCTAGGACAGCACCTGGAACTTTTCTCTTACTGTGACCCACAGGCAAAAAATACATCTTACATTGTGACCCCAAGACGCACACATACCTATATAGGTACATAAAACAGAAACAAGTTTCAAGAAACAATACTGTATGCATCAATCAAGTATGATGCATTCTGCTATGCTCTGTCCTTTCCCCTTCTCTCTTCTACAGCTGTAACTGTATCTAGCTATGTAGTTTTGAAGTTTTGCCAGAGGTTAGGACACACTAAACTGATTTCATGACCCAACAGTGGAATGAGACCTTCAGTGTGAAAAATAGAGGCCAGTTAATTCTCATCTCTCATTACAGAGTAAAAAGCTTCGTTCCCTATTAAAGGGATTTTTATCAGGGAGCTGGTGGGAGAGAGAATTTTTAAAAGATGAAGGCATATATATATATATATAGCTGTGTCTGAGGCTTAAAGATAAAAATAAGTCTGAATCTCTGTCCATCATGAGGGTGAGTTTGTGCCCAAGTTTTTATTTTGTTTTGTTTTTTAATTTTTTTAATTTTTAATTTTTATTTTTTTACAGAGACAGACAGAGTCAGAGAGAAGGATAGATAGGGACAGACAGACAGGAACGAAGAGATGAGAAGCATCAATCATCAGTTTTTCATTGTGACACCTTAGTTGTTCATTTATTGCTTTCTCATATGTGCCTTGACCGTGGGCCTTCAGCAGACCAAGTAACCCCTTGTACAAGCCAGCGACCTTGGGTCCAAGCTGGTGAGCTTTGCTCAAAGCAGATGAGCCTGCATTCAAGCTGGCGACCTCTGGGTCTTGAACCTGGGTCCTCTGCATCCCAGTCCGACGCTCTATCCACTGCGCCACCACCTGGTCAGGCTGTGCCCAAGTTTTGAGGGGGCTTCAGAATCAAGTTTCAGAAAACAGATCACCTACCTTCTGCTCCTACATCAACCTGCAACCTAACTTTTCCTTAGCTGGGATTCCAGCAAATCTTCCAAATGCCACTGTGCCTAGGTGCCAGGGAAGGGCAAGATTTATGTAGACTCAGCTGGGCAGGAAATACTCTGAGCTGGAATTGTACTTACGGGTTTTTTCCATCACAAAATCAGGGCATGTGGCCTCACAATACCTATGAGGACAATAGGGTAAAATATTTTAAACTGGAATTGTCCTGGAAAGCCCCTGATGTGGGATCACAGGTTACCATGAGAAGTGGAGAGTCTGACGCCGAAAGAGTCAGAAGGAGGGAGAAGTCCTCTTTCCCATGGACCCAGGTCTTGTCTTCTGATTTGAGGAAAGGAGCTTTGGGTTTCCAGAACCTTCTGGAATACCAAAAACTTCTCCTAATACCCTTGAGGGTGTTTGTTAAATACATTAGTGGGTTTGTAGGAGGGCTGGTTCCTTATTGATAAGAGAAGTAGAGAGAGTAAGGAGATATGGGAGGCTTCCAAGGTATTTCATAATTTTGCTTACAGCTGCTCTGGCTCCCAACTTCTTCTTCACCCCGCCTTGCTCCAACCGCCCTTCCCCACCATGTCCCGACAGCACCCTCAGCCAACTCTGCTGTTAGCAACCTGACATTGGCCTGAGTGGCTGTTGTTACTGAAGAATGCAGGGGGCTGGACTAAGCTGGGCTGAACTTTCACACTTGGCTCTCTCCTCTGTGGGTCAGCACCATGGAGGAGTGTGATGTACAATAGTTTCCTTGTCATCTGAGGGGTCGAGTGCTGGGGTTCCTCTCTTCTGTACTGCAACCTGGGTTCCTGACAGTAGGATGGTAGTCCTGTAGAAGGGTCTGAGGACATCCTCCTCAAGTGTCCTCTAGCTCACAATGTCTTCTTCTCCTAGCCCTAGTTATATACACCGCCTACACCTACACTTCTCAGTAGGACACACAGCCGATGGGATTGCTCATCTCTAGGCCTAAGCCTTCTGTGAGTCCTCAGAAAGGAGGTTGATGCCAACATGCATGTGTACTCATGGGTTCGCTTTGGGCTCTAAGGGAGGAAGCCAAGTGAGACAAAGTAAAACATCCTCTGAGAACTTCCTCCTTCAGATTTCAAGGAGAGAAGACGGAGGGTCCATGGGATCACCTCTCCAGACCTACTGCTATTAAACAAGCCCCGCTCAGCTCAGCCCACAGGGTCAGTGTTCAGCAGACCCCAACCTCAATGCCAGAACCATCTTCCCAGTCACATCATTTGTGCTCTCACCTCACCCTTCCTTGGCCCTATCCCTTCTGGAAATAGTGCTTTCGATTACAACCCACGAATGCTGTTGCTTTGTGCCGTCTTCCTCCTCCTTTGCCTACTTGTTTCCTATGCCTATGTTTCTGGGAGTCTAATTGTGATTAAATTATAGGGTAATACTAATAGGGTGAGAACCCAGCTAATGGCTCCCAGTTCCACTAGGCAGCAATTGTAGTAATCACCGAGCTAAAGGCTCCCATGCATTAGAGGGAGCTTGCTGGGGTTTCCTGGCCTTGAAAGCTGGGGCTTCCTCCACACCCCTGTCTGAACATTTCACAGGGCACACTAAACACTAGAGGCAAGAAAAGGTGAAAACATGTTATTGGTAAGAATTTGAACCAAAGCAAAAGTAGAAGCAAAGAGAACTGAGTTCACTATTTCAAAAAATAGCCTGGAAAATGAAATGAAAGAATTACATAATGTATCAAAGGGGCTTTCACTTGGTTTTTCTGGGATGAGATGAAGTTGGGGTAGTACTAGTCCTTCACTCACTTTCTCCAGATTGCCCTGAAAAGAGCACATGTAAAATCAGCCCGGGCCCGATAACTCGGTTGGTTGGAGCATCGTCTGGAAGCGCAGAGGTTCCTGGTTCAATCCCTGGTCAGGGCACATACAGGAACAGGTTGATGTTCCTGTCTCTCTCTCTCTCTCTCCCCTTTGCTCTCTCTGAAGTCACTTAGAAAAAAAAAAGTTTTTAAAGTAAATAAATAAACATTAGGCTCTGCCGACAGAGAAACTCCACACCACAAACATTCCAAACAGACACAGGCCAGCGGCACCACAATTGCATCCAATAAACTGTGCTCATATTGGAGTAAAAGAAAAACAACATGACATAGGCCCAGGCTTCAAGGTCCACACAGTTCAAGATGGGAGACTAAAATAAAGTCTAACTGTAAGTACTGATTCCTGACACTCATGGTCCACCTCTCAATTTAGAGACGTAAGGAACACAGGTGTTGTTACCATTCTACAGATGTTGAAAGAAAGTCTCAGAGAGGTTACTTGCTCAAGGTCACACATGGCTCAAGTTCCTAAATTCCTTTGGCTCTTGTCTCTTCCTGCAGGAGGTCCCAACAATGTCTCTGTCTGCTTCTTTTTTTTTTTGTAAGAAGAAGGAAGATATTGAGGCAGACTCCTGCATGCACCCTGGCCAGGATCCACATGGCAACTACTTCTGGGGCCAATGCTCTAGTACAGAACTATTTTTAGCACCAGAGGCTAATACACTCCAATGGAGCTATCCTCAGCTCCTGGGACCATGCTCAAACCAATCAAGCCTCTGGCTGTGGGAGGGGAAGAGGGAGAGAAGGAGGAGAGAGAAGACGAGAGAAGTAGATGGTCACTGCTCCTGTGTGCCCTGATTCGATTCCCAAATCAAACCTGGGATGTCCATATGCTGGGCCAACACTCTACCCACTGAGCCACCAGCCACAGCCTTTGTCTGCTCTTGAAGAAGTCTGCCCCTGCCACTGCTCCACCACCTCACACCACACTGTGGAGGTGCTTGAAAGCAGGAAGGGACAGCAACTGCCCTCTGGAATCAGAGTGACACACAGGGAGGTCCCAAGGCCTAACAGCATTTCACTGAAACACTGCCTTTCTCTTTTTAAAATTAGAGCCCCCTCCCACTAGGACCCAGAATTGGATCTATAAGATGTGGGGCCTTGGAAATAAATCCAGTATCTTGTGCTTGAAAAATAGAAGTAAATGTCATATAAATGTTCAGGATTTGGCCTAACCAGGTGGTGGCGCAGTGGATAGAGCGTCGGACTGGGATGCGGAAGGACCCAGGTTCGAGACCCCGAGGTCGCCAGCTTGAGTGCGGGCTCATCTGGCTTGAGCAAAGAGCTCACCAGCTTGGACCCAAGGTCGCTGGCTCCAGCAGGGGGTTACTCGGTCTGCTGAAGGCCCACGGTCAAGGCACATGTGAGAAAGCAATCAATGAACAACTAAGAAGTCGCAACGTGCAATGAGAAACTGATGATTGATGTTTATCATCTCTCTCCGTTCCTGTCTGTCTGTCCCTGTCTATCTCTGCCTCTGTAAAAAAAAAAAAATGTTCAGGATTTAAACAGGAGCATTTTAGCTCATGAGATGTCCTAAAGCAAAGGAAATCAAATGCTAAAATATATAGAAGTTCCAGCTGAATCACAATAAATACTAAATGTCAAAGCGAAGTGCTAGACCAGGATTTGCAAAGTAAGTGGCAAAGACTGTTTAAGGTACAGAAGAGATGAAGGTGAGGTTTCAGATGAGAATTCTTTGGAGAACTCTGCGCTAGGAGTTCCCCTCCAGCCCTGCCTAAGAGGCATCAAGCCTGAGAAACCAATATGGCAAGAGGCGTGGCAGAGTGGAGGGTCCCACGTAGGAGGTCTCTATACTCGGAGTTGCTAGGGCAGAGGGGAGAGCCATGAGTGAGAGGTTTGCCCTGCGACAGTCAAAGACCCTGTCCAAGAGGGCCTCCTAGAGGGGCAAAAGATCTCAGCCTAGAGAAGCTGGAGGTATGGAGGAAGACGTGAGTGGTGAGCGAGACGACAGCATATCACCTGCTCTGAGAGAACTGCAGGTGAAGTCCCCAGCAAAGGAGGTGTTGTGTACTATTTGTGTCCCCCAAAATTTATATGTTGAAATCCTACCCCCCAAAGAGATGGTATTAGCAGATGGATGGGCGTCTCTGGGAGGCAATTAGGTCATGAGGGTGGGGCCCTCATGAATGGGGTTAGTGTCCTCATGAGAAGAGGCCAGAGAGCATGCTGGCTGTCTTTCTGCCCTGTGGAGATACAGTGAGACTGTTCGGCAGTCTGCGACCCAGAATAGGGCTCTCCACCTGCCCACGGGTCCTGGCAGCCTGACCTCAGGACCGTGAGAAGTAAGTTCCTGCTGATTATAAGTCACCCAGTCTGTGTTACTTTGTTACAGCAGCCTGAACTGATTAGGACCGGGTGAAGGGTGGGAGATAAAGTACCCAGGAGAGCGTCAGCTTTAAACACCTGCCAAGTCCAGAGAACACCAATGCCAGCTCCCCCAGCCTGGACCATTTCAGTGGAAACGTCCTGCTTCTTCCCACTCCCACACCAGAAGCGACAGGAACCGCCCATTAAAAAGATGGGAGGGCAGGGATAGAGAGGTTGCCGGCTCTAAGTGTTCATCCTGAGCTGAAGGAGGGGAAAAGCCTTCATTTTACATCACATTTGGAATTTTAACGGCAACAAACCTTTTACTCACTGAATTGTGTCTGTATTCAGATTTGGGATGAATAAAGACCAAGAAAGACCAAGGAAATCTTGAGGCCTGCCTGAATTTCTATGCAAGTGCAGCAGACACACCAACCCACTGAATTTAAAGGGTTAACGAGAGAGAAAACTTGTGTTTTTTTTTAACTGATTGATTTTAGCGAGAGGAAGGGAGGGAGAGAGAAGCAAACAGGAACATCAATCCGTTCCTGTCTGTGCCCTGACTGGGGATTGAACTGTCAACCTCTGTACTTCCAAACAATGCTCTCTCTAACCAACCAAGCTATCTGGCCAGGGAAAAACTTAGGTTTCTTTGTAATTGTATCCCATGAGTTGTGCTATTTAATGTAACAGTTGCTCAAAAAATGGACCGACTTGCTAAACTGCTTCTTAAGAAAAGTAAAAATAGTCATGCCATCATAAATAGACCCCAACCCTCAGACTGGCGTTAGGGTTTTGGGATCTCCCGGGATGCGCTTGAGGGAAGCCTCCAATCAGGAGCAGGCCTGCCTCTACGGGGCGGAGCCCTGGTCACAGCCTGCCGCTGCTCGGGCACCACCTGCCTGTTCTGAGGACGCCCTGAGTCCAGGACTCTGCCAGCTCTCCTTGGACAGGAGATGGAGAAGTATGCAGCTGAGTCTTGGTGCGGAGGAACCGTGGGCCCGAATTCTCCATTTGTCCCGCCGGCAGGAACCGCACTCTGGGCCGGAAGGGGTGTGGAGCAGTTGGTGCCACTTGCTTCTCGGGTCACAGTGTACCATCAAAGGCCTCTTTGTACACGAGTGCCTGGGGTAAAGTGGACTCACTTCAGCTGAGGCACACAGGTGGGCAAAGGAAAATGGGAGTTATGGAGGTTTAGAGTCATTCCTCTGGAAGGCAGCCCAACCTGTTGATCAGACATGTCCCAATAAGCCTAAACTCTAACTGAGCATCACGCTGAGACCTCTCAACTCTCAGCACCCCCACCCCCACCGCCCTCTCCCTCCCTCCCTCTCTCTCCCTCTCTCTCTCTCTCTCTCTCTCTCTCTTTCTCTCTCTCTCACACACACACACACACACACACACACACGCAGCATTAGGAGATAAATATAAAACAGGACTTCCCAGCACATCCCTTACTGGCCTCTCTGCCTTAAAATATTCCTTCTGCAAAGCAGCCTGCACATCACTACCAGGCTAACCTCCCTTGGTTTTCAGCTCGCATCTCCTGGATTTCCTGTTGCTACCTTCGAGCTCTATCCAAACTCCTGCGGTGCCTTTCTTCCCACACCCGTTTCAGTTCAGTAGCTTCTCGGCTCTGCCCGGGGACTCGGAGAGGCTTTGCACTTGCCTCTTCACCAGTGCGTGGGCTTCCCCCAGCCTCAGCGGGGGTGGGATGAGGTGGGGGTGGGGTGGCGGGGGAAGGGGGACTGCTAGCATCGGCCTGGAACTGAGGCCTGGCCACTCTTCAGACCCGTGACCTTCAGCAAGCTGCCTCACTCTGTAGGTCTCTTTTCTTCTGTTATAACATTATTAGAATGAATGATTCTGAATTTATTTTCTAGTTCTAAGTTCAGTGATTCTCCCATTCCGCCTGCTTTAAAGCAAGCCTGTCTCTCAGTAATAACCCAGGCCAAGTGACCGAAATTATTATTATTTTTAATTTTATTTATTGATTTTACAAAGGGGAGGGGAGTAGGAAGTATCAACTTACAGTTGCTTCACTTTAGTTGTTCATTGATTGCTTCTTGTATGTGCCTTGACCAGGCAAGCCCGGGGTTTAGAACCGGCGACCTCAGCATTCCAGGTTGCTGTTTTATCCATTGCGCCACCACAGGCCAGGCAAGTGACCTAAATTTGATGACATAGCTCTAGATAGAGATGGATTTGCTTGGCCTTTATGAGCATTTCTACCATCAAAAACAAAAACAAAACAAAAATTATCTTTTTTCTTACTATCTTCTGAGTCTCAGAATTTGTGTTTTTATGGCAACAACCTGACTTGATTCTGTGCTTCAAATGGTTCAATTGTTTTAAAGGTGCTGCTGTCCAAGCTTTTACTGGATACAAAAGGCTCTGGGTTCATTTGAGGCCACAGGAAGAAGTTTATAGAGGAGACTGAGGGCAAAGGGGTAGTTGCAATGATATTTTCAAAACCCAAACCAGACTGAAATTTCATCACTCAGGAAAGGCTGGAGACTCTTGCATTCCAAGAGCCGGCCAAGAGATGTTAGGATTACCTGCTTATTTGCTACTGGGTGACCGTTTTGGTCCCATTCTGGAATGAAGGGACACAGTGCCTATCCCCCCTCCCAGTCATAAGCCCACTTGAGAACCCCATTCAGATGAACACAGGCTCATAGGCGTGGACATTCATCCTCAGAAATGCAAACATTTGCATTAAGGGCTGGGCATCTTTGGGTACAAAGCCTAAATAGCTGTTTTACTAACTAGTTGGTTTTGAGCTAGACTCGAAACCTCTCTGTGCCTCAGTTTATTATTTATAAAATGGGAAGTAACAATAGGGTTGTTTAGAAGCACAATATGTTCTCACTTGTGATAAAATCCAATGTATCTTTTTTTCTTTTTCTTTATTTATTGATTTGAGAGAGAGGCGAGAGGTGGGGGAGAGGAGTGGGAAGCATCAACTTGTAGTTGCTTCCTATATGTACCTCAACCAGGCAAGCCCAGGGTTCCGAACTGGCGACCTCAGCGTTCCAGGTTGGTGCTTTATCCACTTCGCCACCACAGGTCAGGCTCTTTTTTTCTTTTGCCACTTGTGCTTTTAGTGTCACATCTAAGAAACCATTGCCTAATCCAAGGTCACAAAGATAATTATTTGCCTCTCTGGGTGTCCCGTTGATGTGTAGCAATTTTGGATGAATTACAAACTAAAGAGATTTAATTAATAAATTACTATAATGTTACTTCATAAAATTTATTTTTCTTGCCTTTATTTCAGAAAAATCACTAGTTTTATTGTTATAATCTATATTTTCCACATAATTTGCATTCTATTGATGGTAGTGATCTAAAGCAGTGATGTTCAATCTTTTTCATCTGTAGCACACGCAAACTAATTACTAAAACACCACAACACACCACCCTGGCCGGTTGGCTCAGTGGTAGAGTGTCGGCCTGGCGTGCATAAGTCCCGGGTTCGATTCCCGGCCAGGGCACACAGGAGAAGCGCCCATCTGCTTCTCCACCCCTCCCCCTCTCCTTCCTCTCTGTCTCTCTCTTCCCCTCCCGCAGCCGAGGCTCCATTGGAGCAAAGATGGCCCGGGCGCTGGGGATGGCTCCTCGGCCTCTGCCCCAGGCGCTAGAGTGGCTCTGGTCGCAACAGAGCGACGCCGCGGAGGGGCAGAGCATCGCCCCCTGGTGGGCAGAGCTTCGCCCCTGGTGGGCGTGCCGGGTGGATCCCGGTCGGGCGCATGCGGGAGTCTGTCTGACTGTCTCTCCCCGGTTCCAGCTTCAGAAAAATACCAAAAAATATATATAAATAAATAAAACACCACAACACACCAAAAAATATGTTTTTTGCCAAACCGACAAAAAAATAGGTATAATTTTGATTCATTCACACTGGACTACTGTTGTATTGGCTGTTGTCATTTTTTTATTTGACAATCTAAGGGAAAAGAGACCAATGCCCTTGATTAAATAGTCAGGTGTTGCATGTTTTTAAATTTTTGGGGGTGCACCGGTTGAAAATTACTGATCTAAAACAAGGGTCAACAAACTGTAGCCCACTGGACAAATTCAGCCTGCCACATATTTTTGTAAGTAAAACTTTCTTGTCACACAATTACACGCATTCATTCACTTATTGTCTGTGGCAGCTTTCACACTAAACTGCAGTGTTGAGGAGCTAGCTGTGAAGGAGATCACAGGCCCTGATAAGCTTGAAATATTTATTATCTGGCTCTTTACAGAAAACAGTTGCCAACGCCAGATTTAAAAGACAAAAATTAAAATGTGATTTTATTCACTATATATACAGTTTAATTATTTTTATTTATTTTTACAGAGACAGAGAGAGAGTCAGAGTGGGGGATAGACAGGGACAGACAGACAGGAACGGAGAGATGAGAAGCATCAATCATTAGTTTTTCGTTGCGCATTGCGACACCTTAGTTGTTCATCGATTGCTTTCTCACATGTGCCTTGACCGTGGGCCTTCAGCAGACCGAATAATCCCCTGCTCGAGCCAGCGACCTTGGGTCCAAGCTGGCAAGCTTTTTGCTCAAGCCAGATGAGCCCGCGCTCAAACTGGCAACCTTGGGGTCTCGAACCTGGGTCCTCTGCATCCCAGTCTGACACTCTATCCACTGCGCCACCGCCTGGTCAGGCTATATATACAGTTTAAATACATTTCATCAACATGTTACAGTAAATGTTGAAAATGTAAAATTGTATTTGTTCTCAAAAGTTTCTTCTAAAATTAATAATTATTGAGATAAAATTCAAATTATAATGAACAAATATCAACATTTTAAATTAACCCAAAGAAAATGGACATTTTAATTTAATTTATTGGAAATGTTAATTAAGTCTTAATTTTTTTTTTCTCCCGGAAGTTAGAAGCAGGGAGGCAGTCAGACAGACTCCAGCATGCGCCCAACCGGGATCCACTCAGCATGCCCACCAGGGGGCGATGTTCTGTCCATCTGGGGCGTTGCTCCATTATAGCCGGAGCCATTCTAGCACCTGAGGTGTAGGCCATGGAGCTGTCCTCAGCCCTCAGGCCAACTTTACCCCAACAGAGCCTTGACTGTGGGAGGGGAAGAGAAAGAGAGAGGGAAAGGATAGGGGGGAAGGGTGGAGAAGCAGATGGGCACTTCTCCTGTGTGCCCTGGCTGGGAATCGAACCCAGGACTTCCACACGCCGGGCCGATGCTCTACCACTGAGCCAACCAGCCAGGGCTTAAGTCTAATATTTTTATAAAAATGTTTCCTTGAGCCTGATCTGGTGCAGTGGATCAAGCGTCAACCTGGAATGTTGAGGTTGCTGGTTCAAAACCCTGGGTTTGCCAAGTCAAGGCACATATGGGAGTTGATGCTTCCTGCTCCTCTCCCCTTCTCTCTCTCTCTCTTTCTCTCTCTATCTATCTATCTCTATCTCTCTCTGTCTCTCTTCTCTAAAATAAATAAATAAATTAAAAAAAAATGTTTCCTTAATGCTATGAGTGGTCAGGAAAATTTGTAGGCTACTGTGATAGACAAGGGCAAATTGTCCTGGGCAGGTGTCGTTTCTTTTTTTTTTTTTTTTTTTAAAGAGACAGAGAGAGAGTCAGAGAGAGAGAGAGATAGGGACAGAGAGCAATGAGAAGCATCAATCATTAGTTTTTCAATGCGACACCTTAGTTGTTCATTGATTGCTTTCTCATATATGCCTTGACCGTGGGGCTACAGCAGACTGAGTAACCCCTTGCTCGAGCCAGCGACCTTGGGTCCAAGTTGGTGAGCTTTGCTCAAACCAGATGAGCCTGCGCTCAAGCTGGCGACCTCGGGGTCTCGAACCTGGGTCCTTCGCATCCCAGTCCGGTACTCTATCCACTGCACCACTACCTGGTCAGGCAGGTGTCATGTTTCCTTAACTTTGTACCCCTGATGTCCAGCCTAGGGCCTGGCATAGTCAGTGTTCAATAAATGTTCTGAATGAGAATGAATACATGAACAGATAAATTGGAGAATAAAAGGACACTAATTTAGATGTCCACATAATATAACTATTAAGTGGAACTGTCAGGATTCAAATTCAGAGCTGCTTAACTGCAAGTCTGTACTTGTCCAAGAACAATGGGCAGCTGCTCAGCACACTCAACAGGTTAGCAAGGGGAACCTGAGATGTTTGCCCAACTAGTTGGTTGTTACACACACACACACACACACACACACACACACACACATACACACACACACACACACACACACACACACACACACACACACACACCCCAAGCAACAGAGAAAAGCATGACATTAATTTTATCACTCTGGCAGCTTTTCCACAAGGGAAACATCCTTCAGAAACATAGAAAGGTAAAAGAGCTCACCTATTTCCTCCAGTTACATACTGTATTTTGGTAACACTAAAGGCTGTGCAGCCAGGGACACTGGCTTCTCAACTCTTCTTCAGAATAGGCTGTATCTCCCCCGGCAAAAAAACCAAACCCCAGGCAACTTCTCTGAGGCAAGAACTTCAACATTCTTTTCTACTAAGCTGTCATCTACACTATCAAGTTAGTCACAAGACAGACTAACTTGAGTTTCATTTCTTATCCCTTCCTCCAAAGAAGGGTAAAGTGGACCAACATTTGAACCTTAAATGTTGAAAATCCAAGGGCATAGGTGATCAGACTGTAAATAAGAACCACTGTTAATTATTAAGAACCTCATGTGCAGGGCTGTCTACTACCAGTTAATTTCCATGTTATTTCACTTACTCTCCACAACTACCCTAAAAGTACTAGTATTATCCCCATTTTAAGGATGAAAAAACAGAGGCTTAAGCAGGTTAAGGGTTGTGCAAGATCACACAGCTAGAAAATGGTATAGGGGATTTATACCAAAACCCATCTTCCCATTGTACCAGATTTCCAGATTCCAGAATAAGTAATGTAGCTAGTGCCTCTGTTGCCACATGGCTGCCAATATGTAACAAACGAATAAACCTTAAATACTTTGTTAAGCCACTGAGATTTAGGGGGCTGTTTATTATTACAAACTTACCTAAGAAAGTTTGGATAGTATAGGTATTTTAACTAATACTGTTTGTAGTGGTGTAAATTTTGGAAATCACTTTAATAACTTGGTTAGGTGCAGACCATGCTTAATAAGAGCCTCGGTCCTGGCCGAGTAGCTCAGTTGGTTAGAGCATCGTCCCGATACACCAAGGTTGTGTGTTCAATCCTCAGTCAGGGCACCAATAGGAATCAACCAAAGAATGCATAAATAAGTGGGACAATTAATATTTCTCTCTCTCTCTTTTTCCTCTCTCTAAAATCAATCAATCAATAAGAGTCTCTACTACTTTATGCCATCCCCAAACAAGTACTTAGTTTTATTTAAGGCAAAGCCTCAAAAATAATTGAAACACTGCAGGGAAAACTGTGAATCTGTTGGAGCATGGCTCTGGCAAATAGCTGAATATCAATTGTTGCATAAACATATAGAAAAATATTTTCTTAAGGTCAATTAGAATTTTAAGAGTACATTGTCAGATGAGAAATGTAACTAGAACTCTGGCCAGTTAGCTCAGTGGATTGAGTGTCAGTCTGGTTAACCCAGTGTATGGATGTCTCACATTCAATTCCCAGTCAGGGCACACAGGAGAAGCAACCATCTGTTTCTCTCTTCCTCCCTTCTATCCTTCTACCCCTCCCACAGCCAGTGGCTCAATTGGTCATTCAGCCTTAGGCGCTGAAGATAGCTCAGTTGATTGGAGTATTGGCCCCAGACGGTTGCTGGGTGGATCCTGGACGGGTCACATGTGGGAGTCTGTCTCTCTATCTCCCCTCCTCTCATTTTAAAAAGAAAAAGAAAAAAGAAATGTAACTAGAGTCCCAAGTATTCTAACGCATACTTGCAAACTAAGAATTTATAAGAAACCCTATAATTGTGACTTGACAAAGCATTAACAGAAATGTCTATATTAAAACACACACACACACACACACACACACACACAACTAGCCTAACCTGTGGGGGCGCAGTGGATAAAAAGACCTGGAATGCTGAGGTCACTGGTTGGAAAACCCAGGCTTGCCTGGTCAAGGCACATATGAGAAGCAAATACTACAAAGTGATGCTTCCTGCTCCTTTCCCTTTCTCTCTCTCCCTCTCTCCTCACTCTAAAATTTAAAAAAAAAAAAAAAAAAAAAAAAATGCCCTGGTCGATGGCTCAGTAGAGCATTGTCCAGAAGCACAGAGGTTGCCATTTTGATCCCTGGTCAGGGCACATATAAAAAGAGACTGAGCCTGACTAGGCGGTGGCGCAGTGGATAGAGCGTCGGACTGGGATGCGGAAGGACCCAGGCTGGAGACCACGAGGTCGCCAGCTTGAGGGCAGGCTCATCTGGTTTGAGCAAAAGCCCATCAGCTTGAACCCAAGGTCGCTGGTTCCAGCAAGGGGTTACTCGGTCTGCTGAAGGCCCACGGTCAAGGCACATATGAGAAAGCAATCAATGAACAACTAAGGTGTTGCAACGCACAACGAAAAACTAATGATTGATGCTTCTCATCTCTCTCTCTGTTCCTGTCTGTCTGTCCCTGTCTATCCCTATCTCTGGCTCACTCTCTGTCTCTGTAAAAAATAAATAAAATAAAATTAAAAAAAAAAGAGATTGATGTTCCTGTCTCTCCCTTCCTCTCTCTCTAAAATCAATTCAAAAATTAAAAACAAACAAACAAAAACCTGGATTTAGGTGAAGCTAGGAAAACACAGTTTAAGGTGAAGCATGTGGAAGCAACACACCACTTAAAAAAGTGTATATTACTGCCTGACCTCTGGTGGCTCAGTGGATAAAACATTGACTTGGAACGCTGAGGTTGCTGGTTCAAATCCCTGGGCTTGCCTGGTCAAGGCACATACAGGAAGCAACTACTATAAGTTGATGCTCTTGTTCTCTCTCTCTCTCCCCCCCCCCTTTAAAAAATTAATAAAAAAAAAAAAAATTTTTTTAAGTGTATTACGTAGCCTGACCAGGCGGTGGCACAGTGGATAGAGCGTCAGACTGGGATGCGGAAGACCCAGGTTCGAGACCCTGAGGTCGCCAGCTTGAGCTCGGGCTCATCTGGTTTGAGCAAGAGCTCGCCAGCTTGGACCCAAGGTCGCTGGCTCAAGCAAAGGGTTACTCGGTCTGCTGAAGGCCTGCAGTCAAGGCACATATGAGAAAGCAATCAATGAACAACTAAGGTGTCGCAATGCGAAATGGAAAACTAATGATTGATGCTTCTCATCTCTCTCCATTCCTGTCTGTCTGTTCCTATCCCTCTCTCTGACTCACTCTGTCAAAAAAAAAAAAAAAAAGTGTATTACGTATGTTTACAACTATTTACAATGTAAGACATGTAAATACCCATGACAAAAACACCTATGAGAACATGACAAAACTGAATTTTTTATTTAGCTTTAAGCAAAAATGACAAAAGCAGGTTTTCCCTCTCAATCAGACTCACAAATTTTTTCTGTAAAGGACCAGATAGTGGGACTCTTTAACCAAGGGTCACTGAAGAAGCCACGCTGAGACTGAGCTGGAGGGAAGAGTCTGTTCCATGCCTTCTCTTTGCTTCTGCTGTCACCAGTAATCATTGGCATTTCTTGGTTTGCAGTAATGCAACCTCAATCTCTGTGGTCAAGTGCTGTTATTCTTTTCATCTTCTTATATGGACACCAGTGATATTTGATTAAGATAACCGCCTACTCCCATATAGTCTCATCTTAACTATAGTAAGTCCCCAAGTTACAAATACTAAATCTTCAAGTTACAAACATCTGACTTATGTACAACTCATCCTTACGAATGGGGCGGCATAAGGGCTATGGGTAATCAACTGCAGTTGGACATCAGTGAAAATGGTATCGTGGAGTTACTCAACTCCTGTGGCAAAAACTAACCAATGAAGACCTTATGGAACTAGAGCAGCAGAAGGTAGCATTTAGGGAAGAAAAGAGACTTAGAAAATCCAGAAAAAAAAAAAATTCCTACAAAAGAGTTAGCTGATTCTTTTCATTTCATTGAAGCAGGAATGGCAAAATTGGAGGAGCAAGATCCTGATACAGAAAGGTTCACCAAAGTTTTCTGTATGGTTACTGAAGGCCTAAGATGCTACAGGGCCTCTTATGATGAGAAAGAGAAAAGCTCTGTACAAACCTCCCTGGATGCCGACTTCAAGAAACGGACTCCAGCAGCAGACTCAGACCCTGACTCTAACACCAGTCCCATCCTCTCCAACAAGTCCGTCATCTTCTGTATCATCCAAGATTGTTTAAGGTTGTATTTAAAAGTTTTATTTATGTGCACAGAAAGGTAAAAATAAATACTATGTTAAGATGAAGGGGAAAAAAAGGACCAGATAGTAAATATAGAGTGGGGAAAAAATAGGTTTACAGCTGTGAGTATGCAAAAACAGTTTATTCTTGTATAATTATTGTTTTCCATATGAACAGCTGTAAACCTACTTTTGCCGACCCTGTATTAGGCTACGGGCCATGTAGTCTATGTTGCAACTACTCAACTCTGCAAGCAAATTTAGTAATTCTGAGAGTTTTAGCAAATCTGGACTTCTTCTAAAACAATAAAGGGGAAAAAATAATCACTCAAAATTTCAAATTAAAAAATTTTTATTGAAATTATTTCTAACATACAAGACAGCAGTATTAACATAAAACTACTACTAATGAAATGGCTAACATTTATATAGGACTCAGACTATAAGATTTAATTGCCAAAAAAAGGGTAGCATTTTTAGCAAATAAAACATATCTGCCATGTATTTAAAAAAATTTTTCCATTGACTTGAGAGAGAGACAGAGAGAGAAGGGAGAGCAGAGAGAAACAGAGAGAGAGAGAGGGAGAGAGAGAGGGGGAGAGAAGCATCAGCTCATTGTTCCACTTAGTTGTTCCATTTAGCTGTGCACTCATTGATTGCTTCTTGTTTATGCCCTGACTGGGGATTAACTCAACCTCACATGCTGGGATGACGATCTATCCATTGAGCAACCCAGCCAGGGCATACCTGCCAGATATTTAATATAATTCCTTAAAGAATCATTATTCATTCCAACTAGGAAATGTACAATATAAAATGGAGTTGTTGTTTTTTTATTATTATTTATTTCTTTATTTTTTTACAGAGACAGAGAGAGAGTCAGAGTGAAGGATAGACAGGGACAGACAGACAGGAACGGAGAGATGAGAAGCATCAATCATTAGCTTTTCGTTGCGCACTGCGACACCTTAGTTGTTCACTTATTGTTTTCTCATATGTGCCTTGACCGTGGGCCTTCAGCAAACGGAATAACCCCTTGCTCGAGCCAGCAGCCTTGGGTCCAAGCTGGTGAGCTTTTTGCTCAAACCAGATGAGCCCGCGCTCAAACTGGCAACCTCGGGGTCTCGAACCTGGGTCTTCCGCATCCCAGTCTGATGCTCTATCCACTGCGCCACCGCCTGGTCAGGCGAAAATGGAGTTTAACTTTTGAAGAAAAAGAACTGAGCAGGATGAAGGAGGGAGTGATAATTAGGAAAAGGAAGACATGGTAAAAATATCTCTCTCTGTAATATGGTAAAAATATATCTTTTTGTAATAGATTCTTCTAAGAGGTGTTTTCTGACAAAATCCTATCCCATTGTCATCAATAATGGAATAATAAAGATGGGAAGAATTAGCCAAAAACGAAACAAGAAGAATCATAGAGAGGCCAATCCTAAAATAAGATTACCAAAAACATATTATTAGATGACATCTTCAGGCTTGAAAAGTGACCATCCTGATTATACCGTGAAATGAAACACAATCCTTGTACCCATCATATTTATCCACTGACAGCAACATGATGAAGTTTCCATAGAAACAACATTCTGCTCATCTAACATCCCACCTTTTTCAAAGAGCAGTCAGTAAATTGTCAATAATATCTGAACAGAGAATTTAGTGGTAATAAAAGGAGTTACAGCAGAAATCTCTCAACATAAGTTTACTAGGAAAGGGGAGACAAATATAAATTATATTAAAAGACATATACAATTTCTCCCTTTTTCAGAGAACGTCAACAACTAAAACAAGTGAAATGATGGAGTTGAGAATTATGCAAGATTACTGTTCCTGGAGAAAATTCCTGTACACAGCACAAATATTCCTAATTTTATAAGCATCTCTTTTTTAAAAAATATTGTTCAATTCTTTATTTTCATTCATTCATTTTAGAGGAGAGAGAGAGTGTGTGTGTGTGTGTGTGTGAGAGAGAGAGAGAGAGAGAAAGGGAGAGAGAGAGAGAGAAAGGGGGGAGGAGCAGGAAGCATCAACTCCCATATGTGCCTTGACCAGATAAATGCAGGGTTTCGAACCCGTGGCCTCAGCATTCCAGGTCGATGCTTTATCCACTGCGCCACCACAGTTCAGGCCATAAGCGTCTCTTTACCTACTAAAAATAAGATATCCCCAGGGAAGATAGTAGGCATTGACACATGAATATTAAAAACAGTATTTGCAGGTTGAGGAAGCCATATTTCAGTGCAAATAATTCTAGAACATCCCCATCCCTAGTAATGCCTATAGAAGAATGGTTCTAGAGAGTGATTTTGCTGATTGGGGGGTGGGGACACTTTTCCCAGCCATTTTTAAAAAGTTTTATTGAGTTATAATTTACATACTATACAATTCACTAGCTGTAAGTGTACACAATTCAATGATTTTTAGTATTATTTACAAGACTTGTATAACTATTGTCACATGTATAGAGTTTTGTTTTTGTTTTTTTAATTCAGTGAGAGGAGGGGAGGCAGAGAGACAGACTCCTGCATGCATCACGACCAACTGGATCCACCCAGTAAGCCCACTAGGGGGTGATGCTCTGCCCACCTGGGGCGTTAACTGTTGCTCAGCAACCGAACCCTTAGCACCTAAGCTGGTGGCTATGGAGCCATCCTCAGGACAGGGGGCCAACTCACTCCAATTGAGCCATGGCTGCAGGAGGGGAAGAGAGAGAGAGAGGAGAGGGGGAAGGGTGGAGAAGCAGATGGGCACTTCTCCTGTGTGCCCTGACTGGGAATCAGAACTTGGACATCCATACGCCAGGCTGACACTCTACCACTGAGCCAATAGGCCAGGGGCTAGAGTTTTAAGTGTTCAGCAAATCCCTGAAAAACTGTCTTCTAATTTCAACCCTAACAGTAATTAACTTTTTGAATTCTTTTCTTTTCCCCCCCCAAGTAATCATTTTTAGGGTACAGTATAGTGCTGACACTAGTATATACTCACTAAATTGCATCAAAAGCATTTTTAAAGTTTCTTTTTGAGAAAATAATTTTTCATAAATGTTAACAGTGTTGAAAATAAGCAGTTTCTGAGAATTCAACTGGCAAAATCCACACTTAATAAATTAAATAATTGTGGAACCCATCCATAAATCACCCGTGAATGTGTAACTGATGAGTTTAAAGCTTCTCAACCCCTATTAAGATGCAGATGTAATCTCAGGAGGCAAAACTACAAGTGGTTTTAATGTACTCAGCAGTAATGTAAGCAACTGTCTGAAACGCTGTTTAGACAAAGTTTGTGTGAAGATTAACCTAGAGAAAAAGAATTGCCAATCTTGACCCAGCGCTGTCCAGGAACAGTGACACAAAACCCAGGGAGTACGAATTTTCCGTCCTTGAAGAGGTACACTGTTGTGGGGCAAGGATCATTTGTCAGGTCGCATCATGACCTGAATGAAATCTCTCTTAACAGGATTCATCTCATTTTGTTTTGATTCCTCATTTGCTAACCGCCTGATGTGCTTTCCAGACTTGCCAAAACAGTGACCTTGCATGTGCATTTTGAGCCTCCTGATTATTAAAAGTGAAGCTGCCCTACCACCCAAATGAACGAATGGTTTGTTTATTTACTTTCCTGCGGACTAAAATATGTTATCAACTCTGGTACTCTGATAATAGTAAGATCACAACCTTAACTGTAATCATCACCAAGCCAATGCCATCTAGGGGGATCCTGATAAACAGCCTGCTACATCCTGACCTCATCATGGACCCCAGAACCTATCACTTGATCCTATGCAAACACAATGGAAGAGGCCACTAAAGATACAAGAATGTCTGATGCACTCTATATTAAAGTCTACTTTGTATTCCTTTGCACTGAATAAAATAAAAAATGATGGCATTAATTCAAAAAGACAAGAATAAATCGACTGCTGGCCAGTTGGCTCAGTGGTAGAGTGTTGGCCCGATATGTGGATGTCCTATGTTCAATTCCCAGTCAGGGCACACAGAAGCAGCAACCATCTGTTCTCCAACCCTCCCCTCTCCCCTCTTTTTCTTCCCCTCCCACAGCCATGGCTTAATTGGTTTGAGCACATTGATCTGGGCATGGAGGACAGCTCAGTGGAATCTCTACCTCAGGTGCTAAAAATAGCTTGGTTGCAAGCATAGCTCCAGATGGGCAGAGCATCGGCCCCAGATGGGTCACCAGGTGGATGCTGGTCGGGGTGCATGTGGTTGTCTGTCTATCTCCCCTCCTTTCACCTGTAAAAGAAGAAAATAGGAAATAAAGAAAAAAAAAATCAAAGAAAATTCAGTTTTCTTATTTTCCTGGGATGAAAATTTCCTGAAATTAAACCCACCTGCATTTAAATCATTTGTTATCATTGACTTAACATTAATTAACAGAAGATGAACCTGATCTAAATTGATGAATAAAAGTTTGAACAGGCCCTGGCCGGTTGGCTCAGCGGTAGAGCCTCGGCCTAGCGTGCGGAGGACCCGGGTTCGATTCCCGGCCAGGGCACACAGGAGAGGCGCCCATTTGCTTCTCCACCCCTCCACTGCGCTTTCCTCTCTGTCTCTCTCTTCCCCTCCCGCAGCCAAGGCTCCATTGGAGCAAAGATGGCCCGGGCGCTGGGGATGGCTCTGTGGCCTCTGCCTCAGGCGCTAGAGTGGCTCTGGTCGCAACATGGCGACGCCCAGGATGGGCAGAGCATCGCCCCCTGGTGGGCAGAGCGGTGGCCCCATGGTGGGCGTGCCAGGTGGATCCCGGTCGGGCGCATGCGGGAGTCTGTCTGACTGTCTCTCCCTGTTTCCAGCTTCAGAAAAATGAAGAAAAAAAAAAAAAAAAAAAAAAAAAAAAAAAAAAAAATATATATATATATATATATATATATATATATATATATATATATATATATATAAAGTTTGAACAGAAAGGAAATGTGCTCAGTAAATAGTTATTGAACAAAAATAATCAATACCTTGCCTGAATTAAAAAATTATTTTCATCTTTTCGTGCTACTAACCGAATACAGCAGTGCTAGAAACTGAAAAAATTTGTTTAAAAAGTGTCCATTTTGGTCAGCTTCTCATTTAAAAAATTATCTCGTTCTTGGTTTTTAATTAAAACCTCAGTTTCAAAAAATATTATTGAAGGATAGTCCAAGAATAGACAATGCGCCCTTCCCTCTAAACTTTTCAGAGGTTCTCTTCCCTTTTGGAATCTACAGATATCTTTAAGAATCTAATTAAAACTTCAAATCCTCTACAGAAAAAAGTACATTCACAACACACATAATATAGGAAACCATCACAGAGGGTCAGGGACTACCAAACATTTGTAAAATATATCCAATCAACTTTTAGAACTAAGAAATAATGCCCTTCTCTCCTAAACGGTTTATTTTTTTAATCTCAAAGGTGCTCTGGATTTTGAATATATTGTGTTCCCTTTACTGTGATTGCTGGGATTTTTTTTTTTTTTTTTTTTTAAGATTTTATTGGCCCTGGCCCGTTGGCTCAGCAGTAGAGCTTTGGCCCAGCGTGGGGAAGTCCTAGGTTTGATTCCTGGTCAGGGCACACAGGAGAAGTGACCATCTGCTTCTCCACCCCTCCCCCTCCCATTTCTGTCTCTCTCCCTCTTCCCCTCCCACAACTATGGCTCAAAATGGTTTGAGCGAGTTGGCCCCAGGCACTGGCCCCACTCCATAGCCTCCACCTCAGGTGCTAAAATAGCTCAGTTGCTGAGCAATGGAGCAGTGGCCCCCGATGGGCAAAGCATGGCCCAGGTAGAGGGCTTACTGGGTGGATCCCCGTCAGGTGCATGTGGGAGTCTGTCTTTCACTTAATAAAAATTTTAAAAAAGAAAAGATTTTATTTACTGATTTTACAGAGAAGGGGGTGGGGAGACGAGAAGTAGTTGCTTCACTGGTTGCTTCTCATGTGCACCTTGACCTGGCAAGCCCAGGGTTTCAAACCAGTAACCTCAGCATTCCAGGTCAGGGCTCTATCCACCGCGCAACCACAGGTCAGGCGACTTCTGGGATTTGATCAGTCAAATCTGCAGTCCATCTCTAGGAGCTCACCAGGCTCTTACTGCAGACATTTTGTGTACTAACTAACCTTATGGTCTTATAGACTCATCCCAACCCTCCCTCCTTATTTTCCCATTCCCCAGTCTTCTTCAGTTTTACTGTTTTATGGTTCCTCTGCAAACTGCCTCACATCCCTGGGGAGAGAGACTGTTGTAAAATACATTTATAATGTGAAGACCATCATCCTAAAGTCAGGGAGATCTGTTTTAGCATATTAATGACTGCAGGGTTTCTTTAAAAACCCAACATTTTACATTAAAATTCTGATTTTAGATGTCTCTAGAAAAAAAATGTAAAAAGTTTTTATCTCCCTGGGACAGTCCTGAACAGCAAATGTGATCTCCAATGGTTACAATTCTCACATACCCATTTTGCTCATTCTAGACTGCCCGAAAGGCCCGGTGATGACTTAAAGAATAAAAAGGGAACTTCAGGAGTCTATAAAGACACAGATACACACACTTTTTTGTCATTCTTTGAAAGAGTTTGCTTAAATAACAGGCACAATTCACTCTGTAAACCTTTACCGGACCTCGCCTCTGTGCTGGGCCTTATGATAGGCGATTAAGACAAAAAGCCGAGGTCTGGGTCCTTCCTGGTGGCCAAGTGCCACCAGTGGCTCATCAGGGCACGAATCACCGCCAGTTAGCACAAGGAGTGGAGAACTGAGCCTACAAAGTTAAATTCTGAGTCGGTGGTGAGACGATATTTAGTGTAGCATATTTACTAGGTCTCTAAACTAGGTTCCCCTTAAACCAGACACTCGTCTAAGCAGCCCACCGCAAGTCCGCAGAAGGGGCGGAAAGACAAAGTATCACCCCTGGTCACGACTGAATCAAAGGCAACTCGGTTCCTGCACTAGCTGCACTCTGCTAGGAAACCCGTTTCCGGAACCACCACCACGTCCCTCCTCCTTTGACTCCGCCCCTGGGAGGCTTTCCCGCCAAGGGCCGTTAACACCGCAGAGCATGCTGGGACAGGCTCTAGGGTAGGTTTCACCCATTCCTTTCAAGACGCCTAGTTGCTTTAAAAGGCTGATTCCTGAGAAAACTCTATTTTAAGACTCGACAGAGATTAATAATCCCTTTAACTCATGTTTTTTTTAACTAAACAGCTGGTAATCCCATTAGGAAACCACGCAAGTTGGGAACGCAGGGAACTTTTTTCCCTTCGCGCGGAGGGTGACGTCGCGCGTGCGTGAGCGTCCTTTCGCAGACCCGTTACGCTCTTGCGCGTGCGTACTGAAATCGAATAGCTCCTTCCTCCCGCTTCTCTTCTTCCCTCCCCCCATATCCGTGCGCCGAGCAGATAAAGGCGCCATTTTGGAGAGGCCGCGGGAGACGTGGTGTCGCTCCGAGTTCGCTCTTCCGTGCGCTAGGCTTGGTGGGAAGGCCCGTTCTCGCGTCCGCGCTTTTTGTCGTCGCCATGTCGGGAGGTGGTGTGATTCGTGGGCCGGCAGGGAACAACGATTGCCGCATCTACGTGGGTAACTTACCTCCAGACATCCGGACCAAGGACATTGAGGACGTATTCTACAAATACGGTGCTATCCGCGACATCGATCTCAAGAATCGCCGCGGAGGACCGCCCTTCGCCTTCGTGGAGTTCGAGGACCCGCGGTGAGGAGGGCCTGGGGCTTGCGGGGTGGAGGAAAACGACGGGAGTAGTTGGGGAAAGCTCCAAGGCCTTCATATTAGAAAATGGGAAGGTGGGCTCTTGAGGGAGTAAGACGATGATCTCGCCCGTGCAGGAGTCGAGGAAAGAGCTGAGTCGGCTCGGCTCTCCCGATGGCCGGGCCCCCGTGGCCGTTTGCAGAGCCGAGCCGGCTCGGGGCGGGAAACCGGGGCGTGGAGGGCCGGTGGAGTGGTCGGCAGCCCGGCGCGCTTCTGAGTGGGGGAGGGGCCGCTCCTATTATGCGGCGCATGTGGGCTCCTGCGCGCCGGCTGCGCATGTGCGGGGCCGCCGGGGCCTTGTTCTTAGCCCTCTCGCTTTCTGTGGTTCTGCAGGGACGCGGAAGACGCGGTGTACGGTCGCGACGGCTACGATTACGATGGGTACCGTCTGCGGGTGGAGTTCCCCCGAAGCGGCCGTGGTACAGGCCGAGGCGGCGGCGGGGGTGGAGGTGGCGGAGCTCCCCGAGGCCGCTACGGTCCCCCATCCAGGCGATCTGAAAACAGAGTGGTTGTCTCCGGTGAGTTGACTTGGTCACTGGGGAAGGACAAGACTATACTTGCAGAGATCACTTCTATAGTTCGTTGACTGTGGGTGGACGCTAAGGGACAGCAACCGCTTAAGGTTTTCCTTGCGCGAGCAGTTTTGAAAAACGCCAAGTTTTTATGCTGGCATAACTTAGTTTCTTGGGTGAGTTCAGTAAATCCAAGGATATTGTCATGGATGTCTATGCAATGAGGTTGCTGTCCCTAGAACATGAAGACCCTTACTTTACAAGTTATTTTGGACTTCGGATTCCAGAAGTTGGCTCCTTACCTAGATTCTTAAACGTCATCTCTTTTTTTTTTCTTGCAGAGACAGAGAGGGATAGACAGGGACAGACAGACAGGAACTGAGAGAGATGAGAAGCATCAATCATCAGTTTTTCGTTGGGACACTTTAGTTGTTCATTGATTGCTTTCTCATATGTGCCTTGACCCTGGGCCTTCAGCAGTGACCCCTTGCTCAAGCCAACGACCTTGGGTCCAAGCTAGTGGGCTTTGCTCAAAGCAGCTGAGCCCGCGCTCAAGCTAGCGAGCTCGGGATCTCGAACCTGGGTCCTTCCACATCCCAGTCTGACGCTCTATCCACTGCGCCACCGCCCGGTCAGGCGAACGCCATCATTCATTTTAACGTAGTCTTTGTTCTAATGTCAACTTGGAGTTTAAAGTAGAATCGGGGGTAATTGGTATGCGACATCCACTTTTTCAGGACTGCCTCCAAGTGGAAGCTGGCAGGATTTGAAGGATCACATGCGTGAAGCAGGTGATGTATGTTATGCTGATGTTTACCGAGATGGCACTGGTGTCGTGGAGTTTGTACGGAAAGAAGATATGACCTATGCAGTTCGAAAACTGGATAACACTAAGTTTAGATCTCATGAGGTAGGTTATACACTTATTCTTTTCTTTGGCCAGAATTGGATACAGTGGTCTTAACAGTGGAATTTGCAGGTAAGATTCAGGCAAGGGTGTCCAAGTAAAATGCCAGATTTCTGGTTTTAGCTACGTTGTACTCATTCAGCATGCCTGAAGACAGGTAAAAGCTTAGATCTTTCAATCGAAAGTTCTGTCTATTCAATAGGGAGAAACTGCCTACATCCGGGTTAAAGTTGATGGGCCCAGAAGTCCAAGTTATGGAAGATCTCGATCTCGAAGCCGTAGTCGTAGCAGAAGCCGTAGCAGAAGCAACAGCAGGAGTCGCAGTTACTCCCCAAGGAGAAGCAGAGGATCACCACGCTATTCTCCCCGTCATAGCAGATCTCGCTCTCGTACATAAGATGATTGGTGACACTTTTTGTAGAACCCATGTTGTATACAGTTTTCCTTTACTCAGTACAATCTTTTCATTTTTTAATTCAAACTGTTTTTGTTCAGAATGGGCTAAAGTGTTGAATTGCATTCTTGTGTAATATCCTCTTGCTCCTAACATCTACATTCCCCTCATGTCTGGTAAATTGTATTTTAAGTGATGTCCTAGACAGGATTGTTGAAATTTAGTTAACTCCATGCTCTTCAGACTGTGATATTGTGTAAATGTCTTCTGCTCTGGTTTGTGTGAACTGGGATGTTGGGGGTGTTTGTGGTTATCTTACCTGGGGAAGTTCTTATGTTTATCTTGCTTTTCATGTGTCTTTCTGTAGACATATCTGAAGAGATGGATTAAGAATGCTTTGGATTAAGGATTGTGGAGCACATTTCAATCATTTTAGGATTGTCAAAAGGAGGATTGAGGAGGATCAGATCAATAATGGAGGCAATGGTATGACTCCAAGTGCTATTGTCACAGATGAAATTGGCAGTATTGACCTTATACTAAAAGGCAGGGGTTAAAAATGATTATATGCATCTACCTGAAAACACTTGCAAACATCTTAAGCAGTTATTTTTAGCTACAATTGCTTTGTTCTTTAAACCCTGGCAATTGTGGCAAAATTACAGTGCCCATTTTGTAACAATGAATTTGCCCCCTACCCCCCTTTTTTGTTTTAATAGGGACTAATGTGGGAAGAACTGGCTAATTTGTCAGAGTGCTTAGTTACAACTGTTAATGTGTGACCTGCTGTTGGTGTACATGTGGGTACAGGGTGTCTTTCATTCCAACCAGATAGAGTATAATATCAATACTGCTAAAGCTGCATGTCCTCTGTGTGACTGATAGAGCGTTGCTATTTCATTTTATTTTAAGACAAAATGAAAGCAAATTATAGAATTCCAACGTATTGGTATAGATAATCTAGTTGGGAATACTTCTAAGTCTCACCTTCCCCTTTAAACTAATATTCATAATTGATTCATGTTTAAAACACTTTTACAAATTAAATTGCAGATGGGAGCGTTAGATTTAGTTTAGACTTAGGTGGGTAGCAGTGCCAGTAAACTTCAACTACATAACTTTTTGCAACCACAAAACCTGTAATGCGCTGTACAGTAACAAGTGTTGGCATTATCAGTTGAACTGTAAATGTAAAATGCTTCTTCCAATTAGTCTCTATGATGATTAAGTTTCTAAAATTTATCTGAACACCATTCAGAAACTTGTTTTGGGGAATTTGATAGTTATTGATGTACATCTGTTAAACTGATGACAGACATAACTGATCATTCCCCAGAAACCTTTTTTGATTACAGTATCTAACATTTTGCCTCCTCTTTTTTGGTTTTGCTGGTTATAAAGGTTTGGATTGGAGAGGGCTCACTGGATCCCAATCCTTGGAGCTGGATCATTGGATTCAAATCATAATGTGGATAGGATAGGGAGGATGAATTACAAGGATTCATGGAGCGGGATCAGATTACCAGGAACATAGGAGTGGATTCCTGCCCCAACCAAACCGCATTCGTGTGGATTTTTCTTTTTATTCAACTTAATTGGCTATTCCAAAGATTTTTCTTTTTCCTATTTTTGACGATTGGAGCCCTTAAGATGCACGAAGGAATTGTGTTTTGCATTTTTTGGTAAAAGGAGCAAAGCGAGGACCTGGAGATATACGCTGGAGCAATCTCCTTGGAAGGATTCAGCACGAGTAGATGGTAAACATTTAAAGGGGAAAGGGGGGTTTGTTTAAAATAGTAAATCAGTAAGTCATTTCTAAATTTAAAGAAAACAAAATTGGAGTTGAAGAATAAGTAGGTTTCCAATTGGCTGTTGCCGTTTTTCTTTGAAATAATAAACATTTTTTAAAAAACTATGCATGGTTGTCCTTTTTCCTCTTGTAAGAGTTTTAACTGGGTGATTATCAATTAATACTTTAAATTGATAAGATTCTACGCTTGCATTTATGTGTTAGTAAATGAAAGGTTCTTGAAAGGTACTCTAATGGTATTAACCAGTTATTGTTATTTCTTGTTAAAGGATTTAGAGGAAGATAAGAAAAGGGTGAGAAAGGCAATTGTATATGTAATGTAAATGAGTGGTGATCTATAGTCTCAGAAAAGTTTGTCATACTTTAATTTTTTAAAGTTATTAAAATGTATAGCTGCTGCTTATTTTTGGTGATCATTTAGATAACAGGCTTTTATGCAAACTGAGTGACAAATGTTAGCTTGGAGATTGCATTTGAGATTCACTGGTAAGTATTAATTAAATGTTTAATTGGGCACAGACCAGAATTCTCAACACAATTTACATTTTCTTTTTGAAATGTAAATAGTACACTAGAAGAAGAACAGCTTATTGGAGTGAATTGTTGCTAATAAAAAGCCTGGCTTTCTGTCAAATTTTGTCTTGTAAACCCTTCTTTAGTATAACGTCATTATTCTGTATATAAAACATACCAAAGTGTAGTGATTATATCTCACACTCTGCTTTTTGTATCTTTTTACTTGATACTACTCCCTTGGTTCTAAATTTTCAATTTGCTTGAGTTGTAGGGGATTTTTGCCTAAAATCCCTAACCAGTGGATTTCCTAATAGTCGCAACCATCAAATCACTCTGTCTGCATCCAACTAAGTCTTAACACTTCCCTTGGGTGCTAATGATATTTGGAAGCTGAATTTAAGACAGCTATTCAGGTGACAGTTTCAAACCCCTGAAACTGTCTTGGTACTAGAGGAAATGGGTTCAAAATTTGCATAAGGTAACCTGAATAATAACTGTTAGTGAACCTTGTGGAATGTCAGGAAGAAAAGGGATAGTGAATTCAAAATTAAGCTTCCACTTTTAGTAACTAAGTAGATTTGTAATTTTATGTAACTCCAAAATAGGTTCAACAAGCAGATTTATTAAAACTTGAGTTTTCTATTCAGGTATTAACCAGACCTGACCCTGCTTAGTTTGAGCAGGTGTTTTCAATGTGGCATGGCCATAGGAAAGTTCTTTTACATGTGTGGAATGTTTTTAAGACCTGTATTTAAGTGACATTTAATTTTGGAATGGTAAGTGAGTAGATTTAAGCCTGGGTTCATTTGTGTTCACTGAACGTTTTGGTAACAACCAAAATGAAAATTGCTTTCACTCAAGGATGAGTACATTTAAACTAAGTTGAAAGACATGCTCTACTAAAAGTTTTAGTAATTTCAACCCCAGACTGAAATGAGATAAAACAGTTTTTTTCTGGTGTATCAGCTGGTGAAGATTAGGGAGGACTTAATGTGTATTAGTCAAGGGTAGAGGGGCACAGGCATTGCAGTTAAAACCAAGACGGCTAAAGCTGGGAGGCGATGCAGACTTTTCAGTCTAAGGAGTTGGCCCATAAGTCTCTGCCCATCTTGGCAATTGTTAAAGCCACACTTTTGGAACTAAAGAGTCTGGCTTGAATTTTCTCCCGATTTTTCTCCCCATAGAATATAGTAGGGAGCCTATACTTTCTAACCAAGGTAAAACTTACGTCTAAGAAGCAGCACCTATTTTTCGTAACATCAGATTGAATAACCCATCTTTGCTGTTCAGCCCACACCCTGGAAAGCAAAAGGTAAGAAACCCATTTTCTGATTCCTATTTGGGATCTGAATTTTTTAAAAATTTGTCTCATTTTTCAATGTTTGAAATATGAACGGATTTCCCTTGTTTAAAATGTTTTCCTAAGTTTTATACTTGAAAAGTTTTGAGTGCATTTGTCCACTCATTGTGCTTAAGAGGAATATGATTCTAGAATTCCAACTTTGTTTTGTCTTTCAAACATCTTGCTCATTAGGGTTGGTGTTTTTTCCATTGTCTGAAGATGAATTTTTATGTGCCTCTTTGCTTTGTATATGGAGTTGTAATGAAATGACACATGAAATAACGTTATATATATGTATTTACCAGAAATAGTATTAAAAGGAGAGAAACTATTAGACTGAGGTTCTATTATAACCGTCTTTGGTTTAACAATTCTATTATGGTGTGAAGAGTGCAAAGGGTGCACAATCTCTTATCCAAAAACCATTGAAAAACGATTTTGTTGAACTAGTTGAATGTAAAACGACAAGAATTGATGCAGAAATACTGATATGTTACATTATATAATTGCCACAGGCTTTGCTGAGGATGTTATATTTTATATATATAGGGTCTATATTACCATACCTTTGTAAAGTATAAAGAGCTCTGAATTTCAGATAACATCTTGGCTTGAAGAACTGTAATAGGATACGTAGGGCTAGAGTTTGTGTAACTTCGAGTGTGAGTGAAAACCTGTTGCTATTCATCCTTTATTGAGATGTAAGTTCCCCATCTTTTTAGGCTGAAGTAGCCTCAAGAAAAGATATGACTCAGATTTCTTTATACGTACCCTGTTGCTAGAGTGGACTCAAAACATTTGCACATTGCTGAAGCAAATATTTTGCCATCCTAAAGTATACAGTGGAATGCATTGTAGGGTAGTTTGGTAGTTTTTTGGTTTTTTTTTTCTGTACTTTCTTTACAGGAACATTGGTCATTCTGATCCTGTAAGAAGCTGGATTGACATGAAGTAAAAAGATAAGGAAATGTCTGTTCATTTTGTCTACAGAACAAAGTAATCCTGGCAAAAACTAGTTTTTGGGTTTTTTTTGTATTTTTCTGAAGGTGGAAACAGGGAGAGACAGTCAGACTCCCGCATGTGCCCGATCGGGATCCACCCGGCACGCCCACCAGGGGCGATGCTCTGCCACCGGGGGGGGGGGGGGGGGGGGGGGGGAGTGGAGAAGCAAATGGGCGCTTCTATGTGCCCTGGCTGGGAATCGAACCCGGGTCCCCCGCACGCCAGGCCGACGCTCTACCGCTGAGCCAACCAGCCAGGGCAAAAACTAGTTTTAAATATAGGCCCAAGTAGTTAAAATCAGCACTTGTTTCTGTGATTGAGAACTTGAGGGGTGCTTCTCCCTTACTTTGAAAGCTATACCTGATAACCCTGAAGGTGATTGTGATTTTGTAGTGAACAACGAAAGGATTTTGATTGTGCTTCTATAATACACAGAAAACAAATTAGTCTTTCTCATATAAAAGAACTTAGGCAGAAATAATGTAACAGTTGATCAGGGAGGGAGACATCATTCATAACTTTGCTTACCATTTAGGTATGTATGGAACAGACCAGTGAAACAATTCAGCATGTCCTGAGTGTTCTGTTATCTTAAAAAATACAAAGGAGTTAACCCCTCAACCATCACTAGGTTAGAAAGTGTCTTGAGTTCTTCCTCTATACAACTTAGAAGTGTCATCTATCAACTGTTAATAGAACTAACAATGTGAAGATAGTGGAAATTGAAACAACAAAACAAATTTTTAGGGATGCCAAATGTCTTAAAATGATTTTTTTAAAACTCGCTTTACTGTGAGTAAAGGCTAGAGGGAGTCACTTAGCCACTAGAGGGAGCTATGATGCAAAATCAACCAGGAAGTTAACCCTACTATACAGGGTCCATACCTCTAGGTAGAAAACGAAATTGTGTATATTGACTCCAAAATTGGGCAGGGTAAGTGTTCTTCCCGCGAGTTGACTTCTTGTCTCAACTACTGAGCAAAATCCTTTTCCTTTCCAGCTTCCATTTGTCTAGAATAGAGCTTATCTCCATTAGCACTTAGCATTTGTCATCCATATCTCCCCTCCCCAGCTTTACATTGCAAAACGTAGAAGACACAAACTTCAACTTGCCTCCTGTTTAAATGATCACTAAGAATATATTCTTAGCCCCACTTGGTCTAATTTAGTCAAGAAAATAACGGGAGCACTTTCCTTAAACTACTTACATTCACAACTTGTCTGCTTTGAAGATTAAGACACACAAGGACAAAACTTCCAGGAGAGAAAGTTACACAACGGATTACCCTGCCTCTAAACTTAGCAGGTGAGACTAGCTGGCAGTTGCTGGCTCACAGCCTTGCTACAAATTGAGCACTGAGAGTACACTAGATTGATCATGCTCATCCTTAATCCTGATAGTGAAAACCTTGATGTCTCCTTCACTTAGCTTGTGAAGAGGCACTCTAAAGCCAAGATTGTACAAAAGAAAATCCAGAATTCCCTTCGTAAGGGAAAAATGCTTAGTTTGCACATTATTAAAGGGCCAAAAGGCATGGCTGAATCCCATCCTAGGTATTAGGGGAGGCTTTTTGTATTGGGAAGTTTGGGATAAGCTTTCAGGTTGCAGCAGTTGATAAGATTTAATACTTAGGAAGAGCTGCATCAAACAAGACAACCTATTACAGCCTGTGCTGAATTTCATCCACTCTTCAAGTGACAAGCTTAGAAATGAGTTACATCTCTAGAGTCAGTGAATGCCAAACTCATGCCAAGTCCAATTGCACCAGCCACTTGTTCTAATGATTTCTCTAAAGTGAAAATTTTATCACCTAAAATTATTTGAAACCTTATTGTTGACACACCATAGAAAGTCAGATTTTGCTTTCAGTAACCTGGCTTCCAGGACTTGGTATTTTTCAGCATTTCTTGCATTTGGCCCTGTTTTCTTCCTGCAGTGTCTACCACTTCACTTATAGAAGTGTCAATTACCTCACGTACTTCAAAAGTCTCTGAATACTGTACGTCCATCAGTCACTCTTTTTTTTTGTTGTTGTTTTTTTAAATTTTTTTTATTTTTTATTTATTCATTTTTAGAGAGGAGAGAGCGAGGGAAAGAGAGAGACAGAGAGGAGAGAGAGACAGAGAGAGAGGAAGGGAGGAGGAGCTGGAAGCATCAACTCCCATATGTGCCTTGACCAGGCAAGCCCAGGGTTTCGAACCGGCGACCTCAGCATTTCCAGGTCAACACTTTATTCACTGCGCCACCACAGGTCAGGCCCAGTCACTCTGTGTTTTGGTGAAGACTTTGTATACATACCTCTAGTATCATATATGTCATCTACCTTGCTCCCTGAATCTATCCATCTACCTTTCTTGGTTCATGATTTATTTTCTGAGGAACCAAGACTACCTGACACGATGAATACTTCATTGAAATCACTATGGGTCCTTCCTCAGTGGTCCCACATAGAATTAATACTGTATCTTAAAACATGCCATTCTACCTTGATATCCGCGAGTTGTTCATATGTCTTGTCTTTTCCAACAGGTGGTAACATCTCTTTCCCTTTCCTCCCGGCTATGTAACAGTGCTGTTGCTCTGAGTACACTCAAAAGATGGATTATTCAATTCAATTGCTTTGGAAGAGAAACCTAGGAAATTGAATCATTTCCCTTTCTGAATATCTTAAAGTACCAGTAAATATAAATCTCAGTTTCTTCTAAGTTGGGACTAAATCCCTATTCAGTAAATCCTTAATGTGCAGTAGAAGCTATTTATATATAACATTAAAACATTTTCCATTTTGTCATCTGGAGTGTTTCTAATTCTTTTTGGAGACAAAAAAAATATATTTTTTTTTTGTTAAAAAATAAGCCAAGAATGACGGCCCCATCTTAAGACTAGAAATGTGAAATGTTGGTTAGCAGTACAGCAAGCATACTACAACAAAGAAAACTAAAAATGGCTTCTTTGCAGTGATAGCCTGGTCCCTACTGCCCACTAGTGGGCGCTCCAGCTTTCTTGGTGGGTGGTAGAGCAACCAAAGTATAAATAAAGTTACTTCCCTACTTTATAAATCACCATTACTGTGGAACTGGTGGGCGGTTAGGAAATTTTACTACTAAGAGACACAAAAGTGGGCGGTAGGTATAAAAAGGTTGACTACTCAAACTAGAGGTGATGGTCAAGTTCTGTCTTTAAAGATAACCAGTTCCTAGCTCCAGTGCCATTGTACTTACGACTTGAATTAGATGGCAGAGGTGTGTTTTCTTTTCATATAGGGTTCTTTAAAATCCTGTTTGGGCTTGTCTTCTATCTCCACTTGCCATACCAGCCTCCTTTTCTGCACCCAAGTTTATTACTAAAATGTTTTAACTTGTTCACTAACTCCAGCCTCCATCCTGGCCATCGTGTCTGGTCTTTGTAAAACATGCCGCTTCACCTAATATTAATAGTAGGTTATGATCTACCTTTTACGTTGATCACCATTCTCAATCACACCTTCCTCTGTGCTGGTTGATTTGGTAATGACTGACCATGCTTGTTTTTGCTTCTGTGTGTTGCTTGTTTTCAGACTTCTTCCTCCACTTAGCAGTCACCCTGCAGCTTTAAATCCTAAGCGTCCTCAAGTTGAACTTCATTTCTGCAATTACAAAAAACAAGTTGCTAAACCCAAGTAATAGCTGTTTGTGATGCATTTAGTCTCCTTAACAGTTTATTACTGTAGAATGTTTTGTGTTAATTTTCCATACCCTATGGAATTTTTGTAATACTTGTACATATTTCCCAATGAGCCAAATGCAATGCTGATGTTTAATAAATGTTGGTTGAATGAGATGGAAAGTACTTAGTACTTCTTAAAAGCAAAGCACAATATAGAAGTCTATTTCACAAACTATTGGTTAACTGTGGATGGATTATTAGAGAAAGTAATTTTAATTCTAACATGCATTAAATAATTTCTCCTTATCAAGAAATTGTTTTTTTCTTTTTTAAGCAAGAGGGAGAATGAGGGAGGAGATAAGCAGCATCAACTCATAAGTTGCATTGCTTTAGTTCATTGATTGCTTATCAAATGTGCCTTGACCGGGGGGCTCAAGTCAAGCCAGTGACCCCTTGCTCAAGCCAGCAACTATGGTGTCATCTCTATGATCTTACGCTCAAGCCAGTGACCTCAGGGTTTTGACCTCAGTGTCCCAGGTTGACACTACCCACTGTGCCACCACTGGTCAGGCAGCAAGGAAATGCTAATTTAAATGCTGCCCTAAGTCAAGTGTAACTGGAAAAGTAAATACGTCCCAAAAAATCAGTCTTGCAAAGTCAAAAAGCAAGTTGTTTTGTTGCCAGCTGTGCACACTTTCAGTATAGCTCGAGAATCAATGCCATTATCTCCTAAAGGAGTAGAGCAGTTCCCTCTGGCTGCTTCCTCCTGGGCCTCCTTTTCCCATCATTCTTAAACTTGATTATTACAGAAAACATCTTAAAATTTAGTAGTCCTGTCTCTGAGCATTCCTGCAGATTTCCCAGTGGAATTTTCTCTTCATTTTTCTTAGTTATTCCATAAAGGGATCCTGCTATATAAAGATTTATATAGAGAGTGAAGAAACCAGGTTATGTATTACTTGGTTTGGAAGAGTTATTTGAGGCCCCTGACCCTGGCCTTTAGGCTTATAGAGAATTTCTCTCAAAGCCAAGAGATTCAGCAAACATGTAACACGAAACACCCAAATCCTACACACATCCCATTTCTTTGGCCATTAAAAATTCTTCCACCCCTTCATTATCAGCTAAAGATAGCATTCTTGGACTGGTTGCCCTGGATTTGTTTTGCTTTCTTCAGCCTGTTTACAAAATGACAGTTCATGCACTTAATATTGCATCTAAACTGTTTCCTGTGTGTGTGTTTTATTTCCCTCAGCTACATGGTAAACTTACAGAGCAAGGACCATGTTAATAACAGTTTGACGCTTTCAAGATGCCCAGTATGTTAGCATACACCTTAGTAAATGTTTGAGAATAATAAATAAATAGGTTCATGAAATCCTAGGTGGAAGTACCCCATAGCTTAGATCTGGTAATGTAGTATCGTCCTCCAGTCACTTTGGGCTTATTCCCAAAGTATGGACTTTGCTACCTTTAAAAAAAAATTATTTATGTACAAAGACAGGGATAGATGGGGACAGACAGACAGGAACAGAGAAATGAGAAGCATCAATCATCAGTTTTTTGTTGCAGTTCCTTAGTTGTTCATTGATTGCTTTCTAATATGTGCCTTGACCGTGGGCCTTCAGCAGACCGAATAACCCCTTGCTCGAACCAGCGATGTTGGGTCCAAGCTGGTGAGCTTTGCCCAAACCAGATGAGTTCGCGCTCAAGCTGGCGAACTCGGGGTCTCGAACCTGGGTCCTCTGCATCCCAGTCTAACGCTCTATCCACTGTGCCACCGCCTGGTCAGGCGCTACTTTTTTTTTTAATGGAAAACTGCAAGGGAATGTAGGGAGATAGGACAAAAACACCTTGTTCTTACTGAAAGGAGCCCCTAATCATTTTATGAAGTACTTTGATTCATTTTAATCTTCAAATAGTATTAGCCTCATTTTCCCATTTGAGGAAATAGGCTCAGAGATGTTAAGTTGACTGGATTCCATGTCTCCTGGTGACAAGCTTCTGTTCATTTGACTGCTACGTCACTTTCTTTACATTAGTCTGCCCTTCCCAGTGGGGAGGTTAGGGGGAGGATAAGTCTTTGAATGTAACTTGTAATATCCACCTAATGCCACCAGGGTGTCCCATGGCACCATCTTTGATTCCCATTCTTAAACTCTGTTGCTGGGGGCAGTTCCAAAGCAGGAATTCATCTAGTCACTCTAGTCACAGTGGCCGTGGCCCAGAGCCCAGCAGCAGGCAAGTGAGGTGTTCTGTTTCCTGGCTTTCCAGTATGCGGTGCACAGCCAGCATCAGAGAGTCCCTTCCCACCACTGACCCCTGCTCATCGGGTAGCCTGCTCATCAGGTAGCCCTACAGAAGAGCCGCCGGTCACACCGTGGCCGGGGCCTGGCCAGCCACTCTAACTAGGCAGCAGCCCCACAGAGAAATGCAGCATAGAAAAGAGTGTAGGTCAAGGCCTACAAACATCTGCACTTGTTTTGGTAGCTGAGGATGCACTTACACATATTTGTATTAGTAAAATGGACCCACAACACAACCAGATTGAATTGCCTTACCATCTAGGTTTGATGGGTGTTAAAAGCCAATGTGGTCATTTCCCACTTCCCAGTTTGCTATAAAAGTCTGTATGATGGCCCTGAGTATACAGCTTAGGCATCAGTTTGATATCACAACCCTAGATGATCCTTCTCAGTATCAGAGCTAACATGTGAGAACCAATGAAGTGAGAATAAAAAACAAACACTTCCTTTAAAAATTTGCTTCCTACCCAGTGCTCTTTAAGCCCTCTGTGAAAATGTCTAACTGGTCTATATTACTTTTCAAGTTTTGGTTACTGGAGGAGCTCCTTAAAAGTAGTTCCCGCCTGACCTATGGTGGCGCAGTGGATAAAGCTTTGACCTGGAACGCTGAGGTCACCGGTTGGAAGGCCTGGGCTTGCCTGGTCAAGGCACATATGGCAGTTGATGTTTCCTGCTCCTCCCCCCTCTAAAATGAATACATTTTTAAAATCTTTAAAAAAAGGTAGTTCTGGTAACTAGTACAATTCCTGGTATTTAATAGGTGCTCAATAAATATTTGTTAACTGAAATGGCAATGCCTTCATAATAGTTACAGAATACTTCTACACATGAGCCATATATATTTTTTTTTAATTTTTTTTTTTTTTACAGAGACAGAGAGAGAGTCAGAGAGAGGGATAGACAGGGACAGACAGACAGGAATGGAGAGATGAGAGGCATCAATCATTAATTTTTCGTTGCGCATTGCAACACCTTAATTGTTCATTGATTGCTCTCCCATACGTGCCTTGACCGTGGGCCTTCAGCAGACTGAATAACCCCTTGCTGGAGCCAGCGACCTTGGGCTCTCGAACCTGGGTCCTCAGCATCCCAGTCCGACGCTCCATCCACTGCGCCACCGCCCGGTCAGGCCATGAGCTATATTTTAAAAGACAGAGTACATTAAGGAGGTCTTTGTTTTATCTTCAAGCTGATTAGAATCCGTTGTGAACTGGAAAGTTAGTCTCTGAGGTGTACTGGCTGGTCTTTTGTCATCTTATACATTCTAGGTAGCAATTAGCATAGTCTGAATTTGGGGCTTTATTTGAGCTGATTTTCTTTATTTAAAAAAAAATCTTATTTATTGATTTTGGAAAGAGAGGAAGGGCAAGAGACAGAAACATCAATCTATTTCTGTATGTGTCCTGACTGAGGATCCAATCAGCAATCTTTGCATATCAGGACTTATTCTCTTTAGATATCACCTATGCTATCTTTAGGAGCAGGTGTTTACCAGGTGGCATGTAGGGCCACCAGGAGAGACTTAGTAAATTTGAGTAAACATTGATTGGAGATGTTGGACTTGTGCCCTTTCCCCCTCACCCTTCCTCTCCCTGTTTTCCCAGGTGAGTTTTCATCCCAAACTCTGATTTTAAGATCACTGCGGAGTAAATCCCAAACCTGCCTCTAGTAGTCAAGCTGCTCTTTCGATTTTCTCAGCTCTTCTCCAATGAGCGGGCTAATCACAGATGAATAGTACCAACTTGGATCCTCCCATATGCTTTGCTTGGGTATCAGAGTAACTGTCTTCAGCAAAATAACCTTGTGTACAGAACATATATGGGGATTTCCTCGGGCAAAACGCAGAAATAATGTGTCCCAACACCCAGAACAGAATGCCTGTGTGGGATTGCTTTATCCCCGATGCTCAGGAAGCACTTCCTCTGGCTTGGATTCACTACTTGCCATCTGCTTTCTAAGCATTCACCGCAGAATGAAAGGGGAGAGAAAGTAAAAGGAGAGGTGGGGGAGGGGAGGAAGCTTGAGAACAAGAGGAAACAGCTGGGCAGCTATGGGGGGTGGTGCTTATGTAAGGTCAGTAAAACAAAGCAGAGGACTGGGTCAGGCCTTGGGGGTAGAAGGCTAATCTGTCAACGAGTTGTGTTCTTTGTTGAAGAGACTGAAGTTGCTTCAAAGGAAAACTGCAGATGCTCGGAGTCTGCCTTCCTGTGTACCATAGCAAATTGTTTATGGAGTCAAAAATCTATCCTGCCCTCTCGGAATTCTGGCCCTCCTCCTTTTCTTGAACTGTTTTCCCCATTGATCTGAGAGAGGGAATATTCCATTTAGTTATGCACTCACTGGTTGCTTCTTCCATGTGCCCTGACCAGGATCAAACCTGCAACCTGGGGATGCCAGGAGGACGCTCTAGCCACAGCCACAGGCCAGAGCTGGTTTTCTTTCTTCAGGTTGAACAGAGTTTGCTGCCACCGCTCAGGCAACCAGGGGTAAAATGCCTCAAATACTATTTGTTGATAAGCTTGGTGTTTTGTTTGTGGCCTGAGGAGGAAGTGCCAAGTACAGCTGCTGTCCCTATGCAAAACGTTTAGCAACCAGCTTACTGGGTCCTTGCACCTGCTTTTATGCCAGGACCCAGTGACTGGAACTCTAGGCAGCTTCTAGTTCAGAGACTTCGCAGGGGCAAGAAGCATCTCTTAAAGGAGTTCATTACCTCTACAGGAGCCTTAACCAGATCTCATGCTGTCTTGGCCTTGTGTGGCCATCTCTTGGCATTGCTTTCTAGAAAGGAGCAGCCTTCTAAAGCTTAGTCTACTGGTCTTGTGTTAGCACACCAAGGTCTCAGGTCACCACTGCTTACTTCTCTCACCCAGGGAACATACTACATGGGTTCCTCAACATTAATTTGTTAGTTCTTGTTCCCTTCACTACCAGGAATGGAGGGATCCTCAGCTGAATACCTGAATGACCCAATGAAGCTTTTTTTAAAAATCAAGGCCAGTGAAAGGGAGAGGAAGTGGTACTCAGAAAGAAGGAGACATAAAATCTGCATGTATTAATATGCTAACTCTAGAGACTTCTGAGAAACAAAATCCATCCTGGAACCCCCAAATATGATATGAAGAATAATTTATTTTTGGAAGAAGAAATTTTTTTTTTTTGTATTTTTTTGAAGCTGGAAACGGGGAGAGACAGCCAGACAGACTCCCGCATGCGCCCGACCGGGATCCACCCAGCTCTGCCCACCAGGGGGTGATGCTCTGCCCCTCTGGGGCATTGCTCTGTTGCGACCAGAGCCACTCTAGCGCCTGGGGCAGAGGCCGAGGAGCCATCCCCAGCGCCAGGGCTATCTTTGCTCCAATGGAGCCTCGGCTGCGGGAGGGGAAGAGAGAGACAGAGAGGAAGGAGAGGGGGAGGGGTGGAGAAGCAGATGGGCGCTTCTCCTGTGTGCCCTGGCTGGGAATCGAACCTGGGACTTCTGCACGCCAGGCTGACGCTCTACCACTGAGCCAACTGGCCAGGGCTGGAAGAAGAAATTTTTAAAAAAGATTTATTTGGGCCCTGGCCGGTTGGCTCAGCGGTAGAGCGTCGTCCTAGCGTGCGGAGGACCCGGGTTCGATTCCCGGCCAGGGCACATAGGAGAAGCGCCCATTTGCTTCTCCACCCCTCCGCCACGCTTTCCTCTCTGTCTCTCTCTTCCCCTCCCACAGCCGAGGCTCCATTGGAGCAAAGATGGCCCGGGCGCTGGGGATGGCTCTGTGGCCTCTGCCTCAGGCGCTAGAGTGGCTCTGGTCGCAATATGGCGACGCCCAGGATGGGCAGAGCATCGCCCCCTGGTGGGCAGAGCGTCGCCCCTGGTGGGCGTGCCGGGTGGATCCCGGTCGGGCGCATGCGGGAGTCTGTCTGACTGTCTCTCCCTGTTTCCAGCTTCAGAAAAATGGAAAAAAAAAATTAAAAAAAAAAAAAAAGATTTATTTGTTGTTTTGAGAGAGAGAGAGAGAGAGAGAGAGAGAGAAAGGTGGGGTGGGGAAAAGGAAGCATCAACTCATAATAGTTGCTTCTTGCATGTGCCTTGATTGGGCAAGTCCAGAGTTTTGAACCAGTGACCTCAGTGCTCTAGGATCTAGGTCAACGTTTAATCCACTGTGCCACCACAGGTCAGGCCGGAAGAAGAAATTGAGCAGATGTTTCTGTTGGAGTTTGGGTAAAGAGTATTCACTTGCTATATTTATGGTTTTGCTCTGCCTCTACTCTTCATAAGAACATTTACTAGTAGTTTTTGTTGTTGTTTTGGCAAATGAATAGCATTGTTCTGTAATATAGATGGCTAGCACAATGCTGTTTAGTGCCGTGACAGCCCTCCTAACCAGTAGCATGTATTTCAGTCGGAGGCTATTGCCACTGTAAAGAGATTTACTTCACATTCAGTTTTACCCTGGTCTTGGGTCATCTGAGGGCAGGGAGGAACAGGTGTCCAAAGGAGAAACGGTGCCTGAGAGTGTTTTCCAGTTGTATTGAATTTCTTACTTGGTGTATTTTTGACCTTAGTTTCTTTCCTTCTTGTGTCCTATGCTATTTTGTTTGCTATTTATTGGATGTCCTCTGTCAGTCATTCAGGAGTTGTAAAATGGAAGTTAGTATTTCTACTCAAACACTTTGTGGATGAAACTGATAAGTTTAACATTGATTTCTGGCAGCTTCTGTCAAGAAGAGTTAAGGTGATAAATGGGTTTTCATGGCTTTGGACTTGTTTTTGGCATATTGGGGATGTGATGCTCTTTTAGTTGTTAATTTTTCCACTAATTAGAGAGAGGGAGTGGGGAGGTAAGGGAAAGAGAGAGAGAAAGAAGCATCAACTTGTTCCACTTAGTTGTCCACTCATTGATTGCTTCTTGTGATTGGCCTGACTGGGGATCTAGCCTGCAACCTTGGCACACCCAGATAACACTTATCCACTGAGCCACCCAGCCAGGGCCTGTGTGACAGTTCTTAGCTTAGAAACCATAGAGTATTTAAGAACTCTCAGCTACCAACTGAACTAAATGTCTACTAGGAAAATGCGTAGGTTTGTTCCCTGTCCCTTTGTTCTCTGTGACTATTTTCCAGCTGTCAAGGAACTTAAATAGGTATTCAGAAAAAAAAAATTCTTTGTTTTCCCTTCCTCACCTTCCCAGTTAAAACAAAAATAACTAGTGATGACACTTTAGGTGGTAGAATTGAAACACAAACCCAACCTCTGACCACATGGGCCACAGGCAGTTGGCTTAAGCCCTTAGTGTATTTATGGAGCTAGGGGTGAAGTGGAAGGGGTGGGAGATTACTTCTGCTTTCCTCTCAGGGAGGTTTCCTTGTTTTTGTTTGGGGGAGAGGGGGTGTTCCCTTTGCTCTGGCATAGCGCGTGCTTTTCTCCTCAACTGCTTTGAGGCTGGTAATGAAGGATCCCGTTTCTCTCTGGCCACTATTATTTGATATTTCTAAAAAATTGCAGCCCGTGCAGAGGTTGCCGGTTCGGTCCCTGGTCAGGGCACACATACCGGAGCAAATAGATGTTCTTGTCTGTCTGTCTCTCTCTCCCTTCCTCTCTCACTAAAATCAATAATAAATAAATAAATAAATCTATTGCAGTCTTGCTTTTTATTAGATTTGTGAATTGTCAGTTCTGGCTTTTATAAGAGTTAGTCCATTAACTGCCAATTGGAAGCTTCTTCTAACTAAATAGTCTGGACTGAAATTTTTGGATTTGATTTGCCTTTGGTTTGTTGAACAGTCTTACATGGGGACAGGTAATGAAGCAAAGATGCTTTCTATTTCTAGGCTTCTAAATCTTATCCTAGTCCTTAATATATTCACAGGATTTTAAAATCCTCTCCAACATAGGAAAGAAGTATTTTGTTGCTTTTTAATGTTTGCTAAAAATTGTCTTTTTTTTTTTTTTTTTTTTTTTTACAGAGACAGAGAGAGAGTCAGAGAGAGGGATAGATAGGAACAGACAGGAACAGAGCAAGATGAGAAGCATCAATCATTAGTTTTTCGTTGCGCATTGCGACACCTTAGTTGTTCATTGATTGCTTTCTCATATGTGCCTTGACCGTGGGCCTTCAGCAGACCGAGTAACTAACCCCTTGCTTGAGCCAGCGACCTTGGGTCCAAGCTGGTGAATTTTTGCTCGAACCAGATGAGCCCATGCTCAAGCTGGCGACCTCGGGGTCTCGAACCTGGGTCTTCCACATCCCAATCCGACGCTTTATCGACTGCGCCACCACCTGGTCAGGCTAAAAATTGTCTTTAGAAAAGCTACTCTCCATCTTCTTTTGTCATGTGTTATTAGCCTTTTGACCACTTAGGGTTTTTTGAAGGAGAGAGGGATAGGGCATGAGGAAAAACTAGTCACTTTAAAAGTAAGAGGGATAATTAACTGGCTGTTATGCAGAGTCCCCAGCCCTAAAGTTAAATGTAGAACCACTCAAAAACAACAATAAAAATATTTCCTTAGCCCCTGTTATATTCTAGGAAATAGTCTAAGCATTTTACATACATTTCTCATTTAATCCACAAGTCACCTCTATAAGTCAGGTATGTATTTTGTCCTCATTTTCCAGAGGCCCTGAAAGGTTAAATTGACAAGTTATACAAGAAGGGGTGTGGGGGGGCAGACCTGAACAGAATAGAGAGGGAATCTGCGTTTCATTTGGGTGAATGTAGGCACAGTGTATTTTTTGCTTAGACATCAAATATTTCAGTTATTATTTGTATCTGAAGGTAATACTATTTATTCATGCACTAAAAGTTGTTTACAATAATCAAGATGAATTCACTGTCTTTAGATATCTCTATTTTTTTATTTTATTTTTTTTACTGATACAGAGAGAAAGTCAGAGAGAGGGATAGATAGGGACAGACAGGAACGGAGAGAGATGAGAAGCATCAATCATTAGTTTTTCCTTGTGACACCTTAGTTGTTCATTGATTGCTTTCTCATATGTGCCTTGACCGTGGGCCTTCGGTGGATGGAGTAACCCCTTGCTCGAGCCAGCGTCCTTGGGTCCAAGCTGGTGAGCCTCGCTCAAACCAGATGAGCCTGTGCTCAAGCTGTCTACCTTGGGGTCTCGAACCTGGGTCCTCCCATCCCAGTCCGACGCTCTATCCACTGCACCACCGCCTGGTCAGGCATCTCTAGTTTTTTGACTGGACCCCCAGTAGGGTCTGTAAAGGAGCTCATTTAGTTGGAGCTGATTGTTTTTAAATAATTTTTCTTAGGTTTAAAAGTTTTTCTGAATTTAGGACTGTTAGACTTTTTTTTTTTTTTTTTTTTTACTTTTCCATTAATTTGAGAGAGAGAGAGAGAGATAGGACCATTGATTTGAGAGAGAGAGAGATAGGAAGGGGAAGAGAGAAAGAAGAGAGAAACATCAACTTGTTTCACTTAGTTCCTTTAGTTGTGGATTTATTATCACTTCTCCTAGGTGCCCTGATGGGGTCTAGTCCAGGATCTCTGGTGCCCTGGGTCAACATTTCATCTGCAGAGCATCCCGGCCAGAGCCTTAGATTTCCTTTTTGAGGGAGGGTTTGGGGAGCAATCAGGAATTCTGGTTTAATCTCATGGATAGTAATAAAATTAGTTGTTCTCCTCAAGAAAAGTAATACTTCTGAATCCAAACCCTTCAGTAATGAGAACTGGACTGTTTTCACTTGACCTCCACTTCCTGTGAGCGGGAAAACCCCTCTCCAGAGTGCTGTGAGAAGCACTGCTGGATAAGAAGCTCAGGAGAATCCACCACTGTTGTCATTAGAATAATGGTCTCATTAAGTACTAATTTTCATAATCCTGAAGCTTCGTTTTCACCCCAGTTTGAAAGACAACAAAGGAGCTGAGTTAGAGAAGTGTGTTAGGGCAGGCAAATGAAAGAATTTACACTGTCCAAGGACACAGCTTAGTAGGTTTACATCTTAGTTGCCTCCCTATCTTGCATGCATACATAAACTTAGGCTTCCTGAATCACTTCATTTTTCTTTCCAAAGGAGACTAATGGGTATTTATAGAAGTCATACGGGCGGGTAGCAGTTTAGCTGAGGAATGCATCAGAAGCTGTTAATTTTCTGTCCCCTGCTGTCTTAAGCTGCCTGGTTCCTTGATGTGTCGCTGCTACTTTTCCAAACTGCAGAACTTCTCATCGTCCCCAAGGCCTCCAGGCAGTATCCAATTGTGTACATATGGGGAAAGCTGGAGATGGTGACCTTGATTAGATAGAGTGTGTCTGGAGAGAAATAAATGAAGGGGATGAGATAAGAAACAGTTGGTCATGAAAAATGTTGAAATCTTAAAATAATGTGACCATTTGAGAAATTTTTCTTAAACCAGAGTTTATAAAAATATCACTGATACCTTCTGACCCCTCAATTCCTGTCACAAGAGACTTCTTGGACTGGAGACACTTGTTAATAATAGCTTGTCTCTGATATTCCCAGTAGCTACGTCTACGTGAGCAAAGGATAGAAAACGTTCAGGCACCATCCTACGAAGTACCAGTAGTAGTGACGCCTACACGAAAGGCTTGGAACTGCAAACGGAGGCTGGGGTCACCTCAGTGACATCTGACGCTGTCCAACCAGAAGTTCGATTTTTGTTGTGGGGGGTGAGGAAACTGTTCTAAAGGACTAAAATCATTTGACTCTAGCTTCTCACTTGTTTTTATTTTTTTTGGCGGGAGAGGTGGTGTTGGGTAGAATTTCACATCCTATCTGGAGTTAAGGGGAGGTTGGGGAAGCTCAGCCCTTCACCCAAGAATAACCCAGTTATGACATGTCTGTGCGTGGGAAGTGTTTCCCTCGGCACTGGGAGGATCTGAGGCTGCACCCCAGTGGGATTCCCTGCTTGAGTTGGAAGGCCACTCGGAGTTAGATGCATATCTGATCAGGCGCGAGTGCGGAGGGCTCAGCTCGCTGAGGACGAAATAGCAGAGGGGAGAGCTGGGGCTTCCCCCACTTTGCGGGCGGGGGCTGTGCTGCGCAAACGGAGCAGGAGGGCCGGGTGACCGCGGTGGCCTGTGCCTTCCGCCGAGGGTCTGCTAGGGACGCGACGCTGCAGGGCACCGCGTCTGAGTCACGGGCGACGGCCCAGCGGTGCCCAGCGAAGCAGCGCCAGACCCTGGCGTCCTCCATCTTCTCTCCTGAGCTCCCCCTGCTCCAGCTGCCTGAGCCACGGACCGCAGCACCACACACCCCCGCGGGGGGGGACGCCGCGCCCCATCCCCGCCCCCGGCCCCACCCCGGCCCCCGCGCGGGGGCCCTGACCCCACCGCCCGCAGGCACTGGCCGGGCTCCGAGGCGGCGCGCCGGCAGCGGGGACGCCCAGGAGGGGTCGGGGCGGCTGGGGGCGGCGGCCACCGGCTCGGGGCTCCCCCCCCGCCCGCGCTCGCCGCCGCGGTGGTGCGTCCCGGAGGTTACCGGAAGTGGCCGCGCTCGGCGCTGCCATGTTGAGGAGCCGCCGCTGCCGCTGCCGCCGCCGCCGCCGCCGCTTTGTTGTCGCCTCCTCCGGCTGAGGAGGCGCCCCGAGCGGGGGGAGTGGGGAGGAGGGGGGTCGGCCGCCGCAGCCATGGAGGCCAACTGGACCACGTTCCTGTTCCAGGTAGTGGGGGCCCCCCCGGGGGGGCGCGGGGGGGACAGGGGGGCCGGGCCCCGCGCGGGCGGGCGGGCGGGCGGGCGCCGCTCCTCCTCCCTCCCTCCCCGGCGCCGCGCTCCGGCCCGGCCCTAATCCCCCTTTGTTTTTCCGCCCGCCCGCCCGCGCCGGCGGAGCGGGGCCGCCGAGGTGAAGGGAGGCGGCCTCCCGGGGCGCGGGGCACAGAGCAGGCCTCGGGGTGCGCCCCGGCCCCCCCAGCACACTCGGGCGCACGCACACGCCCCGCCCGCCCGCTGCCCGCCCCGAAGGGGAAGGGAGGAGGCCGGCCGCTGTCACCACCCGCGGCCCGGAGGACGGAGGGCGCGGGCCGCTCGGCCACGACGGCGCGCCGGGCCCGGGCCGCAGCGCGGGGTGAGGGCGAGGGCGGCGGCGACCCCGGCGCTGCCCCCGCGCCCCGCGCACTCCACCCTTCGCCCCCTCGCTGCGAGCGCACCTCGCGCTTTTGATTGTGCGGGGCGACTTTCTGACCCCCCGTGCCCGCGAATAGCGGGTGCCCCGGGTGCCCCGCCACTCCCCCTTCCCGCCGCCCCGCCTCGTGGTGACCCGCCCGGGGGTGTTGTGCGGATTCCCTCCCCAAACTTTTTCGCCGGATTGACGTTCTTTCTTGCCCAAGGCTCCGCCGAGTCTTGGCAGCTGACACCGCTCCCTCTGTCCGGCTCTCCCACCGTCCCGTTCAGCCCGGGAGTCCCCCCGCCGGGAGGGCCTCCGGGAGCTCCGACCTTGTGCCCGAGCGCTTCGCTCGCTCGGCCCACTGGGAACGTCCCCTGCACCCAAGCAGGGGAGACAGAAAGTGGAGGGAGCAGACCAGGTCCGCTCGCGGAGCCCCCACATGACTCATTGGTCGGGGTGTTGCTCTTGACTTTTTGCTAGAAACTTCAAAGTGACTGGAGCCGGTACGTTGGCAGTCCTCTTGCCTGCCCACTTGAGGTGGGGGACCCCTGTTGGGAAGACCTGGGCTGGAACGTTATGTTTTTCCTGCTTCGTTTCTATTTGCAAACGAAGCACTTAGTGGGCAGTAGTGATGAGCTCACGGGGAAACCGGAGGAGGTTAGGAAGCTCGTCACGTTAAGTGCGTTCTTCCCGCCTCTTGGACTTATTTTCCTACTTTGAATAACTTAGTGAAATCCCAAACGCGTAGCTTGGGCTCCTGAGACCTTTTGGAACGAACCAGGAACGGATGTAAAATTTTCAAAAACTTCTCCCAGCCGCTGGAACCATCCCGGTGGAGTTCATGTTGGGAATTGGATAAATCAAACAGAACCTATTGTGTAGAACTAGTTGATTGTTTTAAGACAAATATTCTTTCCGATGTCAGGAACTTAATTTTTAAGCATGTAGTTATTGAAATATATTAAGGCTTCTTAATATTGAGAATACATCCAAAATTATGGAACTCACAAACGTCCCCACTTTCTCATTCTTATCTGGTCTTGTTTTATCTTGCTTTGATGTGTTTGATAATTGGGATAAGCATACTTAAAAATGCATTGGAAAATGATTAATATGTAACTCACAACTATCCAGGTTGTTGTGAAGGTGGCAGGTGCCTTTTCTAGAAAAACCTTGCAAATGGTCATCTTAAAATACGGGATTACTAAACCACTGAAGTGATTTTCATGTGAGGAATGAATTAGATTTACCACATTAAACCTGCTGTCTATAAACTTAATGGAGATTGGGAGAAAAAAATGGGAGTTCTTTGTGAAAAGGAAAGAACCATAACTAATTTTTGGAAAGCTAGTTGAAAAACCTTTTGGGATATTTTTATTATTCTTTTCCTGGGTAAAGCAAATGCCAAGCATTTATTGATCAACTTTTAAATTCAATTTTATATTATTTAATTTTTTTCAGCTATTAAAATCATTTTTTTCCACATGATGGAGAAGTGTGAAAGCTCCTATTTGATCCTGGGCTTGGCAATGTGTGTAGTGATAGTTGGAAAACTTGTAATTTGGAGCTGAGGACAGGTGGAATGGGTAAAGAGACTATTTCAGTCTTTTCTATGGAAAGGTATGAATAGACTTAGTTCCCTTCTTAAGTCATTTTCCCTGGGGTAATGGAGATTTAAACTCTCCTGTTTTGTTTCCTGGAGCACCCTATTGAGTTTATATTTTAAACCAGTTTAATACAGGCCTGCTTTCCAGATAACCTGGCGGAAAGTGAAAACCAGAGTTGTTAAAATGTTTGATGGATGATTCTCCTAACAGGACATTCAAGATATGACTCACTGATGCTAATTTGTTTCAGTACAAAATCTCTTACCCGCTGGCACTGGAGATTTCATGGTGCCGTATTCTACCACCCTGGGTGATGAAATAACATTTCTGTTTTGTTTTTTGCCAGCCCCAGAAAAAGGAAAGCTTGGGAGGGTTTTTAAAGCCTTACAATTGAAAGAGATGGGAGATAAAATTAAAACTTTGGTTTGACAATGCTAGCAAATAAAAGTCAACCCAGAAGTTCTATATGTATTTTAAATCACTTAACTGAAGGCAGGTTGTGGTTATTTTACTCTGTCTCTCCCCCAGACAACAAGTTGGGGAAACCCACTTCCCCTCTTAGAGGGCTTCATGTAGAAGTGTGGGGATCCTAGGAGTCCTCAGAAAGAGATTTCTGTAGTGGTCGAGGCATTCTACAGCATTTCACCCAAGAAGCAGGGACCTGGTGTGACCCTCCTGTGAGAGTGAGCTTCAGCAATGCTGTAAAAATACTTTATGTTGCCACAGACATCTGACTTGGTAAAATGGCAGTAAGTGCTTTTAGTACTCCATCAAACTAATGATTGTTTAGAATTGAAAAATGTCTCTAAACACTGTAAGTCTGAACTTCGTCCAGAAGATTTGCATTCCCTATTATCTGATCTGTTGCCTTTGAAATTGTATATCTTGAGCTATCTTCAGCTATTAACCATTTGTATACTATATGGAAACTTGGGTATCCTACAGCCAAGTTGGAAAGGCAGTAAGATTAGAGTCCAGAGTCTGCAGTTTCTACTAATGCCATCTGGTTAGACACCGACATTTACAAGAGCTCCATAAATTAAAAGTGGACTGCAATTCAGTATGTTCCCTAAGTCCAGAAACATACTCATAAGTAAGCACAAGATCTGTGAGGACTTCCATGACTCAGAGGGAGATTTGATCAAAATTATTAAATTGAAACTGTCACTCTGGACACCGTCCCCCCTGATGACTAGGGGGAGCCTGGTTCCGGCTTAGCTGTTGTGCGCCCGCCATCAAGTAAGCAAAGGAGCAATGTGTGGTAGATGTCCTAATCCATCAGGGGAAGAGCTCTGTGTGAGTGTGTGTGTGTCTTCTGGGTTTTTTGTTTTGTTTTTTTTTTGTCTCCTTTGTCAAGTTAAATGTCAGACTAGTGGTTATAGAGTGAGAAGGATAAATAAATGCCTAGAGTGTCTAAGATGATGGGATGGGCTCCTCCTAGGACGTTGTATGCTTAAAGTATTTGGAACTCTTAACCTCTGAGCACCTGTATTCTTTAAGGATTACAAAACTCAAGCATAGGGTCTTGGGCTCACTGTCAAGAGTTTCAAAAATAATGTTGGTAAAGTAGAACATATTAGGAAGAACTATTTCAGAAATTTTTTCCCATCATTTCCTAAACATTTATCAGTATGGAGGTATGGAGAATTTTGAAAGAATTAAAACCAAGAGAATAACTGTTCACAAATACCAAGAACCTGATCCATGAAGAACTTCTGGTTTCAGTGCAGCTAAAGTAAAGTTCCAGACAATGTGAGCCCCAGTTTGGGAGTGCAGAAGCACATTATACCAGCAAAAGTCTTAACACTTTTAACAAAACCTATAACTGTTGGAAGAAGATGAAAATAAAAGGAATTTTAATTATAACTTTTTGTTTTCTCTTCGTCTGTCTTTGAGAGTTTAGGGTCTGAACAAGTAGTGTTGCTGAAGGATGCAGACTTCTATGAGCTGAGAAACAGCTAACAGCTGTTTTGCTGTGGGCTACCTTCACAGATGCCTTCCACGTTGACTAATAGCAGGTTTCATTTCAGCCAAATCTTTTAGTAGAGTTAAGAGAAATGTTTTAAAGTAAACTTAGATTGCATATGTATTCAGAGAATTAGATTCCTTTTATCACTTAGCACCAGCCTCCTTCCACAATCACTAAGAATTTTCTGATGGAAAGGGAGAGACATAAATCTTTCTTTTTGTAGGTAATAGACAAGCAGATGATGGTGTGCGTGTGCCTGTGTGTGCGTGTGTGTTGTGCATTACTGCAGCATTACTGTTAAATGAGTCTGGAGTGTAATTTTTTGACAAGTTATTTAGACTAGGTTTCAGCACTGACAGACTGATGCAAACTGATTTCATCAGCTGGTATGTCCCGTATGAACCAGGGCACTGTGTAGGTTAGTCAGCTGTTTGAAAGCAAGATCACTTTCAGCAACTGAGTCGTGAAAGTTTTGGGCCCGCACAGTGATTTTAATGCTTTGTATTGGGAGCTCTTGAGAATAACTAGGTGATGGCTGGATCTGTGCTGTAGAGAGTTGCTTACAGGCTCTTTGATTCTTCTCGTTTCTGTTATTTGGAGCATGTTGAATTTTGGAGGTCATTGTGAGAGGTTGAATTTCTGAAGTGTAAATGTTTGGTTTTAGACCCATGAAGGCTCTCATCACCAACAGCAGGCAGCACAAAACAGCTTGCTGCCCCTCCTGAGCTCTGCTGTGGAGCCCCCTGATCAGAAACCATTACTTCCAATACCAATAACTCAGAAACCTCAGGCTGCACCAGAAACATTAAAGGATGCCATTGGGATTAAAAAAGAAAAACCCAAAACTTCATTTGTGTGCACTTACTGCAGTAAAGCTTTCAGGGACAGCTACCACCTGAGGCGCCACGAGTCCTGCCACACAGGGATCAAGTTGGTGTCCCGGGCAAAGAAAACCCCCACTACAGTGGTTCCTCTTATCTCCACCATCGCTGGGGACAGCAGCCGAACTTCGCTGGTCTCCACCATTGCAGGCATCTTGTCCACAGTCACTACGTCTTCCTCGGGCACCAACCCCAGCAGCAGTGCCAGCACCACAGCGATGCCCGTGACCCAGTCCGTCAAGAAACCCAGCAAGCCTGTCAAGAAGAACCATGCCTGTGAGATGTGTGGGAAGGCCTTCCGAGACGTGTACCACCTCAATCGGCACAAGCTCTCCCACTCCGACGAGAAGCCCTTCGAGTGTCCGATTTGTAATCAGCGCTTCAAGCGGAAGGACCGGATGACTTACCATGTGAGGTCTCATGAAGGAGGCATCACCAAACCCTATACTTGCAGTGTTTGTGGGAAAGGCTTCTCGAGGTACTGCATTTTGCTTTGCTTTTTTTCATTATGGTATTCACTGAATTTCAGTTTTGTTTCTGTGTGCTCTAGAAGGTTTATGTGAGAATAGATGTCCGCAGGCCTGTGTTATTAAAGGAGGTTGGTGATAGATAAAGGATTATACCTTCAGGTCTCATTTCAGTTTGGTTGGTTGACACGTGGTGACATGGTGATTAACTTATTATTTCATTTAAGAAATACCTTGGTGAACTCAGGCCTTCATTTGGCGCGTGGATACTTCTTATCATTGCAAAACCACCAGATTCCAATTCAGTTGGGTACACTAGAGTGAGGTTCACTGCATAAATCCAAGCCGCTTATTTTCTGGAAGTTGGGATCACCTTGGATACTCTTAATAAAACTTTTAGGAGCATGTTTTTTCATATTTCTGTGGTTACTAACATTTCACTAATTTTCATTTTTAAAGGTTTTTAAAATATGTATATAAAATATATAGTAGTAGCTGTTTCTGGCAAGTATTAGGACTAAAACCATGGGTATTTAGTAATTGTAAAGAAGCAAGATCTAATATGATTTGATATTGACTAGGAGAGAAGACAGGTAAAACTTTTGTTTATGGTAAGAGAGGGAAGGAGGCTTGCACAGGGGGAGGGGGAGTTGGTAATTTTGCTAGCTTTCTTTAACCTGCCCTCCCAGCTCTGCCAAGCATGTAAACATCACAGTAAGTAGCATTTCTTTATGTGTGTTCCATTATATCTTCTGTTGAAACTCTCTCTTTCACAGGCCTGACCATTTAAGCTGTCACGTAAAACATGTCCATTCAACAGAAAGACCCTTCAAATGCCAAGTAAGAGTTAAAATGACTTATCCTTAGTGTAGCACTAATGCACATTGTCCAGAAGGTCTGAGCCAATCAAATCTCACTGTTCTTGAATAGTCTTAAAAATCACTGACTTGAATAAGTGTGATCCATTTGAATTCTAGTTTTATAAAATGTAAACGACAACTTCTATTTCTGTGGGGCAAGATCATTTAATAATGTAAATATGTTGTTTTTATTAAGCTACATTTCCCTTTCCTTGGGCTACAGCATTTATTGTTATAAAAATATTATAGTTTTGCAAAGGTTGTGTATTGAAATCGAATAAATGGAGTGTTTTAAATGAGTTTCTGGGTTGATGGTTGAGATTGTTTTAACTGTAACAGAAGAAAATATGAATTGTCTTCCAAAAGTTATTTATTGGATTTTTGTCAGCTACTGCCAACCTTTTCTAGTTGTTTGAAAATTTATTCATGTTAATGATTTTATTCAACATGTAATAATGAAAAGGTTAAGAATCTTGCTAAATCAAATTACTGTTTTAGGTATCGGTGATTCTAATTTGTTGCTGGAAGTCTTTTTGTGTTTCTTTCCATTAAATTTGTTAACTACTGATTTTATTAAGTAAATGATTTGAATTCTAAGAAAAATCCAGTTGGAGAAAGGAAGCTAGTGTCATTTTGAGTGAGAGCCTTCTGTGTGCGAGGCCTTGGTCAGGCTCTTAATCTTGTGAGGTAGGTATTATCAACATTTTACAAGTGAAGAAACGAATTCAGACAGGTTAACTTGCTCAGTGTTACACTGTTGAGTGAATCGGGGAGCTGGATTTAAATCCAGGTTGAACTGACTAAAGCTCACATCTTCTTACTACTCTCTGTTGGTATTTTTCTTCCCTTAAAATGTAAGGGTCTAAATTCACAAAATGTTTTATTGTGATTATGACTGGATAACACATACAATAAGAACTCAGCTAACTTAGTTGGCTTGCTGATATGAGTAGGGTAATGCCTAGTATATAACATACTTTAAAATGAGTAGAACAGGATAGTCTATATTTAAAAAAAGTTTTCCTCCCTCATGCAGACGTGCACTGCTGCCTTTGCCACCAAAGACAGACTGCGGACTCACATGGTACGCCACGAAGGCAAGGTATCGTGTAACATCTGCGGGAAGCTCCTGAGCGCAGCGTACATCACCAGCCACTTAAAGACACACGGGCAGAGCCAAAGTATCAACTGTAATACGTGTAAACAAGGCATCAGCAAAAGTAAGGGATGCTTTGAATTGTCTTTCTTTTGCATTTCATATAATGAAACCTAGATGTTTTTATAATGCATCAAAGGCATGTTTTGCAGTGCTCTCAAGACTATTACTGTTCATCTTACATGTTACCTTATATTATTAAAGTGTGCAAATACGCAGTAATGGAAAGTGTATATTAGTATTGGAAATGTACTTCAAATGCATGTGTACAAACAGCACTGATTTGGCTTTCAATCCTGGACTTGTCTAATAACACCCATGTCAGAAGAGTAGAATTTTCCCCACCGCTACTTTTTAATGTGTTCCTTCTTTGGGGTTTGAATAAAAAGCTCTAGTGTATTAGAGTTGTGGCAGCAAAAGCCACACTAGGAAGTTGCATCATATCCAGGCAATTTTAATAGCTTTTATTTAATGTTGGGAATATTCTCAAATATCAGTGTCTCCTAACTCCTTATTGTAGGAGACACTGATGTTTGAGAATTACTAGTATCTATTACTAGTATGTCCTTAATTACCTTAAAGATGAAAGAGGTGTTAATCAGTTAGCTTTTCTAACCCGAGTCTATGGAGAAATGGGATGTCAGATCCATTTTAAAGTTTAAACACTTTGCTTACCTTAAATTCAGAGTTGGTAGAATATTCCGGGGGCTTATGGATAAAATTTAATATTTTTTTAAATTTAATATTTTTATTTATCCAGGCTTTTTCTTTAAGATCTCCCTAACCACCAGAAAAAAAGTATTTTCCTAATTCTACTCTATTATGTATTCTACAGTGTTATATATTCTATTATATATGCATTTTATGTAGCAGAAACATCAGATTATGAAAGTAGGTGGACAAAAATGACTAGGAAAGAATGCTTAATGTGTTTTAATCTCATCAATTTTTCTTCTTTGTTAGTATATTTGCTTACTTTTAAGTAGATTTAAGAATCTAGGATGTCATTCTTTGTTAATTTTATAAAAAATTACCTTTAGTGTACATCATTGTGGTCAAGTAACCAAGTGTTTTAGATATTTTGATGAGTATTAATTTAGTCCATGCTAATATTATCCAAGTCCTATTCTAAAACTTGCTTTTTAATGTAGCAAATATTTTTTTCTCTTTTATATTGGTTTTCTCTAGCTTTCTAGTTCTTTTACTTTATCTGTTTTGATCAATATAGACATAAGCACAAAAAAGATGCACTTAATAAAAACTATCAAGTCTGCCCTGGCCGCATGGCACGATTGGTTACTTCATCATCCTGCTAAGCAGAGGTTGCTGGTTTGATCCCCAGTCGGGGCACATACAGGAATAGATCAATGTTTCTCTTTCTCTCTCCCTTTCTCTCTCTAAAATCAATAAATAAAAATTAAAAAAACAAAACTGTCAAGTCAAATGATAAAGATCATAGAGGCACAAAGAGTTAAAGTATATGTTTTGGATTTTGAAAAGATAGCTGTACTTTTTCAAGGTAAATGTAGTGTTTCTGGTTTGTCTTTGGAGTAGCATGCATGAATGAAGAGACCAGCAACCAGAAGCAGCAGCAACAGCAGCAGCAACAACAACAACATGTGACCAGCTGGCCAGGGAAGCAGGTAGAGACACTGAGACTGTGGGAAGAAGCTGTCAAAGCAAGAAAGAAAGGTAAGGGAGACGAGGCGGCAGGTGCTCCCAGTGTGGCTGGAGGAGTGTCTTCATCCGGTATGCCGAGTGATCCAAGTCAAGAAGCCACAGCTTAGGGAATCCAGCCTTAGGGAGACGTGGAAACACTGTGTGCTGGGAAGTGGAAGTTATTGGCAACAAAGCTTTCAAGCTTCCAGATAAGTTTGTGTTTTTTACTAGGAAATAAAAATTCCCAGTATTCTTTCTTTTGGTTTACTTTTTTGTTACAAATTGAAAACCAAGTTTGGTCCTTTGCTGTATATACTCAAAGTCCACTTTTATGTTTGTTTTCATGTCGGCCTTTGTGTAGTCGGGGCTGAATTTTTTCCTGTCTAGAATATTCCCTCTTTTAGAGGTGCACGGAATATCTTTACGTGTATATAAATTCATTTTTTACAACCATGCTGTTTTCTACTATTAGTGTTCTTTCTGTATTGTTTTATTTATTTCATGTTTCAGACTCTATAAGGCTGATGTCTTTTCTCTTGGTCTCACCTTTAATGTCATTCACTGAGGCTGGCATTAGCTTAACATGTATGTATTTATTTCAGTTGTTAGAGACATTGCTGTAATTGAGAATGGTCTACTTTTCTCTCATATATCTAAGGGTCAGTTGGAGTATCGGTTTTCAGCACAGATTTTTGACTTACTAGTTGTAGGTTTGGCTTCTGGACTGTTGTCCAGCCATTTCAAGTCAATCCTTTTGTCAGTGTACCATCAGCCACAGGACAGATTCCTAACTTCCTGCTTTCTCCCCCGCCCCGCCATAGCTTACTGTTCTAAGTTCACGAGGAATCTTCCGCATGTGGGCTCCTCTGTCATTTCTTTGCTGTGTAGTTTCTTCCATCCTTTGCTTTCATGTGGTGTAACTGTTTCCTTCCCCAGTCCCCCTCTAAACACTCTGTACTTGGATAAAGATGAAAGGAATAGTCTCCTTTTTTGTATTTACTGGCATTGGAGGAAAGAGGACAGCAATCCGATAGGCTTTCCACCCTTCCTCAGATGCTGCTTATTCCTGTCTTCCAAATGAAGAGTTTTCATTACTCTGATAAGATGTGTGGTGTAGGGAAGGGCTGGAGAAGGGAAGGAAAGCCAGGAAGATGTCTGTGTGTAAGTGCTGTAATAATGGCATAGTATGCTTCCTAGCCTATTATGAAGAATGTTTTACTTAGGGAGGGTCTGAGAGTGGAAGTATTGGAGTCATAGAAACTAGTAGATTAAAAAGAAAACATGGGGAGATGGTAGATGAGAGAGGGGTGGAAACAGGAGAACATCCCTAGCAATGGGACCATCACCTCCGAAGTGAGTTAGTTTTCTCTCTCACTCTTTCTTTCTTCACTCTTCTATTTGGTATTGCATTTCAGTTTGCTCGCACAATAAGACTCAGTTGTTTAGCTCATCTTCGGACCTCCATGAAACAAAATGTTATTGTGTTCCCATTCATACCATGAATCTCTCTGGAAATGACCATCAGTGTTAGAAACTTCTGTATTCATATTAGTAAATGTCACGTTTTGAGGGTGAGGAGATTCCTGACCTGAAAACCTAAAATTGAATCCGCATATCCCTTTTAAATACTGGGCTTAAATAATGTAATATAAGTTCCCAAAATTGGAAGACAATCAGGTCATCATCTTTGCAACTTTTTAAAAAATACGGATTTCCCAGGTTCCATCTAAATCTCACTATTGGGTTTTTTGGGAAGCCATTTTTTAAAAGGCTCCCTAAGTGATTTTGATCATTAGCCAGATTTGGGAATACCTGATACAGAGTATGGAGTATGCCGAAGTTACATCGCACTAATCAAAGAAGGGCCTGCCTGAGGTGATACGACCCGCACAAGGAATGTGTGCAGACATCTTTAGTCTCTAATACCTTTTTCTTTTTTCTTTTTTTTTTTTTTTTTAACTGTCTTGAAGCTGGAAACAGGGAGAGACAGTCAGACAGACTCCCGCATGCGCCCGACCGGGATTCACCCAGCACGCCCACCAGGGGCCACGCTCTGCCCACCAGGGGGCGATGCTCTGCCCCTCCTCTGCCGCGACCAGAGCCACTCTAGCACCTGGGGCAGAGGCCAAGGAGCCATCCCCAGCGCCTGGCCCATCTTTGCTCCAATGGAGCCTTGGCTGTGGGAGGGGAAGAGAGAGACAGAGAGGAAGGAAGGGGGGGTGGAGAAGCAAATGGGCGCTTCTCCTATGTGCCCTGGCCGGGAATCGAACCTGGGTTCCCCGCACGCCAGGCCGACGCTCCACCGCTGAGCCAACCGGCCAGGGCCTAATACCTTTTTCATTTTTGACAACCAACTCACAGCTAGCCCACCTGTCATCTTACTACCGTTCTGTGACACACCAGCAGGTGGTGCTGAATTTTGTTGAGGGGTAGGGGTATCTATCACCTTGAGGAAATTTTCTTTATGAAGGCTTTGCTGGATAACCCCCAACTCACTGCCTGGTCTTCTTGCCGGGCTAGTCCTCCTGGCTGTGGTTTCACATGTGTAATATGTGAAGTTCAGTGTCTCTAGGCGTAAAGTGGGGGATTGTGTCAGCCACAGAAAGGGAAGAAGAAATGGTAGTGGGGAAGAACGTAAACCTACTGAGGGATGTTTCTTTTTTATTAAAATAGCTAAAACACAACCAGAAACAACAGATGATGTTTAACTAAGATGATTTTCCTAAGATTGAAATAAATAGACGATATTAAAATGGCTTGTTTATCAATGTCTGTTTATCAAATTTTTTTTTTTTTTTAATTTGTCTAGTCTCTTCCTGGTTCTTTGCTCTTCCATATGAATTTTAGAATCATTTATTTTACTTCACTCACTGAAAAATCCTCTTGGGATATTTAGTAGACTTGAATTAAGTCAATAGGGTTTTTTTGTTTGTTTGTTTTGTTTTTTGAGAGAAACAGGAAGGCAGAGAGATGAGAAGCATCAACTTGTGAGGCATTACTTGCCTCACTTTAGTTGTTCATTGATTGCTTCTCATACGTGCCTTGACCAGGGGGCTCAAGCTGAGCCAGTCACCCTCAAGCTGGTGACCTTGGGGTTTCAAACCTAGGTCCTCAGCGTCCCAGGTCAACACTCTATCCACTGTGCCACCACTGGTCAGGCTCTAATTCTGGATTTTTAAAACCTTAACAGAATGTGACTTCACCTTTGAACAGCTTAAGAGTAAATATAGCATTGAAGACACACACCTCTGTCTCTGCTAGATACATTGTGCCTTATGAGAAGATTTTTCTGATGATCTGTTATTGTGTAACCACCGGCTCAGCTCTGTGTAAATAAGACCTTGTTGCCCTGGTCCTGGCTGGACAGCTCATTTGGTTAGAGCGTCATCCCGATACGCCAAGGTTGCCGGTTTGATCCCTGGTCAGAGCACATACAGGAACAGATAGATGTTTCTGTCTGTCTGTCTCTCTCTCTCTCAAATCAGTAAGTTCAAATCTTGTTGTGTGGCCTGCCAGTAGTTGGCTCTTCCCAGGAAAGTCTTTAGAATTCAGAGGACTGCATGCAGTGGTAAGGAGAATACTGTTGCTCTCCTTGATCTCTGTCTGCCAACCCCCAAAGTGCCTTACAGAAATTCATTCATCTTCCCAGTATCACTGTGAGCTAGGTAAGTAAATCTAAATTTGAAACCAAAAGTGCCAGGGCTAAACAAGTTGTGTAAGTGCTTGAGAGAGGTGCAGTATCAGAAAAGAGATTTGTACACACGTGGGTTCCTGGCCCCCAGTCTTGTGCTCAGAAGGAATCTCCCTTCCGGTTGAATACTTAATAAAAAGCAAATTTAATTTATTAAGTATTTGCTCTTTTTAATTAAAAGTTGATTCAGAAGCTGTTTGTGAATTTTGTTTACTGTTTTGAGAATCTAAAGGCCCTTTTGTCTTCTTATTTTAGAAGCTGCTAACCTGTGCCAAACCTCCACGGCTGCTTCGACACCTGTGACTCTAACTACTCCATTCAATATAACGTCCTCTGTGTCATCTGGGACTATGTCAAACCCAGTCACAGTGGCAGCTGCAATGAGCATGAGAAGTCCAGTAAATGTTTCAAGTGCAGTTAACATAACCAGCCCGATGAACATAGGGCACCCTGTAACTATAACCAGTCCATTATCCATGACCTCTCCTTTAACACTCACTACCCCGGTCAACCTCCCCACCCCTGTCACTGCTCCAGTGAATATAGCACACCCTGTCACAATCACGTCTCCGATGAATCTGCCCACACCTATGACGTTAGCTGCCCCTCTCAATATAGCAATGAGGCCTGTAGAGAGCATGCCTTTCTTACCCCAGGCTTTGCCTACATCGCCACCTTGGTAAACGGTATTCTGAAATCAAAACATGGGTTAAAGTAAATACTTACCAGCAACTTTTAGTTTATTAAAGCAAAAAGTAAACCATGAAATTGGGAGATTTTATTACATTAGTTAATATTAGTGTAGTAGCATTTTTCTTCAATTTGGCTGGGATTGTTCAAAGTAGGGTGTGTGTGTAACTTATCACTGGACCACTTTAGTTTAATCAGAAATTCCTTTTAGCTGACAGTATTGCTTAAACAGGATAGTAGTTGGCCAGATGAATACCAGAACTAAAACCAATCATAAAAAAACAAAACCCTTTAAATAAAAATAAATAAAAACAGCATTTAGTTTCTAATTCCAAGAAATCATTTTATGCTAAACACTAGCAGAACTCTTCTCTCAATATAAGATGGATAGCTGATTTTAACCTGAAGTTCTAAATCCATGGATTGAGAGCTAGTGTAGAATTGTCTTTTATTGTTTTTATGAGTAAATACATGCATTATCATAATAAAATGCATTTCAGAGAATATGCATTTTACCTTTGGGAATATGTTAATTTCAGGCAGCATTCCCTATGGGAAAGGTGATACCAGCTCTGATATGCAAAGCATATGATAATTTATCATTCTAACTTCAACATATAATAGGGATTGTGACCTGATATTTGGAGATGTAAATATTGCTCAGCATATTAATCCTGATGGAATATAGCACTGTAGTTGACTTTAAAAAAAACACAAAAAAACACCAAAATATACAAATTGTGTTTTGGTAAGACAAGGCCGCAGCCGACAGAGGAGAAGTCAAGCGTGCGGACAGGCAGACTCCTAACAAGTGGAGGCCAATGGGACTCCTATTCAGGAGCCGAGGAATACTTTGGAACATTTAAAATTATTGCTTTAAATTGGAAGACGCTGGAGGCACTGGGATGTGATATGCCCCTCTCTCTCCCAATCAGAGCCTGTTGATGTTACAACAGGGAAAGTTATGTTAGTTGCTCACTAGAGTTTATGTCTTATATTAAATTGTATACAGTTTCTATTCTAACCACTAACTAGGTAGTATACCCCTTCGGAACAAGCAGAGTGTATTTTTTTTTCATTTCTTTCATTTCTTAACCAAGTATTGTGCAGATTTGTTCAACTTTGTATATATATGGACATCACTTTTTTTTCTTTGAGAAAAACACTTTGATCAGCTTTGTGGTGTTTTCAGGGAGATAGCTAGCTTCCTGCACTCCCTGTGGAAACCAGCTACAATTGTGCACGTTAAGACATGTGCTTTTTATTAGCAGGATACTTTATCTCTGTACATAGAGTAGAAACCAAAAGCTAGGGAAACAGTACTCTTAAACCATCATGCCACACATTAATGTTTTTAAAGCATTGTGTTTTGAAAAAAAAAATAGTTACTAAAACCAAGACGCTGTGATTTTTTTTTTTTAAGTTGCAATGTTTTTTCCCCCTTTTTTTAAAATCTTGCAGTTAAGAGAAATGGCAATTAGTTGTGGTTATCTTGCAGAATGTTTGCAGGACTATCAAACTGGATGACTTCCGTTTATACCCCACTGTGTCAGTTCAAGCATCAGAATACCTTGTATCTGAGGCAGACTTCCTACATCAGGGATAGGTCTCTGTGTATCATTATACAAACAGTTCGAGGGGGTTGAACTACATAGTAAAAAATAAATAGTACTTAGTGTAAAATAATTTTATAAATGATCTTTTGTACTTTAGGACATTAAATTGTACAACTTTTGTATATATAAAAGCTTAGGAACTTTCTGTTTAGCAGGAAGGCAACACATTCCTACACTTTTAATGTATATGTTTGTTATAATGTCCATGTAAACATGCCCTATGTTTGTGCCTTTTAATTAGTTTGTCTCAATAAACAAAATGTAGAGAAAAATATGTAGCTATGACTTTGTTACAACTGTTTCTATCCACAGTACAAAGATGGTTTGATTTTAATATGTAGAGCATTATGTGTGGACTACTGGAAGGACTCGTGTAGGGAAGGCCCATGCGCAGCCCTGCTGAGGCTTGGACTGGGCAGGTGGTGGCTACATTTGGAGGAAGCCCACGTTTCCCGGCACGCAGCCCCAGGACCGGGTTCTGGCTCTGCCTGCTGGGACCTGTCATCTCCAGCTGGGCTGGTAATCACGATCCTCCATGATTCCAACAGCCCAGGTTTCCTCCATGCTGGCCCAAGGAGCAGTACTCAGTGGGGGCCCTACCCCAGGCTAGAGTGTGGTTGTCAGAACCCTGAAAGTATTAGTTCTTTAAAAACAAAAAAGAGATATATACTAGAAATGATTGTTTTATCAATTCATTGTATAATAAACAGGAGTGAGACTTCATTGTATGACTTCAGTTAAAATACTATTTTGTATGCATTCTTTATTCACTCAAGAAGCTGTCTGCAATAATAAAGCCACGTTGTGTCTTCTTTTGGGAGGGAGAGAGTTGGCAGGATGGGGGTGGCAACAGGCCACTGAAAGGGGACCTAGTTGTTTGTATGGTGAAAGTCTCCTGTGTCTTGGAACTGGAATTGAGTTTTGATTCTTATGAACTGATTCGACCAAGTGTTGAAGGCACAACAGCCACCGCTCTACGAAAAAGCAGATTTTGTTTTTCCCTTCTGGTTGTAACCCGGTTGAAAGCTTCCCCTTTATCAGATTAGCAGCTAACAGTTGTATTAGATAATCCTCAAATCTGACATCAGCCTGTTATGCTCTAGGGCTCGCTGCTTGGCCTGCATTTGCCTTTTATTGTGTATTCATTTCCCTCCTAAGGTGTGCTCCTAAATGAAGGTTTCTCTGTAAGCAGATGATGATTTTTCCTGTCAATACCAGCATTGTATTACTAACATGCAAAATACTGCAGATTTATTTTGACAAATTAAAGTTAACCGGTCACAAATGTTATGGATTGCTTAATACCTCAGATGCTTCACCAGTTCACTATGATGACAGAGAAATTTTTGAAGCACTGCTTCTTCACGTGTACACAAGTCAGTACTGGGCTGGAGAAAGAGGGCGGGACTGTCAGGCTAGTTAGGTCTGAGATACAACGGGAGGGTGGAAATGCACCAAACTGGCTGCAGGAGGACCCCTGCCAATCATCCTGAGTGAAAGCCCAGGAAACCAGGCCTTAGGGCAGTGGCCCCAGGCTTAGGCCCCTGTCCTACCAAAAAGAGAAGATGGGCTTAATGCATTCTCAGGCTCCAGAACCCAGTTTCTTTACTCGAAAAGGGCTTTAGGCTGGGTCCCCACCCTATTTGTGTTCAACTAGATTCATCATTTGTCTACTGAGTACCAATAGCATTGTCAGATACTGTTAGCACTAAAGAGCATGTAAAGGGAATGAGGAGGACAAGGAGGCTATTAAGAGATATGACAAGTACCCAAGTGAGAGCATCACTAGACAGCGAATCTAGATGAATCTGAAACTTCATTAATGAAAAAGTTGCAGATATCTACATCTGTTTTAGACAGAATTGAAGCTTCCCAGACTTCCTCTGCTAATTATTGCCTTAGTCTCTTTATTGACTTGGTGAAAACACCTGGAGCAGAAGAAGTGTTCCTTGTGTTGCTTTTATCTGGGAACAGGAAGCGTAATTGCACTGAGTTGCTCGTTGATCTGTCCAGTCCTGGCTGTGCTCTTCTCAAAGGGCCCTGCAGTTTGGTCCTCTCTGGAGGGACCTGGGTTTGCCATGTGGGTAGTGGAGGTGTTTTCTGTAGTATCCTCAAGGATCATTGGACTAAAAGTCCAGTGTGTTCATGGGATGGTAATCACTTTCCCCTTTGTGCCGTGATAAATCTGGCCCTCAACCCTGCGCTTCTTCCATTTCCTTCTTACAGAGTCTTGGAGCCTGAAAGAATACCATCTGACCCTGTTTGGGCCTGGAAATCCCCACAGCTGATCTGGCCCAGGCAGATTACTGGATAATCTTCCCCTGTCCTGTCAAAGTAGGAGGGCTGAATACCGACCGAGGCTGTGCATCAGTGTGGACTCCAGCTTTTCTTGGCTGCCCGTTTTGGGGCAATCTAAGGCCCATTTAGTTTTCAAGAAAGGAATCAAGGGAGGGTCAAGGGTTTTGCTTTGGATTTGTGTAATCTAGCCCTGTCTTTGGACCTACCCATCATAAACTGGTTAGTTAGCTTTCCCTTTCCCATGACAGGCACTTGACTCCAACCTTGGCCCTGGACCATGAGGATCAAGTACACTTCACATGACCCAAACTGCTCTGTTGTGGTCAAGGAAAGGGTTTTCACTTAAGACTCTGTATCACCACTGACTTGCATCATGATTTCAGAAATTTCTTCATCCCTAATTATCTTCTTTGACAATTTATTTCCCTCCCAACACCTAAATATCTCTTTGAATAGTACACAAAATAAGAACTTCAAATCACTATTCTTACTGGAGTAAGTTCTTTCTGATGTATTTATCAACCATGTAGGGTGTTTAGAATTATCTGGGGTGTTTTGATAAATTCACATTGTTTATGGAGTTTTCTTAAAGTGAAATCCACCTGTTTGGCTGCATCCATGGTTACCTGAATGTCACATTTTCCTAAAGACATCTATAAAGGTCCTGAAACAAGAACTACTATTATGCTAAAGATGGGCATTTGAGGACTGTATTCTTTTCTGTAATTGAGCTATTCTTTTGTCATGGCAGCTGAAAAGGACAAGCAGACCAAGGGAATGGAAGGGACATGCTCTTCCAGTGACGGGTCCAGCAGCTCTGTAAGGCAGAGTATCTAGGCCCAACACTGGGAGCAAATGTGTCAATTCTAGAGGCTGCTCATGGAGAGGGGAGGCAGCCTCGGAGACTGGGACAGAGAGCTAGGTCTCTTGTCCGTCTTAGGGGCCATTGGAATCCACTAAAGCCACAGTCTCTATAGCATCAGCCTAAACCCACTCAGAGATCTGGCTTGAAGAAGCCTGGATCCCCAAGGTCCCTGTTCACGAGCCAACAAATGCCTAGCTTTGTAAATGGTGGGTAGAGTCAGAAATCACCTTCGTTTATGGGGGGGGGGGGAAGAAAAGGAGAACTTGGAAGTTGGAAAGAGGCCCAGAAAAGAAAGAGATTTTGGAGAAAAAGTCCTTTTGCTTCCTGTGGTGTAACCCCCATGCTGACATCCTTCCCTCTCTGTGACTCTGTCCTGTGTTTGACATGATTACTCAGAGGGCTCCAGGCTGCGTCCGGGCCAGCTGTAAGAATTTCAGCTCTAGTCAATGGGTGGAAGAAAAGACATGCTCTTCATAGCCAGAAAAAGAACAAAATCAGTAGCTAAAGAAACAGGCAAGATTCAAGTAATTAGTAGAGAATCGTCACCTCTGTGGTGGAGACCCATGAACTACTTCTAGCTGAAGAAGTAGTAGGGCCACCCCTTTTCTGCCGTTAAAAAAAAATCTTTTTTAAGACTTCATTTTAGAGAGGAAAGAGAGAGAAAAGCAGAAAGCATCCACTCCCATATATGCCTTGACCAGGCAAACCCAGGGTTTCTAACCGGTGACCTCAGCATTCCAGGCCAACACTTTATCCACTGTGCCACCATGGGCCAGGCCCCCTATCCTGTCTAACACAAGGGAAGTTCTGCCACTCTGTTAACCCCAGAAGCTCTGTGACTATCAAGGACCTCTGAAAGAGAAGAAGGGGGCAAGGAGCAAGTCGGGGAAAGAGAAAGAAAGGCGACCACAGGGCCTTTGTATCTAATGTTCCCTTAGCCTACAGTGGCCTCCCCACAGGTAACCTCCAACGCATTTTCTCCATTGTGAGCCCCTAGATGTCCTGCAAAGTCCAATTTAAATGTTGATCCCTCTGAAACGTTCCCTGTTACTTTAGGCAGTTGGTTGACTCCTCCTTGGTATAACAGGAGTTGGTAAATAAATATTCAAATAAAGTAGAGGTAGTCCAGCATCCCACAGAAGGGAGGCTAGTTCCTAAGCTCGATTATACTAGTTACAAATGTTTTGCTACATCCCCTAAATCTCTGGCTTGGATTCTGACAGGCCTGGGTATAAATCCAGGCAGTGTCATTTGGAACTGTCACTTGGGCAAGATATATAACATCTCTGGCCTCAGTTTCCTTGGCTGTTAAAATAATGGTGATAATAGTTCCAACCTAGTAATGTTTTTGAGGATCTAATTCACATAAAGTGTTTAGCACAGAGCCTAGTATGAAGAAAGGAGCTGCAAATTCACAAACTCAATGTACTCTACCCCCACCTGGTCCTCCTATTTCCTGTCTCGGTGAGGGCAACATCCTTTGGCTCGGAGGCACCAACTACATTCTCTGAAAGACCCACAAAGGAGCCCTGATGGGATAGCTCAGTTGGTTCGTTAGAGCATTGTCCAGAAGCACAGAGGTTGCTGGTTCAATCCCTGGTCAGGGCACATGCAGGAACAGATCAATGTTCCTGTCTCTCTCTCTTTCCCTTCCTCTCTCTAAAATCAATAAAGTGAACATAATAAACATAAACATCATCATCATCATCATAATAATAATAAAAAGACCTGCAAACGAATCGGATGCCTTCCTGCATGGCTTGCCCACCTCACTCTGAGATTTTTGAGGATGGGTGTCCAGCTTGGGAGCAGACCCGCATCCCAGGAATGAGAAAGTTCGATGGAAGACACACACATCTCAAAAGCAGCTGGCTAGAGATGTGGCAGGAAGGGTTCAGGTTAGACCCAGGGAAGAATCTCCAGGCTGGAAGACCTGGAAGAGGAGCCATGATATGTGCCTGTCTGGGGATGGGGCATCCTGCTTCAGACAATTCTTTCCATCCAGCTTACCCCCCCCCCCCCCGCATGCACTGTATCCAGAGAAGGCACATGCACTGCTTCCCTCTACAAGCTCACCATCCTCTCGAAAAGTTAGTTCTTACAGCTTGCTGCAAGCCTGGCACAGGCCTGACCTCCTGCCTTCCTAAGAGGACAGGGAGCGCCACGACCAACCCAGGCGAGATCATCGGCTGCACCTGCTCTCCCCACGGCGCCCCCGACTCCCGCGCCTGAGAAAGGGGCCCGGCAGAGCGCGCGGCAAACGTGGGTTGTGCCCGGGCTGTGTCAGTCAGCCTCCTGTGGTGCCCTCGCAGCACTGCTGCTAGGCCTAGCATTGATGACCTCCACCCAGTAGCCTAACCTACTTTGCCGGCCTCCTCTCCCCGATTTCCCCCAAGGTAGGCTCGAGTTAGAGCTGGGCTGGCGGACGGTCACATCAAAAGAACAGCTCTGGGCGTGCCGGCGGCGCCCGGACTAGAGCATTGCCGAGCTGTGATTAGGTGGTATCTCCTGCGTTCTGATTGGTCGAGTGGGCATTGCCACCCTCCCTCCTGCTGAAGTTTCCATCTCCAATGCAGCTTCACTTTCTAGATTCTGCACAATATCTGTACGCATTCTATTATATGTAAATAAATAGAATTCAGTTCTGTGGTTTCCGCAGATGACGTGTCCCCGAGTACAGTGCTGGCCCTCTGAAGGACGTCAAAACTGTTCGCTTATTGTATTTTACACCCAAATCACACCCGTGCAGGTGAGTGGGAAAGGACTATGGGAGGCTGTTGGGGCCTGCGTTTTGCATCCCAGGGAGGCTACAGCTTATCCTGGGTTGCCTTTCAAGAAGACCTACTTTTGCTTTCTCTCATCTGCACTTATGTTTCACATTTCTTTGCCTTTGGTCATACTATTGCATACGCTAAGAATGCTTTTCCTTTTCATTTACCTACTTAAAAAATGTATTATTATTATTATTATTATTATTTTACAGGGACAGAGAGAGAGACAGAGAGAGAGTCAGAGAGAGGGATAGATAGGGACAGACAGGAACGGAGAGAGATGAGAAGCATCAGTCATCAGTTTTTCATTGCGAAACCTTAGCTCATTGATTGCTTTCTCATATGTGCCTTGACCGCGGGCCTTCAGCAGACCGAGTGACCCCTAGCCAGCGATGTTGGGTCCAAGCTGGTGAGCTTTTGCTCAAATTATTATTATTTTTAATGTGGTTAAATACTCCTACTCAGTAGGACCCTCTGGAGAAAAAGCTGATTGCAGGTTTTGGGCAGGAAAAACACAAAGTGAACCTGGAATATTTTTGAAAAACTTTTAATTTGGCAATAATTGCAAACTTACAAAAAGTGCAAAAATAACAATCATACCAGAAACAACTGTATACTCTTTACCTAGATTCACCTATTATTAAAATTTTAGGCCCTGGCCGGTTGGCTCAGTGGTAGAGCGTCGGCCTGGCGTGCGGAAGTCCCGGGTTCGATTCCCGGCCAGGGCACACAGGAGAGGCGCCCATCTGCTTCTCCACCCCTCCCCCTCTCCTTCCTCTCTGTCTCTCTCTTCCCCTCCCGCAGCCAAGGCTCCATTGGAGCAAAAGATGGCCCGGGCGCTGGGGATGGCTCCTTGGCCTCCGCCCCAGGTGCTAGAGTGGCTCTGATCGCGACGCCCCAGATGGGCAGAGCATCGCCCCCTGATGGGCGTGCCTGGTGGATCCTGGTTGGGCGCATGCAGGAGTCTGTCTGACTGCTTCCCCGTTTCCAGCTTCAGAAAAATACAAAAAAAAAAGATATTTTTTTACCCCTTGCTTAATCACATACAGGCTCTCCCTCTCTATCTTTCTAAATTTTTTTCCTGAACCATTTCAGGGTTTTATACATCATGGTCCTTACCTCTAAATACTTCTGTGTGTATTTCCTAAAAACAGAGATATGTATTTAGACCACAGCCCAGTTATTAACTTTATTTATTTATTTAATTTTGAGAGAGAGAGATGGAGATGGAGATGGAGGGACAGACAGATAGGAAGGGAGAGAGATGAGAAGCATCAACTCATAGCTGCAGTACTTTAGATGTTCATTGACTGCTTTCTCATATGTGCCTTGACCGTGGGGCTCCAGCAGAGCCAGTAACCCCTTGCTCAAGCCAGCAACATTGGGCTCACGCCAACAACCATGGGGTCATGTTCAAACCGGTGACCCCACGTTCAAGCTGATGAGCCTGCACTCAAACTGGCAACCTTGGGGCTTCAAACCTGGGTCATCAGCATCTCAAGCCAATGCTCTATCCACTGCAGCACTGCCTGGTCAGGCATTTATTTATTTATTTTAAGTGAGAAGAGGGGAGATAGTGAGACAGACTCCTGCATGCATCCCCCACTGGGATCCACTGGGCAACCCCTGTCTGGGGCAGATGCTCAAATCAACTGAGCTATTTTTAGTGCCTGAGGTTTACCTGATGGGACCATCCCAGCTATTCCCACCCAGTGCAGGGATGGAGGCTGAACTGAGCCACTGGCTGCAGGAGGGGAAGAGGGAGATAAAAGGGAGATGGAGGGGAAGAGAAGCAGATGGTTACTTCTCCTGCGTGTCCTGATCGGTTATCAAACTCGGAATGTCCATACACCAGGCCAGTGCTCTATCCACTTAACCAACCAGCCAGGGCCTAACTGTATACATTTACATTTGTATAATACTTTTATTTAATCTACCATCCATATTCTAATTTTGTGAGCTTATCTAATTAGCATTTTCTCCCCTCCAGTACAAGGTGTAGTGTGCCCACCACCCGAAGTCAAACCATCTTCTGTGACTATATATTTATCCACCTTTACCTCCCCACCCCCGCATTTAGTTGATGTGTCTGTCTCTTTAGTCTCCTGGAACAGTGGCTGGCAAACTCATTAGACAACAGAGCCAAATATCAACAGTACAACGATTGAAATTTCTTTTGAGAGCCAAATTTTTTAAACTTAAACTATATAGGTAGGTACATTCCTTATCACGGTAGCACCCGCACGTGGTATTTTGTGGAAGAGCCACACTCAAGGGGCCAAAGAGCCGCATATGGCTCGCGAGCCACAGTTTGCCGACCAGGGTCCTGGAACATTAACATAGCTGGTTTTTGGGTTTTTTAAATTAAAATTACAGACTCTTTCCTTTTTAAAAAATGTTCACGAAATTATTATTATTTTTTACCTAGTGAGGAGAAAGGTAATATTCTTCTCATTTTAGAGATGAGGAAACAAAAACTCAGAGAGGTTTAGTAATTCAAGTGAGGTCACCCAGCTTGTAAGTGGGTACAGCAGGGATTAGTGCTTCCCTGGGCTGCCTGGCACTTAGCCGCTACACTATACTTGTCAAACGGAGAGGGAGTGTAGGAGGAACTAAACTGCTGCTCCAAGCTGGGGTTGGAGCTCAGCTAAGCCTCTAGGAATTATTTGTAGCAAATACTTAACTCCAGGCTGGTTCCCCTAGGAGGTGGTCAGGTGCAGGAGCGGGAGACCTTACTGCCCCGACTCTTGGTGGTGTCAGAAAAGTCAAAATCAATGTTAATATTTGATTTTGAAATTCAGGGGACACACGCTTTCCCTGTTGATTCCTGAGTTTGGTGTTTCAGGCCATTCACTGTCACAGACCCTTCACCTTTCCAGCCTCATCTCACTGTCTGACATCCCCACCCCGCAATCTGGCCACAGTAGATAATTCACCCACATCCAGATGTGCCCCAGCTTATGTTATGTCTTAAGTGGGAATGCCCTTAACCCCGGTCAAAAGGGTTCTTCTCTCGAGGCACAGCTCGAAAGCCAGCTGTTCAAAGGCGCCCTCTCTGACCTCTTCCCCATGAAAATTAACCACTTCCGCTCGTATACACCTTGATTTTAGGAGGGGTCACATTCTGCCTTGTATTACTTGCTAGCTAAGGGGGTCACATCTCCTGTCCCCTTAGACTTGGAGGGCAAAGAGGGGTACACATTGTTCATCTTTGGGGATGGGCATGGAACTGGACTGAAATAGTCTAAGTGAAGCATAATTAAGGAGGAAAGCTAGTTATGTTTAATTTCCAATCATAAAATTTTGAAGATTAAATATGAGCACATACACACACACACACTATTTAAAGGAATGTATGTTCAATCTGGAAAAATATTAGTAAAAAAGTAAAAGTTATCCATAAAACTCTCATGGAACAATTGTTAACATGTTGGCATATTTTCTTTCATGTTTATAACTAAATAAAAATAAATTGGCTCATATTGCATATACTGGTTTGTAGCCTCCCTTTCCCTGTAACGTATCGTAACATTTTTTTTCATAACATTTTTATAGGCATTCACTATTCTTTAAAAGCAATTTTAATGGTTATATAGGATTCCATTTCTCTATGCCTACTCTCCACTTCAGGACCTTGTTCAGGGCGAGCTAGCAGCCTCTGTACTGAAGGCAGGACACTTGCAGCCTCACAAACTATTACCAGTGAAGGGAGGACACGTGGTTTCTGAGAGGGCAAACCAGGCGCATCACTCCCACCTGTCAGAAGTCAGCCCTTCGGCAAATGTTTCCTCACTCATGGGGCTGCCAGGCCTTGGGCTGGGAGGTTCAGGCCCTGAGACAGAAGATATCCCCTGCCTCCCTGGGATGCAGGGAGGTACCAGCTACAATACCACGTGCGACACACGGGCTGGCAGCATGGACGAAGGCACTGCAAGGGAGCAGTTTGTTATGCAAGCGAAGAAAGGTCCAAAGAAAGTCCACAGGTATGCCATTGGCGCTGGTGCTCTGGGAAAGGGTGAAGGTTCCAGAAAGCTTTCTCTAAGATGGGGTTGAGATTGGCAAGCCCACAGGCATCCATCTAGATTTTGTCCCAGAAGGGGGTTGTTTACTCATTTGGGGGGGTCACTGCTTCCACCTGTCACCCATGTTTTCTTTCAAAACCCCCAAGTGAGGCTCATACAATAGTATATGTCAATTATATGATATTTCAATAAAACTACAGAAGCAAAGCAAAACAAACAAACAAGAAACCCGAGTGAGCCTGACCTGTGGTGGTGCAGTGGACAGAGCATTGACCTGGAACGCTGAGTTCACCAGTTTGAAACCCCAGGCTTGCACGGTCAAGGCATATATGAGAAGCAACTACTATGAGTTGATGCTTCCTGCTTCCCCCACCTTCTCTCTATCCTCTCTCTAAAATCAATAAATAAAAAAATTAAAAAAACCCACAAGTGATAGCAGCAGTTCTTTCCAATTGTTGGTAATATACGCCACTGAAGCAAGCACAGCACCAGTTCTCTCAAAGTTTGGGCATCTTGGTCAAGTTGGTGACAATGGACAAGGCAATAGGATTCCCCACATTATCTGGATGTTGACACCACTTTTTCTTCCACCTTGGGTCTCATTAAGCTGCCTTCTATGGTGGGAGGAGGGGAGAGAGTCTCCTGGGGGCTGGGACGATGTGGTTGGGTCCTAAGCTGCAGGCAGGCACATGCTCTATGCACCATTCGCGCCCCAGCATTCGTCCTGGGCTGCGGAAATCCCAGAAAGGGGATATCCTCTTTGCCCTGTGGTCCAGCTGGAACCTGCTCGTTCCAAGCCTGAGCTCCACAGCTCCCTCTCAGCCTCATCTTCACGGTGGGGGTGAGACGTGGCAGACATGCTTCCATCTATCTGTGCTTAGTATACCCGGAGACTTAGCCCGAGGTTTCGCTTGGCTTCCTTGGTACTCTACGGAGCAGCAAGAGGCCTGCTCTTCCAGCCTGGGGGCGGGCAGCTGGGGAGAGCGTAGGAAAGGGAAGGAGTGGGATTGTAGGTTAAGGGCAAGCTGGGAAGGGCCTCTCCAAGCTGTTTACATTTCATTCTCTAGGCGGAGGAGAGTCATCCACCTTTTCAGCGGGAGGGAGACATCCCTAGTCTATGCTTCAGGAAACCCTGCTGGCTTTGAGGATGGACTAAAAGGCAGGGGCCTGGTGGCCTGCACTGGGGCAGAGCACTGGGACTGAACGGAGAGGGGCAGAGTCCAGAGAAACCCGGGAAGTAGAAAGCCCTGAGCTTACTTAGGGTTGATGTGGGAGAGGGGAACGGGTGGCATGTGAAGTTGGTAGAGTGGGAGGTGCCCTTCCCTGGGACAGAGAATTCTGGTGAAGGAGGACGTGGGGATGACAGGTTCCAGGCTTGCCATGCTGATGGCAAGGTGACTGTAGGACAGCCTCTCCAGTGGCAGCTACACATTCCAGTGCGGAGCCAGAGAGAGGGAGCACGTGTGGGAGTCAGACATCAACACACTCCTCCTGACAGCAGATGTGGTAATGTCATTATCAGTAACAACAGTAGCATTTATGAACATTTAATGTGCCAGGCGCTGTTCAGGACACTTCATGTGTGTGGATTTGTTTAATTCTCAATCTTGAGGTCGGCACTGTGGTGAGCCCCAAATACAGAAGAGGAAACTGAGGCACAGAAAGAGTTAAGTAACTGGCCCAAAGTTATGTGGATGCCAGTGGAGCATTCAGGGTTGGCAGTACACAAAAGTCATTTCAAGGAGGTGTTAACTGCATCCAGAGCTGCAAGGGGGCTGACAAGCAGAGTAAGGAGGGGCCATGGGTTGAAAAGACTGGGAGCCAATGGGATGACAGGGAAGGAGATGGCCTGCAGAAGACTGAACATGGGAACTGACGGAGCAGAGAGAGTAAGTGTGGTTTCTTAGAGGAAGTAGATGAATGGGCCAGAGAGAACTAGGTCCCTGGCTGGCAAGTTCCTCAGAAAGGGGCATCCTGTAGTGTTTGTGGGTTCCAAGCAGAGAGAGGGAGAAGGGGAAAGAATCTAGAGTCTCTTGATACAGACAACGGGGTTGGGCTTCAGAGCAAAAGGGACATCTCATCCTCTGAGATGAGCACAAGCAATAGGGGCCTAAACCAGGGCAGAAGCTGGGAGTAAGGGAGCGAGGGAAGTGAAGGAGGAATAAATAGAACCTGATAACCAATAGGATTCAGGGGAAGGGACATGAGGACTGAAGTTTCCATCTGCAAAGCCAGACGGTGAGCAGGAGGAGGCCTGGGGAGGAAAGGGCTTCCAGGTTCAAGTTTGCTTTTAGTCTCTTCGCTGTGAGGTGTCTGAGGGACCTGCACGCAGGGGAGAGCCGCTGTGGGCAGCTGCACGTGAGGGGCTGGAGCACAGACCACCTTCAGGAGGGAGGGCCGGCCCGGGGCCAAGGACCACGTTCAGGAGTGAGAGCCGGCCTGGGGCCCAGGACCACGTTCATGCAGAGGCAGTGGTGGGAGTTAGGGAGGTTCCCTGGGAGTCTGAAAGGCAGGAGATGCATCTGAAGAAAGCTTCCAGGAAGACAGCCTTGAGAGGAAGAGTTCTTCAAGGAAAAGCGTCCATTACCGTGACTGGGTTCATTGGATAACTATATTAATAATATATTAAATGCTTTTATGAGCATTTAGAGTGGAGGACAAACAGGAAGAGCTCCATGTTTGCAGATGCCTTTTCCTGGCCCCTGAAATGCCAAGGTGACAGGGAAGATCTTGCAAGTAAACAGAAAAGTAGCAGAATCCCTGGCCAGATGGCTCAGTGGATAGAGTGTCAGCCAGTGTATGGATGTCCTGGGTTCGATTCCTGGTCAAGACACACAGGAGAAGTGACCATCTGCTTTTTTCCCCCCTCCCTCTCCCTCTTCCTCTCCCACAGCCAGTGGCTTGATTGGTTCGAGCTTCAGCCTCAGGCACTGAGGATAGTTCGGTTGATTAGAGCATCAGCCCCAGACAGTGGTTGCTGGGTAGATCCTAGTCCGATGCATGCAGGAGTCTGTCTCACTGTCTCTCCTCCTCTCACTTAAAAAAAAACCAAAAACAAAACCCCCCCAAAAGGGGTAGATAAACTGCACTGTGGGCAAGAGTAAGGTGACACACATGATAACATAATCTAGAGGACCAGCAAGGAGGATAAACCCTGAGCTCTCAGGACAGGAGCCGGGAGTTAGCATGGAGGCATGGGTCAGTTCCTCTAGAATCTAGATTAGTATCTTTAACCTGGGATTGATGGGATCACTTCCTGGGGTTTCAACCTCCCTTCCCCCCAATCGAATGCACCAAGGGAAAGAGCATGGGATGGGAGAGGAGATGCCCGGAGGGTCTGGGACCCAATTCTGGAACTCCACTCAATATGCTCATCTAACATGGGACCTCCCCAAGGAGGGTGCGGTTCTGAGGTTCTCAATTTGCTGAAGAAACTTACCCTTTTCATGCAAATCATGGAAACCCATTGGTGTCTGGGCACTTTGGTTTGCGGCTTTTACCATCAGATGCCTTTGTAGCTGAGAGTGTTGATTTGTCTCAGCAGAGCTAGGGGACTGCAAGCCCTCAGAGGAGGGGGGGCTCTCCTGGGGGTCTGAGCCTAGATGGGCAAAGTGGGTCTCTAAGGTAAGCTTGTCCAGGAGGAGGGCACCCACCCTTTGCAAGAGGTCTGGGGGCAGAGCTGGCCAGCATTCTGGCTTCTGCCCTCCTCAGAACCCCTAGGTAGCCTCTGTTCCAAGCAGGTGCTTGGTGATCACCACCTGCCTCACCCTGCCCACCCCCAAAGTGGAGTTTAAAACCAAACCACATGGAAAAAGAACAAAGTTGACGTCCCATTTATTGAACGAGTTCTGTGGAAATTTTTTTCATGCCTCAGAAGACCCTGAAATGACCAGGGATGTTGGGGAGGAGATAGGAAGATGGCAGGAGGCAGCTAATGGTGCGAATGCCTAAGCATCTTTGATTTCCTGCCCTTCTTCCCACCATCTGCTCTGACCTCGCATTTTGTTTCCTTTCCTGAGCCCTAATTCCCAGGGGGCCGCCCCTCCCCCACATCTCAGCTGCCCCAGGCCCCATATGTGAGTCCACATTCCGAACCTTTTCGGGGCAGCCCTGCTCTTCGGTTCCCCTCGGAGCCGAGGTGTCGGGTCTCCCTGCCCCCTCCCCCCTTCCTCTCCGGGATGCGTCTTCCCGGTGCCGCTCCCCGAGCCTGGCGGGGCGGGACGCCCGGCACGCGGCCCTGTCCGGGATCCCGAGGCTCCTCGCGCAGGCCCTCCTGCCCTCCGGCCGGGGAGTCGCCGCGGCCGGTGCGGGCGGCAGGGATTTTCCTGCTCTCCGCCCGGCGACCCCCCGCTCCCGTCTCCGTGCTGCTGTCCTACCGCCCTCCCGATTCCCGCTGCCTGCCTCTCTAGAAAGGGGTCGGGCGCCGGAGAGGGTCTGGGGGCGCCGCCGCCGGCCCCCGCCCCGCCCGCGGCCCGCTCCTCCCCGCGCGGCCCCACTGGGGGCCCCGCCGGCGGGCGCGCGAGGACAGCTGCATTTCTCGCCGCCCGCCGCTAGGAAGCCGGCCTCGCCTCGCTTTCTCCGCCTCCCGCGCCCCAGCCGCGCCGCCGCCGCCGCGGGATCGCCACCCCTCCCCCAGCCCGCCGGCCCCACCGGCCCGCGGGGCGCGGACGCGCGTGGTGGCCGCTCGGTAAGATTTCCCTTTCGTTCCGGCCGCTCCGCGCGCCATTCCGGCCCCGACCCGGGGGGGCCCCACCTTCTCGGGCACCGATCGCCGAGGCACCGCCGGGAGCGCCGGGCCGGCGTGAGTTTGATTCCCGGTGCTGTTGGCGCCGCGGCTTCCCGGGAGCCCGCGCCGCCCGGCCGCGTGCGGCAGGTCCCGGCCTCGCTCCCCTCCCAGGCCCCCACCTCCCTCCCGGCCGTGGGCGCGCGGGGCGTGCGGGCATCGGGGGACTGGGCGCGGGGCGCGGGGGAGGGGTGGGCGCGGGCGGCGGTGCCGGCCGGGCAGCGAGGCCTCCCAGCGGGCGTCGCCCCGAGTCCCTTGTGCGGCCGCTCCCCCTTTTGTGTGGGCGCCCCTCCCGGCTCTGCCCGGGCCTGGACGCGCTGGCTGGCCGGCGACGGCTGGCGGGGGCGCCTGAGCTCCTTTTAGGAGGATGGGAGGTTCGCTTCCTGGCCCCGCCGATGTTACAGGTCGCCTCAGCCTGATCTGGTCCCACCCGGTCCCCTGGGAACTTCGTCTCCCGGCGTGTTGGCTTGGGAAAGTTCAGAAAGCACTGTCCCCGCCCCTGCTCCCCCGCCCCGCAGGCTGGCTGTGCCCCGGGCTCTAAGCTCTCGGGGGTTGGTATTTGCGTTAATTCATTCTTTCCTCTTCGTTTTTTCTCCTTGAATGGTTACTTTACACCTAGGAATGGCTTGATCATTTCTCTTCCTCTTCAAAGAAGTTTTAGCTCCAAGAAATTTATACTGAAATTAAATTCCTGGACAGCAGGGAAGAGAGGTTTTAATTTTTTCGTTCTTTTCTTTCTTTCTTTCTCTCTCTCTCTTTTTTTTCTGTGAGCGTGGAGAGTGAGGGGAATGACTGGGAGTTTAGAAGTAAGACGTGCTAGAGGTGATACAGGATTGAGGAAGGCGTCGCCTCCCCACCTGACCCTCTGGCTGGTGTCAGGAAAGATGCTGGTGATGCATCATGAGGAGCAAGCCTTCCAGTTGGTTACCCTGCCACACCCTGCACCACTGGCCCAAGAGAAAGGACTCAGGAAGATTTTTCTGGCCTTTAATATCCTTTCTTTGCCAATCATGCTCATTTTTACAGCCTGGGTAGAGTGAGCTAGGTGTGCCCGAGAAAGGTGAGGGCCATCAGGAATTCTCTCATGGAAGAAGTCATCTCACAGTGAGATTTGGCCTCTGTAGGATGAAGTGTGCAATTGGGTTCTCTCTGCTGTTGGGGGTCCATGCTGCTGGGAACTCAGTGTGAATGGAGGGTGGCATCCCTGGGCTGGAGAGAAAAACCTGCTTCAGGTTACCAGGAGCTGGAGGGTTGGGTTCGAAACCCCTGTCCATTTTCTATAGCTGGAAGGAGCAGGAGACAAGGGAACAGGAGTAGAGCCTCAGGCCTGGGCCCCTCCTTGAGTAGGAGAGAGACCTTGGCTAGCTAGCATGGTCTAGGGAAGATGAGTAGGGGGAACTTGGGCCAGAGGTTGGGGTCATGGGCCCCATTGAGAATCAGATGAAAACTCTAACTTTCCCTTCCCCATCAAAACATGAATGTATGCCAGGTATGCAATATACTCCTCGGAACTGGGGTCCTATGAAGAGCCCTGATCTAGAGTCTGGTACAGCCTTAGCCATTCAGAGCAGTTCCCTGCTTTGTGGCTGGTCAGTGAATAATTCCAGGGTATGAAGAGCAGAGCTGTCTTTTCTCATGGCCTTCTGTTGCCACTTTGGGCTTAAGGCCATGGAGACCTGTGAACTCTGGACCAGATTCCAGCTCTCTACAGCGAGCCAGAGGGTGGCACAGATGGGGCGCCCTTCACCAGGGGCTCATTTTGCTCTCTAAGTGGTAAGAAGTCTTTGAGCACTGGGTGGGGGCCACAGGGCTCTTGAATTAAAAGTACATACAGGGGTAAGGGAAAGGATGGGTATTGTGGTGTTTTAGCCGTGTATAAGAACCAGGTGCTTGGAGAGCCCCAGCTCAGTCTTGGGGAAAAAGGGGTTGAGGTGGGCAAAGGTGCCTTGGTGGAAAGTTTAAATGTGAAAGGAGCCCCCCCTCTTGAGGAGGTATCGGGGTGGAGTTGCCTGAGACGAAGGTCTACGTATTGTAGGTTCCTTAGAACCCTCTGAACTTGAAAGGCTCGTAGGGGCCAGAGAAGATGGCTGTCACCATCCCCAGCGCAGCCCTGTGGAGGCCTGGCCTGCCTTTTTTTCTCAGACAAAGCTCACTGTGCCCTGGCTGTCCCTCAGGTGTTCATGACATCTACACTTGCTGGGAATCTGGAAGAGCCTTTGGTAGAGTCTGCCATCTACAACTTCTTTGCCTTGGTATTGAGAAGCCCCTCTTAGGCTCAAGTGTCCCCAGACAGTGGGAGCTCATGGGAATTTTTCTTTGTTTAAATATACTGCTCACAAAAATTAGGGGATAATTCAAAATGAATATGAAGTGATAAAAAAAAGAAGCATTTGATTTTCTTTTTATTAAACAAGAACATCAGAAAAGGAAACAAATCAAAGAAAGTTGTTTGGTTATGCAAGTGAGATGCAAAACCAACTTATATTTCATTGGTGAAAATGCACTACACAAAAGGCTGAAAGTACCGGAGTATCTGCACGTTCCCCGATCCCCTCATTTCTGTGAGCAGTGTAGCAAGCACAGCGCTTGGCATATAGTAGCACTCATATTTGTTTCTTCCTGGCAGGGGTCCCCAAACTTTTTACACAGGGGGCCAGTTCACTGTCCCTCAGACCGTTGGAGGGCCGCCACATACAGTGCTCCTCTCACTGACCACCAATGAAAGAGGTGCCCCTTCCAGAAGTGCGGCGGGGGGCCGGATAAATGGCCTCAGGGGGACGCCTGCTTCAGAGCTTCCTCCATTTACTCTCCCTGGTGGGTTATTCCCACCCTGGCAATCAGCAACATAGGCAGGAGTATTCTAGAGCCTCAGAGGCAGGACGCTGGGAGTCAGCCACGGATCACCTTCGACTGTACAAGGAGGTGGCTTGGAGGAGGCGATGCCTCTGTTGTGTTGGCTCTTCCACTAATGGGACGTCAGAGCCATAACCAGCCCTGGAGGGGCCGTGACCCACCAGTCTTGGTGGGCTGTAAGGGTCCTGTGGTGGTGAATAAAGATCCACGTGCCTTGGTGGCCAGGCCTTGCCTGTGTGCTGCTGCCGTGGTTGTCACAGGCTGGTGAGTTTAGGACGCTGGGTAGTCTCACCTTACTCAGCGCTTCTCTGATTCCCTCTGCTTCCAGCCTCCCAGGAAGCACCTCTGATATGTCAGAGCTCTTATCTTTAAAACGGGTCATATGATAAATACGATAACAATGCTTATAAACATAAACACCCTTTTCATAAAATGTGACGACTTCGTTTTCATTGCATTGGCACTGAGTGTCTGGGGAATGATTGGTGGGATAAGAAAGTTCCGGCGCCATTGGTCTAAGCTCCACCCCCAGGAGGCAATCCGTCCACCTTGTGCGCATTCCCACATAGCTTAGTGGTTTCGAGTATAGCGTCTGGAGTTACTCATCCCCAGTTAGAATCTCAGCTCTCCATCTCACCCTATGACTTCATTAGTGCCTCAGTTTCTCAGCTATAGAAAGTGTTAAAGGAGATCTAACATGCATGCTAAGAATAAGCATTCTTTAAAACCGTACTTACTTTTCAATTACTGTTGACAGACAATATTAAGTTAATTTCAGGTACAGTGTAGTGATTAGACATCTGTATAACTTGCACCCACCTGATACCATATATAGTTATTAAAATATTGACTAAAAATACTATTGACGATATTCCCTATGCTATACTTCACATCCCTGTGACTAATTTATAACTGCCAACTTGCTCTCCTAAATCCTTTCCCCTTTTTCATGCAGACACCCAAAACCCCCTCCCATTTGGCAACCAGGAGTAAACATTTTTAGAGCAGACACTATTATTTTTATTTTTGCACGTGGTCCTAATGTTCTAACGCTCCTTATCGTTAAGGAAGATCTTTGGTGAAAACTGTAGAGGCGGAGCTGGCTTTTGGAGTGGTGGGATGGTATGCGACGAGGCGCTTATATTATAAGCAGGGGGACCGCACCGGGGGAACGGGCAGCCTGGAATGACAAGGGTAGTGGATAGAGAAGCAGGGTTGGGGGCAGAAGGACTCGGCATTTGTAGCCCTTCTGTGGGACCAGGCCCTCTCCCTCCTCTTTGGAGAATTTGCCTTATAAACTAGTAGAGTGGGGTGGGGGAGGATCGTAAATTGGTGAGGAGGGGTGAAAGACTTTATGTTCACGCTAACATTGGACCGGAAGGAACTGGGCAAAGGGGTCCTGGCGGAAGGGAGTCTGAGGGGCGGGCACTATGTAGACAGGAATGAACACTGCAGGGTGTGGATGGGTCGGGGGTTCTGTGAAGTAATAGGCTCGGGAAATAATATTTCCAACACTCACTGAGCTCTTGCTATGGTTCAGACCCTGTTTCTAATGCTTCTCATGGAGCAGCTCATTTAATCCGCACAAGACCTTATGAGATATCATCTCTATTTCTCAGTGAAGAAACAGAGACACAAAGAGGTTCAAGAACTTGCCCAAGATCACGTGGCTAGAAAGTGGCCGGGCCAGGATTTGAACCTAAGAGGCCAGGCTACAGAGTCTGCATCTTTAGAGAAGTTCTCAGAGAGATTTCTACCTACCTGGGAGGTGGAGGGTTGGGAAATCGGAGCGGTTTTGTGCTCTGTTCGAAGGGCTGCCAGTGTTCAGGCATCGTTGGAGGGTTCAGGCTAGCACAGTCTGCTGAGAATCTCTGGCCAAGTGCCAGACACTCTACTAGAGCCTGTCCCCAAGTACAAAAGTCACTAAGAGATGGCCCCTGCCCGCAAGATGCTTCCAGTCTCCTAGGGGAGAGCCTGGGACTCCAGTTGCCATTGCAAGTGCTGCAATGAGGTAAAACACTGAAGAAAAGGGTGCTTTGCCATTGAGAAGAGAAGTTGGGGCAGGGAAGGCTTGCTGCAAGAGGGGCACTTGAGCCAAATGAGGGTCAAGTGGCTACTATTTTGGGGGCTTTTGATCTGGGCATGGAGCAGTGACATTATTCTCCTACTCGGTGAACTTGAAGAAGTGGAACCAAGGGTCACATGTCTGGATCCTGCAACACCTCTGCCCAGACAAGGCAGGAACTGGGAAGTGCGGCTGGCTTTCTTGCTGTCTTTGTGGTTTGTAACAGTCATCGCCCGTAAGGCCGGTGGTGAACACTCTGAAGAAGAAATAAAAATCTCGTAAGAGTTACTGTTCAGAACACTGTGATTCACTCTTGCCCGCACCCTTAGAAGCAGAACCAGAGGCAAATGAATGCAAGCCGCGCAGGAAGGACGAGGACGATGCTCCAGATAGGATGTAAGGACAAGTGACTCATAGGAGCGAGGGGGAATGGCCTCCCCCAAAGGTCTCTGGAAATGGGAACCAGTTCCATTTGTCTTTGTGGCCTAAGAGGTTTCATCTGGAGGCAGGAAGATGAAATAGAGGCCCCAAGAGGTCTGTGTCAGCTCAGTGATAGGATGGTCAGAGGAGCTGGGACTTTTGAGCTAGAAGGTTGTGCTGATCTCTGGCCTAACCCCTCATTTTATCACGCAACTGACTGAAGAATGTCCAGTAACATTGAGCAAGGCACCCATTAATGAGTGAGCCAAGGCACAAACCATATCTGCCCAACAAGGGGCACAGGTGTTGCCCTGCACTGACCCCGGGCAGAGGGAATCTTCCTGGGAGTGCGTGCAGCTGGACAGGATGGAGCCCCATCAAGCCTTGCGAGGAGGGCTGCAGATTAACTACTGTGTGTGCATCTGGCTGTTGAAACTAGAGAAAGCATCAGCTTGTACTCACGTGTTCCTGAGAATGGTGTGCCCAGTGGGAGCCAGCACCCAGAAGACCTTCAAGCGCACATCTGGGGCTCTCAGTAACCTTTGTTGAATGAAGAATAAACAGCAGACAATCTGAAAGCTATTATTCTTTTGCTCTCCCCCTGTCCGGCCAATGCATTTACCCTTCCAAGTCTGTTTTGCTTAAACCAAAAGTATTATCATTGTATCATCTGCCCCCAGCAACAGAGAAAGGAGCCCAAAATTGTGCTGGGGGCAAGGGTAATCAACAAAAACAGTTTAGGGTCTTCCCTAAAATGTACAGTTCTTTGACAGATCATCACGGGCTGACGTTATGTTCATTTGCATCGACTTGCTTTATTTGTTTTAGTTGTGTTGTTGTTGTTGTTGTTCTTTGCACAGAAGTAAAGTTTGCATTTTTCAAATTTGGGAGAAGCATGTGGTATAGCAATCTGAGCTGCATTCAGCAAGATGCCATAGAGACCTCCGGAGAGAACAAGGCTTGCTGTCTGTCGGAAGAGAATCTTATTAAGAATTAGCTAAATAAGAACTGATGCTGGACAATGAGTTTAAAATACCGGGCGGTGAACTGTAGCTCCTAGGGTGAATTTAAATCAACTTGTGCAAATTGAAGAGAAGCAGGAACAGAAAACACTGGCACAAACTCTTGCTTCCTCCTCTAACCCTGTCATCTCCTATTTGTTAAGGAAGCATTCATTGGGTTCTGAGGGGGACCTGACAGAGCCCTGTTTCTTTGGGTGACCAGCAAGCTGGCTTTGGAGCTCTTTTGAGGAGGAGATTCTCTGCGGTCATGTAGGATGATCAGGTGTAGGAAATGATTTCACTTCATTCAGATCTGAGATTAGTTTCAGTTTCAGGCTGTACCAGGAGCTGAAAGAGGGAGCTGGGGAGGGTGAGAGGAGGGAGAGCTGGGAGAGAGTTTCACCATTGGCTGCTGTGGCTAGTGGCAAGGTGGGTGGGCAGGGAACTCCGGGGCTGAGCCAGGAGAGGGTGCAGATAAAGCCCGGATGGAGAGTCGTGTGTGTGTGTGTGTGTGTGTGTGTGTGTGTGTGTGTGTGTGTGTGTGTAGACCACGCTGGGCGCTGAGGGAGGTAGTGTGTGACGACATCAGCAGGTGTGCGATGGACAAAGCCCTGTGCAATGACAGGACTATTGAGCCGTGGGCTGGGAGAACATAGACAGATTACCTGGGTGAAGTGGGTTCTCCATGGGCAGGTGTAGACGCTAGAGGCAAGCAGTGTTGAGTATGCCACAAGGCCAACACTCACCCCTACTGTGCAGCATTTTCTTGCATTTGAGTTTTCTTTAAAAAAACAACACCACCTGACCAGATGGTAATACTGTGGATACTGTCGATCTGGGATGCTGAGGACCCATATTCTAATCCCCATGGTCTCCGGCTTAAGCGCGTGCTCACTAGCTTGAGCTCAGGGTCACCAACTTGATTGTGGCATCATAGACATGACCCCATGGTCCAATGGTCACTGACTTGAGCAAGGGGTCACTGGCTCAGCTGGAGCCCCCTGGTCAAGGCATGTTTGAGAAACAATGAACAACGAAGGTGCTGCAACTATCAATACAAGTTGATGCTTCTCATCTCTCTCCCTTCCTGTTTGTCTGCCTGTCTGTCTCTCTCACTGACAAAAAAGAAAAAAAGGTCAAGTTAAGGTTTAGAGCCGAGAGTTGAAAACTTGCAGACCTCTGCGAGTTGGTGTATCCTCTAAGAACCTCAAGCTGTCATTTTCCACGAGATGGTTTGGGGCCAGCCTGGTGTTGCCCAGGGCATCCTTAGCCTCAAAATCAGCAGTTTTCCTCCCTGACTGGGTGTGGGTGAGGCTCACACAGATGTTTCATTCCACCGTGGCAGGGCTAGAGCATCATTGCATTTTATTTCTACAGTCATAAATTCATTTTATTTCTAAAAGAAAGACTCATTGAATTTTAAAGCCGGATAGGATTTCGAAGATCGTCCAGACGGCTCCTAGAGGAATTTGTGGTCCTGGGTCTCTAAGCACCTTGCAAAGACCCATGGAATGTGGTGAAGAATGCCAAGTCAGACTGCCCTCGTCTGAATCCAGCTTTGCTAGTTGCTGCTGTGTTCTTGGGGCAAATCACTCAGTCCCTCTGAGTCTGAGCTTCTTGATCCATGCAATGGGAGAAATAATAGTCTCTGTGTTTGATGAGGATTCAATACTTATAAAGCCCTGAGTACAATGATTGGCATATTATAATTCCTCAGTCAATGTTATGTGCTGCTGTTATTATTGTTGTTATTATTATAATTATTTCACGAAATCACATGGCTAGTTAGTGGTAGAGCCAGGGCTACAATGCTGGACTTCTTTTACAATTTTATTTATTGATTGTTTAGAGAGAAAGGAAGGGAGAGAGAGAGAAAAACATTGATTCATTGTTCTACTTATTTACATATTCACTAATTGATTCTTTTTATGCTCTGACTGGGGATCAAACCTGCAACCTCGGCGTATCGGACAACGCTCTAAGCAATTGAGCTACCTGGCCAGGGCCTTGGACTCTTGTAATTCCTAGTTCTCTCCAGTATGGCTATGAAGTGAGTTCATCACAGTCTTGAACTACATGAAGAGCATTTATGAAAGTCCTTGTGTTTAAATCTTCTAATGAATATTCATAATTGAGCTAGAAGATGGGCTCAATCCATTTATTAGATATAATTAAACTTTGGGCGTGAGGGTGTATGTTTACCAAATCATCTGTTTCCACAGATGTAATTAACTAGTGTTTGTAACTTTCCTAAGTGCCAGTGTGGTTACCTCCACTGGAAAGGTTGGGGTGTTTTTAGTTGTTTTTATTGAGGAGTTCTTGTCAAACTGGAAATATCCACTTCAGTGAGGAGGGGTGGCATGCCGGCTTTTGGTCACAATGGAAATATTTCTGTAGACTGCCTGCTGTTTATCAAGGGTGAAGACAGTGCGCGTCTTAAACAAGTAGAGGCTTGGCAGATGTCCACATGGCTTCGGCCGTGCCTGCACAGGCGCTCCCAATGGTTTGCACTGACCTTTGGTTTTGCTCATCGCTGACAGCCTAGGAGTCTCCCCTGGGAGCCCTTTTACAGTAGTCTGAAACACTGTTGATGCCTGTGTGATCCTCAGCGGTGCGGGCTCTTTGGACACCTTGGGTGGGGTGGCACCCTCTCCTGTCAGGCTGCCTTGGTAATAGATTTTCTTGGAATCTGAAAAAGGATTTTGTTTGGCAAACCCTGCAGCACTCCCTTGAGTTCTGCCACTCTCTGGGGCTTGCAGAATTGAAACCTGCTTTTAATGCTGACCCATGGGCTTCTCATGTTTCCATGCTAGAAGGAGGGAGCATTTTCAAGGGTGAAACTTGTGTGTGTGCTTGATATGGAGTTCAGGACCAGAGACCCAGTCTCAGTGCAGACATGTATGGACCGTGCCATTCTGAACAGGTTCCTTAATTTCTTAATTTGTACTTTTCTTGAGGTTAATCTATTATTATATGCACAATAAGAAGTGACTGTTGAATACATCAGTTAAATAAAGCTGGTAATAATCCCCCCCCCCCAGCATAGCAATGATGCTCTAATAATAATAGCTAAGCTTTATTAGGTGTCTACTGCATGCCAGGAACCTTTTTAAGTGTTTTAAGCGTCTTAATTTATTTACTCAACCCTGTGAATATAGTATTATCTCCACTTTACATATGAGGAGACTGAGATGGAGAGGGTTAAGTCAGCTGGCCCAAGGCCATACAGCTGGTGAGTTGAGGTGCCGGTTCCGAACTCAGCTTGTCCGGCTGCTGAGTCTGTCCAGGGTGTTGACGAGAGGGCTTCCTTCATCACGTTGTAGTGTTGTACTTCTTACTCCGTGACTGTTCCTCTTCCTCCTTCCCGAGCTGAGGGAGGGGCAAGCCGAGCCTGGAGGCAGATTAAGTGTACAGATCACAGTGCTGGAAAGAATGAGGGGACAGAGCATATGAGAGCTTTTTTTGGACTTACAGGGAAACAGCTGTTCCTAAGTTTGGGACAGAGCTGAAGACAGCCAGCAGGGACAGAGAAGGACATTTTCTGGGTGGATTTTTACTATCTGCTGAGAGGGATTGTGTCATTTGCGGATTTAAGGGCCAGGTGTCTCTTTCCTCTCCTATCGCGTTTTATTTGGAAACCTGCCTTTAAGTCCCAACTCAGTGGTAAGCTGTGACAGCTTTGGAGAATTTGAGCACTGCCAAGCAGAGCGAATCCCTTGAGACATGAAAGGGACGGTGAAGGATGGGCCATTTTTAGTGGAGTTTCTGTTACTGCATTTCTATGCCATGTGTATGGGGGCGAGCCATGGAGAGGCTTGTGTTCCACAGAGGGAGGATCAGGAACTTGGGTGACTTCCCTTTTTCTCAGGAGTCGACTTAATCAATGAATGAATCATCCTATTAGCTTTGATCCTGGAAAAGAAGAAAGACAGGAGAGAGTGAGAGAGTGACATGGCATTTGACTGAAACCAGAAGCCTTCTGTGTTGGTCACCCAGGACAGAAGCCAGGATAACCCCCTGGGCCTCGGTGGGGGTTCGAGCCAAGGGTGAGGTCCCACCGGGGACTTTGGGAAGGGTTTCCAGCTTCCAATCACTGCCACCCGCAGCCCTTCCATCCCTGTGAGGCTCCGGGCATGAACCTTAAGGGGAAATGAGTAGTGGGTGTAAGGTGTCATTTTCTAATAACAAACCACTGGGGAAGTTCACACACAGCAGTGATCATTTTGAAGACATTAACATAAAGTTGTATTACATGGAAATAGACAATTAAGAAATAGCTTTTGACCTTCAGGGATGTGAATGGCTATTCATACACTGACCAGTGAAATCATGGCAGGGGCCCTCCTGTGTGAATGCTTGACCCCTGAGACATTTTGGGGACTTCTGTTTCTCTTCTAGGACTCCAGAAAGGAGCCTTCAGGGAGGGAGGGAGTGCTTCCTGCCTGCCAAACCCCACCCACCAGTTGCCCTGTCTTCTGAGTTTGCCAGGAGGCTAGAGAGCACATCCTTTCCTGAGCCCCTCTTTGTGACCTTTCTGTGGACCCTAATTTGGATTCTGAGCTGAGGCTGGGGTCTCTAGAGGAATGTAAACTTGACCTTGGAGGGATGGGTTGCGAGAAAACTCCCTTCATCTGACCAGGCCCCTGGAAGCCCGATGTAGGGACATTAATGGGCTGGTTGTGTTTTCAAACTCTTGGGGACTTCTTGGCACGTAAGTTTCCCAGGGCGTTTGCTTTATTTCTCAGCAAAGCCCTTGTGCCCCATTTTGCCTCAACTTCCTTCCTGCCCCCAGTCATCCTCCACAGCTACTGTTAATAGCTCCCATTTGTAAGAGGACTTACTCTATGTCAAGAATTTCACTCAATGTAATGGAGTCTTTTTTTTTTTTTTGTATTTTTCTGAAGCTAGAAACGGGGAGAGACAGACAGACTCCCGCATGCGCTCAAACGGGATCCACCCAGCACACCCACCAGGGGACGCTCTGCCCACCAGGGGTCAATGCTCTGCCCCTCTGGGGCGTCGCTCTGCCGCGACCAGAGCCACTCTAGCGCCTGGGGCAGAGGCCAAGGAGCCATCCCCAGCGCCCGGGCCATCTTTGCTGCAATGGAGCCTCGGCTGCAGGAGGGGAAGAGAGAGACAGAGAGGAAGGAGAGGGGGAGGGGTGGAGAAGCAGATGGGCGCTTCTCCTGTGTGCCCTGGCCGGGAATCAAACCCGGGACTTCTGCACGCCAGGCCGACGCTCTACCACTAAGCCAACCGGCCAGGGCCTGTAATGGAGTCTTTATGCCAACTTTGTGAGCCAGGGATTATTGTCTTTTGAGATGTGGGAACTGCGGCTGAGAGCTAGGGGGTAAAGTACGGTAATTCTTCACTTAATATCATTGGTAGGTTCTTGGAATGGTGGCAGAACAGTGCATAATGAGGCCAGTTTTCCTGCAGGCTAACTTACATAAACAGGAGTTCCTCTGGCATCTTGTCAACGTTGTAACAAAACCACACTGAACAAAATGACGATACTATTTGAGGACCGCCTATAACTTGTGTAAGTAACATAGCCACTCACTGGGTGAGATATTTTTGTTTTTTTGTTGTGACCTCTTGTGAAAATTTTCAAATATACACAAAAGTAGAGACACTAGTCTAGCAAATTCCCATGCACCCATTCTCAAACGTCACCCCTTACCAGGAAGCCCCAGCTCCAGGGCTTCTATGGCGACAGCATAGAGCAGACACCTTTGTATTAGAAGAAGGGACCCTTTCTCCTGGGTACACAGCTTGGTAAGCAGAGCACCGGCTGGATTCCAGCCCCGTTCACATCCCTGGATGGGCACCTTGTGCAGTGAGTAGCCCACATCACTGTTTATGGCTCACCTGCCTGCTTAAATTCTCAGCTAGCTTTTGGCATAAAGGAGGGTGTAGCCAGACACCAGTTCTTGACAGAGTGATGATTTCTCTGGTTGCTCCTCAACTACTTGGGGGTGTGGGGGGAAGAGCTCAGCTGTTGGGGACTTTTTGGATGGAAATAAATTAAGCAGGAGGGTGATTCCCAGAGTAGAGACTTCTGCTGCAGAGGACGGGGAGGGCAGCTGAGCTGTTTCTTTTGCTACTTCTGTTTTCTACCAGCCACCTGCTTGCTTGATGACTCCTCCTTGATGCCTTCTCTCCTCTGTTCTGTGCCCAGGGCAAGGGAAACCCTTCTGTGTGGCCATGAGGCCGGCAGGAAGGGAGCTGGGAGAGCCCAGGGCGTGAGAGCCTGGTATGAGTTCACTGTTGGCTGCCACTCTCCTGGAGTGGCGGGGACAAGCTGTCTCTGCCTCCTGGCAGCTTACCTTTTCTCCAGGCTCAGTTTAGCCAGTGGCAGGATGGGAGGTCCTGCCTTCACACCTGTAGAACTGTTCCTTTCAGTCCCAAGTGGTGCCTGGGTTTATCAGATAGGGAGCTTCTTAAGGGAAGGGATTGGGTTTATTTTCGACTGGTGCTCTTGGCTGTACCCATTAAAGCATCTGGCATTAGTGCTCTAGAAATGTTCGTTAAACAAATGAATGTTAATGAATGAATGTTAAACTAACAAATGTAGCACCCCGCAGACCAGAGCAATGTGCAGAGGGGCCCAGGCTGAATAATTGGTTTGCTTCAGTTAGGAGAGGCTAGACTATGCTGTTTGTTTGTTTTTAAATTTTTTATTTATTTACTCATTTTAGAGAGGAGAAAGAGTGAAAGAGAGAGAGAGAGAGAGAGAGAGAGAGAGAAAGGGGGGAGGAGAAGGAAGCATCAACTTCCATATGTGCCTTGACCAGACAAGTGCAGAGTTTTGAACCAGTGACCTTAGTGTTCCAGGTCGATGCTTTATCCACTGCGCCACCACAGGTCAGGCTGTTTGTTTTTAGAGAAAGGGAGAGAGACAGGCAGTGAGGGAGATGAGAAGCATCAACTCGTAGTTGTAGCATTTTAGTTGTTCATTGATCGCTTTCTCATATGTGTCCTGACTATGGGGAGCTCCAGCGGAGCCAGTGACCCTTGCTCAAGCCAGTGACCTTGGGCTCATGCCAGCGACCTTGGGCTCAAGTCAGTGACCTTGGGCTCAAGCCAGTGTCCATAGGATGTCAATGATTCCACATTTAAGCCAGTGACCCTGTGTTCAAGCCCGATGAGCCCACGCTCAAGCCAGCAACCTTGGGGTTTTGAACCTGGAACCTCAGTGTCCCAGGTTGATTCTCTATCCCTTGTGCCACCATTGGTCAGGCTAGACTATGCTGTGTTCATAATCAAGTCCTGACATCCCAGTGGCTTGACACAATGTGGATGAAATATGTGCTCATGGAAAGTCTGATGTGGGTTGGGCCATTCTCCTCCACCTAATAGCCACACCATCTGGAATGTGGGGCCTTTAGGAGGGGAAGAGAGAGATGGAGGCAGCCCCTGGCTTTTGACTGCCTCGGCAAGGAACTGACACCTGTTACTTACACTCATATTTCATTGGCCGGAACTAGTCACATGGCTCTAACCTAACTGCAAAGGAGACTGGGAAATGTGGAGGGGCAAAGGGTTATCTTCATGGTTTCAAGGGCAGGATTTTATATTTCTTGTCCCTGGCTTTAGTCCTTTGGAGTACCTCTGGCTTAATCACTTATCCTCAGTTACAATTTTTTTTACATTTGCAGGAAGGGAACACCTGCCACCTCCTTTAATCTGGGGAAGCAGGAATGAGATGGCACTGAAGGAAAGTCACATAGGGATTTAAGCTCTTCTTTATGACATGTTGGTCATGTGACATTCATTTAGTCACTTTACCTCTGTGACCCTCTTCCCTTATCTATAAAAGGAGGATAATAACGCAGCCCATCTTTCAGTTCAGACTCTACTGATTGCAAGTAACAGAAACCAGCTCGAGCTATTTAAAGCCACACAGGAATGGAAGAATCAAGGGCAAGAAATATGGCTGAGCTGCTAAAATGCCCAGAGCTGCAGGGTGCCATTGCTTCTGTAGTTGGGTGCCAGATGTCATGGCAGTCAGCTGCCAATGATACCCACCTCATTCAGAGTGAATAGTATCTTAGAACCTTGATTCAAATTCCTGGGGGAAGAATCTGATTGGCCTATTTGTGTCAGCTTCTCCCATTGGTCCAATCAGCTGTGGCCTGGCGGACATGGCCTATAGTAACACCATAGCTTGGGGGTGCCTTCCCCTGTGAATGGGGCAGGAGGGAGTGCTCAAAAAGGTGCCCAAGCTTACCTAGAGTCAACTGGGTAATATCTATAAGAAAGCTTTGAGCACAGGAAAGTGCTGCGTAAGTGTGAATGGTATGGTGGTTTGGTATTTCTCGTTAGGAATCTTGGGGGTTGCACTGCCCTAAAGAGGGGGGGAGGGATTATAATGCTGTTTGAGAGAATTTAAAAGTCTTGATGGAGGCAGGGGAGCTGTTTGTTGGAAAGTCATGGAGCAGGGACCTGAGAGAGTGGATAGGATTAGCGCAGGGCATTGCCAGGGGTCAAGCCAGATTTATAAGCCATTAGACCATTACTGTATATCAGGGGTCCCCAAACTACGGCCCGCGGGCCGCATGCGGCCCCCTGAGGCCATTTATCCGGCCCCCACCGCACTTCCAGAAGGGGCACCTCTTTCATTGGTGGTCAGTGAGAGGAGCATAGTTCCCATTGAAATACTGGTCAGTTTGTTGATTTAAATTTACTCGTTCTTTATTTTAAATATTGTATTTGTTCCTGTTTTGTTTTTTTACTTTAAAATAAGATATGTGCAATGTGCACAGGGATTTGTTCATATTTTTTTATAGTCTGGCCCTCCAACAGTCTGAGGGACAGTGAACTGGCCCCCTGTGTAAAAAGTTTGGGGACCCCTGCTGTATATTGTATAAGAGAGAGAACCTTGAGTCCGCTCTCACTGGGGTAAACATGGATGCTTCTGTAGTTGAAACTGTGTGATGTGGAAAGGATGTTAGCCCTGATTATGGCACTTTGATCCCTGTCCACCTGACAGTCCCAGCTGGCTGTGTGAATACTGGCAAGTCACTTGACCTCTCTGGGCTTAGTTAGTTGTGCTCTTTGAAGATTCTGTGTGTGCAGCACATGCATATGTCCACGTAATGTGGGGATTAAGGCATGGAGTCTGGGCTTAGACAGCTGGGTCTGAATCCTTGTTCTTCACTTGCTAGCTGAATGACCTGGGAGAATTTCTTAACTTCCGTGAGTCTCGGTTTCCTGACTGTGAAATGAGGATATTTGTAGTATCTACCTCATGTGGTTATTGTGAGGATTACATGAAATGAGTGCTCAATAGAATATCAGCTAATTAATAGGCAGATTATTAATAAGAGGCAAAGTTGCCGGTTCCAGGGCCCTCCGGCTGAGTAGTAATAGTGTGTACCCAGCCCCGTAAGTTAGAGTAGGTGGAGTGCAGGACCGAGCCCGAGAGAGGCTAGGAAGCTGGATGGGGCGGGGGCCTTGCTGACAGAGAGGTAAGTCTAGCAGGCTGCCCTGGGGTCTGTGTTCATTTCGCCAGCATTGCAGGGGCAAGGTGGTGCAGACACAGCCCCTGGGGTGCCTGCGGCCCCTCCTCCCACTGTCTCATCTGCGTCCCAGCCACGTGGGTGGGGCCCAGCAATTTGTTGAATTCCAGATGACTGTGAAACCTGGAAGTTTAGTGGCTCTTTCACCCCAGTCCCGGGCTAGGGGCTTGGGAGGCTCTGGGTCTCACGCCAGGTCCCGGTTGGGGATTCAAGTGCTTCCCTTTGTGAAACTACAGAGCCTGGAGAGTTAAAAAATAAATGAAGGAATCCTGACCACAGAGCGATTTGAAGGCTGAATTATTTAGAGGCTCGGCTCCCTCCGGCTTCTCCTGCGGGAAGGGGCAAGGGAGGAATGGGGTGGTCCTGGCGAGGCCTGAAGTTCCCGGGCCCCGGGCGACGCTGTCGGCCTGGCCCTCCGCCTTTGTCCTTCGGCCGCGCGGGGGTGGAGGCCCGCAGTCTGCGGACGGCGCCGCCCGCCCTCCCTGCGCCGCTGAGGTCTCACCGGGCCGTGCTCCGCTCCGGACGCGGCGATGATGAATTTCATAAATAAGTCAGCGCCATTAGCAGCGCAGGGGGCGGGCCGCGGGGCGGGGCCGCGGGGGTGGAGCCAGGCCGCCTCTCCGGCCGCGGGCTCAGCCCAGAGCGGGCAGTGGGCAGTCGAGTGGCCGGCTTTTCTCTCGGCAGGGGGGTGGGGGTGGGGCGCTTGGACTGCTCTGGGAGGAGTTTTAATCCGCTTTCGTTCCCTTCGGGATTATGTTTTCAGTTGAAGACTTGATAAAAGACAAAAATCAGCGTTTCCAACAATATAGTATCCAGATGAAAGCTTTAGAATTTTATTAACCAATGGCACCCCCCAAAATTCAATAGATATATTTTTAAAATAAAATAAATGAAATAGAAAAAGTAAAAGGAAAGAAAAGCAGCTTTCCCAGCAGCTGCGGGGGTTCTGGAGAGGGGTGTGTGTGTGGGGGGGGCAGGAGGGTTCCCTAGGAAAAGGTCAAGGCAAGTTCCTGCTCTGCGCCCCGCCAAGGTGGCCTGTGGCCATGGCAACCCCTGCCCTAGGCTGGGGTAAACACAACTTTCAAAGGGGGCCTTGTTCCCTGTGGGAGCCCTTCAGTGCCAGCCTGCTGGGGCGTTCAGACCCGGGAGAAGGGGGAGGGCGGCGGGGAGCGGCGGGCCTGTGCCGAGGAAATGTCACTCTGGGTTCCCTCCTCTCCCTTGCCTCAGGCATGTTTCCTGGAGGCCCCATTTCCAAAGCGCCAGCTTCTGGAGAATGAAAAGAAGCCGAAGCATCAGGAATGTGTTCAGTCTCTAGGCAACGGGGTGTGTGTGTCTGTGTAACTGAGGGAGGGAAGGAAGCTTGAAAAAAATCGCGATCCCCGCGGGGGCCGCCTCGAAATGGAAGGGCTCAGTGCCCTAGACTGATTTCAGCAACCTGGCCCAGGCCACCTGAGGCACATCACTGAGGCTTGCTCCTCCTGTTGGCCATGAAGCTCAAACAAGTATAATCGTGGAGGGGGGGGGGGGGGGGACTCTAAATCATTCAGTGAATGTAATGTAACCACATCGGCAATTTGCATTCTTCTGCATTAGCCAGTGAATCTTAGGGAGAAGGCTGACCAGGGGCTTGAATAGCTTTGGCTGTCTTGGGGGGAGCGTGGCCCCTGGATTCCCCTCCCATCAGTTGTCTTTAAGCTAACTCAAGCATGCATAAAGACCAGGAAGGAAGCATGTCTGCTCTCTAAGCGCTTAGATCACTTGAAAGGTATTCTCTTTCTCTTTGCTACTGAATGTGAATGGGTGAGTGATGAATGAATTTCCAGGTCTTAGGGAAGCCAGGGGTTAATAACCAGATCTTCTCTGGTGACACTGCAGTCCTCTTTGTTCTTGTCTGAAGAGGTGGCCAGTGGGGGCAGCCTCAGGTGTGGGGAGGAGGCAGGACACAGACCTGCCGACATCGGTTAACATGGACTAGACCTCTCTCAGTCAACTAACTACCCAGATCTTCCTGGGGGTTCTAAGGGTGGTGTGAGGAGGGGGCCTAAAGGAGCTGACTCCAGGCCTGTGTGTGTGTGTGTTCTCAAGTCACTGACAGCCTGAGCAAGCCAGCCAGGTCCAGGCTGGTAGATTGGAGTTTCTACTGCTGCTGCCCCCCAGCCATTCTAGCTCAGAAGGCTGGGGCTCAATAAACTTGAGTGTACAGAGCTGGCACCCTGGCCACTCCACAGTTTCCTCACCTCCAAGGGAAAGCCTGAAGGGGGTCTGATCCAGGCTTGGACCAAAATCAGGGCATTCAATTCTCATGGACTCCCATGTCTCCTGTGTCTCCCTTCCCTGTTGAAGTTTGCAGTTTCGTCAATTCTTCCTTGTCATATGCTGTTGAATCTGGGCTATTTAAAGTGGCTTCTTCCTCTGAGGTAGGGGTGAGGGGGTCTCAATAACTTTCCAAATTTTTCTGGTTAGCACAAAATAGGAGGAACCTTATGGAACACTGGAACTCTGTGGAGAGAGGGTAAAAAAGGTCTAGTTCATGGTTCTGGAGAGATTCTGATGACCCAGCCCCCACATTAAGAGTAAAGATTTTTTTTTTTATTCATTTTTTTTTTTTTTTTTAGAGAGGAGACAGAGACAGAGAGAGACAGAGAGGAGAGAGAGACAGGGGGGAGGAGCTGGAAGCATCAACTCCCATATGTGCCTTGACCAGGCAAGCCCAGGGTTTCGAACCGGCGACCTCAGCATTTCCAGGTCGACACTTTATCCACTGCGTCACCACAGGTCAGGCCCAGCCCCCACATTAAAAGAACATTAAGGCCTGACCTTAATGACCTAAGGTGACCTAAGGTGGCGCAGTGGATAGAGCGTCGGACTGGGATGCGGAGGGATCCAGGTTCGGGACCCCGGGGTCGCCAGCTTGAGCACGGGCTCATCTGGTTTGAGCAAAATCCCACCAGCTTGAACCCAAGGTCGCTGGCTCAAGCAAGGGGTTACTCGGTCTGCTGAAGGCCTAAGGTCAAGGCACATATGAGAGAGCAATCAACGAACAACTAAGAAGTCGCAACGTGCAACGAGAAACTAATGATTGATGCTTCTCATCTCTCTCCGTTCCTGTCTGAATGTCCCTGTCTATCTCTGCCTCTGTAAAAAAAAAAAAAAAAAAAGAACATTAAGGACTTTGAAAGTGATTCTTGTTTACGGGTGGAATTTAGACCCGAATCAGAGTGGAAGTGGGGTGGGCCCAGGCATGGGTGAATTTTATAAGCTCCTGGGTGTTTCCCATGTGCAGCCACGTGGGAATGATTTTGTCCCTATAGAGACATAGGTATTGTCTGGAGATATTTTTGATTGTCACAGCTGGGGGGGGGGGGATGCTGGCATTTATGGGTAGAGGCCAGGGAGGATGCTAAACATCTTCCAATTCACAGGGCAACCCCCCAAGACAGAGTCATCTGGCTCCAACTGTCAATAATGCTCAAGGTTGAAAAGCTCTGCTTTAGTGCCTGGAGATTTAAGCACATTCTGGGAGAGGGAAGGAAATGGCTCGGGAAGAGGGGTGGGGTGGAGTCATCATATAGGGAAATAGCGCATGGCTCGGTTTGGGAGAGGAGAAGGTGATTTGGGTTTTGCAAAGGAGAAAGAGCTTCATGGTGTCATGAGAGTCATCTGAGATCTAGAGGAAGTTTTCAGCCTGATGCTCCCTGAGGTTGGGCTGGCATCTTGTCCAGACACTTTTGTTTGGGACATTAAGCCCCTCTGACTGCATTTGCTGTGGATGGCAGTAAACCTCAGGCCTTTCTTCACCTTGTGTGTGGAGTGAAGGAGCCCTTGTCAAGTACCATCAACTTCAAAGCCCAGTTCACCGTGGGGCCGACTTTCCCAAGCCAGTGCATATGCGAACTTACTTTCCCTTTGGCTCCAGGAACAGGCAGTGAGTGCCCTTTGCCTTGTTAACGGCTCTCTGGCCCCTTCTATCAGGGAGTCTCTGCTTCTTAGAGAAGGGGGAGGCAAAGGCCCTTGTCTTCTGAGTCCATGCTGTATGTCCACCTCCTGATGGTGCCTGGCACGTGGCAGTTGCTCCATAAATGAATGAATGAGCGAACCCCTGAATGAATAGGAGATCTGGGGCTTTTACTGGTAACTGCCTCTTTAATAAGTACCTAATCCTTCAGTCCTTGTGCCAAGGAGTTGAAGTAGGAGCAACTGGGATTGGTAAGAAGGAGGAAGGTCACTATTGTCAAGAATTTCCAGGGAACAGGACAGGTAACTTGAGGATTACCTGAAGGAGGTGGGGACTGTCCTCTTTTGGAGCTGAGCTTTCTGGCTCCTGGCACTTTCTGGCAGCAGGAGTGGCCACCAAGGGGCCATTTCTGCCCTCTTGGGGTGACATTATTCCCCTTCTTCAGAGGCTTTTAGCTCTGAGTTAGATTTCTTAGCACTCACTTCTTTTTTAAGAAGGAAAAGTGCTGCCCAAACACATGTGTGTAGAAACCCTTCCCGGGGCACCTGTCCGAGAACTGGCTGCGATCGGGCACGAGCAGAGTCAAGGCAGATGCACGGAGTTCTCAGAACATCTCTTCTTGGGCATGGTTATAGGTTCCTCTGAATGTTTGCAAGTGCCTCCGAGCTGCTTATCTCGGCCTTCTGTCAAGCCCGTGGGACAGAAAGGGCTTCTGTTTCTTCAACTGAGGATAAAAGGGCCCTTGGGCATCCCAGGCTCAGGCTGGAGGGGGGAAGGTGAGTCGGAAGGGCTGCCTGTGAGCCGAGCCCAATCCCACAGAAAGCCTCCGCCCTCCTGACAGCTGGGGCTGCGTGGGGAGCCTGCCCTGGGCCCTGTGCAAGGCTCTGGCTGCCTTTGCAGGTGGGCTTTCCCCGCACTGGCCTCATCTGCCCTGCTGCGTTTGTCCAATTAGAGCCTTGCTCCTCAAAGTCTGGTCCCTGACCAGCCGTACCGACCTCACTGGGTTAGAAATGGACAGTCTCAGGCCCAAGGCAGTCTGCATTTTAACAAGGTCCCCGAGTGGTTTGTGTGCACATTCAAGTCGGAGCAGCGTGCCAGAAAACCACTGGAGGCCTCGTTTGAGTGTCATATATGCCCCGTCTTTACAGAAGCCTTTGAAACAGTGCTTCTCAAACTACCTGATGTGAAGGACAGACAGGTTCTTTTTCTTATTATTATTCATTCGGGGATGAATTTTTATATGTGGTTCCAATGAGCATGAGCAGTCTGCACAAGTGTGACAATGACTGAACTGTTCTCTGTTCAAAGAGGAAGTCCATCGTCACATGCGCAGGTGCTAATGCAATGTCAGATTGCTAGAAATGTCTCTAAATCCTTACCTTTCTTTTCTGTACTTAAAGGGCCCATAACTAATAGTGTGTGAACGGGCCTGTGGACCCACTTTTGGCGACCCTGGTTTATAAACTCATCTTTTAGGGTCGGGTATACCCGGGTGTGAATCCTGGCTCTGTCACTTTCTTGCTGTATGTTCTTGGGCAGCTGTTTAACCTCTCTGAGCCTTAATTTTGTCATCTGGAAGTCAGAGATAATAACGCCTTTGCCTCCTAGGGCTGAGGTGAGGATTAAGTTAGATAAATGGGACTAAAGCATGGGGCCCAGCACACAGAATGGGTGCTGGATGCTACTGGCTGTCAGATGTGGGCAGCAGCACAATCACTATTATTCGCTGTATTGGAGTATCTGAAAATGAGGACAATGGCCTCAGTTAAGGGATACCTTTGCTTTAAGACAGACAATGGTCTTTAAAACTGTAGCAAATTAGTTTGGAATAGCAACTTCCCCCCCCTGTAATTTCTGATCATCTGGGGCGTCAGGTAATGAATTTTCTTCTATGTGGATCCAAGCAAAATCCAGGATCAGAATTGGGACAGTGTTGGAACTTGTTTTGAAGTGATAGTGAGAAGCAATAAACACTATGTCGGAAATCCTTTTTATCCTGTAGGGTCCAGCTGTTCACCCTTTCCTGCCCCTGTCCCACTGTGCATCTCCTGGCACCCTCTCCCAAGCAGGCTGGGTGGGTTTATAGAGCCAAGTTGCCAAATTCTAAATTGCCAGCACATCCTCCCTTTCTGAAGAAATTCGCATGGCCCTCTTGGCTGTTTCCTCAAAGCAGGGAGGTGAGGTGAAGGAGTAGAGGACTCAAATCAGAAGGTCTAGCATGTTTTAGAGCCAACTTGGCAAACCTTATTGACTCATGGTTCTTGATCTCTTTTTGGGTCTCAGAATCCTTATCTAAAGAGAACTTTGATACCCCCTTCCACCCTGAAAAATGCATGTACACACCAACACATTAAGTTGTATATTTGATGTTGGCGGCGGTGGTGGTGGGGGTTCCAGGATCTCATCAAAACCTCAAGGACCTGGCCCTGGCCGGTTGGCTCAGCGGTAGAGCGTCGGCCTGGCGTGCGGGGGACCCGGGTTCGATTCCCGGCCAGGGCACATGGGAGAAGCGCCCATTTGCTTCTCCACCCCCCCTCCTTCCTCTCTGTCTCTCTCTTCCCCTCCCGCAGCCAAGGCTCCATTGGAGCAAGGATGGCCCGGGTGCTGGGGATGGCTTCTTGGCCTCTGCCCCAGGCGCTGGAGTGGCTCTGGTCGCGGCAGAGCGACGCCCCGGAGGGGCAGAGCGTTGCCCCTGGTGGGCGTGCCGGGTGGATCCCGGTCGGGCGCATGCGGGAGTCTGTCTGACTGTCTCTCCCCGTTTCCAGCTTCAGAAAAATACAAAAAAAAAAAAAAATAATAATAATAAAATAAAAAAAATACAAAAAAACCCACAAAAACCTCAAGGACCTATGGCTAAGAACCTTCTTAGCTCCATAAGGCTCGTTTCTGGCATATGAGAATATCTGAGTGGCCCCCAGCATAGTAGAAGTTAAATGCACAGGCTTTGGAGTCAGGGTGCCACGGGTCTGAATCAGTCCTCTGCTACTTGCTAGCTTGCTGACCTTAAGTAAGTACTTATCTCATCTAAGCCTCAGTCTCCCATCTGTTAAGTGGGGATAAGATTAGTACCTTCCTCATAGGGTAGTTGTGAGATTAGATGAAGTAATATTTGTCAGATGCTTATGTTGCATTATTATAGTTTAGCCTAGAGAACGTCCCGCTGCCCTCTGAGAACATGAGGCTTTCCTTTGGGTGGGTGGCGTGTGGACCCTTGACGGTACCTCTGGGAAGTTTGGAGGGCTGCAGAGCTGTGGAGCAAGCCCTTAGGAGCCCTCTGCTTCCAGTTGCTCCTGTTCAATCATTTCCATGTGCTGTTTGTTGTTGCTTTTGGCTCCTGGCGTGGAGACCCTGCCTCCAGAGCTTCCCTGAAACCAGACGCCTGGCCCAGAGCGTGCGAGGAGGAGGGGAATGAGAAGCTGAGAAGCAGGCTTTTTTTTTTTTTCTCTCTCCTTAATTAACTCTGTCTCTTTTGCTCCTTGGGTTTTCTTGTTCTCTGCAGCCCCAGCAATTAGTGGGCATGCTAACTGGGGTTAGGGCAGTGGCAGGGCTTCAGGGAGCTCCTGGGGACAGTGCGGAGGAGGAAGTGCCTCTCCCTCGCAGACCCGGCCCAGAATGCGCGCCTGGCCTCCTGCCGCCCTGGCCCCGTTGCCCCCTTATAGCTGCGCTGCCCAGAAACCCAGCGCTGCCCGCCCCCGCCCCCCACAGCCGCCCGCAGGCCTGGCCGGCTCAGCTGTTGGTGAGAATGGCAGGAGTTAAAGGATTCCAAACATGGGCCCCCACCGGGCCCTTAATTACATTAAGGCACAAAGCGACAGTGGGCTGGCTGCGCGGGCGCAGTGCCGGTTCGTCCTGGGGAACAATTGCCCTTCTGTTCTCACGGCCTGCTCCCCCCAGCTGCGCCTCCCTTTCATTTCGGCCTCTTTCCCAGGGATGCGGGCTCATTCCCAGGAGGGTGGGATCTCGGTTCTAACGTTCTTACTTTTCCCTGGTTTCCTTGGTTTTGTTGACTCCACCCCTACCCCCTCTCTCCTGGGCTCTTCCTCCGCCTCTGGCTCTCCAGGTCCCGTGGGGCCCGCAACTTCTGCGCCCGCTTCGTGCGTTCCCGGGGCCTCCGCTCCGATCCTGGCTGCTTTGAGTAAAAATGAATGTGCTCATCTGGTTCTGCTTCTGATGTGCGTGTTGTCATGAAAGGGAAGCAGAGTGTCCCCGCTTTATAACGACACCTCACTAATCATAATGACACCCCACTAATCATAGTGACACTTTCCGTTTGTTTAGAATCGGGTCGTCTTTTAGAAGGACCATTCCACATATTCCTCTGCAAACCTTTTTTTTTTATAAAGATTTAGTTTATTGATTTTTACGAACAGAGGAGGCAGGGGTTAGGGGATGAGAAGTAGTTGCTTCACTCTAGCTGTTCACTGGTTGCTTGTTATAGGTGCCTTGACTGGGCAACCCAGGGTTTCGAACCGGTGACCCCAACATTCCAGGGTGGCGCTCTATCCACCGCACCACCGCAGGCCAAGGCTCTGCAAATGTCTTTCACACAGTAGCTAGGATGGAGACCACGTGCACTGCAGAGGAGCGAGGGGCTTGCCCAGCCACCGCTGGGAAGCCACAGAACAGGGACCAGACCCCAGCTGAGCCCGCAGGCCCCTCCTGCCCGCTTGGTTTCAGGAGTGTGGGCCTTTCCCAGTTCTCCCCAGTGTCTCAGCAGCAGTGCCGGCAGCAGGCGACATCCACAAGCGGCCCCGTCCGTGATGGCGAACGTGGGCCCCTTGCCCTGAACCTGAGGGAGGAACCCCTGAGAACTTGCATTTTTACTCTATTTGACTATGTCCCTTCCCCAGCTTTGAGGGAAGAGGACATCACTCCCCACCCCCCACCCGCCAGCCTCATGTTATTGTTGAGCTATTCCAAATGCTTAGGTCTTTAACATTTCCAGAGAAGGAAATTTCTAGTTCTCTCCACATTCTAGTGTCTCCCAGCCTGGCGCAGGGCACAGGCCTCCTGACCTCTGCTATGACTTCTCAGTAAGCGGGACTTGTGGAAGCTGCTTGGTGGACCTGGGCCTCCCTGCCCGGCTGAGGGAGGCGGCTGGCTGGCCGCCCCAGCTGGATTCCTGCCTGCGCCTCTGGGCCAGCCGCGGGCGGCCGCGTAGGCACAGGCGCTGGGTGGCTGCCGGGCCCCTGGGACGAGCTGTGCCTGCAGTACCGAGCCCCGTTCCGGAGGAGCAGCTCCTGTAATTAGTTTTCTTTTAGAGACGGCTGGTGCAGTTGCTTCTCTTTAAACCCCTTTCCTTATTCACGTTTGCATGTGGCTTAGGGACCTGCCATTCTCCCTCCCACTGATATTCCCGAGAGGCCCCTGAGCCCCATATGGTGACGCTTGTCTCTTCTATGTCCTTGTGCTGGGGTGGGATGTAGTGGGCAGGAGTCCTCATCTGCTTGGGGGTCTCTGAGGGACACCCACAGTGGCAGCTGTCTTCTGCCTCTCGGCCTGGGGCAGAGCACCTGATTGGACGATGTTTCACTTTGGCATCTTCCCCTAAATCCTTTAGAGCACTTGAAGGGCTAATGGGCTTTTTGCCATGTTCCTTGGAGAATTTCAGCCCCTGGGGAAGGGCACCCCGCCGGCTGGCTTGTCCGAAGGCCTCAGATTGCACCTGTGTCTGTTTCGTCTCCTGGGTGGGGCGGGGCTTATGCTGTTACAGCAGGTCTTCACCCTGACGTCTCAGACATGGCGAGTTTAATCAGAATGTGCTCCTCTTGCCCCTGGTAGTTTAATAGTTCAATAAAGAAGAAATGGAAAATGTTTAACTTCCAACACAAAATGATCATTCTGATCATTTAAAAACTGCTACTGATAACATTTGGTTGTATTTCCCTCTGTTTTCTGTTTTTTTATGTGCATAGATTAAAAACTTATGATCTCACTGATTGTCATTTTGTATATAGCTTTTTAATGTAATGCCTCATAATTAGCATTTTTAATGAAATAATCTGGTTTTAAAACATTATATAGCCTGACCAGGTGGTGGCGCAATGGAGAGAGTGTCAGACTGGGATGCGGAGGACCCAGGTTTGAGACGCCGAGGTCGCCAGCTTGAGTGCGGGTTCATCTAGTTTGATGAAAAGCTCACAAGGTCGCTGGCTCGAACAAGGGGTTACTCAGTCTGCTGAAGGCCCACGGTCAAGGCACGTATGAGAAAGCAATCAATGAACAACTAAGGTGTCACAACGAAAAACTGGTGATTGATGCTTCTCATCTCTCTCTGTTCCTGTCTGTCCCTATCTATCCCTCTCTCTGACTCTCTCTGTCTTTGTAAAAACAAACAAACAAACAAAAAAACAACATTATTTAAAATGGCTGTATTTTATTTCATCTAGTGAAATATTGGCTATACCATTTCTTCCCTGAGCAGTTTCCTATTGTTGGCAACCCCCGCTCCAACTCTATAAGCCTCAGAACTCTATGGAGCACAACATGAGCCATGTGTTTGCATTCTGTTGGTATAAAAGTAATCCAGAGTGGGGCCTCTGCCAAGATCAGTGCCGTGGCAAGAAGGGGCCTGGCTATGGTATAGATCTGGGTCTTGGTGTGGCGTCTGCACTCCTCAGGCCCATAGTCCTGAAATCGTGGCACTCATTCGGAGGGACTTGGGAAGGTTCTTGTGACTCAGGCAGGGGTGAAGTGATGGGCTGCTGGTTCAGGTTCGCTCTCGGGGCCCACTGATTAATTAGTTGAATCTCTCTTTCAGCCTTGGGCCTGGCATGGTGACTCAAGCACCAGGAACTTGCTGCTCTGACCCAGCTTGGACTCCTTCCTTGATCTGTTGGGTTTTTGTTTGTTTGTTTGTTTTTAAGATTTTATTTATTCATTATAGAGAGGGGAGAGAAAGAGAGAGAAGGGGGAGAGGCAGGAAGCATCAACTCCCATATGTGCCTTGACCAGGCAAGCCCAGGGTTTTGAACTGGCAACCCCAGCGTTTCCAGGTTGATGCTTTATCCACTGTGCCACCACTGGTCAGGCTGATCTGTTGGGTTTTGGAGTCGCTCTATTCCATAGACAGAGCCTTCCCACAAAGGCTTCTGGGTATTCACCCTGGAGTCATCAGGTGCTATCACCCTTGCTTAGCCACCTGAATGTCAGGAGAAACTCCAATCTTTTCTCCCAGTGTCTCTTAATTACACTTCTAATGATGAAAATGATTAATAATCACTATAATGGTAATAAGCACTCTCCTTTGTTCTTGGGGACCCAAAGCCACTCTCCGTTCCATTAATTTATACCCTTTTCCCTTTCTTCCCTACTCTAGTGGAACGATAACTGAGGTGAGAGATTTAAGGGTTTTGAGCAGCAACGTGAGGACGTTTGGGTTCCAATCCTGGCTCTGTCTTCTGTAAATTCTATTGTCACTTACCCACCGAGCCTCAGTTTTCTCATCCAGCCAATAAAAACAGTGCTGCCTGACTTGCAAAGTTGGTGTGAGGATCAAATGAGAGTATTTCTGTAAAACTCCCTGGCACACAGTGGGTGCCCATCAGTGTTGTTTTGCGGTGTTGTGAAGGGTCCCAAAATGCACCAACCTCAAAGCCAGAAGGGACTTGCCCGCCCAGCTCCCCCCTGCTCACGTTTCCTGGAGTCCCTTCAACTGTGCCCTTACCTAGCCAGCTCCAGGCAGGAAGCTTTCCTGCTTGGCTGGCCAGAGGGGTGAGAGCTGCTCTTGTTTTCAGCTCCTTCTGGCTGGGACATCCTCCCAAGTCAGGCCGTGTTCTTCTGCACCCGCTCATCCAAGGGAAAGTAACAAGGCCCTTTCCTTCTGGCTTTTCCCTGGGACGGCGCTGAGAAGGCTACTGCGCATGAATGCAGGGTGTGGTGTCATGATTAATTTGCTAGTGAGTCTTTCTGGCCACATTTGTCTGCAGACTCTTGTTAGAACGCAAAAAGCCAACAGGAAGTCAAAGAGTCATCTGGGGACAGGCTTTGGTTCTGGGTTCTTCTGCCCCAGTCTGAGGTCGTATAGTTAATTGACTGTCTGCTTCCAGGAGGCAGTGGACTCTGGCCTGGCTAGACAGAGCTGGTCTTGGAGACTGTTACAAATCTTAGAAACTTTCCAGCCATCTGCCCAAGACCTTGAGTTCTGGGTGCTCTTCCTCCTGAGGCCATGGACCAGCTGTGTGGGCCTGCCCCCTGGGAACTAGTTAGAAATGCAGAATCTCAGACCTCACACCAAACCTGCAAAGTCAGAACTTGGATTTTAGCAAGCTCCTTAGGAGACGTGTATGCATGTTCAAGGTGGCGACGCACTGATTTAGGGCACAGTTCTCAGCCAGAGCCCGCATTAGAATCACCTAGAGAGTGATTAAAAATGTACTTGGAGCCACAGCCGGGCAGGGAGAGTGTACAAAAAGCGGAATGCAGACCAGAATGCAGCTGCAGGAGCAGGGGCTCTGTCCTTGTCTGCTGGCATCCTGAGCGCCTGCGCATTGCCTGGCACACAGCAGTCACCTTACGAGCTGGCTCAGTGAAGGCGCTGTCAACGATCTGAAATAAAATATTAAGAAAATCAAAACCAGCTCTGTATAAGATAGAACCTTGTAGCTGAACTGTGTTTACCCAGTACTGTAAGAACTTGTCAATGTAATTTCCTGTTCACACTACAGGCTAAAAGGACGATATGCATGTCACACAGATGTAGAAAGATCAAGTATTTCATTATATGTGCTGCCGAAGGAAGCACAAAAGACAAAATATTGATATTGTGATAAAAACATCTTACATTAAGAATTGATAGGATTTAAAAAATAAACCTCATCAAGGTGGGTGATAGCTAATAGGTACAGGTTTCTTATTTTGAGATCATGAAAATGATCTAAAACTGACTGAGATAGTGGTTGCCACATCTGTGAATATACTAAAAGCCATTGAATTACACTGAACACCATTAAATTACATACTTTAAATCAGTAGTCCCCAACCACACATCTGTGAACCGGTACTGGTACCGGTCCGTGGGCCATTTGGTACCGGTCCGCAGAGAAATAATAAATAACTTACATTATTCCCATTTTATTTATATTTAAGTCTGAATGATGTTTTATTTTTATTTATTTATTTATTTTTTACAGAGACAGAGAGAGAGTCAGAGAGAGGGACAAACAGGGACAGACAGATAGAAATAGAGAGATGAGAAGCATCAATCATTAGTTTTACGTTGAGACACTTTAGTTGTTCATTGATTGCTTTCTTATATGTGCCTTGACCACGGGCCTTCAGCAGACCGAGTCAGCGACCTTGGGTTTACGCTGGTGAGCTTTTGCTCAAACCAGATGAGCCTGCGCTCAAGCTGGCGATCTCGGGGTCTTGAACCTGGGTCCTTCAGCATCCCAGTCCCATGCTCTATCCACTGCGCCACCACCTGGTCAGGCCGATGTTTTATTTTTAAGAAATGACCAGATTCCCTCTGTTACATCCGTCTAAGACTCACTTTTGGTGCTTGTCTCAGTTATGTGATACATTTATCCGTCCCACCCTAAAGGCTGGTCCATGAAAATATTTTCTGACATTAAACCGGTCCCTGGTCCCAAAAAGGTTGGGGACCACTGCTTTAAATGACTGAATTATATGGTAGGTGAATTATATCTCAATAAAACGATTATTTTAAAAAGAAAGAAAAATGTACTGATTCCCTAGGCTGCACCCCAGATCATTGCATCAGAATCACTGAGGATAAGATCTGGGCATTATTATTACTATTATTATTTTAAAGATTTTATTCATTTTAGAGAGGGGAGAAAGAAAGACAAGGGGGAGGAGCAGGAAGCATCAACTCCCATATGTGCCTTAACCAGGCAAGCCTGGGATTTTGAACTAGCAACCTCAGTGTTCCAGGTTGACGCTTTATCCACTGCGCCACCACAGGTCAGGCTAGTATTAAAAAAAGAATAACTTTTCTACGTGATTCTAATGTGCATCTGGATTTAGACCCCTGTCTTTGGGGCGGACGGTCTCGAATGAGTATAATGGTGATGGTCACAGTTGCTGTTTGAGCTCCTACTCTGCATGAAGGGCTTTATTCTTATCTAGAATCTTCTTTCCCAACCTGAGAGGCGGTGGGGCTCTCAGTGTCTCACATGGGAGCAGTGGGGCTGGAGCTGTCTGCCCCAGGCACCGTTTGCCAGTTCTTTACTGTAACTGAAGCTCATAATGGCTCAGGGGGCCCTGCTTCTCTTTAGAAAGTCTGGCAGGGGATTCTTATCTGGCTCCGTTTCAAGGATACTTTCAGATTGTGTGGTTTTGGGATCCTTCAGTGTGACGAGCATCCCAGCGGCTTTTAGTCCCCGAGCATGAAGGGACGGAGGGGCAAGGTCAGTGACAGACAAGTTGCAGACAAATGATAGAGAAATTGTCAGGAAAGGCCGTATTTCCCAAGGTCATAGAGCCCTGACCCGGCTCTCTTTACTCAGAACCAGCAATGTGAGTTTGAAAAAGTCACTTCGTCCCTCTGTACCTAAGCTCCGCCCTCCCTAGAGGAGCGAGGGGTGACGCTTACTGCTCTTTCCAGCTCTGCAAATCTGAGCTGTAAGATAAAAGCGGGGAAACTAAGGCATTGGCCAGGAGCCAGCTGAACAGGGGGCCCCAAGTCTTCTGCGCAGCTGCGGAGAGCAGCTGGGAGGCAGCGTGGGGCGGGCGTGCCCGGGAGTCATAGAAAGCACCGGGAGTGCGGGCGCGCTATCCGAACAGGAAGTCCACAGAACCCAAGAACAGAACCTCCTGGGAGCTGGGAGCCTGCGGTGAAAGCCTGTGACAAGCGCAGAGAAAATGGGCCAGATGGAGAAATGGCCCTTTCTTTTCCTGCTTTGAACCACGTCCAAACCTAACTTTTAAGCTCGAATAAGGATTTGAAAATCAGCCTGAGGCTCCTAGAATCTAAATCCAGATTGCTGAGTAGATAGCTCTTCCTTATAAAGCCACGGACTATCTGTGTTTAGTGAATGTAATTAGTGAGGGTGCGTTTTTTCTTTTTTACTGTCTGGCTTCGCCCTGCCCCAGCGCTGAGGGGCTGAAGTGTGTGTGGGGTGACCCCCATTCTGCTGCAGAGGAAACACAGGCCCACGCGTGCTAAGTGAGAGCCTTCAGGTCCCTCGGAAAATTGGGGGCAGAGCTTGGACTTGGATCTGGGTCTTCTGACTCCTTTTATTCCACCAACCCTTCCCTACTGACTCTCTCTTGACCTTGTAGGGCGCGGTGTACCATCCATACCTTTGGATAGACGTGATTCCTAAAATACAGTTTCCAGGGACCTGTGTGTGTTTTAATTTTTTTTTTAAATTAATTTTAGAGAAGAGAGAGAGAGAGAGAGGAGAGAGAGAGACAGGGGGGAGGAGCTGGAAGCATCAACTCCCATATGTGCCTTGACCAGGCAAGCCCAGGGTTTCGAATCGGCGACCTCAGCATTTCCAGGTAGACGCTTTATCCACTGCGCCACCACAGGTCAGGCCTGTGTGTGTGTGTGTTTTAAAATACGCTTTCCCTTTTAATGATATAACCCACAAACAATGACATTATCTTTATTAAAGGTTTCAACTAATAGAAATTGAAAGCCCTTTTGACTAGTCCTTCTCCCATGCTTCAGAGGTGACCACTGGTGACCACAGTATGTGACTCTTCCCTTACCCCTTGAACAGAATGCATTTTGTGTGTGTTACTGATGGATTATTATAATCCCCAGCCACCTTGCTTGCTTTAATTGCCAGCTGTGTGTGTGCGCGTGGAGAAAGCAAACATTCTAACATTACCTTCAGCAAGTTAAAAGCAGGATGGTTAATCAGCCAGACTGGTGGTTTAGAGCGGTGACTCTCCAACGTGGACAAGCATAGGAATCACCAGTAGATGTTGTTAGGAGGCAGATTCTGATTCAGTTGGTTTGGAGTGGGTCTTAGGACCCTGCATTTTTAATAAGGCCCCGGTTGGTGCAGATGCTGCTAGTTCCAGGCCACACTTTGAGCCAGGGGGGTTTAGCGCCACAGGCTCTGGAATCAGCTGGAGCCCTGGGCTTCTTGTTGCTAGCTGACTGAGCTGGGCAAGGTGTAAGTTTTCTATCCTTGTAAATCAGGGATAAGAATGGCACCGTGCCCGTAGGATTGTTGTGAAAACAAATGAGCCGGGGCCTGGGAAGCACTGAGACCTGTGCCTGGCACATAGAAAGTGCTCAGTAAATATCAGTTATTAGCATCATCTAGAAAAAAAAATACCATAAAGTTGTCCAAGCCCAACAGAAAACACTTGCTGGTTAACTACTATATGGGGCTGTTTATGCTGATGCACTTCTCCATTATTCATTTAATATCCTCCTCCTCCTCAGGATTTTAATATGCCTTCTGTGTATGGTGGTATTCCTGTTTACTTGTGAGGAAACTGAGGCTCAAGGAGTGTGGGGACTTAACCAGATCCACACCACTCAGAAGGAGCAGAAACAAACTTCCACCCAGGCTCCAGGTTTAGTGCTCGTCATATAGTCTGCAGCTGCCTTCTCCTGAGAACCCACCACGTGTGTGGCCCAGTGGGCCTGTCAGTGGCGTGGAAGCCACAGCCTCTGAGTGTGACTCCAGGGAAGTGACATAACAGGCTTCAAACTGCCTCCATACCTGTCAAAATAATTTTTAAAAATTGTATCCCCTAACACATTTTGAAATTCACATATAAAAATTTTTATCATAACTTTAAGTAGAGTATATTTTCAGGCTTATTGTGTGTCATGTACTTGTTTAAAATATATTTTTGTCACAGCCTTCGAATGGCAAACTCGGCCCATGCCGCTATGGGAAATGCCTGCCATAATTCCTAATCGGCAAAGTGGGACCTTGTTGTTAGAGCCATCAGTCAAATCAGACTTTGTATCAGAAAAAGTCCAACTTACTTTTTTTTATTCCAATACATGTGTTAAACAAGTGACCCTGTGGCAGCTTCCTAGCTTCCTAATTCTAATTCTAAAATAAACAGATGGGGAGATAAGATATATAGATAAGTTCCCCTTCTCCATACCCCCCCCTCCTTCTTCCCAGGTCTGCTGCATTTCCCAATTGTTTGTTTGGTGGCTTTTACACCCCAGAGCAGAGCTGGAGGGTACAAGTAGGATGGCTAACCGTAGGCCTTTCCTTTGGGAAGAACTGAGGAGGGTAGACCAGATGGTTCCCAGCACCTCACTTTAAGGAAGGACTCCACACAGAAGTGGAGGTTTGGGAAATTGATTCCCTGAAAGCCAACCGAATCAGACAGCCCCAGGAAGTCTCCGGGTCTCCCAAATGTACCCTGGAGGGAAGACCGTTGGACCAGATGCCTCCTGGAGATGTCGCCCAGGGAGTTTGCTCATGGCTCACTCCAGAGCTTGTGGGTCTTTGGGAATCTTTTGCTAGAACTAGGACTCAGCCTGTTCCTCCCATGGACTTCCCGGTGACATCTTGGATGCACGGCTTCTGTTTCTTCCTGGCCCCTCTTTTCTCAGTGAGACGGTGGGTTCACACTACATTAATGCCTCCTGGTTACAGGAAAACTGAGATCCAGGACGGGAGGCTGACTCCATGCCCACAGAGCAGTCCCTGTATCACACCAACAAAGCCAGCTGGCCTTCCCAGGGGAGGCATCACAAGGCAAAAAAAAAAAAAAAAAAAAGCCTGGGGAGGTCAGGAGAGCAAGTCTTCAGAGTCCGGCCGGGCATCAGCGCTTGCATTCTGTCATCCTCAACATTTCCATCTGTTGAGTGGGCCGATGTGGCCGGCGCTTAGTCTCGTGTTCACAGGCTTTGGAGTTGGGCAGACCTGTGTTTGAGTACTAGCTGCATGATTCGGGACTTTCCTCTCTGTGCCTGTCTCCCCCGTTGGTAAATGGTGGTGAGAATCATTCTGTCCCTCGTGGGGCGGTTGGGACGATAAATGAGACAATGGCTACGTAGCGTCTGGCCCGTGTGACATGCTCGGTATATATCACTGGTGCTGTTATGCTTGGTGTGTGTTCTCTGTAGGAATTGTGCTCAGGAGGAGACTGAGCGGAGGGAAGGCCTGGTTGAGACTCTCCCAGGGCAGGGCTGTGCTGTGCACGGCGTGGCTCCCAGGATGACAACACGTGTGAAGAGGTGTTTAGTACGCGTCACAGTGAGGGAAGCCAGGAGGCTGCTGTTGCTGCTCCCGGGCCCCTGTCGTCTGCTGAGCCCACCGCTGGCATTTCCCTGCGGCCCTCACCCAGGAGCATTTCAACCCCTGGGGGGATGAGGGTTGACCCTTCTGCTCCCCACATCTGCTCTTAGCTTACTGCCTTTGAGAGTGCCATACCCCCCAAAGCATGGGGCCACCCGGCCTCCTCCGAGTGATCCTGGCCCCTCGGCCTCTGTGGCTCCACCCGGCGCCCAGCCCGCTCCCCTTTGTTTTAAAGCGGCCGTCTCGGTTCCTTGTGGGCCACTCTCACACTCTCAACAGATATCTTATAAACAGATGTCTTGTCCCCACCTCCCCTCCCTTCCCCTTAGGCATTTTGTCATCTTTTCTTACAAACTTTCAACTGAAAGTTACTCCTCTGTCCTCCTCAGCCTCAGAGGAGAAACCAGTGAAACCATACGAGCACCTCAGTGCACCCTGGGGATTCGGGTTTCAAGGAATCCCTTTGTCCTGCGAGGAATCCTTCTGTAAAGTGAATGATCACCCACTCTGGATTTCTCTTTGGGATTTTGTTGTTGCTGTTGTTCAGGATCCTTCTCAAGAGTGGGGGCCACCCTCTCTGCTAATTGAAAGGGCTCCTGGTATGGCTTCTAGATCTTCTGATTACCTTTCATCTTCCCGCTGTCTTCCTGCCGGGGCTCTGGCCTGCCAACATCTATCACGCTGGCCCGGAAGGCGGTGATGGGCTTGTGTTTCTCCCTCTGTTCTTTGCTTAATCGCGTCTCCATGGAAACAGGTGCAGCCTTTGTGTTGCCTTTGCTTTGGGTAAATCCACGATGCTCAGTGAAGGTTTCTCTTTGCTCTCCAGTCCCCTCCCCTTTTGGGGATCAAAGGGGGAAGGTGGGGGCAGTGCAGGGATTGTCCGGAGGCCTCGTGGTGGCCTGGAATGCCCTGAATGGAAAGTTATGGTTAGTTCTAGCCAGGGGCTCTGGGGTGTGGTGCCTGGCCCGGACTGCCCTGCCCGTGTGGTCCACGCCTCTTGCATCATGAGGCTATCAGATGGAGCGAGCTATGCAGTGGTCTGTAGACACTCTCGGACCCCTGGGCCCACTGCATTCTCAGGGCAGTGAGCTGCTGGCCACCTGGGATGGGATGCTGGGTGAGAGAGCTGGGCACAAGCTCTGATTCTTTGGTGGGACCTTGAGGGAGAGGCCTTTACCCTTTCTGGGCCGTGTTTTCTCCTGCAGGGGTGAGAGGTTTTGAACTTTGTTGGTAATGTGGCTCCTTATACCTTAAGGAAACCTCACATCTGGGTAGAGTCTGCAAAGTTATTGCCACGTGATTGTTCTATGATGAATAGTAAATTCTGTGTTAGATTCAAACCAGCAAAGCCTGGTTTGAAATGAAACATTCAGAAACAGGAACCTCTCTTCAGACTGAGCACCTCGCTTAGGATCTAGCTTCCCTCTGCCCAGGGTGTTCTATGTTCCAGGCCAATCACAGCCTATTAGGGGAGTCTTCTGGCCCAGGCCAAAGCACACGTGTTGTCCTGAGCAGCCCGGGGCAGCCGAGACCTGCCCTGTCCTCACGGGCCTCCCAGCGTTTGAGCAGCGAGTAAGCAAGGGCGGCCCACGCAGGACGGGGCTTCTGGAGGCCAAGCGGCAGGTTTCTGTCCGAGCGGTTTGCCTGCCACACTTCCCACAGTCCTCTCCTCATGGCTCGTTTGACAAACTGCATTGTTCAAGAGGGATACGGCAGACTTCTCACAACCCTGCATTCCTGCTAACTGGAACGCGCTCACATTAACCTGTTTCATTAAATCCACAAACTCTGCACTTCATTTTCACATCTGAACTCTCTAGACCCCTTTGCTTGTTAAATTGAGCAGAATCCCTCGAGACTGGGGCAGGAGCCAAGCTTCCCGAGGAGAGCTGAGTGTGTTAGGGTGATGCTCTCATGGTGGTAAAGGTCAAGGTGTCCAGCCTCCTGCCTGTACAAGGGGCACTAGCTGGAGCTGCCACTTTTGGGGGTGTATCCCGGGAAGTGAACTCTCTATAATGCCTCTTTAATGTCAAGAAGTTTCTTCTGGAATCTAGTCTAAGCTCCATTTTATTCTGTCTGCTTTTAAGAAAGATTGAGGACAAAGAACAATTATCTTGAATGCTTGACTCAGAGGTCCTTAACTCTACTCAGCCTTGGCCAAACGTTTCAGCCTTTGAGGGTTGCCTCCTCGCTTTCTCTCCTGCTGCCAGACTTTCCTGTTGGCAAGACAAGGGGAGCCTGAACCGGTGGTGGCACAGCGGTGCCGGGGTTGCTGGCCTGATCCCTCGGTCGCAGGTTGGATTCACAGGTGGCAGGTTCCATCCCCGGTCAAGGCACGTATGAAAAGCAATCTACGTGGGGTGATGAGTTGATGCTTCTCTTCCTCTCTCCCTACCCCCTTCCTTTATCTATCTATCTATCTATCTATCTATCTATCTATCTATCTATCATCTATCTATCTATATATATATATTTTAAAAAGACAAGGAAAAAAGTAGCTGCCACTTTGGGTTGGTGTGAAAATTAAATGAAGGCTGTGGGGAGGTACCTTGCCAAGTACCTGGCATATGGTTCGTTTTTAAATACTCTAATTGACTAGGAATACATTTTATTTTCTGCCTACTTCTGTGCTACTCAGGGTTCCTGCTTTTCTTCATAGCCTCTTCTTAGTAAAGCCCCCTGGATTGGTGGGACATTCTCCTTTTTCACTGGCCTGTTCCCGGACCCAGAGCAGCCGGGTGGGGTAGGTGCAAGCCACACCCCTCTGCTGTTCCCAAACCAGACGCCAGGAGACTTGGGCACAGGAGAAAACAGCCTTTTCATGCCAAGGCCCTGGATGGCATTATCCTTATTCCTGTTTCTAGATTGGCCTTCAAGAGCTCCCAGCCTGGGACCACTGACTCTTGGGCTCCCCAGTTGGATGCTGCAATGTCCTTGGTATTTCGCTGAGAGGGACCTGAGGCACAAAGTGCTCCTGCTCCTGTGGACAGCCACCTGGATCAGTGCTTTGTCCAAGGGTGAAGTATGGAGTCGCTGTGACCCCAGAGCCACAGAGAGCAAGAACTTCAGAGGCAGCTCTGTTTTTCCAGATTTAAAGCAGCCTTTCTCCCTTTGAACCACAGATACCAGAGCAGAGTGGTTGAGGGCAAGGACTGTGGAGCCAGACTGCCCACTTCTTGTCCAACTCTGCCGCGGTGGGCATGCTTACCTCCCGTGTCTCAGTCCTCCCTGTGCACACAGGAAGTGCTTTAAAAAGATACTTGCTGTGGTTTCCCTAGAGTTCTGAAGAAGTTGCTTAGTGGAGCTGTCTGATTTAAAATTTCTTCCCGTCCTGGGGGCTGGGAGTAGGTAAAAGAGGGTAAAGGGGGTATAAATGGTGATGGAAGAAAATTTAATTAAAAAAAAATTTTTTTTCTCTCTTCCCTTCCCTTTCTCCTGATCAGCATATCTATACATATTGCTTGCCTACTCTGTGCTTGTTCTATGCTGGGCTCTGAGCCCAGTGCTGGGGACAGAGAGCTGAATGAGACCAAAAAAAAAAACCAAAACCAAAACAAAACCAAAAAAAGAACCCCTGCCTTCCAGGTAGGCACTGTGTGTTGGGGCTACCAACTGGCACACTAGTAACTGTGATATCATGTGACTAGTGCTGCCATATTGATTGTGCAGGAGGGGTAAGAATTTAACAGGCGGAAGAAAGCTGTGTGGGGGTGAGCCAAGGAGTGCATCTGGCAAGACTTCCTGGAGGAGGTGGTCTGAAGTCTGAATCCTGAAATCAAGAGTCACAGCTGGTCAGGGAGCAGCGGCTGGAGCCAAGGCAGTCGGGTGCAGGACCAGGGAAACGTGCTGGGTGAGGGGCGTAGGGGTGAACGTAGGGAGGAGCAGTCCAGGGTGAAGTAGTCACTGCTGACGTTCTGCTCCTCGCAGCTGGTCTCCAGCCACCCGGGGCCCTTTACAGCCCCTGTGGCCACTGCCTCGCCCGCCCCTCTTAGAAGATGATTTGCTACCTGACCTCTGGCGTAATGTTCCTTAAGTAATAACGACCCAGAATACTCAAACCTCTTTGGCTTGCTTGGGTTTGGAGGATGGGGGTTGTGTGCACCAGGAGACACTGATTCCGTAGGAAGCCCTGGACCTGTGTCTTTCAAAAGCTCGGAGATGCTGCTGTTCCCTCCAGCTGCGGTCACCAGTCACCGCTGCTGGGAGCCTTGTATTTTCGGGCTCCCCCCCCGGGCACTGACGGCTCCTTGCAGTTTCTCTTTTCCTTTTACAGAGTGGCATGATTGCTCTACAATTTTTATTGGCATTAGCGTTCTTTGTTCTTCTGTTCTTCCAAAGGCAATCTCTATCACCTCGTTCTTTGACTTGACTACTATTTAAAAAGATGTCAGATAGTCAGCTGGGGCACAAAGAAGTCAAAGTTGCCTGACGTCCCAGAGCAGCCACGGTCCCCTCAGCTTGCTCAGAACGTCTTGCAGAGGCCTCAGTGCCCAGGGCCCCCGATGTCTGAGGGGGTGGGGCAGGGGTCTGCTCCTCAGATTCACCAGCTTGTCCTTAAGAGGCGGTGTCTTCTTGTCTCCCTCCTGGGGCCCAGGCCTGCACAGCCACAACCACTCTGTCCGCTGCTCTGCTTTCTTGCCTGGACATCTGTTCTCTTAGCAACAACTGCCCATAAACCCTGTGTCTGCGACCAGTGGCCAAGCCTTCACCATGGCTACATGTGGGTGTGGCCACAACTGTGTGTGTCCTTGCTGGTGGCAGTGACACCTGCATCTCAGCCACGGTTGTGTGTGTGTGGTGGTCTCTGGGGTCGGGGAAGGGGTGGCATTTGGCTGCAGTTGGAAGGGTCCCTCCCAGCGCCCTTTCTGCGGGCTTTTTTTTTAAAATTTATTTTTATTTTTATTTTTTTAATTTTTATTTTTACGGAGAGAGAGAGAGAGTCAGAGAGAGGGATAGACAGGGACAGACAGGAACGGAGAGATGAGAAGCATCAATCATCAGTTTTTCGTTGCCATTGTGACACCTTAGTTGTTCAATGATTGCTTTCTCATATGTGCCTTGACTGGGGGGCTACAGTAGACCGAGAGATCTCTTGCTCAAGCCAGTGACCTTGGGCTCAAGCTGGCGACCTCGAGGTCTTGAACCTGGGTCTTCCTTGTCCCAGTTCGATGCTCTATCCACTGCGCCACTTCCTGGTCAAGCTGCGGGCTTCTTCTGTAACCTATTCTTCGTCCCCATGAAGGGATTTCTGTACGTGCATTCTCACGTACAGGGGGTTGCTAAGTGTTTTTGACTGACAGGGAAGGAGTGAGTGAATAATTACAAGTCTGTGTGGATGTCACTGGGGTGCCTGTGAATGAAACAGATTCTGTTCAGCTGGGACATGCAGAATTCCTCCTGGGGAATGCGGGAGTCGCTGAAGTGTCTCTCCCAGCCTCTGCCTTTTTTTTTTTTTTTTTTTTTTTTTTACAGAAAGAGAGAGTCAGACAAGGACAGACAGACAGAAATGGAGAAATGAGAAGCATCAATCATTAGTTTTTCGTTGTGCATTGAGACATCTTAGTTGTTCATTGATTGCTTTCTCATATGTGCCTTGACTGCGGGCCTTCAGCAGACTGAGTAACCCCTTGCTCGAGCCAGCAACCTTGGGTCCAAGCTGGTGAGCTTTTGTTCAAAACAAATGAGCCCACACTCAAGCTGGCAACCTCAGGGTCTCGAACCTGGGTCCTTGGCATCCCAGTCCGATGCTCTATCCACTGCGCCACCGCCTGATCTGGCCCAGCCTCTGCCTTTAGGAGCTGATATTGATGGAGGGAGACAGCAGCTGATGAAGTGGCATGTCGGCGGTCATTACGGCCACTACGTGCTCTCCCCCTTTTTTCAGACCGCTGGCCCACTGTAAGTGCTCGAGGTGGTCTGGAAGAGCAGAGAGAGAGCAATACCGGCAGAAGTTTCCAGAGACTGCCTCGGGGAACGGGGGAACTTGAGCTAGGTCTTGAAGACTGGACAGGGCTGCTTAGGAGGACACAGAGCAATGCCAGTCAGTCAGTGTTCCTGTGTGGTCCCTGAACCAGTGGCATCAGTATTATCCAAGAACTTGCTAGGTATGCAAAATTTGGGGCTACACCCCAGACCTAGGGAGCCAGGAACTTTGAGGGTGGTGCCCAGCAGTGTGTGTCTAGCAAGCCCTACAGGTCACCCTGATGCTCACTAAGGGTAGTGACTCTTGATGCTAAAAAAGATAGGGGTCTGATCTTTATATGGGAGACAGGAGGACTGGGAAGTGACTCGGCTTGATTGAAATTTCCGTTGGCGGCACAGATGGAAGACAGGAGGGCGACAGAAGACAAGCTAGGAGGCTTCAAAGGAAGCAGTCCGGGGTACAGAGGAGCACATCTGGGTTGGCAGTGGCCGTGGGAACAGAAAGTAAAGCCAGGTGGTCCTGGGACGGGACTGTGGACAAGCTGGGTGACACTTTCAATTTCTTGCCACACTTTAAGAGCACTCTTTCCTTTAAAATGTTTAAAAATGACCTGTCCCCTGTCACACTGTTATGTGCTAATTGTGGAAAATATAAGATAGAAAAAAGAGGAGCATGCAGAATTCCACCGTCAGTACAGCTATTGATATGTTGGCCTATTGCCTTCTGGTCCTTTTTTCCTACGCATTTTTTTCTTTATGTAGTTGAAAGCATACCATATGTATCAGTTTGCATCCTGCATTCTTTGCTTAACAAAAATAAGCGTTTCCTGATGAGCTTTCAGGCTGTCTCTCTCTCTCTCTCTCTTTTTGTAAAGATTATTTATTGATTTTAGACAGAGTAGGGAGAGAGAGAGAAAGGCGGGGAGGAGCAGGAAGCATCACGTTGTACTAGTTACTTCTCGTATGTGCCTGAGTGGGCGAGCCTGAGGTTTTGAACCAGCGACCTCAGCCTTCCAGGTCAACGCTTTATCCATTGCGTCACCGCAGGTCAGGCCAGTCTGTCTCTTTTATTGCCACAGGAGCCCCATAAAATGAGCAGAACAGTGCTGGTCAAGAATAAGTAACTGAGGATCAGAGAGAAAAGGAAATTTGCTTTGTGAACTGCAGACAGTTGAGAAGTCGATAGCCAAACGGCCTGGGTTCTTTAACTCATAAATTACAAGGAAGAAACGGGTGAGAGGAATCTGTAGGTTACAATAGACTTGAAAGACAACAGTCAAGGCTAAACTGTCCAAGGATGGACATTTGAGTGACAGAGAAATGCAAGGGAGTGATTGCTACAAAAATCAGCTGGTGGCATGTGGGCGGGGCTTTGGCTTGGCTGGCCAAGTTTTGTTTCTTGACATGAGTGGCTGCAAGGTGTTTGCCTTATTTGGTAAATTCATTTATTAAATGTGCCTTCGTTTTGTGCAGTTTCTCTGTACCTGTTTTATTTTTTTATTATTATTTTTTAAAGGTTCAGAGGAAAAGGGAAACTTGCTCAAGGATCCACGTGGCAGAGCCAGGACCAGAGCCCGGGTTCTCAGCTTGTCACCTCGAGTCTTCCTTTCCTGTTGTTCTCACGCTTTCTAGTTTGTGGGCTCACTCCCCTCCCAGCCCCCAGCCCCCAGCCCTGAACCGGGGGCTTTGGCAGAAACACTGCCGATTTATAGTTCATTTTGGTTGGCTTTCAGGACAAGCTGAGGCCCATTGCGGGGAATGGTGATGGTCCTTTGACTCTGGTGGTGAAGTCCTTGAGAAGGTCGGTTAAGTGAAGGGGTCCCAGCTACTTCACGTAGCTGGGTGGTGGGTGCAGCAGGGGTGGGATTGATGTTGACCAAATTTTCTCCCTGGTTAGTTCAGAGATACAGTTCCTAAGACCCAGTCGTCAGCCCTGGTCAGTTAGCACAGTGGTAGAGCGTCAGCCTGGCGTGCAGGAGTCCCGGGTTCGATTCCCGGCCAGGGCACACAGGAGAAGCGCCCATCTGCTTCTCCACCCCTCCCCCTCTCCTTCCTCTCTGTCTCTCTCTTCCCCTCCTGCAGCCGAGGCTCCATTGGAGCAAAATTGGCCCGGGCGCTGAGTATGGCTCCATGGCCTCTGCCTCAGGCACTAGAATGGCTCTGGTTGCAACAGAGCGATGCCCCGGATGGGCAGAGCATCACCCCCTGGTGGGCGTGCCGGGTGGATCCCGGTCGGGTGCATGCGGGAGTCTGTCTGACTGCCTCCCGTTTCCAACTTCAGAAAAAAAAAAAAAAGACCCAGTTGTCATCTGCATTCTCAGAACCCCTTTCTATTCATTTCCTTAGCCTGACCCATCAGGTTCTTTGAAATGATGTTTTTTTCCTTAGTAAGCCGCCTCTCCCCTCCCCAGCTCTCCACATACCCCTGCCTCAGCTCAGCTGCTCTTTTCCCCGGACGCCCTCCCTGGCTCTGGAGAAGCCCAAGGAGGCACTGCCAGGGCCACCATGGGGCGCACCCCCTTCTTCCTGGCAAAGCAAATTGGAGGGCCACCCCCCCCCATACATGTTGAAACCAGAACTTGGGCTCCCAACTGGGCTTCTCCTCTCTGCCTGGGGTGTCAAGTTTCACAGGAGCCGGGCCAAAGCTTTGATCTTGGATGAAGAGGGCCTAGTGCGCACCGTGGTTCTGCCTGCCCACAAGAAGAGGGTGTTTGCCTGGACCCACTTCCCAGAAGGCTGCGAAAGGGCTTCTCTGTTGGGGATCAATTGTCCACAGTCCTTGGTCTCCCCCAGACAATTGTAAGAAAGCCCTTCAATCGTCATTCTGCTGGAGGAGGAGGGCTCCCCTTTGGGTTCTAGAACAGCACTGCCTGGTGGAACTTCCTGCAACCCAGGAAATGCTCCGTTCAACACCACGGCCGTCAGCCTGGGTGGCTGCTGAGCGCTAGAAATGCGGTGATACGACGGAGGATTGGAATTCTAGATTCTTTTCGTTTTAATTAATTAAAATTTAAATTTCTCTTGCCACCTGTGAGCAGCGGCGGGCTTATTGGACAGTGCAGTTCTAAGAGTGGGTCTCCGCGAAGGCCGTGAGTGGCCGAGACATTGCAGAGCCGCCTGCCTTCTCCTCCAGTGCGCACGCACGTATACCCACATTGCACGTTCCAGGAAGGCCCTGGATACAACGTCCTTTTACAGCAGAGCCACTGCTTACACATTCTTATCTGGAGGGAGGCGGAGCGGCTGGGACCACCGAGGTGCCCCCAGGCACGGCTCCCCTGTCCTTGCGCAGTTGGAGATAAGCAGGGGAGACCTCGGGAAACCACAGATGGGAGGAGTCTGGATTCAGCAGTCACAGCCTCCAAACCGGGTGGCCCACCCTGGCATGCCCACGCTCCTCTCTTTGCCCTTCCCCTTTGGGAAGGAAGAACCTGGTATTGGTGGATGCCCGGTAGCAGGTGGGGACAGGGACGCCTGTGTGAAGGAGGCCCTGTTACCTGCGAGGCCAGCCCACGCTGGCCATGTTGAACTTACATCCCATTCTGGATGGACGTGCTTGGCCTTAAGTAAAAGCAGCTTTCGCCCTTTGAGAGAAGGTGGAGGTGGGGGCAGCCCTTGTTTTATTTATATATATATATGTTTCTTTTGGGGCAAGGTGGGTGGTGGGACTGAAAGTACACTAAGGTATTTACCAGGTGAGCGGGTCCTCCTATCCCCTCAACCCCACTTTCCCCCTGCACCTGGGGTGCTCTGTGACGTTTCTGGAACGACTGATGAATGAATGAGATGTCTTCCTGCCAGAGCACCCTCGAGGACAGACCTCTGCTTATTCTTTCTCTCTCTTTTTCCTCTCGTTCTCTCCTGACCTTCCCTCCGACCCCCCTGAGGTATAAGCACGCCGTCCCCCACTCTCCTCCTCTTCTCCCCAAGGTCTCCACTGCACGCTGCATTTTCTAGCACACTAACCTTTTCTAACGTCTCATACATAACCCCGCTATTTCACATGCCTCAGAAAGTAGCCCTGCGCCGCCATCTCCTCCCAGCCTCGTGGCATGTGTGACTGCCGACCATGTGAACAGTCCTCATCAACAGGGGTGTCATTGTCCCCGGGCCCACTCCATGCAGATGGGGACAGAGCTCCTCTGTGCAGGCAGGATTTCCTGTGTGCTGATTGCTGTCTCTCTGAAGAGTCCAAGCAGTGCCCCCTTCTGCCCAGGGATTCAGTTTCTTCCACAGCCCCATGCCTCATCCTGCCTGATTTCTCTTTATGTATTCTTTCTTGGGGTGGGGGGTTATTTTTGATTTTACAGAGAGAGAGAGGAGAGGGTGGAAGCGAGAAGTGTCAACTCATAGGTGCTTCACTTTAGTCGTTCATTGCTTGCTTGTTGGATGTGCCTTAACCGGGCAAGCCCCGGGTTTCAAACCAGTGGCCTCAGTGTTCCAGGTCAACGCTCTATCCGCTGCGCCACCACAGGTCAGGCTCTTTATGTATTTTTATTGCGGTAAAATATACATGACAAAAAATTTCACTATTTTAACCATTTTTAAATGGCAAATTTGATAGCATGTATGTTTACAATGTTGTATAATCGTCACCACTATTCATTTCTAGAACTTGTTCATCAGACCAAACAATAACTCTCCATTCCCCCATCTGCTCCACCTCTGGCACCTCTGTTCTCATTTCTGTCTTTAGAAAGTTGCCTATTTTTGGTACCTGATAAAAGTGGAGTTGTATAGTACTTGTCTTTTTGTGTCTGGCTTATATCACTTAAGGTGTTTTCAAGCTTCTTCCATGTTAGCATATACCAGAATCTCATTCCTTTTAATGGCTGAGTAATAGTCCATTGCACAACTGTATCACATTATGTTTATCCATTCACTGGTTGACTGACGCTTGGGCTATTGTGAATAACGTCGCTATGAACATGGGTGTGCAAATATTTGTTTGAATCTTCACTTTTAGTTCTTTGGGGTATATACTTAGGAGGAGAATTGCTGGGTCACAGGGTAATTCTAGATTTACCTTGTTGAGGAACCACCCAGCTCTTTTCCACGGCAGCTGTACCATTTACATTTCCACCAGGAATGTGCCTTGTTTTTTCTAATTCTTAATTTTAAGCTACAGAAATAATGCACGTTTGTTGTAAAACTTCAAAGGATGTAGAGGTGCGTGAAGTAAGCAGCGAACAACCCTGCTTCTTAGATAACTGCCGCTTAGTGTTCACGCCAACATTTTCATCTTCCTGTGCATATCCAAATATGCAAGGACACTTAAAAAAAAACAAAAAACTCTTGTGTACACGAGGCTGTGCAACTTGGTTTTTCCTGTCATTCCAGGTTGGGACTTTAGGCCAAGGTCCCGGCTGCAATGTGTTTCCATCTGTGGACACGACTTGTGTTATTTATTGGTTGCTGGGTATAGAGAGACAAGAAGGAGAATACCTTTTTATTTTTTAGTTTTTTGCTGTCACAGCGGCTGTTCACTCAGGGCTTTGCACACGTGGGCCACCATTTCCTCAGCTCCAGCCCCTTTGGGGAGCGTGGCTGAGCTTGGCACTGGGGAAGCCGTGGAGCCCAGAGCCACTTTCCTCACCAGTCTCAGCTTTTCCTAAGCTGCTCTCCACTCCCAGGGCAGCTACAGAAAGCTGAGCTGTGAGCGTCTTTGTGAAGCTGGCCACCCACCTGGCCTGAGCTAGCTGGCAGCCTGGCCGGCACACCCTTCCTTCTGGAGTCAGCCTCCTCGGAAGTAAGCAGGTAATTTAGGTCCACACGGACCTGGTGGAGAGGTGAACGGGCTGGAGAGAGAGAGAGAGGAAGTTGTACCTATTAGAAGGCTGGGCTCTAGTGATGGGGGTTTCTCTTTGTCTCTTGGAGACTGGGAGAAAGTGCTTGAGGAGCCATCGAGGCATGCAGTCCGCTCACAGGCTCAGAAAGACCCAGCTGAGTCCTGTCACAAAGCCACCTTTTACACCACAGACCAACCTGTCTGTCGCCAGTACTGTACCTTTCTCTGCAGAGCCCCGGGCTGCTGGTGGGAGAGTACAAAGAGGCCTGGAAAATCCATAAACTGCATCATCAGCCCCTGCGTCTTGGCCACCTGACTCTGTTTATTGCTTCCTGTCCCTGAAAGCCCTTTACAAACAGAGAGGCTTTGAGGGGGGTGAGTTGGACCCGGTGGGTGGCCTGCCCCTGCCAGGCAGAGGTCCTACAACACCGATGGAAAGGGCAGCTTCCTTTAACAGGCCATCACCTACAGTGGAGCCTAGGGAAGGTGAGGACCCCCCCAAAGGAGGGCACCCCCCTCAAGAGCTGTTTACTTTATAATTGACAAAGTACAAGAGTCCCATTTCTCCCAATTTCCTCCGGGCCGGGAGGTTAAGCTCTAATGAGGTGCAGGGGGGGAGCAGAGTGGAACCGTAGCCTCTGACTGACCCCTGCGAGGTGGGCTGGGGAGCAGGGCCCATTCCCTGGGACCTAGGGACAGTCTTCGTTCCAAGGGCCTGGGGGGCTTGCTCAAAGCCTGTTTTATTTTTGTTGTTTGTGTTACATTTTTAAAAACAGATTTCTCCTTGTCAACTGACATTTTCCCTGAAAATCGTTGCCCTGGACACGGTGTTTCGGGGCACAAGGGGGGCCTGTGAAGTTGTTTGCTGTTCTTGCCTCGCATCTGGGAGACACCGGGGACACAGGACACCTGCATGATTGGAAGAGGGATGCCCGTCTTTTGAGAGAGGGGAGTGCAGGGGACAGGGAGGTTCAGGAAGGCAGTCTTCCCAGAGCGGGGGTTGCCTCTCCCACCCAGATGTGGAGGCGTCATTCATCCCTGGGACCTGGGGCTGCCACCATGGTAGTGGTGCCTTGACCTGACTTCCCACTCTCTGCCGCCTTTCTGCGTCCTTCCTTTGCTTGGCTTCTCTGACGTGGAAGACAGCTGACCACAGCCCACCCTCCTGAACCCCCTGTTGGACGGCCTCTCTGTTTGAAGAGCAGGGAAGCTCGGTTGGCCAGTACGCTCTGTCCGTGTGGACCCACCAGGTGTGAGGGCAGTGGGTTTGCCGGTGCGTTCCCCGGGGCCGTCTGAGCCGATGTCCACGTGGGACCTGCGTGTGTCTGAGCCTATGTCCACGTGGGACCTGCGTGTGTCTGAGCCGATGCCCACGTGGGACCTGCGTGTGTCTGAGCCTATGTCCACGTGGGACCTGCGTGTGTCTGAGCCGATGCCCACGTGGGACCTGCGTGTGTCTGAGCCGATGCCCACGTGGGACCTGCGTGTGTCTGAGCCGATGCCCACGTGGGACCTGCGTGTGTCTGAGCCGATGCCCACGTGGGACCTGCGTGTGTCTGAGCCTATGTCCACGTGGGACCTGCGTGTGTCTGAGCCGATGCCCACGTGGGACCTGCGTGTGTCTGAGCCGATGCCCACGTGGGACCTGCGTGTGTCTGAGCCGATGTCCACGTGGGACCTGCGTGTGTCTGAGCCGATGTCCACGTGGGACCTGCGTGTGTCTGAGCCTGTGCGCCGGTTGTGCAATTGTGAGCCTGCCCCACCCTCCGGCTCCTTCCTGAAAGTGAAATGCTCCAGTCCTTGCTCAAGAACAAAGGCCCCAAGCTCAGCCCTGTGTGTTAATGATTTTCAAGTGTGGCCACTTCCTCCTGCCAGGCCTTGACTCACTCGGGCTGCTCTGCTGCCGGTGTGGTTGGGATGGAAACCCAACCTGACCAGAGCCCAGACCGGGACAGGGAGGCCCTGCTGGGGTGGGAGTGGGAGCCCGGAGAGGGTCCCTCCGCCTGGCTGGCTGCAGTGCTGAGGGGGCCTGTGCTGGGGCTGGCCTGCCCGCCTCTGAGCTCCGCGCGCCCACTTCTCCCACCTCCCTGCTGCCGGGCCTGCTCTCCGCAGCGCCTCTCCCCTGCGTCAGGCCGCCTGGACGCGGGCCCCTTGCCAAGCTGACGAGGTTCCCAGCCCTTCTCCAGCCTCAGTTTCTCTCTTTGTCCCTTGCCCAGCCAGAGAGGCCCGCCACTGTAAGTGGGGTGACAGTGCGGTGAGCGGTTGGAAGTGTGGGCTTTGAGGTAAAATCCTGACCCCACCACTTCCTGCCTGTGAGACGTGGGGTGAGTTTTTTCATTTTTCTGTGCCTCAATTTCCTCATTGCAAAATAACACTTCCTACCTCGCAGTTCTGTCGTGAGGGTCCCCTGTAGGGAAAGTGCCTTGTGCAGTGCTCAGGGGGTGTCCCCTGCTCTGGGGTCCATGCCCAGCCTAGAGCCTGGCTGAGTGGAAAGGGCTTGTAGCCACTTCTCCAGGATTGCAAACTGTTTCGTGCTGTACACGTGTAAAACACAGTCATTTGGGGCAGACAGTGTGCTCAGAGTGACAGAATGATCTATTTCAGGATTCTTAAATGACTAGGATCAGCAGACCCTGGGGAAAATTCACAGATGTTTCCCACTGCCTGTCCTTGCCCGCTGGTTATTTTGCGCATGCGCATCCGCGTGTGCCGCGCGTGCAGGTCCTCCATACACAAAGGTAGCACGAATCAGAATTCACCCCGGGCCCACAGGCAATGGGCCTGATAACCCCCACATTCCACACTCAAGGATTCATAGACCTTGAAGGATGAGTGGGTCATATATTTGCCACTAGCAAGCAATGCCTGAGCACCAGCGAAATAACGTCGTTTTTAATGGCGCTATCCAGGAGCGGGGGAAATGAGGCATGTGTAGCTGCTTTTGGAAGGTCCCTGCTACTGCTGGACGCTTCGCATGCTGTCACCACATACCCCTTCAGTCTGGATAACGTTGTAATCCGTTTGGAGGCTGGAGCTCCTCGTGCCCATCCTATGACTGGAGGAAGGGACAGGGTCCACACATCCAAGGCTGCTGCTTCCCTGTGACAGACAGAACTGGACTAGTTTGGGCTTGTAGGGTGATTTGGCAGTGTCTCTGTTTGATGACTGTTGACTAAGCTCAGGTGTGGGACCCAGTGTTTACAGAATCTGGCTGGCCCAGGCTGGAGCGAAGAAAATTGGTATCACGGGGCAGGGAAGATATCTTGGATAATCCAAAAAGCAATTAGGGCCTGGAGCCAGAGGTATTTTTGTAGATCTCCCTAAATCAGAAAGTTAGTAATTCTTTTTAATGTGTGCCTACAGGGTAGGATATTGGCTGCTAAAGGGACTGAATTGTCCATGAAACTCAATTCATACACCGATGGACCATCTGGGGACTCAGGTCAGACCCAGAGGATGTCAGGGGGGAAAGTGGTCTTGGAGATCTTACCATCCTTCCTGTCCATTTTGCAGATGGGAACCTGAGGAGGTAAAGTGACTTGTCTAAGGTCACCTGGCTGGTTTGTGATGGAGCTAACACCAGAATCCAGGGCTCTAAACTGCATCGCACTATCCTGGGCATCAGGCTGACCTTGGGAGCTTGTAAACGGGCAGACTCCCAACCACGCCCCCAGAGATTCTGATTGAATGGTAGGAGGGAGAATCCGTGTGCTCAGCAAACACCCCAGGGGAGTCTGCTGAAGGTTCACCACCCTCTGAGCTACAATGCTATAGTGCAAAGAGCATTATTTCTTAGACTGATATTGAAGTAAGTTTTCATTTCCTCTAGGGCAGCTTGGTAATAGTGGGGGAAACAGGCAGAGGTATAAACAGCTTGGGAGATGAGAGCACAGGGGGTTAAACCCAGGTGTTAAAAACACGTGCAGGTCACTGCTGTGTCAGGAGACTTGACAGGTACACTGGTCTCTGCCCTGGACGGCCTCTGAGTCACACAGAACTCAGCGTTTCTACCTGTAAAATGGCCCTGATAAAGATAGAAGGTGATAGTCCATGGCACTGGGTTATTGTGAGCATTAGCTGACCTCATGCACCATAACACTGCCTAGCACGCAGTAAATAGCAGGCTCTCTGATTACACATAATTGCTGGATGAAGGGGGTGAGGTCAGGCTTCTGATTAATGTCTTTACAGAACGGACTTCTGCTGAGGATTTCATATGAGGAAAGGGGTCTGGTTCTGTAGGTAAAGTAAGGGCACGGGGCCTTCCAGCCCTGAAGGACTGGGATGCAGCCACCTCATTCTGCAGAGGCCTCACGGTTTGTACCTCATAGAGTGGCATCTTTCTCTGATCCTGATCCCTCCCCCACCCACGTCCCTGCATCCCTGGGAGGTTTCAGTGACAGGAAAGATCAGACTGAGTAGGGACTATTTCTCTCCATTTTCTAGAGGTGGAGACTGAGGCCCCGTGGAGGCAAAGAAGGTAGATTTTGGGACCCCTAGAAGCTCCTGCCTCCTCCCCCTGACTGTCAGCTTTGAGGGCTAGGCTACCAGCGCCCGCCGGCCAAGGCCCTTTCCTGCACTCCCCTCCAGGGGATGGTTCTGCAGGCAGCCGGGAAATCTTGGCCGGAGTGGGTCACGCCCCGGTTCTGACCAGTGTTGCTGCGAGTCCGGTCAGCCCGACCTCACTGTTGCTGTACTAAATGCTGTGAAAACCATCCTGGGCAAAAATGGGGAAGAGATAGGGGCCCGGGGCCACGTCTAGCCCTGCCGTCAGCATAGTAAAGGGAGCGGCGTGCAGGGTGGGCCACGCAGAGGGCCAGGGTGCTGTGATTGCACACTAGTGTGGGGTTAGGAGGCTGGCTATAATTTCAAAAACACAGCTTTGGAGTTGGTGGAGTGAGAAATGGATTGAGTGCAAGGCTGGGTGGGAGAGTTCAGGAGAAATCTAAGCAGGTGTCTGTGTCCTGTGGCTGAGGCCCCGAGACGAGTGTGTGGCACTGTGTGTGTGTGTGTGTGTGTGTGTGTGAGAGAGAGAGAGAGAGAGAGAGAGAGAGAGGGTTTGAGTGAGCTGGTGCTTGGGGCACACCCAGACACACGAGCTGGTTTGGAGTGGGCTTGTGTGTCCGCTAGCACAGGGAGAAGGCACGGGCCCAGGAGTCTCAAGATGGGGTTTCAAATCCCAGCTCTGTGGCTACAGAGTTCTGTGACCTTCAGCAATACATGTCAGAAGTGAGAACATGAGATTTCTTCCTGTCTTTCTAACCATGGCCTCTCCAGAGGGCGTGTGTGGGCGCGTGTGGCCCAGGGAGGGTCCAGGTGGGGAGAGGAGGCCTGGCAGCTGCCCCTGGACGCCTGGGTTGTGGCTGCAGGATGGGAGCTTTGCCGCTGCAGTGGTGGAGGAGGGCGGGGGCGAGAAGGAGGGAGCAGCCTGTGGTTGGAGGGAGAAGCTGGTCTGGTAAGCAGCTCTAAACAATCTCATCTGCTGTCTGGGCTGGGCCCCTCTCCCTGGGTTGGAATTTCTGATGGTGTCCTGGCCACTGGGGGGTTGGGGAGTGATGGCCCTGCCAGCCACAGCTGCCTGCAGCTCCTCTGAAGCTCAGGGCTAACCACCCGCTCCCCAAGGCCCTGGGCCTGAATTCCTCGGCTGTCACTGGCAGCAGTTCTGAGAAGGCCACTGGGCCCGTGTGCCCTTGTGCCCGTGTGCCCATGGGCCCGTGGCCCAGGGAGCCTCCATCAAACCGCCCCCTCTCCCCCAGCCCCAGCAGAAGTGAGAGGCCTGGGCCACCCAGGGCCCAGTCCCTTCTCTGGCCCTCGGGAGCTTCTCCAGGGCAGAGTCAGGCCGGCACGGATTTATTAATTTTAAAATTAATAAATGAACATGAAGCGACATTTAAAAGAGATACAGAGGTTTACAGAGAAGTTGCCCTGACCTGTTTCTTCTGACCTATTGCTTTCCATAGGCAACCTGTCTGATCAGTTTCTTATGAGTCTCTTCCGAGTACTCTGTCTCCCTCCCTCTCCATTCGTACAGACATACACGTACCACAATGCACTGCCGTATACAGGTGTATCTTGTTTTATTGTATTTCACTTTATTGCACTTTGCAGATGCTGCGTTGTTTACAGATTGAAGGCAGGACCCTCCCCCTGCAAAACGATTACGACTTGCTTAATTGCTATATTCCCTTTATTATGGTGGTCTGGAGCCGAACCGAGCATCTCTTTACTCATGTTCTCTGCCTTGCACTGTTCCCCTTAGCAATAGGTTTTGGGCATAGAGACATATAGTGAGACCTCACTTTTGTTTACTGCTGTATAGTATTCCATTATAGATATGAATTCCATTATATACTATGAATTTCATAGAAGTGGAATTAGGGTCAACGAGTGGGTGCAAAGAAGCGTGTGTTGGTGTGGGAGAGGAGGGGCAGCAGTTGGGACTTCTGTACCCAGGATTCTCCACTGCTCACCCTGAGCACTCAACCCTAATCTTGGTCCCTTGGTCTGCATTCCCTGAGCATGCTCAGATACTGAGTTAAATACTAAATGTGGTGTCGTTGACTGACCACCTGTCCCAGAGGCCCAGAGACGTCACCTGTGGGTATCCAGACTTTGGGGCTCTGCCCCAGACCACGGAGCCCCGCCTGTGGAGGGGACTTCACCCAACTGCCTAAACAAGAGGCCCAGGGAAGGGTAGCCGGCTCTTCTTTCCCAAGGGGTGGGGCTGGCCCCGGGCCAGCATGAGCTCATGCCTGGAGCCAGGCCAGCTCGCGGCCTCACACCTGAGCTGCCAGGGGCCCCCGCCGCCCAGTGTGGGCCACTGCACTCAGTCCCAGGTACACAGGTACACACACATTCAGGCCAGCCTCGAGGGCCTGCTGAGGCCAAGGGCAGGCGAGGGGTGGCTTCCAGGTCAGGCGGTGAGGTTGGATCTCCTCCCAAGCGGCTGGGTTGAGTGTTTGGCTGAGCTGGTGCTGTTTGTTGATGGTGAGAGGGATTGTTGTGGAAATAGTCCCAACCGTCTCAGGTAGAGGTAGAAACGGTTGCCCCAGCAACTCGATAACCTTGGTGGGGTGGGGAAAAGGCTTTTTGTCAGGAAACTGCCATGGTTCTTTCCTCCCTGAAGAGGCTTTGCCGGCAGACTCTTCCCTAGCTGCCCAGCCTCTCCGGGGCACCTCTGCCCCGCAGGGCTCGGCACAGTGACTGCATTTCTGCCGTTTCTGCCGTGTGCCCTGCCCTGTGCTCAGCTCTAGGGAACACAGAGGCGTGGTCGAGCCCAGGGATTAAGAGGGCTGACTCTGAACTCACTTCCTGAGCTCAAATATCAGCGTGGCCACTTAGCTTTGTGACCTTGAACAAATTACTTGCCTCTTCTGTGCCTCCTTTTTCTATCTATAGAGTGGGAACAGCAGTGGTGGTAAGTACTGTCGAGAGGAGGCAGGGAGTTAACATGCAGAATGCACCTGGAGTAGTGGTTGGCACGTCAGGAAGCAGGCAAGAGCTTTCTGTTATCATTAGCATTATTATTACCATTAGCTGTCAGGCAAGCCAAGCCGACGACTCACGCGGCGCTCAGGCCTGACGACCATCTTGGGTCTTCTCGACCGAAGGCAGGGTTGGCTTCTCGATTGTGCCTTTGATGGCAGCCAAGCCTGATATTTGGGCGGTAGGGACAGCCATGAATGATGGTGTCCTCAGAACTGAGGCTGCAGGGGCAGGAACCGATTACCTTCCCTGGGACACCTCTTGTCTTGGTCCTTGCCTGTCAGCCCCCACTGGCTAAAGACTTTGCCCCACAGAGGTTGAGGCAAGAGACAGAAAAAAAATTAGGAGAGAAAATATCTTTTTTTTTTTTTCTTTCTACAGATTTTTAAAAGATTTGTTCAGGGGAAAAAGATCTTTTTTTCCTGCCCCACCCTTAGATTAGACTAAGTGGTGGGGGATGGCCCAGAGAGGTAAATGGCTAACCCCAGACCACACAGCAGGGAATGGCAGGGCCTGTCTGTCTCTCCCTCTCTTGCTCCTCCTCTCAGGTCCAGCCAGGACTTCTTTCCCCGAAAGCTGGGCCCCAGGGTCCTCTCTGCCCTTCTTGACTCCCACGCCCGCCACCCTGGGGGTGGGCACAAGTGTGGCTGCCCAGGAGCCCGGGCACCTGGGGAATGAGGCTGGCTTTGTTGCAGCCCCAGCAGCTGGGGCCGTTTGAGTTTCCATTAAACCACTTCCCAGCCTTGGGCAGGAGCAGGAGGCCCGGCATTTAAAGGTCACCCGGCTTTTGAAGCTGCAGCGACATTAATAGCTTGGGAAGAAAACAAGCCCGTGCAGGGGCAGGACAAGGCGCTCTGTCAGCACCGCGCCCCCCTTCTCCCGCTGCACGCTCACACACGCACATTTACACACTCATCCCACTCTTGCACAGACCCCTGAGAGCCTCTGTCTTCTGGTCCCACTCTCCCTTCATTTCGCTCCCTTGTGGGGCCTCTCCAGCTTGGATCCAAGAAGCTCAGCAGATGTCCTGCGCCCTGCCCCCACCATGTCTGGGGTGACAATCGGACTGACGAGGACGCAGCTGCCCCGCGCCCCTCCATGAACGTTGACATTACCCACTTGAGGTTTCCCCAGAACTGAACCACAGTTACACAAGCGTCCCGGGGGTCATATGACCTCATTCTGGCCCCGCTGGCTTTTGCAGCCTGGATTCTTGATGAGACAAAGTTAGCAAGGGCCTCCTCTTCTTGTACGGGAAATGAAAGGGCTGGCAAGCAGCTTGTGTCTGGCTTGCCAATTCTAATCACTTGGTAGTGGCTTGCTCAGAACGCTTTGTTAAAAAAACCGTTCTGAGGAAAATAATACCTGGATGGATTAGTGATGTCTGCCAAGGACACGGGATGTAAATTAATGGAATGTATGTACTGTATTTCCTACCTCGGGAATAAATTATTCTGAAACTCTGGAATCTTGGATTCTAAGACCCCTGGGGAGGTTGGATGGTTCCTTTCCCTTTTAGGCAGTCCCGGGGTGGGGGCAGGGCCGATTCTCGGGTTCTGAGAGAGGAGCTGCTGTTTGCCCTTCCCTTAGTAGCCGCCCTGGCCTGCGCCCTGGGACTCCACCTAGTGGCCTGGCACGGTGGCAGGGAGCCGGGCCCAGATCTTAGACGAGACAGTCCCTCTGCAGATTGTGATCAAAGCTGCTACAGATGGCTCACTAGTGCCAATCTGTCCCTTGTCCCTGTCCATGGGGGGTTTTCAGAGAAGAAAGCCAAGGTTGTGTAGGGACAGGGCTGGCTGGGGCAGTCCTGGCCACTTTCAGAAGAGTGAGGGGTGGACCAGAAAGTGCTGGCAATTGGGGCCTCTGGCCTTCTAGCCCCACCCCTTTTTAACCCCTGCCTTTCAGCGCTGAGCCTGGTCTTCAGGGAAGGGTTGGGGGCAGTGGATCACCAAGTCAGATCTTGAAGGGGGTCGACTTCCTGCCCCCTGGAGCTAACTCTGGCTTGGAAAGGGGACCAGTCTGACATCGGCCTGCATACAACAAGTGTGGTCCTCAGGCCAGGCGACCAAGGCTCATGAGATCTTCATCATGCCCCTGGACTGCCTGAGCCTCGGTTGCCTGGTCTGTGAAGTGGGAGGGCTAGGAGTGCACGGCCCCTAAATGAGAGCTCAGAGGAGAGAGGTCTTTGGAACCCCCCCCCCCCGGTGTTATAAGCCCAAGAAGGAAGGGAAGAGAAGGCGACCTGAGCCTCTCCTTCCCTTTACTTACCCACCTAACACATACCTACTGACAGAGCCGGGCACTCTCTTAGGCCCGGGGGCACCATGGTGGGGACAGCGAAGACCTTGCCCTCACAGGACTTCCATTCCAGTGGGGAAGGTGGCCAGTGACGCTGAGCTGTGAAGTCTCTCCGGTGACCTGTTTCATGCGGAGGAAGGGTGAGGGAACACGGCAGGTGGGGTGTAGTACTGCCTCTCTGGTAAGGCGCTGCTTGAGTGGGGGCCGGAAGGAAGGGAGGGAGGCAGTCGTGCAGACATTTATGAGAAGAACGTAGTAGATGGCGCGAAGAGTGCGTTCAGAGGCTCCTGGGTGGGCGCATCCGGGGCTTGTGGAGGGACTGGCGAGGAACTGGTGTGGCCAGAGCGAGGGAGGGGGTCCGGTGTGCGTGTGCACCTGTGTGTGTTGTCTGATGGCCAAGTCAAACAGTACACACTGTGTGGGGCCTGGTGGGCCACAGTAAGGCCCATCTGGGTTGTGTTCTGAGAACTTGGGGAGCCGTTGGGGTTGGAGACAGAGGAATGCCATGAGGCAATGGGGGAGGCAGGGAGAAAGACTAGGTGTGCTAGCAGTGGAGGCGGGGAGGGGGCAGGGTTCTGGAATTGTGCTGGAGACAGGGAGGACTGGATTTGCTGCCATCAGGTGTGGGGTGTAAAAGAGCGTGAACACTGAAGAACGACTCCCAAGTGTTTGTCCTGAGCCACACGGAGTCGCTGTTAGTAAAGACGGAGAAGGCGAGAAGGCGCAGGCCGGGTTGGAGGGACTCATGAGGTGGGTGACCTGTTACGCCGGAGCTGCTGTTGGGCATTCAGATGGAGGCAGCGGGTCGGATGGGCAGGTGTGGTGTTGAAGGGTATGTCCCAGAAGCCCTCGGGGCCCGAGGTTTTGGGAGCTGGTATTCAGTGCATAGATGGTATTTAAAGCCAGGGGTCTGGATAAGATCACTCAGGGTGTGAGTGTAGCCCAGGAGAAGGCCTGAGTCCTGAGTCCTGAGGCCACGCCAGCCTGTCTCATTGGGCGCTTACTATGCGGGGGGCAGGGGGGTGCCCTTATAAGTTCTATCACAGCACCCCTGCTGGGTAGGTATTACCCCTGTTTTTGTGAACGAGAAAGCTGAGGTTCAGAGAAGTGAAATAATTTCTCCAAGTCACACAATGTCACTGGGCCCGGTCAGAATGGGACCCGGGACGGTGGCTCCTGGGCTCTCCCGTTCCCCGTTGTGGGCCCCTCCCCCAGCCCACAGGAGACTGGCTGGGGTGACTTTGGGCAAGGTCAGAACAACACTGGGGCAGACTGCCCACTTCTCCGGACCAGGAGGGAGTGACTCAGGCCTTGGCCGTCCACTCAGGCTTGGAGGGGAGGTTGGCAGTTTGCCAGCCCTGCCAGGCCTGGATTCCTTCATTAGGAAGTGAAAGGTCTGGCTCCCTGGGACTGGGGGGAGGACAGGTGGGGGACGGCTGCTCCCCAGTCCCCAGGTCACTGACAGCTGTGAGTTCAGGAGAGCCTCTGAGTCAGCCTTCCAGATGTCTAAAGGGCTCAGCAGCGGGTTTGATTCACTTCCTGCTTCCGAAACCGGCCGGGTTATCCATTTCTCTGCCTGTGCCCAGCAGCTGGGGTTCAGAGTGGTGAGGAGGTTTCCCCAAGGTCACAGAGCCAGCTTTGGGGCCCAACCGACAGACACCCCTCCTCCTCTCTCCTCCTCCCCTCCCTCAGTGCTGTCTGGGTCACATTTCCTCTGCTGAATGTCAGCCAGTCTGCGCCTGGACTCAAGCCTGGGGCACACATGGCTGCATTTTGGAGGCTTCTTGGCTCTTGGCCCTGCAAGCCTGACTTTACAATTTTAGCTTTTAGGTAGCAGGTTCCTAATTCTGACCTAAGTTCTGGCTGTGTGACTTTGCCCAAGTCACCTAACTTCTCTGAGCCGGTTTCCACAGCTATAACATGGAGAGACGGATGACCTCTATCTCTGGAGTTGTAATAAAGGTTAAATGAGAAAGCACCTGGCACAGCTCATAAACCTAAACGTCCTGCCTTAATTCTTTCATGTGTTTGAAATTGCTGTCCATTTGAGCCGTGCTGGCTGCAAAAGGCAGCCTGGGACTGTGACCCTGAGGCCGGTCTTTCCCTGCTCTGTCACTGCAGCCACACTCAGTCAGGTCCCGGCTCTGATTGCACTTGAGTCTAGTGGGGGGCCGGCAGGGGGATGGTCCTCTGAGAGGTGGGGGCCTCACAGCCCCGCCTGGTGCTAATTATAGGTAGCCTGGCCGGGGAGTCTGGGAGTCCTTGCAGGGTCCTGTGAAAGTGTGTAGTACTTCCATACGTCAGACCTTCCCCCCACTGCATTCCCATTACCCTTTCTGAGCCACCTTCTCTTCATGCGCAGAGCCGCCCTTGGATGGGAAATTCAGCTCTGCCACCACTGGCTCTGTGTCCTTGGGCAACTCCCTCCTGGTCTTGGGTCTCATCGCTTCATCTGCGTTGTGGAGCAGGGGGTGGGGCTGGCTTGGAGGTGTCGCCTTGTACCTGTCCCCGCACATAAGCACACAGTACTTCCTCTAGGCTATGCGCTGGGGGTCAATGGAAGAGCCTTCTTGCCCTGTTGTGCCTCCAGCTGTCCCGGCCAGCCAGGCTTCCCCTGAGGCTTCGAGGACCAGTGTCCCTTCCTAGAGGGAATTCCCGAGGTTGCCATCCAGTTGGTGGGGAAGGATCCCTCAGGCTCCCCCGCCCCATCCACTCTGGGGGGCAGCATGGCCACGTGCCGCCTGCTCCTGGCTCTGTGCTAGCCTTCTGGGGCAGTGGGGACAGCAGTCCCAGAGCTAACATGTTCCAGGCCCTGAGCTGAGGGTTATCTTGTTGAATTCTCACTGAAGCTCCATACATGTGGGTGAGGACACTGTGCACAGAGAGGAGGGGAGACTTGAACAAGGTCCCACAGCTGGGGCATGACGGCAGGAATTGCAGCCTGCGTCTGAACCCATGCACTTATGTAAATGGTAACCATGCGAGAGTGGCTTCCCTACACTCAGAGAGGCCCCGGGCCATGGGTGAAGAGGGCTCTTTTTATTTTTTATTATTTATTTATTTATTCATTTTAGAGAGGAGAGAGAGAGAGAGAGAAAGGAGAGAGAGACAGGGGGGAGGAGCTGGAAGCATCAACTCCCATATGTGCCTTGACCAGGCAAGCCCAGGGTTTCGAACCGGCAACCTCAGCATTTCCAGGTCGACGCTTTATCCACTGCACCACCACAGGTCAGGCAAGAGGGCTCTTAATGGGGACAGTGTGGGCCGTCATTTTCCTTCTTACTCCACCTGGCCTTTTTCTCTAAGGGATTGTCCTTGGCCAAATGCGAGCCACATCCCTCTAGCTCTCTTGCTGAATTACTCCAGGGGCAGGAGATGGTGGTGCCAGGAGGCATTTGTACTAGGCACTGACCCCTATGTGTGATGACACCAGGGCAGCAGGTGGCAGCGGTGGACACAGCTTCTTAAGTTGTGGTCCTTGTTGGAGGCCCCAGAGCTGGCTTCAGAGCCCAGGACAGAGGCAGCCGCCAGGGCGGGACCTGTCCTGCAGGACGTCCCCGCAGTCCCTGCAGCGTCCTCCAGCCTCCCTGTGCATCCCGGGTGGTGCGAGGTGCGGGGTGCGGCGCTGTGGTGTCTGAAGCCAGCTGTGGGGGGCCGTGTCATACTTGGCTACCTTCCTGTGTCCATTTTCATAACAATTCTGGTACTGACCACTTGAGGTCATTGCTCTGTGTTTCCTTGTGAAATGGCTTGGCCTCTCTGGGCTGTGACTTACTTATCTGGAAAGTGACAGGGAGGAGGAGGTTGAATAATAAATCATGCTTCGCTCAGTCAACAGGCATTAAAAATGATGAAGTAGATCGGTATGTTCTGACACGAGGAGATGGCTATAATTAATTGTTAAGTAGAAAATACAAGCTGCAAAGTAGAATTTATGGTTTGATCACATTTTAGTACAATAAATTCATACATATAGTAGTATATGCACAGAAAAAGTATCTAGATGTAGCTATACCAGAGTGTTAGCTGGTTTCCTCTGGAAGTGTGCACGGGGGGATTACAGTTCTGTGACACCAGTGCTGGGGCGGGGGCTGGGTGGCACCTATGTGCTCCTAGTTTTCCATTTTTAAATTCAGCCCACCTCCCTGGGAATAGGCAGACACCCACCCAGAAAGCCCCAGAACTGGAGCCCTGGGCTATTTCCACACCCCTCCAAGGAGGTGGAGGTTAGAATCTCAGCTTGGTGGCTCTGGGAGGTATCGAGGGGCAGTCTGAGGTCCTGTGTTACTTGTGAGGGGACTGAGCCAGTGGTGAGGCAGGGTTGCTGCACCTTCCTCGCTCCCTCGGGTCTCACCTTCCCAGCGCTGTCAGTTATCTGACTCTTGAGATCATGACAAGGAAGACCATCACATTGATTTTCTCACCCAAACATTTCTATATCAGCTGCTAAGATTATGACTCAGGTCCTAAAAAAAGGGAAGACAGGTTTGCACCTATTTCATCAAACTTAAGAATATCCTCTGATACAACAGTCCCTTAAAATAAAGCTGCCTCATTTCTATAATTTGCAAAATTACTGTAAAAGTTGGGATAAATGTGAGAAACTCAGGATGTAATGATTTTAGACACAGTCAACTCTCAGTTGACGGCACTCACAGAAGTGTGACCTTGGCAGTGACTTACGGGCATGGATCTGGGTAGGTTGGAGGGCTTTCTGTCACAGAGTTAGCGGGGCTCTGCATAGATTGGACGCCATGCTGTGGGACCATGATGGTGGGACCCTGAGGAGGGAAGATGAGGGCCAACTCAAGACCTCACGAGGCAATTGCTAGTACGCATTCCCATTTTGGAGATGGGAAAACTGAGTGTGTATGGGTGGGGACAGAGACCAGAGAGGCAGGACATCACCTCTACAGAGCTCCTTCTGCCCCAACCAGGTCCTCAAGGGTCTCTGGCAGTGGGTGTAGTGGTTGAGACCACTGGCTGCGAGGCCACAGGCCTGGGTTCAAATTCCAGCTCCTCCACTTTGTAAGCATCCATGCCTCAGTTTTCCCATCTCCAAAATGGGAATACTAGCAATTGTCTCGTGAGGTCTTGAGTTAGCCCACACAGAACACTAGGGTGGTGCCTGGCGCAGAGTGTCAGTGAAGAGCTGTGGCTGGCTCCTTATTGCAGCTGGAGAGAAAGCAGAAGGCAGCGGTTCCCCTGTGGGCATGGCGGGAGTCTCCTAATCCCCAGAGCTATCACCCCGAGCTACAGTCTGTTGCATTCTGCCCCTGACTCTGTCTTCCTCCGTTTCAGGTGGGACCCTCGGTGGAGCCGGCCCCCAGGATGCCCCGGGGGTGTGGATGACCAGCCATCCAGCCCCACCGCGGCCCAGGTCCGAATGCCGCCGCCCGGCGAGGCCCGCACCCCTCGGGCCGCCAGCGGCCCCGCGCCGTAGTTTTCTGACCCGGGGACCGTGCCTGTCCCGTCCCTACCTGGCCGCCCAGGGGCTGGAGAAGGCGCGGGAGTAGCTTCCCGAACCCACTGAGCACGCTGCGACGGCGCAGGGACCCGGGGACAAGGGCCTGGCGCCCGCGGGCAGCACCTTTGCCCAACGGCTCGGCAAGATGACCAGCCTGTTCCGCCGGAGCAGCGGCGGCGGCGGCGGCGGCGGTGGCGGTGGTGGCTCCGGCGGGGCGCGCGGGGCCGGGGGCAGCGCGACCGCCACCTCGCAGGAGCTCAACAACAGCCGGCCCGCCCGCCAGGTGCGCCGCCTCGAGTTCAACCAGGCCATGGACGACTTCAAGACCATGTTCCCCAACATGGACTACGACATCATCGAATGCGTGCTGCGCGCCAACAGCGGCGCGGTGGACGCCACCATCGACCAGCTGCTGCAGATGAACCTGGAGGGCGGCGGGGGCGGCGTCTACGAAGACAGCTCGGACTCCGAGGACAGCATCCCCCCAGAGGTAGGGGCGTGCCCTGACAGTGCGAGGGCCTTTGTAGCTTAGAGCTCCTGGGTTAGACCCCTGCCTGGGTCCGCACTAGCGAGCAGCCTTCTTTCTCCTAGGGAAATGGTCCCCAAGCCAGTCAGTGGCCTTATTTTATGGGCAGAAATCATGCAGTCATTCAACAAGCACTGAGCATCTACTCAGTGGTATGCCAGGCGTGGTACTAGAGCCTGCGTCAGGGGTCATCGGAATCAAGGAGCTGGTTAAAAATACAGATACCTGGGTCTCATCAAACACAGTGAATGTCAATCCAGGCTAGAGCCTTCTAGTCTATATTTTTTCAAGAAATGCTACTCTTAAACTTCTGGGCATCCACCTTGGTCAAGTCAGACAGAGTTTCTGCCTCACAGAGCCCCGGTGCAGGGGAGACTAGGGACAGGACTCAGGCAGTGACATCCCGGAGTGGTAAGTGCTATGATGGAGAGAAACGGAAGCAGGAGAGGAGAGATGGCTAAGTTGAGACCCAAAAGAACAGTGAAGAGAGAGAGGAAAGGTGTGCAGGCAGAGGGAACAGCTTGTGCAAAGGCTCAGAGGCGAAACAGCATGAGTCATTGGGGAACTGGCAGCAAGACCATCTGTCAGGATCCAGAATGAGTCGAGCCCAGGAGGCCGACAAGGCCTTACTCAGAGAGCGGAGAGCGTGAGGCTGTGTCCCTCCCTAGAGTATCAGAGCCGTGGGAGAGGAGTGACAGCAGACTTCCTCTGACTGAGGCCTGAGGGAGGAGGCAGTGAGTGACAGACACCGAACTCTTCTGCACTCACTCCAGGCGGGTGGCTGTGGAGATGTGACCAGTCCAGTGCTTCAAGGCCCCCTGCTGGGTGTAGCCAATCTTCCCTGGCCCCATCCAAGAGTTCAGCATGGGTTTGGTCCCTCAGTCTCCACAGGACCTGCAGAGCAGGGCGAGGAACGGACACACAGTCTTTGAGTGAGAGGGTTAGTGCCTGCAGGGGCACGTGGCCCATGACAGGCAGCCATGGGTGGAAGGACCCAGTGGATGGGTTTTAACTCTGCTCTTCATTGAGTCCAGGCCTGTGCCAGGCACCATCCTCATGCTTTAGATGTATCATCTCTTTTAGTCTTCACAAACTTTGAGGTGGCGTGATTATTAACCTCGCTTAGAGTGGAAAACCTAGACCCAGCCATGGCCTCAGAGTCCGACTCAACACAGCCCTGCAGGTCGCCGCTGTACCGCAATCAGAATCACCCTGCAGGGGCAAAGCCTACACGCTCTTCCTCCCTCAGTGCGTGCTGCCTGAGATGTCTCTCTCCAGGTAGAGGAGAAGCTCTGTGGGCAGTGACCTCTGGCTCACTATCCCCTGTCACCTGCAGCACCTGGGACAGTCCTGGCACGTAGCAGGCACTCGGGGAAGATTGTTGAATGAATAAATGTTGCTGCTGTCTTTACACAGTTTCTCATTCCCCTGGAGATCACTCCTTTGACCTGCCTGGATTAGCAAGTGGAGGGAGTATTGGAAAAGCAAGGGGTTCTTTGGGAAAAGGAGGGGTGAGTATGCATGTGCGTTTGCAGACACACCCTTTAAGGGTGAGTTGGAGGGAAGGTTCTCTGCAAACGCGGACCCTTCTGCAGCCTCATAGGGCACTGTTTCCTCCTCGGTCCGCAGCAACCGCAGCCCTGCGGGCCCTGCAAGGCTTCGTGTCCCCTAGATGGGCCTGTGCTGTGTAGGCTTCTGTTTTTCTAAGAATCTTGCTTTCCGGATCGAGCCCCTTCTCAACACCCCTCCTGGGCTGTTTCCCCCCGGCCCCCACCCGCTTGGAGCGCTGCCTGGGCCCATTGGCGGGCAGTTCCCGAGCCAGCTGAAAGTGCTTCGGGAAATTTATGAGCAGCAGCTGGAATGACAATAACTGTCAACTGGAGAAAGCCCCTTCTCCGGGGGCTGATGGATGGTGGGCTGGCCCGAGGGGTCCCCTTGCCGCAGAGGAACATCTTTTGTCAGATAAATGGCCAGACTCTGACCCTTAGAACACCTGGCAGGCGTCCATCACCCGCACTGAATTAAGCTGGGAGACTGCAGAGCCGAAAACTTCAACACCTTTCGAGCCAGAAGAACAACCTCACTGTGGCTGGTGGGGCTAGGGGGAGAGGGGAGGGGGAGGCGGGGGCACGGCTGGGGTTACCCTCCCCGGAGCCTGGGGATCGGCCTTTCCGGAGCGTGCCTGGCCGGCTGCCGCCTCCTTGGCGTTTCCTCATTCTGTCCCAGAGCCTCCGATGAACGTCTGGCTCTCGCGGCCCCAGGAGCCGGCACTGAGGTGCAGGAGCGGCTGAGAACCATGGGGTCTTCCCGTGTGCTTGTGGAGACCTGACCTCCCTGAATGTGGGGGGCCAGCCACCGGGCCAGTCACGGGAAACCCCAAGCAGCTTCCTTCTGGGGACGATTCCCGCCCAGCTCTCCCTTCCTCAGTACTGACTCAGACCAGCCTCCGTGGGGACAGGCCAGGCCAGCCTCTGCCCGGGAGAGGCCCAGACTCCAGAAGTTGGTCTCAAGGCCCCAGCCTGGAACCCTGTCCCTCTGAGCAGTGCAGTCTGGGGACCGGGGAGTGTGTGTGTGTGTGGGGACCAGCAGCAGCGCGGTCTCTGGCTGTGCCAGGTAGTCGCTGAGCCACTGTCCTGTGCCAGGCCCCACGGGTTTGCCCATGAATGGGAATGGAGCGCCCTCTCTCTCTCTCTCTCTCTCTCTTTTATTCCTGTGGAAATTTGGGGTAGGCAGAGCAGTGGCCTGCGAAGCATCGACATTCTTTTTCTGCAAAAGCATCTGTTTAAATACTTTCCGCCTCAAAGGAAAGAACGTTAGTGCATTCCAGGGCGGGAGGCCTCCTTGGGTCAGGCTGGCTGTGATGCGCAGAGCGTGGCAGTGTGAGTGTGTGCGTGCTCTCTCACCACCTAGCCGTCTGCCGGGAGTCCCTGCGAGAGTCCCGGAGCCTGGGCACGGCTGGGCTCGGGGCAGGGATGTGCCCATGTCGCCCGGCCCAGCCCAGGCTTGCAGAGGCAGGGCGGAGGCAGGTTAGCAGTGACTTCTGCAAACTCACTTGAGCTTAAACACGGGGCCTGGGGACTCGGGCTGATTGACAGCCTCTGAGCCCTTCCCACATTCTTCGGTCTCCAAGGAGATGGGAACAGAGCCGGGAGGAGAAGGAGGCTGAGGTAAAGGCCAGTGGGGGTTGTGTGGTCTGGGATCTCATGGTTGATGGCTGCCTCCTGCCCCAGACTCCTCTATGGAACTTTGGGGAAGGGTCCAGGTCAGTCCACATGGGACCGCAGCCTTTGCCCAACCCTTGGCCGTTCCCCATCCCTCTTTCTGGCTCTTGGGTGAAGAGAGGAGTCTCGGGAGGGCGAGGTGTCCTGGGCGCCCCCCTTGGCGTGTCCACCCTGAGAAGCCACCCTGGGGGTGCAGGCATTGCGACTGAAGGAGGGACCCTGGCTGGAGAGACCATGTCCACATTGAGATTCAGTTCCAAGAACACTGTGTGGCTTTTGCCATGTCACTTAGTCAACCTGGGCCTCAGTTTCCTCATCTTTAAAATGGGGTTACGATCCATATCCTATTTTGCCAAGTTGTGTGAGGTTAAGGCAAGATAATCCATGTGGAAGTCTTTGAGAGAGGGCGTGGATGGTGTTAAAGTTAGTTTTCAACAATAACACCCGTATGGAAAAGTCCACGAATCGTAAGTGCACAGCTCAGTGACGTTTCACCAGCGTCCAGATCAGGAAACATTAATGGAACCCAGAAGTCCCCATGTCCCTCCCCACCCTGGCGGAGGTCACACTGCTCTGACTTCGATCACAGTGATTTGCTTTGCTTGTTTCTGAACCTTACTTGGATGGATAATGCTGCTCGGAACATTCCTTTGGGGACATGTGCCTTCATGTCTGTTGAGTGAGTTGGACTCGTAGGGTCAGGGGTAGCCATGCTTTTAGCTTCAGTATGTAAAGCCAGACTGTTTTTGCAAAGTGCCGGTTGTAACAATGTGCATCCCCACCAGCAACGCACTGGATTTTGTATAAATGTTATTCAAGTTCAAGGAAGGGTTGTTAACATTTCTTTTATTCTCTCTGATGTAGATCTTGGAAAGGACTTTGGAACCTGATAGCTCTGATGAAGAGCCCCCGCCTGTGTACTCCCCTCCGGCCTACCATATGCACGTGTTCGACAGGCCTTACCCTCTGGCTCCGCCCACTCCACCTCCCCGGTGAGAACCCCTGCTCCTCTCCAGCAGTGCGCAGGGCCGTGGGTGGGGAAGGGACCAGGGGTCTGGGGCGAGCACAAACCCAGTGGGAATCTTGGCTTGATCCCTCAGCAAGAACAGGCTTCTACTGCAGCAAGAAACATTTTAGCCGGATACAAAGGAGAACTTCTGGGAGCAAACATTCATTAAACCCCCGCATTAGGCTAGGTGCTAAGCTGAACACCATTTGGGACACAGAGTCAAGGCCCAGCCTCTGCTTTCTAGGAGTCAAGGGAGAGGCAGAGTGCAAATGAGAAGTACATGAACTGTGTAGTGACAGTTCCCCTCTCGAGCCCACGGCCCGCGTTACTAACCGACCACTGTGCTTTTGCCCGCTCACTTGCGAAAAGCCCCCCTCAACGCGCTACTGCCAGACTGTCACCAGTAACTGATGGGGTGGGTATGTATTTGCCATCCCTGGTCTAAGGATATCGTGAAGAATTCTCAAAGTAACGGGAGCAAGTGTCTCTTTTTCTGGGATAGTTCACTAACGGGAGGCAGGGGCCTAGACTGCTAGGTCCTTGGAGACTTCTTCCAGGTCAGGGACTCGGTAATATGGAAATGAAACACGAAACTGGTTGCCAGCTAGGTGCCCTGGGTCTCTGAGGGGCTTGTTTTCCTGGGCTTCATGTTTGTGGTGGGGCCCAGGTGTCTCTGTCCTTAGAATGCCCTTAGAATGACTCTGGCCAGGGGTAGTAACAGGGGTGGGAATAGTGGGTCAAGGGGCTAGTTCTAGTGGATCTTCTCTTCTGGGGGTCCTGGGAGGCTCAGACAGTGGTAGGGAGGACCCTGCTATCACACAGGTATAGACACTAGTGACAGCTACCTTGAACGGAGCGCCGGAAACCGTCACATTCAAATCCTCTAACAGCTTCTCAGGTAGGCACTGTTGTCAGCCCCGTTGTACAGATGAGGAGACCGAGTCTAGAGAGTTCCTATGACTTCCCCGAGACCACAGAGCTGGGGTTTGAAGCTAGGCCATTTTGACTTCAAAACCAGGGTTCTTTATTGCTGTGCCTTGTCGCCTCCCCAATGAGAAAATTCTCTGGGATTGAAGCTCGGGAGCTGATAGGAGCCTAGAAGATTATGGGGGGAGGTAGGGGAGCAATGTTTTGAGTCGGACAGGAACAAAGCTGGGCTCCTTTTATCACAAGTGGTCCTAGGAGGCTGTAATGGGGTGGGGGACAGGGAGTAAGTGGGTGGGTTTGGCGGGACTTTCAGCCTGGGGTGGGGCTAAATGATTTCCCTTTGACTTTGAAAAAATTTTACCCCAAAGTGCTTTTGCAACTGGTTCAGTTTTTATTAGGCAGAATGGTTCTACCCATTTTTTAGAAGGGAAAACTGAGGCCATAAGAGACAGGGTCCCATTGTGAACCTGGCGTGCGTATCCTGGCCATGTCGTCCCTCCCCTACTCTGGCTGGTTTTTCAGTAGCTGTGCTTGGGGTAGGGCTGGGGGGCAGGGGCAGTGCAGCCCAGTGATGGGAGCCCCAGTTAGGGGCAAGGTGACCTTGGCACTAGACCAGTGGTAGTCAACCTGGTCTCTACTGCCCACTAGTGGGTGTTCCAGCTTTCATGGTGGGCGGTAGTGGAGCAACCAAAGTATAAATAAAAAGATTTAACTAGAGTAAGTTGTTTTATAAAGATTTATTCTGCCAAACTTAGCGAAAATCCGACATAAAGTACTTGGTAAGTAATTATTATTATATGCTTTAACTTGCTGTAACTCTGCTTTATAAATTTTATAAAGTAAAGTTACTTCCCTACTTTGTAAATCACCATTACTGTGGAACCAGTGGGCGGTTAGAAAATTTTACTACTAACAGAGATACAGAAGTGGGCAGTAGGTATAAAAAGGTTGACTACCCCTGCACTAGACTAACGCTCAGGAGGCCTCATTCGGACCCTGGTCTCTGACCCAGAAGTGAAAGCTTTGCTACACTGGGGGTGGATGTAAACTGAGGGAAGGGAACTTGAGCTGTGGACTCGGCCAGAAGCAGAATACTCTTTCTCCCCCCTCCCTTCGGATTCTTTCGGTGCCTTTGCTGTGTGGCGTTTAAGCAGTGTGGCTCACTACTCAATGTGCCTCATCAATGAAATGGAAGTGCTGATCCCTGCTCATCGGTGGTCCACAGCTCCTCCAACCCTCTGCTGCAGGGTTGACCTCTGAGCTTTAACACTGAGCCCTGAGACCAGTGGCGAGGCTTCCCTCCGAGGCCAGTGTTCCTAAGAGCCAGGGCCAGCCTCTGAGCACGTGCCCCTTTGCTCCAGGATGGCCCCGCTAGGCCCAGATCCGGCCCTAGGCTTTTCCCGGTCTCTCCATCCGGGACCTTCATTTCCAGCCTTTATTGAGTCGCCTGCAGTATATAGATGCTGAACTATGTGTGTGATGCAGTAGTGAACAGAGCACTGCCTTGATGCCCCCCCCAAGGAGATCAGAGTCTAGGGGAGGCATAGATGTGGGGGCAGGGGTACAGCAAAGGCTGCCTAGAGGAGCTGATGTCCAAGCTGTGATCTGGTGAAGCGAAGGACAGGAGGGCATTCCAGGCAAAGGAAACAGCATGTGCAAAGGCCTGGAGGCAGCCAAGAGGGAACCACCTGGGGGACTCAGGGAAGTATGGAATGGCTGGATGAGCCCAGAGAGGCTAGCAGATCCCACGGTCCCTGTGGGTGCTCGGAGGGGCTGGGCCCTCTCCTGCAGCCAGTGGGTTTCCTGGAGAGTGGCAGGGTCCGTTAGTGTTCTAGAATCTCCCTCTGGCTGCTGGTGGAGATCAGTTCGAGTAGGAGGTTGGGGGAGGAATGGCCTGGTGCCTTTCTGTCACCTCTGGTCACTGGGGTACCTGTGAGACTACAGCTGGGCCGGGATTTGGAAGCTTGTCCTGCTGGGGCACAGAGACACGGGTCATCCCAGGGAAGTGTGCCTGGAATGCCAGGACCCCAGGGCCCGGGTTTGGCCTGAGTGATCCGGGTGCCCTTGGAGAGCGCCTGACCCCCCTGAGCCTCAGGATCCAGGCTTAACTAAAAATCCTGCCTGGCAGTTTTGACTCTGAATCCTTCTGGGGTTTGGTGTTCCATGGGTTCCCCCTGGAGGTCTGACTGGGAGGGGGTTCTAATCCAGGGCCCCAAGGGGCAGGCTCAGAGCCCCCCTTCTCTCTCCTCCCCCCCCCCAGCCTGTCCAACCCTGAGGCACCCCTCCACTTAGGCCACCTGCTGTTTCCCCCTTGAAATGACAGCTTTGGGAGTTTTTTATTTGCCTTTGGGCTCATTTCTGACATTCTTTCCGGACCACAGTGGAGTTGCCCGGGCTGCCTGGGCCCAGGGCCCCCTGTCTCTCACAGCTAGGAGCTGACCTCATCTCCGCCGGTGCCAGGGCACCGGGCCAGGAGGGGCTACGCCTGCCTTTGCTCCAGGACCTCGGGGCCAGCAGCAGGGGAAACTGAGGACAGGCTACTGCTCCTCACCCCCTCCCGTCTTGGGCCCTCAGTAAGATGTCCAGAGGAGTCCATGCCGCTGCAGGGTTCCCCTACCCCCTCCGCAGCTTTCCTGGGCAGCTCCAGGTGTGGTTGAGTTGGGGTGGGCACCCGTGTCCCAGATAAAGACCCCGAAGCCCAAGGAAGGGTGGCGGCCCTGGAGAGGACTTCTCTGTGCGGGATTAATCAAAGGTGGTCTTCAAGTCCCTGAGCGATGGGGCGCCCTCTTTCCCGGCTCTCAGGGCCTTGGGAAAATGGAAGGTTCCAGCGGGGCCAGAGAAGGCAGAGCCGTGCAGAGAGAGCGCTGCCGGGAACTCCTGGGAGCGAGGCGGCCCCTGCAGACCGCCCCCTCCTGCAGCGCGGGGGCGGGCCGCCTGCCGGGCTTCCCTGGGCTCCAGCCATGCGCTCCCACCCCGCACTTCGCAGCTTGTTATCCCATCTGCTGCCGCCCCCGCCCCTCCCCCCGGCCCCCACCAGGCCGCCCTCCCGAAATAGAAAAGGAGAGGAAGTCATTTCCACCGGCAGAGCGGCCCAGCCGGAAAAGCCCCCCTCCAGCGAGGGGGCCGCGGGATTCCTGGAGCTGGAGACCAAATCAAAGCCAGGCCCCAGGGCCAGAGGCGCTCCGGCCGCCCCGGCGCTGGCTGCCTTCTGCATGTGTCACTTCCCTGATTCAGCGGAACATGTGTCCTGCGGTTGCCACGCTGCAGGCCTCCGAGGAGCTGTGGGAGCTGCTGGCCGGGCCCCAGGCTGCCCTCAGGCCCAGGGCAGGCGGGGGCCTGGGGTCAGGGAGGGCGCAAGTGACTGCCTCTCTTCCTCTGCTTCCCACCTGGCCGGTGGCCTCTGCCGTGCTTGGCACAGACTGCCAGGCCCCCTGCCTGGGAAGAGCTGCCCCAGCGCTCCCTGGAACGAGATCCTGTCTGCGCCGCCTTTCAGAACACTGTTCACACAGCCTGGTGAGGGCGCCCTCCGCCCTGGCAGGGAGACAGCAGTTTCTAGATGAGGAAGGTCAATCCGGAGGGGTGCAGGTCTCACCCCAGACCACCCTGCGGGCTTGTGGCTGTGCCAGAACTGGAGCCGGGATTTGTTCTACTCTCTGGGGATGCTGGTGTCCCCATGTCCCCCCACCCCTGCATACCAGCATTCAGGCGGGCTGGGCTGTTGGTGGCTTATGTGTCTGTTCATTTGGAGCACACCTGTTACTCAGTGCTAGTGACACGAGCATAAAAGGCCATGACTCCTGATGGCTCTAGAGGACACTCAGGAACATCTGTGTCTCAATCCCCAGCACCCAGCACAGCACCACGGGCAGAGAGCTCCATAGGGTTAGAGACATTAGAGACCTTGAGAGGTCTGTGGCTGGGAGCAGTGACCGTCTGGGCAGCAGGGACCCAGTCCCAGGCCGGGGGACGGGTTGGCCGAGGCCTGGTGGAGAAGATGAGCTGGCGTGGCGGTCGTTGTGCTGGAAGCAGAGGCTGTGGGGAGCAGGAGTGCCCTCTGAGCAGGAGGACCCCGGTGCGGTGGGCCAGGACACCCGTGCTTGAGCCTGACCATTCCCGCCTCCTTGTTGCCTCTTGCCCTGCAGCATCGATGTGCTGGGCCCCGCGACCCCTTCCAGCCAGAGGCACTATCGGAACTGGAACCCGCCCCTGCTGGGCAGCCTCCCTGATGACTTCCTCCGCATCCTGCCTCAGCAGCTGGACAGCATACAGGTGACACGTGGGGGCGCCCCACCTGCCTGCGCAGCGTCCCTGCCTCAGCAGCTGCACGGCATACAGGTGACACGTGGGGGCGCCCCACCTGCCTGCGCAGCGTCCCTGCCTCAGCAGCTGGACAGCATACAGGTGACACGTGGGGGCGCCCCACCTGCCTGCGCAGCGTCCCTGCCTCAGCAGCTGGACGGCATACAGGTGACACGTGGGGGCGCCCCACCTGCCTGCGCAGCGTCCCTGCCTCAGCAGCTGCACGGCGTACAGGTGACACGTGGGGGCGCCCCACCTGCCTGCGCAGCGTCCCTGTTGGCCCACACAGTTCGGCTGGCCAGTTGCACTTTCTGATATTTAAGCCCCGGCTGAGCTATTTCTGTTGCCCCGGGTTTGTAGGGAAAGAATGCTGAACTGAAAACCTCATTTCCTATCTGGGCCTGGAGGTCTCTTGTTCCCCCCAGGGAAGGTGACAGCCCTGAGGAGACAGGCCGCAGCCATCCTCCCAGGCCTGAGGGAGATGGGACAGCCAATGGCAGAGGGCTGGAGCACCTTCCTTCCCTCTCCCGGGAAAGGGCCAGAGGCCGCCTGCCCCCAGAGCTTGTCATGTCCTAAGGTGCTTTCGTAGAGGGGTGTCTCCCTGAGACAGCTGGTGCGGGGACTTTTGAGTGTGGGAATTGTGAGTAGGCTACTGAGCAGTTTGCAGGTAAAGGGGTGGGGAGGTCCAAGAGAGGAAAGGTGTTTTCTAAGCCCTTGCTGCTTCCCCAGCAGAGAGTACCCTGGCTCTCGCTGCAGCTGGATCCTGGCCTATGACCGGGTCTCAAAAGGAGGTGCAGGCCCCAGGGTGGAGCTGGAAGATCCTGGGAAAGGACAGGTGTGCACCAGATGTGCACAGATGTTTGTGCACCGCGTGCCCTTGTGAACAGGCATTCAACATGCTCACTCCCTTGCTCAGGGCAACCCTGGGGGCTCCAAGGCCGGGAGCGGAGAGGGAGGCCTGCCCCCCGCAGCGGGGCTCGGGACCCGGGACCAGGAGAGCCGCTGGAAGCAGTACCTGGAGGACGAGAGGATCGCGCTCTTCCTGCAGAATGAGGAGTTCATGAAGGAGCTGCAGCGCAACCGAGACTTCCTCCTGGCCCTGGAGAGAGGTGGCGCACGGCGGGGCTCGGCCGCCACTCTGCGGCCTTGGGGTGCAGGCGAGGCAGGGAGCAGGGGCCAGGGTGACCTCTGCACTGTTGAGACATGGCCCCTACGGCCACGATCAGTGTGGGAGCCCCAGGATCCTGCCAGACGGGGACCTGTCACCCGCTACCCCTTCTCCCACCCCCGTATTCAGAGGAAGAGAGGTGTGCCCGCTTAGGCCCTCTTCTCCCCCTGCGCATCTGCTGAGTGCCAGGCGCCGGCCTTGGCGTGATGTGTCTGGAGCTCCAGGAACAGAGTGGCTGGTCCACAGGTGCCAGAGTGAGAGTCTCCCGAGGAGAGGACGTTAAAGCAGGGGTTCCTGAGTTTTGGGGTGTCTGGGTTGTCTTTGGCTTGGGGACCATGCTCTCCAGCCTGGCTGCCTTTCCCCTGTAGGGTGAGAGTGTGTTTGGGATGGAGTGCAGCCCCAGAGGGCTGCGAGAGGTGGCTCCTGTGCGTGTCACAGTGGCAGTGTGTGTGTGTGTGTGTGTGTGTGTGTGTGTGTCCGACAGCATGTCGTAGGGAAACACCTGTGGGCAGGGACAAGGGTAAGTTGAGACGGAGGCCCACGGCCAGCCGTAGCTTTGTAGCAAAAGGGCTGGGGGTCTTTGAGCATTTCCTGTTAAATGAAGGGGTTGGACTCTACGAACTCTCAGGGTCCTCCTCATTCTGACAGTCTCCCCTTCCCATGTTTTCAGGGCAGTAGTTTCTGTGATCTGACCGATTCTTTGACAGCCAGCAGATGTTGTGTGTGCTCATGTGCGTGTCTCAGGGTCTGACTTCCAACCGCCCCCTAGGTCTCAGCCCAGGTGTTAATGTCCTGACCTGAACGTGGTCCTTTTCCAGATCGACTGAAATACGAGTCCCAGAAATCCAAGTCCAGCAGCGTGGCGGTGGGGAATGACTTTGGCTTCCCCTCTCCTGCCCCAGGTAACCTTGCCTTCCTGTGAGAGAGGGCTGGAGGGCACGGGGGCGCACACCCCAGCTGTGCTTGGCATGTGTGGAGCTGGGGGTAGGGCGAGGAAATGGCCTGGCAGGAGGGTCACAGTGGGGTGAGACGACCCCTCCACTCGGCAGCCCTGCGTTCTCACAGTCCAGCGGCTGCCGGAGCCCACCGCCGGGGGTGTCGGGGGGGCTAACCGGCCGGCTCAGCTCCTCGGAGGTGTTGGGAACTCGGGTGAGAACGGGCCATGCCATACCACATTGTGTCCCATGTGGGGAGGAGGCCAAGAAGGACTCAGAGACTTACAAGCCTTGGTCTCCGCTCAGGGGGAACTTACGGGGATACAGCCAGGAACTGGGTAGAGCAAACCAGCAAAGCTGAGGACACACTATTGATTCGAGCAGATGGGTCAGAGGAGAAGGGCAGGATCAGTGTGGGAAGGGCTCACTCATTCATTCATTCATTCATTCAGTAGTTGGGGAGGATCTGCTGTGGGCCAGGCTCTGCCCTTGTATTGGAGGAAGAGACTTTTGAACTTCATGTGTAATATATAAGATAGTGAGAAACAGAATTGCCTCAAGAGAAGGCCAGACCCCTCCAGGAGCCCTAAGAGGCTGAAGGAGGGTCAGGGGTGGACAGCAGCCTGTTGGGATGCACAGATGAGGGTCCAGAGACCCCTGCTCCACACTTGGCACTGGGCTCAGCCTGTATATGCGCACAGTGGCCCCTCGTCGGCCAGAGCCCTCCACACACTCACAGGCCACCCACCCAGAAGCGGAATCTGCAGACCTGACACGGTGCTGTGGAGTGGGGGTTGGGGAGCAGAAGGGTGGGGGAGCTCAGCTGATCCCGGCTCAAAGGAGAAAATCCCGTGGAACTGATTCACAGGCAACAGGCGGGGAGCTCAGCCCCCACCAGATGTGCATCTGAGAGTTTTAACGGCACACTCTGTCCTTGATCCTGAATTAACTATAGACACCAAGGCCGCGGAGATGGATCAGAGGGACTCACAGGGGACTTAGCAAACAAGGTGACTTGGATTAGCCGAATCGCACGGTGGAGAGCAGGGGCTTTAAAAGGGCAGTAAGAGACCCGCGTAAGGGCTGAGGAAGGGGGGAGACTTGAGGTGGCCACCTGGGTCCTGACACCGAGACAGGCCTATTCTCATTTCTACTCATTGTAACCAGTCAGAAACTCCATGTTGGGGGGGGGGTAATGGAGGGGGCTGACCGCGGGGGGAAGGGCACGGGAACCACCACGGGCGAATGTCCCTGAGCCCTACACCTTCCGCCCGTTACCTCAGTAACTCTCACACCCTGTGGGATGCAGGCAGGCACACCAAGTGCTGGTGAATGTTTAATAGAGGTCGGGGCGCAGGGGAAGGCTGGGTGTGCAGTGTCTGGTGACTTGCATGGCGTAAAGAACTCTCACCACGGCTGATGTCAAGCTACCAATGTGACTTCAGGGACATGGAGTTGGTCAGGGAAGCAGCCAGCTGGGAGCCCGTGGGAGCTATTTCTCCACACATATAGCAGATCATAGGACTGTCCCCCTTCTTTTTTAAGTGAGAGGAGGGAAGATAGACTCCTACATGCATCCCAACCGGAATCCACCTGGCAACCCCTGTATAGGGCCGATGCTTGGACCAGCTGAGCTATCCCCAGCGCCCAGGGCCAACGCTTAAATCAATCAAGCCACTGGCTGCAAGAGGGGAAGAGAGAGAAGGGGGAGAGGGAAGGGAAGGGAAGCAGATGGTTGCTTCTCATGTGTGCCCTGACTGGGGCTTGAACCCAGGACATCTGCATGCTGCGCTGATGCTCTACCCACTGAGCTAACCCACCACGGCCAGGACTGCTCCCCGCCTTTTAACTACTATAGAGGGGGAATGTGCCGCTTGGGTGGGGAAGAAGCGTTCCTCAGACCCCAGCTGTCCTCCTCGCCGAAGCTCCATCCTGGTCAAGGGAGGGGCCTGCTCTTTGCTTCCTTCCTCCAAGAGCAGGGTCGGGTGAACCCCTGTCCTTCGGGGAGCCCTGACCCGCCTCCCTGTGCCTGGGGAAGCCACTCTGCCTCTCATGCTGGCCCTCAGAGGTGTCTCCCCCTTGCAGGAGCCAGCGACGCCAATCCCGCTGTGTCCGAAGATGCCTTATTCAGGGACAAGTTGAAACACATGGGGAAATGTGAGTCCAGCCAGTGTCGCCCTCCCCGATCTTCTCAGCCAGGCCCCGTGGCCACGGGAGGGAGGGAGCCACCCGGACCTTGTTGTGCAGCTGGCTCTGGGCGAACCGAGTGACATTTAAATTGCAGGCTGGTTTCCTCAGCCTTCTTGCCTCGTTTCCCTCTGCAGCTGAGTCTGGGTACAAATTAAGTTTTAAATCCTCCTGGGCCAGCTGTCTGCAGAAAAATCATGCGCTGCACCCCCCCCCCCAGCTTTAGTGTTCACATTCTCTGTGGCTGGAGGGGGCTTAGCCGGCCGGAGTTGGGAGGTCTTCGCTACCCCCACTCTCTGCAGGTGGGAAGGCCTGTGGGGGCCGTGACCTCCGCCTGCAGTCCTGCCAGCCAGGCCGTGCCTCCCGCTGCCCCTCGCCACCCCCTGCACAGACACACAGCCGTTTGTGAAGGAGGCCGCCATCCTTTCAGGCTCCATTTCAGGGAAAATCTGGGATTAGTCACGGAAATCCCAGAGCCAGCTCTGGAGGTGGCCGGGGGCGGCAGGAGGCGGCGGGGAGGAAAGCCAGTGTGCACTGCTGTTTGTCAGGCTCAGGAGGAATACCCAGGGCTCGGGCGGCCAGCTGTCCCCAGGCCAGCTCTCCGGGGCCAGCTCCCGGTAGCCTGTGCTGCCCCTGCGGGCCAAGCCCGGTGGCCACCTCACTCCCCCGGGGCCCCAGCCGGGCGTCACCTCCCCAGCTGCCCCCGCCCTAGCAGGGAGGAGAGGGCCCGCCCCAGCCGCCCCTGAGCCCGGGCGGGCGGCTCCCTGCTGCTCTGGCTGCTGGCTCACAGGCCCCTGTGCCCCCAGCCACTCGGAGGAAGCTGTTTGAACTGGCCAAGGCCTTCTCTGAGAAGACCAAGATGAGGAAGTCAAAGAGGAAACACTTGCTGAAGCATCAGTCGTATCCTTTCTGGCCCGGTCCCGGGTGAGGGTGGCGGGTTCTGAGGCACTGGACCCTGGGCTGGGCACTCTCCCGGCTGCGGGTCCGCCCGCTCCTGCGGCCTGCCCCTCTCCCTGAGACCCGCTGTCCCGTCTCTCTGTGCCCATCTGGACCACCGTGACCAGGCTTGGGGAAAGGACCAGCATCCCATTCCCCATCTTCCTTCTAGAGCAGGGGTCCCCAAACTATGGCCCGCGGGCCACATGCGGCCCCCTAAGGCCATTTATCCGGCCCCCACCGCACTTCCGAAAGGGGCACCTCTTTCATTGGTGGTCAGTGAGAGGAGCATAGTTCCCATTGAAATACTGGTCAGTTTGTTGATTTAAATTTACTTGTTCTTTATTTTACATATTGTATTTGTTCCCATTTTGTTTTTTTACTTTAAAATAAGATATATGTAGTGTGCATAGGGATTTGTTCATAGTTTTTTTTATAGTCCGGCCCTCCAACGGTCTGAGGGACAGTGAACTGGCCCCCTGTGTAAAAAGTTTGGGGACCCCTGTTCTAGAGACTCAGAAGGTAACCTGCAGCGTTCGTACATTTTGTCAGGAGTACACTGCATCCTGGGAGAAGACTTGGTTCTCCCACTAACGTCTCCACCTGAACTCGTCCTCAGGTCTCCCCGCCTCATTTCAAGCATATGGGTCCTGCTTTCTCACTTTCAATCCCTCGAGGGAGAAGACGGTTTCCCACCCTTACCCCGGGCTCCCAGCCATGCTGGCCAAGCAGGGTCCAGGGTATTAGAAGCTGGAACAGCCAAAGGGGAACAGGAGGGACTAGCTTCTCTGTTCCCGGGCTGGGGGCTGGGGGAGAGGAAAGGAGCCTGGGGAGGGGGAGGTTTTGGGGGTGTTGGGGGTAAGGCTGGTGTGGCAGGAGCCTCCCGAGCTTGCAGTGGGTGGTGGAGGACTAAGGGCCGTGAGTTGGAGGGCTAGGCAGTGCCCACCCACCCTAGGACAGTTTTCCTGAATGGCCGGGCAGGCTGGGGGCGGCTGCGTCAACGGCCAACCTCCTGGACGACGTGGAGGGCCACACCTGCGGTGAGCGCGGAGTGCGGGGAGCGGGTCTCTGAGCGGCCAGTGATCAGTGGCCCTCCGAGAAGAGGGCCTGTGTGTCCTATGGGTGGACCCAACCTGGGGACACATCCAGGATGGGTGGGCGGGTGACCCAAAGAAATGGATCTTCCCACTGGGACCATATTGCCTTTCCCTTCCACCCCTGGAGGGGTGCCCCAGCCACACCTCCACCTGGAGCTCAGAATCCCAGGTGCTGTTGCTGGGGGTAGTCTCTGGAGTGCGAGGCGCAGACAGGCTTCAACCTGAGAACCAAGCTCTGGGCAGGTCCAGTGTCTGGACCCAGAGGCCCTTCAGCAAGACGCTGCTGCCAACTCAGCTGGCGCAAAGCCAAGCCCTGGTCCTCGTGCTTCCGAGAGAGGGGCCTTCAGTGGTCAGGAGGCGTCCAGAAACGAGGACTTGAGGGCCTTCGAGGTCATCTGTAGAGTCCAACTTCCCCACCCCACTTTATAGATGAGGGAGCTGAGGGAAGGTCTTGTCCGGGGTCTTGGAGCTCAGTGATGGAGCCAGGCTGGCAGACAGGTGTCCTGATCCACACTGTGCTCTGCTGCCTTCCCACCAGATGCCCCCTCCCCCGGGGCCAGCACGTGCCCCAGTCTGGGGGCATGCAGGGTAGAGGATGAGGCAGTGTCCCTCTGCTTTTCAGATGAAGACTTCCGGGGAAGGCGACAGGAGGTCCCCAAGGTGGAGGAAACCCTAAGGGAAGGACAGTAAGAGGTAAGGCCTGGGCCACAGCTGCCCAGGGACTGCCTGAGGCCGGGACCCCAATGCCCCACATCCTTAGTGTCTTCCCAGGAGTCCAGAGGCATTGGGCTCCGGAACCAGAGAGCGCGGGCCGTGGGTTTCCTCTCTCGTCATTGTGGCAGGAAACATGGGTCTTTTGCATTTTGTTTTATTTATTCATTTGATGAAAGGTAATCACACCTATCGGTGCCAAATGCTAGGAACAGGAAAAACAAATCAGCTTTGCCCTTGAACAGTTTGCAGCCTAGCTGCGACAATAGTCCAGGACACACCCGGCACACTGAGGGGACAATGTAGGAGAAGCAGGGATGGCCTCACGCAAGCGGTGTACACACAGCGCTCCCACTGGCCTCTCGGGCAGGCGGTGTCGCATTTGCCACGAGCTGGCGAGGAAACAGCCCCTCTGAGGGCAGTTCTGTTTCCGGCTGGAGCCCTGGTCCCACCTTCTCCCCCTCCCTGTGCATCCCTGTGGGAGAAAGGGACTGTCCGCGCCTCCTCCAGGACTCCCTAGCGACAGTCACTCTTCCGGCCCCTCCCCCCAGCTGCTGCCTTGGTCCCAGCGGTGGGCATCAACAGGCTTTCTTGAGCTGACGGTGTGGCAGGCATGGCCCTGCTGCAGACTGTGCAGGTGTATTTGCTGCCCTCAGGACAGCTGTCACAGAGACACAGCCCGGAACAGTTACCAGTGGGCAGCTGGCCTGCTCATCACCTCCACCGAGCCCTTCCAGACCTGTTCATTCTCTCGGGCTGTCTCATCCACGGATCTCTACCCCCACTTCCCTGGGAGGCTCGCCAAGCGCCACAGGAAGGGCCCGCTGCTGACGGTGTTGCTGCTGTCCCCTTCCCTGGGGTCCCCAGGGAAACCGTGTCCAGTCCAGAGCCATCAGGACCTTGCCCATCATTTTCTCTCCTGAGTCTTCTAGCTTTTCCCCTTCCAGCCTCTTCTTCAAGCCTACATTCTCCGCTTCCCCATCTTAAAAATCACCCAACTTACAAAAAAGTGGCATCCTCCTTCACCCATTGCAGGCTGGTGACCCCTCCTGCCACCACCAGAGTGACACCTGCTGGCGCAGGGCCTTCTTCAGTGCTGCGTCCCCCGGCCCTCTCTTCTGCACGCTGTGCCCACAGTCTTTCCTGAAGTCGCCCTCCCTTGCCTCCTGTGGCCCCAGAATCCTGGGCCTTCTTCCTCTCAACTTGAGTCTCAGGGTGCTGTTTGGTCTCCGGTTACTTCTCCTGCTCCCTCAATCCCAGCTCTCCTGGTAGCTCTGCCCTTGACCTTCTGAAATCTTCTCACTCCCCACAGCAAGGCCACCACCTGCTTTTACAGTGTCAGCAATACTTCTGTGCATTTGACTCCAAAATCTGGATCTCCATCTCAGTCTGTCCCCCCAGTCTGCTCCGTAACCCCAGCTGGGCCCGCGGTCATCTTTCTAGCTCTAGATGTCAACTCACTGAAGGCCAGTCTCTCCTCCCCGCCCCGACCCGCCGTCTTTTCCATTTCACTTCTCTTCCTTTTCCCTTCTCCTCACCTGGTTCACAGCCGCTGGTCCCTCCGCTGCCCCTACTCTGTCCGCCCCATCACCAGAACACGTCAATTCCGATCATCCTGGCCCTCTGAGTGGGTCTTCTGAGTACTAAAGGCTCGCGAACTCCTCAGGCCGGTGCGTGGGGCACAAGTTTACTTCGCTGCTGCAGCAGGTGCCCTCGGGCTGGCTCACCGGAGCCAGGACTGTATCAGAATGGGCGGGCGCCTCCCTGCGGCTCGGCCCTTCCCGTGCAGCGTGTCCACTGGAAGCGTGGTTCCTACTCCATCGCCAGCTGCCAGAGTCCCTGGGATTCTGCAAGGTGGACCTTTTCTGGGAGCTTGGATTCTGTGACTGGGTGTGTGTCCCCAGGCGGAGTTCCAAGGCTGACACAGAGTCCCCAGAGGAAGGAGCGGGTTCCTGTCTTTGATAGCTCTGCCCAAAACCATCTCTCTGGGAACCGGTGATGAAAGACCACTGAGCTCCATTGAAAAAGATGTCTCCCGTCCCTTTCCCTTACCAGATGACAGCCTTCCTCCCCGCTGGGGAGGACCTGACCCGGTGGAGGCAGCGAGAGCAACCCGGCCCCAGTTGGAGAGCCGAGCTGCAGCCGGACAGATGGTGCTTGAGGACCAAGGCCCAGCGATTCTCGGCCACAGTCCAGCCCCGCCACTGCCACTGCCACTTTCCATGGGACTTAGGACTTCAGAGTTGCATGCTGTGATTGGAGGAAGGACCTGGGGGGGGGCAGTGGCCAACCAGGGCCCCCTTTGTAGGCAGGCTGTTCTGTGGGCGATGAATGGAAATGCAGGCTCCAACCCCCTTCTAAAAAAACAACAAAGCCCCAGAAACATGCAGAGGTTGGAGTGCCACAGAGAGCAGGACGACCCTACCAGAGGCTCTTTGACCGGAAGGAGGAGCCCCTGCTCCCCCCCTCCCCGCCTCCCCTGTTGGGCCCCAGACGCTGCCTCATCTGCCCCATCCCCAGCTCCCCCTGGGCACTTTGAGCCCTGTACCCCATTGTCCCCTGCATCTTTCTCAGCCTGCTGAACCTTGGGCACAGCCCCTGCACGGACCTCCAGGTGGGGCAGCCCTGGGCAGCAACTTGGCCCCCCCTGAGGAGTGATGGGACACGGGAGAGGTGTCTGCCCACGGCCTTGCCTGGGCCCCTCAGGCTGCCTCTGATAGGGGCTGGCGCGACCCCCAGCGGGGATGGGGAGGCGGCCGCCCCGGAGCTGGAGGACTCTGGCTGGGCAGGAATGGTCTGGGCAAGGAGAAGAGCTGCCGCCCTGGCTGGAAGCGCCTGGGGCAGAAGAGCTTGCTGGGTGCCCTTTGCCAAGAGTGAGAAGGTAAATGATCCCAGGAGGAAAACTCTGGTTCTACTAACCTTAGCCGGCACCAACCACTGCCAATGGGAGGGAGACCGCCCCGTCTCTCTGCCCACCCCCGCCGCCCCCGTCGGGATGGGAACGCGCTGACCTCGCAGGAGACCCGGGAGTCCTGGGCAGCCCGACGTTTCAGCCGCCCACCCCCTCGAGTGTGCAAGCACCCCACCGCGCGGGGCGGGCGGGAACTGGGAGCCAAGCCGTTGCGGGCCCGATGGCCTCAAGTCACCCCGAGATAGCGAGGGCGTGGCGGGCGCTCAGGGCCGCAGGCGGAGGCGACACCGCGATCGCACCTCCTCCCGCCCACGCCGCGCGCGTAGGGGCCAGACGCGCCGCCGCCGCCTGGCATGCCCAAGTTTGGAAGCGCGTGGGGCCGGCCCTGCCCTCCGCGGCGTGCCGCGCTGGCTGTGGCCCCCGTCCAGGCACCTTGGGCCCCTATCCCGAGCTCCTGCTGGGGCTGACCCCGGGGGCTGAGGACCGGGCCCCTGGGCTATGGCCCCGGCCTCTCTCCGCGCTAGGACCCGACCCCACGTCTGTGCGTGTTGTTTTGTTAGTGTTTTTCCCGCCTCCTTTTTCCCCTCTGTGTGGGTTTTCTCTTGGGGCTATTTCATAGGACTTCCTGTAATAAAGACTTGGTGTTCTTCTCCTGGTGCTCTGATGTGGCTGGCGGCGTGGGCTGAGCCCTCTTCTGTTCCCGCGCAGGGCTTGGCCCCGGCAGCCCCGTGTCACTCCCATAGGCCACCTGCTTCACGCCCCCATTAAGCCGTAGCGTTTGTAAGGCCCCAAGGGCTCAGACCTCCTTACAGTTCCCTCAGGAGGCGACACCTGCCACCTTGCCGACCTGCTGGCTTTTCCTGTTTACCCTGAGAAAGCAAACTGCTCGCTGATAGGCAAAGAAAACACGGACAGGAAAGGCAGCCTCTGGCAAAAGCTGCAGCTTGTCACCTCCTTAAATAAACAGCTTCAGGAGAGAAGGCCGACTGGAGGCTGGAGGGATGTTCAATCTCAGACTTCAAAGGGTCCGCAGACATCTCCATTTAAACAGCTCTGGTTTCCCTACTGCCCAGCCCAGCCGGGCTACCTCCCACGCGGAACTTACTACTGAAGGGGGAAGCTGGTGCCCTTTCCAGACAGGGCAGTTCTCAAGGTTAGAGGGGTCTTCCTGTGCTGAGCCCCAAGGCCTCCTGCGGCTTCCACCTGCACATCTGCTTTCTGGGCCCCAGGTAACCCAGGCCAAGGCCACCGCTCTGCCCCCTGAGGCCATGTTTGAACTAGTGGCCTTGGTTCTCTCCTTAAGGACAAACCGTGGAGGCTCCCAGCTTCCCTCCACACCCCCAGCTGGACCGAGGTGAGCTGGTAAATGGGCACATCTGGGACAGCTGGTGATGCTCCAGACACGTTGGGATCCGGGCAAACCACGAGTATCCTCTAACCCCAGCTCTGTACACTCTAGTGAGAGCCGCGGACCCGTGCAGCCCCTGGGACACAGCAGCTGTCCTGGGACCTCAGTAGAAATGACAGTTCTCAGCCCAGAAGAACTGGCCTGGTGGTCACCAGGCTGGGGTCTCAACCCTTCCTCTGTCCTTTGAGGCACCTGGTAGAGGGTTGAGGTCAGAGAAAAGACAGGAGAGAAACTTGGTTTGCAGAAAGTAGGTAAGGCGTGGGACGATGAAGATGATGGCCAATCAGGGGTGCTTTTCTGTATGCTAGTCACTTTTCTAGGGTGCTTTATGTTATTTTACCTAATCCCTACAGCTATTACATTAAAAAAAGAAATCAGTATTATTATTCCCACTTCATGGATCAGGAAACAGACACAGAAATGTTAAGGTCCTTACTCAACATCATCCTTAGTAAGTGGTAGTCCCTGGATATGAACTCTGGCAGCTGAATGCTAGCACTGGTGCTGAAACACTAAACTGTATATTAGGGAGAGGAAACAGGTGGTAAGAATTAGAACCCCTGCATAGATGCAGTCTGTGGAGCACGAAAGGGTCCACCTGCCTAAAAACGTCTCCATAGTCACATAGGATCCAAAGTGAGCCTGGTACTCACCTATTAGCATTCTTGATCTGGTTTAAAAAAACAATCTTTTAGAATTTCCCATAAATGGCAAATATGCTACCGAGAGAGAAGCACATGAACTCTTTTTGTCCATTATCAAAACATAGATTAATTTGTTGGATTAGCTGGCTAGACCAGCTGGAGGAAGAGTTGGAAATTTCTGATGAGTGGGGCGGGGAGTTGAGTGTTGAATGGGATTGTGTAAGTCTACTGCCACCTGGTGGTAATCTCGGAAATGGCAGTCGCAGGTCACTAACAGGCCAAACACCATTTTCCCAGAAGGAAGATGTGAGTACTTGTTCGGCCCGAGGCCAAACAAAGAGAATTTACTCTGTTCACTTGTCTTATATTTTGTAAAAATTTCAAAACAGATATTTTGCACTTAGAAAATTTTTTTTGTTTATTGATTTTTTTTTTTTAGAGAAACATTAATTCGTTGTTCCACTTATTTATGCATTCATTGGTTGATTCTTGTATGTACCCTGACCGGGGGGGGGGGGTCACATCCACAACCTTGATGTATTGGGATGATGCCCTAACCAACTGAGCTACCCGGCCAGGGCTATACATATTTTTTCTTAAAAGGGACACTAAGATTATACAAGCTTCAGGCTCCACACAACCAGCATTTCCCCTGCTTGTCATTTCTAGAGAGTAGAGAGGCACAAATCCTTATCAAGCCAAAAAGATTATGCCAGGGACTCTGAAGTAAGGAGCTGTGGAGCTCAGTACAAACTCAGCATGAGTCAACCTTGCTCTAACCTCGCTGTTTGAAGTGTGGTCTGCGGATACGGTCATCATTGACATCAACCTGGAAGCCTGTTAGAAATGCAGAGTTCCAGGCCTTACTCCCGACCTACTGAGTCTAAATCTGCATTTCCCAAGAACCCCAGGGGGTTCAGGTGCACACTAAAGATTGAGATGCTTTGCCTTCCACAAGAAAAGAAGAGCCCACACCAGCCCAGAAATGTCTGCCTTCAAGGGCCTTATCCCCGCTGGGATAACTCCAACAGAGTGATTCCAATAACAAAAGGTCAGAGTGTTGCTCCAGGCCCGCAGGCTCCTGTTTCCCTGACTACAAAGGAACCACGAAGATACAGACCTCCCAGGGCAGGTGCAGGAATAAAGTGCTTGTCCCTCCCCAGCCTGAACTCAGTTCTCCTTGGTGGCAGAATTGCTGTTTGCTGAAGAAATGAATGGGCAGCCACGTGAAAATTCCTTGCAAATTGCCAGGTGTGATTTAATTGTAGGTGTGGTTCAATAAATCGTGATGTATTGCTCTTAAGCATGGAATGGTCAGAAATCGTTATTATCACTCCTATTTATTGAGCGGTTACCACATAGGCACGGGGTTCTAAGCACTCTGCAGGTGTTAACCCACTGAATCCTCACAATAAGACTATCAGGTAGGTGCTGTGGTTATGCCCATTTTACAGATGACAAAACTGAGGCCCGGAGGTTTGTAAAAGGGATCTATCCATCAGTGAGGCACAAAGGACAGCCAGAACTGGAAATGACCAGGTGTGTGGAGGGATGGATGGTTATTTCCCGTCAACCACAGCTTTCTCCCTGTGAGTGCAGCTGGGGAGGGCCTCCAGGCAGGAGGGCTGGATGTGAGTCGGCACCAAGGGAGGCCTGGGATGGCTGCATCCTCAGTTGTTCTAACTTGGCTTTATTCATCCGCGCTGTTCACTAGAAAACTTTCTAAGAGCCAGCTCTAGGCCAAGCACCAGGTTGGGTGTGAGAGGCGGAGATAAGAGCCCCGTTTCCTGCCCTTGGAGAGGCCTAGTTAGACAGCCTCAGACAAGTAAACAGAGTTACAACACCGAGCTGCCAGCTGCGACAGAGATAAGCTGAGGGAGGGAGGCAGCAGGCCCTGGGGACACACTCACCCAGTCTGGCTGAGTGTGTGCCCCAAACAGCCCCGGGCAGCGGGAGACACAGCGCCTCCCCCTGGAAACCTTCCTCCTTGCCCTTCCTCCCCCTGCTCCTTGGACTGTGCCTGGAACCTATACTATTGCTTTCTTCCTCTTTTCAATGTTTTTATTTTTATTTATTGATTTTTTTTTTTGTATTTTTCTGAAGCTGGAAACGGGGAGAGACAGACAGACTCCCGCATGCGCCTGACCGGGATCCACCCGGCACGCCCACCAGGGGGCGATGCTCTGCCCCTCCGGGGCATTGCTCTGTTGCGACCAGAGCCACTCTAGCGCCTGAGGCAGAGGCCACAGAGCCATCCCCAGTGCCCGGGCCATCTCTGCTCCAATGGAGCCTCACTGTGGGAGGGGAAGAGAGAGACAGAGAGGAAGGAGAGGGGGAGGGGTGGAGAAGCAGATGGGCGCTTCTCCTGTGTGCCCTGGCCGGGAATCGAACCCAGGACTTCTGCACGCCAGGCCGACGCTCTACCACTGAGCCAACCGGCCAGGGCCTTTATTTATTGATTTTAGAGAGAGAGGAAAGGAGAGGGAGAGAGAGAGAGATAGAAACAACCACCTGTTTCTGTACGTGCCCTGATGGGGAACCGAATAGGCAACTTTTGTGTGTTGGGACCATGCTCCAACCAACTGGCCAGGGCTGCCTTTCTCCTCTTTTAAAGCAACAGCTAATTTCCCCTGATCCTGGCTTTTTTGGCCAAAGGTGAGTAGCAATATTAATGATTTTGTCAATATGCTGGAATTTCTACTTAACAATGCTTTTCTGATATTGGGGATGCTCTTCCTCTTTTTGTGTAACAAACTCCCAGGCACTGTTCACAAAGATGTGGGCAGAGTATAGAGAAGCCACAAGGGATGGTCTAGACCTCAAGGCTAGTAATAATGGAGGGGCACAGTTTGCTGTGTCTAAGTCTGAAGAGATGAGGGAAGAAACAGCGACTGGAATCTGGCGAGAGAGAGCTGTGAAGGGTCGGTATGGTGGGAGCTGTGACTTTCAGTTCCTGGGCTGTGCGGGCAGGGAGCCAGGGGAACAGAGACTGGTCCACTCTCCTGCTTCCTCCCACTCCTCTGCCAATGCCTCCCGCTGGCAGTACCAACTGGAACTCAACTGGCAGCTGAAGGCAAGGGGCTGGGTGGGGTGCCGTCCAGACAAGTCAGCCTCCTGGGGCCCAGAGCCAGGTGAGGAAGGGCACAGAGGGCAGGTAGCTCTAGATGGGCAAACAAAGTACTTATCACCATTATGGGCTGAATTGTGTTCCCCAAATTTATATGTTGAAGTCCTAGCTCCCTGTGCCTCAGGATGTAACTGTGTATGGAGAAGTCTTTAGAGAGAGGCCTCAGAAGAAACTGACCTACCAACACTTTGATCCTGGCCTCCAGCCTCCAGAATTGGGAGAAAACAAATTTCTGTTGTTTAAGTCACCCAGCCTGGAGTATTTTGTTACGGCAGCCCTAGCAAACTATACAATCAACAAGTTACTCAGCGCATAAGTTATCAATTAGGAATTTGTCTGTCTGTCTAACCCACTGGACTCAGCACAGGGTCAGGCAGATGCTTAAATGTTTGTGGGACGAATGAATCACTTAACAGGAAAATCAACCAGTAAGGCAATCAATGAAATATTGTGTGCTGCAGTCCCAGGTGGTGACCTGTGGTGTGCAGGACACAACAGCAGTAGTGATGCTGTAAAAGCCATCAGACTTGTTGACCATGAGGACTCACTGTGTGCGCTGTGATTAGTGCTTTCTAGGAATGACCACTTTTACTCTTGCACAAGCCATGCAGACAGTTGATCCTGCCATCCGCATTTTACCAGAGGGGGAAACAGGCTTGAAGCGCCGTGGAACTGTGCCAAGGTGACATGATCAGCGGGCACACCTGCAACGCGATGCAGCGGGACTGAACTGGGGCCGAGCGGCATCGTGAAAGGAATTAGGACCTTTGGAGAATGTATAAGCTCCCTTTCCTCCTCGGTAAGATTTTCAGGGCATTGCCTATGGCATCAGGTGGCTGGACAGTTGGAAGAGGTAATCCAGGTTCCTGGTGCAGTGCTTGGCATGCGTGTCTCAGCCTCTTGCAGCCTTGAGAGGCTGTGGAGGGAAGAAAACACACTTCTGATGCCTCCCCTGGCTGCCCAGTACCTTCCTCCTGCGTTATGAATGAACACGCCCTGGGCGCACACTTCCTGTTGTAGGCTCAGAGGCTTCCCGACCCATCTTGCCCTCACATCTTCATGGTGCCCCTGTTCTATCCGCCAACATTCTGCACCCTTGGTCACAGAAAGATGAGATACGACGCTGGAGGGGGAAACTTTGAAGGCTCGGTAGAGGAAGAGACTTCTCTAAGAAGATCTAGAGAAAAGTCTTGTCTTGCAATCCCCCCCCCGCCCCCCCACTGAGGGTTTGTGTCTTCAGGTTCTTTCCCTGAACCTGGAATAAACCCTTCGAATTCTTCAGCAGCGGTACCTGCAGTGGCCTATGAGGGCGGGCCTGAGCCAGAGCAGGGAAGTGTGTCTGTGGTCTGGGCTGACAGCTAGCTCCGACTCCGACAGAATTAGAAACGTGTTCTGAGGCCGGGGAAGACTATATTTAGCTGGGAGCGTGTTTGCTCTCCCTCCAGCAAAGTCTCCTAGACCTTCCTCGGACTGGGAGGCTGGAGCCTCTCCCTCCAGCAAAGTCTCCTAGACCTTCCTGGGCCTGGGAGGCTGGAGCCTCTCCCTCCAGCAAAGTCTCCTAGACCTTCCTGGGCCTGGGAGGCTGGAGCCTCTCCCTCCAGCAAAGTCTCCTAGACCTTCCTGGGCCTGGGAGGCTGGAGCCTCTCCCTCCAGCAAAGTCTCCTAGACCTTCCTGGGCCTGGGAGGCTGGAGCCTCTCCCTCCAGCAAAGTCTCCTAGACCTTCCTGGGCCTGGGAGGCTGGAGCCTCTCCCTCCAGCAAAGTCTCCTAGACCTTCCTGGGCCTGGGAGGCTGGAGCCTCTCCCTCCAGCAAAGTCTCCTAGACCTTCCTAGGCCTGGGAGGCTGGAGCCTCTCCCTCCAGCAAAGTCTCCTAGACCTTCCTCGGACTGGGAGGCTGGAGCCTCTCCCTCCAGCAAAGTCTCCTAGACCTTCCTCGGACTGGGAGGCTGGAGCCTCTCCCTCCAGCAAAGTCTCCTAGACCTTCCTAGGCCTGGGAGGCTGGAGCCTCTCCCTCCAGCAAAGTCTCCTAGACCTTCCTAGGCCTGGGAGGCTGGAGCCTCTCCCTCCAGCAAAGTCTCCTAGACCTTCCTAGGCCTGGGAGGCTGGAGCCTCTGCACTTCGCCCAGCGGCCAGAGCGGTGCTCTCCCTTCTCTGTCCCAGAGGTCCCTGGGGCAGCAGTGATGCCCACCTCTTAGTTTAGCCCTGGGCCTCAAATCACCCTGTCCTCTGCCTTCCCTGGGGCCAGTTTTGCCTGGCCTGACCTCTGTTAACCAGTCTTCCACTTGAGGCTTAGCTAGGGAGGCACTGTGGATTCTGGAAAGGGCCCAGGCTGGGCTGGAGGGACGCCTGGCTGTGTCAGTTACCTCTCTGACAAGTTACTTCATTCCCTGAGGCCTCACTTTCTAATCTATAAAGGAGATAATAATAGCCACCTTGTGGGTAGGTGTGTGGATCCAGGGAGATAACACAAACAAGGAGCAGCTGCTCATCACACATTCCTTTCCTCCTTCTCACCAGCCTCCCGTGGAGAGGGCGGACTCTGGGAGGACTCCATGCTCTTTCTTGCTGACAAAGATAATGAACTTTTTTGTGTGTGTGTGTGTGCGGGTGATTCAAAACTTTCATTGGATTAAAACGTTCAAATATAAATAAAAACTCTTTCCAGGTCAAACTTGGAGGGATAAATAAAAACATTCTCCCTTCTCCTCTTGCAGTTTTGCTAGAGATAACCAAAGTTTGCAGCCTTGTGTCTTTCCACAGTTTTTACCCTCACACAAACACAAGCATAGATACTGTCCAGTGTTTTCCTTTTTCTCTTGGCAGGGTAGGCATTTCTCCGAAACTTCCTTTTTCATTTACTTATAAGGCATGGGCATTCATCTAGGTAAATACATATGGAGCTAAGCCATCTATTTAATTTTATTTTTTAAAGATTGTATTTATTCATATTAGAGAGAGGAGATAGAGGGAAAGGGGTGGGAAGAGCAGGAAGCATTAACTGGTGGTAGTTGCTTCTCGTATATGCCCTGATCCGGCAAGTGGATGTTTCCAACCCGGGACCTCAGGATTCTAGGTTCACACTTTATCCACTATTACCACCACTGGTCAGGAAAGTCGTCTATTTTCATAGCTGCATAGGATTCCACATAGACCATAATTTTCCAGCCATTGGCCAGCTTTTTTTTTTTTTTTTTTTTTTTTGCCACTACAAACAATGCTGTAATGACAATCCCTGAGCAAATAGCCCCATGAAATCGTGTTTTACTTTTCTTTTTAAAAAGATTTCTTTTTTGTATTTTTCTGAAGCTGGAAACGGGGAGAGACAGTCAGACAGACTCCCGCATGCGCCCGACCGGGATCCACCCGGCACGCCCACCAGGGGGCGACGCTCTGCCCACCAGGGGGCGATGCTCTGCCCACCAGGGGGCGATGCTCTGCCCCTCCGGGGCGTCGCTCTGCCGCGACCAGAGCCACTCTAGCGCCTGGGGCAGAGGCCACAGAGCCATCCCCAGCGCCCGGGGCCATCTCTGCTCCAATGGAGCCTTGGCTGCGGGAGGGGAAGAGAGAGACAGAGAGGAAGGAGAGGGGTGGAGAAGCAAATGGGCACTTCTCCTATGTGCCCTGGCCGGGAATCGAACCCGGGTTCCCCGCACGCCAGGCCGATGCTCTACCGCTGAGCCAACCGGTTAGGGTAAAAGATTTTATTTATTCATTTTAGAGAGGAGAGAGAGAAGGGGGAGGAGCAGGAAGCATCAAATCCCATGCGTGCCTTTACCAGGCAAGCCCGGGTTTTGAACTGGTGACCTCAGCGTTCTAGGTTGTCGCTTTATCTGCTGTGCCACCGCAAGTGAGCCCATACTTTCATTTCTATGGGGGTATTTTACCCGAAGTATGCTTATTGGGCCAAAAGGTAACCCCGAGAGATTACTTTCCCCATGTTTTTGAGTTTCCTTCTGGGAATTGATTTGCTCCGGACACTCTCACTTTTCAAGCTCCAAGTAGGAGGCAGGCAGCACGCCTCCGGGGAGAAAACAGTAGTTGCAGCAGGCAGCACCCCCAGCGGGACAGATGCAAGTTTAGTGGGGAGAGCTAACCAGCTGGAGACGGTGGCTTGGGCTCCAGTGTGACCCGGGCCTCGGTTTCCTTCTGTGTAGTTTGTGACTTCAACCAAGATGAGGCCCAGTTGGGGCCCAGTGCTGGTGGCCTGCTGGTTGGCTCCGCCAGGACATGGATTGCGCCTCCCACCGCCCTCGTCCTCTTCCCACCGCGCGCGGTCCCAGCTGGGAGGAGTTGGCTCAGCGAAGCCAGGAAGGATAAAGCAACCGCTAGAATTAATCCCTCCCCTAGATCGGTTATTTATTGCTTCTGCCCGGCTTTGGCTCGCTCCCTCCCTTTTGACTCGGCTATCGAGTGCTCCTGTCTGAACCTGGCAAGTAGCCGAGGAGCGCGCCAGTTCGGCCCATCTTCTGCTTCTGCCTGGCTCCGGTCTCCCGTCTGGGCTGCGGTGTTAGCCCGGAGATCGTCTGCTCGGCTAGCAGCTTGCGCCGCCTGGGCCTGCCATGGGCGCTTCCGCTTCCGGGCAGAGGTCCCGACCATGGCGGGGAGCCGGCTGGAAACCGTGGGGAGCATTTTCTCCCGGTGAGCGCTCGGAGCCGGGGTGGGCTGAGGGTGCCTCCCCCGGGCGCGGGCTCTCGGCTGGCGTGGGGTGTGAGCAAGGCGAGGCATTCTCCGGGGTGCGGTGTCTGAGCCGCGGGAGGCCTGTGTTCTCTCTGCTGCTTCTGAATAGTTGTGTTAGACGGTGTCACTCTTTGAGTTTATCTTGCACGTTCGAGGTTGCCCCTCTCCCGTACGTGGGTGGGGGTCTCTAGGAAGAGGGAGGGAGGGAGAGGCGGGCGGGCCAGGCTGCACCGTCTTTGCATTTGACGTGACGGGAATGGGGCGAGGGGCGGGACACACATACGAGGACAGAGGGACTTAGTTGAGTTGGTTTGGGATATGAAAGTATCTTACCTGTAGTGTGTGTGTGTGTGTGTGTGTGTAGGGGGGCTCCGCTGCTCTGCCCTCCTTCCGGCTCTGTTTGCGGACTCCGTGATCCCGCTGGTGTCCCCGACTGGGGTTAGATTGGTTCGGGGACTTAGGCTGTTGTAACCGACTGACCTTCTTTCTTTCCTTCCTGAAGGACTCGGGACCTCATGCGGGCCGGGGTGTTGAAGGAGAAGCCCCTCTGGTTTGACATCTATAACGCCTTTCCCCCGCTGCGGGAGCCAGTCTTCCGAAGGCCCCGCTTGCGTTATGGCAAAGCCAAACCTCCCATCCAGGACATCTTCTACCCAGAGGATCAGATTAGAGCGTGAGTGTGATACGATGCGGCAAAACTGCAGAAGGGAAGGTTCAGCTAGCATCTGGCCACTTAAATAGGAACGGAGCCAGGGCTTGCCCTTTGGAGAAAGGCTTGTAAATTTAGCAAAATTAGTGAATCAGTGCCATCCCCCATGTGAGAGAAACAGAAGTTCTGAGAAGTAGAATATGGAGTCCAGAAGTTGACTGATCATTGCAATTATAGCTCCCTGTTTGGGCCACATCTGTTTTGCCGCAGGCAGATGCTAAATGCTTAGCAAACATTCTCATTGAAGCCTTGCTCTAACCCTTCAAGGCAGGTAGTCTTCCCCTTTTAGTCATGTGGCCTCTGAAGCTTAAGGAGGTCAACACACTGGGAGTTCACTGACAGAGCTCTTTCCCCAAAATACTTATGTCAGTTTTAGTACCTGAGTTTGTATGATTTCTTTTATCTTAAATGTTAAGATCAGAGATTGTGCCCGGTTTAAGTTAATGCATGTCTCTTATTCTTACCCCTATTCCTGGATGTAAGAAAATAGAATTTAGCCTGACCAGGCAGTGGCACAGTGGATAGAGCGTCGGACTGGGACGCGGAGGACCCAGGTTTGAAACCTTGAGGTTGCCAGCTTGAGCGCGGGCTCATCTGGTTTGAGCAAGGCTCACCAGCTTGAGCCCAAGGTCGCTGACTTGAGCAAGGAGTCACTCACTCTGCTGTAGCCCCACAGTCAAGGCACATATGAAAAAACAATCAATGAACAACTAAGATGCTGCAATGAAGAATTGATGCTTCTCATCTCTCTCCTTTTGGTCTGTCTGTCCCTCTCTCTGTCTCTGTCTCTCTCTGTCTCTCTCTCTCTCACACACCACACACATACACACAAAAAATAGAATTTATAAAGTTATTATATTCTCTATTGAGGTCCAGTTACCTTTCATTGGAGGAATTCCCCCCACCCCCATAACACACAACATTCCTTTGATGTAGGAGGACAAGTTCTTGCTCTACTTGGAAATTTTTAGGGTAGGACACAAAATATTTGGGGCATAAAATACTTTTTCACCACTTTTCTGCTCAGGTCCATTGGATGATTGTAGTCAGCATGCTTTCCAGGTACAAGTGTACATTAAAATCATTTGTACTTCTGTGTGGAGAGTAGTTGGAACTGGGTGATAGGTCATTAAACAATGTAGAATATTTTATAGCTCTCTATTTTATTACTATTAATGCCAAAATAGTAACACCTTGTATTAAATAGTTTTTTTGAACATTATCTTTGTGGGGGGGGAGATTATATTTTTAAGAACTTAAAATAAATTACAGATGTATCAAAACCTAATGTTAAAAAGTGAAATCAGCCTGACCAGGCGGTGGTGCAGTGGATAGAGCATCAGACTGGGATGCAGAGACCTAAGTTCGAGACCCCGAGGTCGCCAGCTTGAGCGCGGGCTCATCTGGTTTAAGCAAAAAGCCCACCAGCTTGAACCCAAGGTCGCTGGCTCCAGCAAGGAGTTACCAGTCTGCTGAAGCCCTCGGTCAAGGCACATATGAGAAAGCAATCAATGAACAACTAAGGTGTTGCAACGCGCAATGAAAAACTAATGATTGATGCTTCTCATCTCTCTTCGTTCCTGTCTGTCTGTCCCTGTCTATCCCTCTCTCTGACTCACTCTCTGTCTCTGTAAGAAATAAATAAAATTTAAAAAAAAAGTGAAATCATAAAAGTACTAGAAGAAAACATGGAAGAATTTTAAAACAAGTCTGAGTGATAAAGGCCTAAGAGTGACATAAAACCCAGAAACCATAAATGAAAATACTAAATTTTCTGCACCAAAAAAGTACATAAGCAAAATCAAAACTCAGCCAACATACTGGGAACTTTTTTTGCAGCACATATGACAAAGGGCTAACTTTCTATTTTTACTGCTATAAAGTTTGTTTATAAGTCAGTAAGGAAAAGACCACCAAATGGAACAACTGGCAAAGACATGGACAGGTCACAGAAAAGTAGATTCAGTTTGCTGATAAACATGTTAAGATGCTTTATCTGTTTCATCAGAAAAGTCAAGACTACCATGAGTTATAAGTTTTCAACTATCAAATCAGTAGAGGCCATGAAATTGGAAAGTATCATTTGGTCAGGGTGTGGGGAAGTAGACACTGTCGTACATTACTGGTGTGAGTGTAAATTGGCACAGCTGCCTTACAAAGCATTTTGGCAGTTTGGAAGTCCAAATTACAAGGGCCCACACCTTGATCCAATCATACCATTTTAATGAATTTATTCCACGGACTGTCTCGCACAGTGCATTAAGAAACAGAGTAAAGGTAATCATTGCAGGACTGTCTGGAGTAGCAAAGGCCTGGAAACAGTCTACAGGCACTGGTTTGAAATGATCTCTAAGAAATAGTAAGTAAAAAAGGGCAAGATACAGACCAGTGCTCACTAGCTGTGAGGTTAAACAATGTGACTGGAGACATGATAGATGCCTATATGCTTGTATATTAGAATATTCCTGGGTGGATACATAAGAAACTGGTATTTCTTCCTGGGGAGGAGTGTTGCTTTTCACTGGTTACCTTTGTGTAGCATTGGATGTGTTTACCATGCGCATGCATTATCTATTTAGTTATTTGTTTGTTTATTTAAGGGAGAGGAAGGAAGATAGACAGACTCTTGCATGCACCCTGACTGGGATCCAGCTGACAACCCCATCTGGGGCTGATGCTCATATCAGCTGAGCTATTTTTAACACCTGAGGCCCAACCTCAGACCTATCCTTAGTGTCCAGGCTGAGGCTCGAACCAATCGAGCCACTGACTGTGGGAGGAGAAGAGGAAAAGAAGGGGCAGAGGGAGGGGGAGAAAAGCAGATGGTTGCTTCTCCTGTGTGCCCTGACTGGGAATCAAACCCAGGACATCCATACGCTGGGCTGATGCTGAGCCAACCAGCCAGGGCCTGCATTACCTATTTAAAGGCAAAATCCAAAACTGTTAGGTTCAGGCTGTGTAGGTCATGTCATGTTCGACTCCTCATGGCCCAGCTGTTACTTCTTGGCCTGTTCTTGGCCGTGATCTGTATTCGAAGACTTACTTACATTGCATTGTTTGTATTTTCCAGGAAATTTTATTCAGTCTATGGATCTGGTCAGAAAGCTTTTGATCTGTTCAATCCGAACTTCAAGTCTACCTGTCAACGGTAAGCCATTTTACAAACCCTGGGTGACTTTTTGTATTTAAAAATTCAGTTATCAGTTGGAGGAGTTTTGTAGAATTCCACTGGAGGAAAACAATGATCTTTTTTTCTTTTCTTATTTTTTATTGATTTTTTTAGAGAGGGGAAGAGAGAGTGAGAGAGAAACAGGAACATCGATTTGTTCTGTATGTGCCCTGACCAGGGATCGAACCGATAACCTCTGTGTGCTTCAGGGCGATGCTCTAACCATCTGAGCTATCCAGGCAGGGTGGAAAACAGTGATCTTATCGGAAGATCTGTTAAGGGAATGCTTTACACTGTGTAACAGCATATCTTGACAACTCTCAACATGCAGACCTAAGATATGACTGCTTGGAATTCCAGGTTTGTGGAGAAGTACATGGAGTTACAAAAACTCGGAGAGACAGACGAAGAGAAACTATTTGCAGAAACAGGGAAGGCTTTATTGGCAGAAGGCGTCATTTTAAGACGAGTCGGAGAAGCAAGGACTGTGAGTATTTTATTAGCAAAATTCTTGTTAGGATTAGTTGTCTGTTTGTCAGAGGTTAAAGGAAGCCTTTACACTCCCGCCCGCCCCCCGTTCCTAAACCTCAGGTCAAATGCTCTTTGATGAAATGTACTGGAATTTTGTGGTTATGACTGAGACTTGGAAGGAGTGAGTTGTCATTAGGGCTTTTGAAATTGTGCTTCTGTAAAGATTTGTATTACGTTGTTTGTTATGATAGAATTTGACCTGAAACATTAGCAGTAACTTTTTGACTCAGTGATTGAATGTGCCTAAGTCATATAGCTTCAGCCAAAACTACTTGAGCGAAAATGATAACATCTATGTGACAGGCTTATGTCTGGTCTTCTAAGGAACAGGGTGGCAGTCATGCTCCCCGGAAATCTGAACCCGTGGCCGGCAGTCCGCACACTGTCCTGGGAGAAAACCAGCCCCAGGAGGAAGTTCCACAGGACCAGCGCGTGGGGGCCCCCGAGGAGCCGTCGAGAGGTCTCTGACCCCCCTGAAGAACTTGTACACCCCGCGTACTGACGTCCCCACTGTATTCGCCGGATGGATGTTGAACTGTGTTTAACAGTTGAGCTGTGCAAATGTTTCTGGGTCTCTAAGGCATTATGTTTGCCTTCTTTTAGGTCCAATTTTAAGGTTGTCATGAAGCTCAGTATCATGGTTTGAAAGAAGCAGTTATGTGAACTTTTATGTTAGGACAGTATTAAATAAAGAATTCCCTAGCAGCTTATAGAGTAAATTGACTTTACCTTTGTAAATAGCACGGGGAAACCTTTATGAGTATTGTTTGAATGGGACTCGTTCTGAGCAGGCGCGCTTGGATCTCGGCGTTCACACGTGGGCTGGCTAGGTTTGACTTCTCTGGTATGTGTCTTTTCTCTGGATCCGTCAGACTTTGACTTGCACGTATAATATGGCCCTTGGTCTGTGGTTTCTGTATGCAGGTAACCTTTTTACCTCTTGCTCTAGAACTATTGATCTTCAACTTGAGAGGCCAAGCTGACTTGCGGGAAGAGTGAAGACCTGTTGTTGAAAATAGCCAACGGCCAGAACTAGAACTTTAATCTCACGGATCGCCTGTGCTGGAGACACTTAGCGTAGGCCTGTGCAGAGCAGCTCTGGGGATGAATGCGTAGTTACCTCCGGCTGAAGGCGGGATCCGGATGTCGTCTCTTGCATTGCAAAGCGGGGTGCAGCCAATTCAGATGACGCTCTTCCCAGCGTCCACCTGCCTCCCTGGTGTCAAGTGCGGCTTACACGTCCTAACCAACTGTCCTGCCTTCTTCATTTCCCCGTCTTTTATCAAATAAATCAAATATCCCTCTGAGATTGTCACCTTTGTATCTGGGCTCAGGCCAGGGGTTTTCAGCTACTGGTAATAAACTTTTAGAAACTTGTTATTTTAAAACTCGTGTAGCTTTTCTCCCCCGTGTTCTTGGTGTCCAGTTGCTTCTTTCTCCGAGTAGCCCAAGGGCGGGGCCAACATCTCCTGGCGTGCACACCGCCGGGCACACAGATGCTCAGACAGTGGGAGGTGGAGGCGGGCGGGAGGCAGCAGCAGTTCTCGGCCGTGCTGCTCCCGCCCTCCCTGCCCGCCTCAGAGAGTGGGAGGTGGAGGCGGGCGGGAGGCAGCAGCAGTTCTCGGCCGTGCTGCTCCCGCCGTCCCCTGTCCGCCTCATCACTGCAGCCTCTTGTTCCGGGAGTGCTGCTTCACTTGCAGGTGAGGCGGTAGGTTTCACCTATTCAACGACATTAAGTAACCACAGGGTCCCTGGTGCCGGGTGGGGCTTTGGGGGGAGAACGTCAGCAGAGGGAGGAGGTGGTTCTGAGAAGCAGTCGCAGGTCACTTGTTATTTCTCTAAGCTATGTTTCTGGGTTTAAAGGGAAGTTTCTCATAGTGATGAAGAGCTTTTTTGAAAAAAGCTATTTGCTGCATAAAAAGTTATACATGCACATGGTTCAAAATTTAAAGGGGAGAAACCAGTCTCCTTTCCACCCCTGTCCCTGCCCACCCATTTTTCTCTGCGAAGACCACCACCGTCACCATTTCCTTTCCAGAAGTATTCAGGGCGTATGCATGGGAACACTGCATACTGTTCTGTACCTTGTTCCACTTACTGTGTCTCAAATCCGTTGTGTGGGTGCCCAGTGACTTAATCGGTGCCCAGGGGACAGGCGTGTGTATCCGCAAATAGGCTGGGGGTGACGGGTGCCTTCTTAGTGGTACTGCTGGGTCAGGGAATGCTCGCCTCCCATTTTGTCATTGTCCTGGAACGGTCTTCCTCCCCCAGCGGTGTTTGAGGGTGCCTGCTTCCCCACACCCTCACCGCACACCCTCGTTTTGTTAAACCCTACTGGGATTCTCTTGAGGGAGACCTCAGCCTGGTAGAAGGGAGAGACTTAGAGCAAACCTTTCTTAGATTGAGTGTCAGGGACCAAACCTGGTGAAAGGTGTGAAGCTTTCTCAGGGAATTCAGAACTCTTCCCACCATTGTGTGGGCAAAAGCCATCAGCGCCTGGACCTTGTTTGGAGAGAATGGAAGTGGAACCTTGTTCTTGCCTTTACAAAACTTAAAATCTGCCCTGGCCGGTTGGATCAGTGGTAGAGCTTCAGCCTGGCATGTGGAAGTCCCAGGTTTGATTCCCAGCCAGGGCACACAGGAGAAGCGCCCATCTGCTTCTCCACCCTTCCTCTCCTTTCTCTCTCTCTCTTCCCCTCCTGGAGCCAAGGCTCCATTGGAGCAAAGTTGGCCCGGGCACTGAGGATGGCTCTGTGGCCTCCACCTCAGGTGCTAGAATGACTCTGGTTGCAACGGAGCAAGGGCCCAGATGGGCAGAGCGTCGCCCCCTAGTGGGCATGCCGGGTGAATCCTGGTCGGGCGCATGTGGGAGTCTGTCTCTCTGCCTCCCCGCTTCTCATTTCAGAAAAATACAAAAAAAAAAAAAAAAAAGAAAGAAACTTAAAATTAATTGGGAAGGCCAGAGTGATTTTCAAAACAATAATATGAACTGGAATCTTTTTGAATTGTGATATAAAAGTATGGTAGAGAGTCAGGGTGGGAGGTTGGCTATTGGCTATGAACTAGTCTAGGAACTATGCAAGGAGAGGGGGTGGCATTTGGGGACTTGAAGTGTGCATGCCGCTGCTTCTGCCAGGAGCACCCTGAGCCACTACTGTTTTTAAAAAATGTTTATTTTAATAATTTTAGAGAGAGAGAGAGAGTGAGAGAAAGAGAGAGAGAGAGAGAGAGAGGAACGTCTATCTATTCCTGCGTGTGCCCTGACCGGGGACTGGACCAACACCCCTGTGCTTTGGGCCGGTGCTCTAACCGGCCGAGCTATCCGGCCAGGGCTGCCTCTACTGTCTTTAGACATTATACCTTCACTGGCCTTTTCAAAGGGTATCTCTGCTCAGAAGTTTCACTGTGGTTCAAATCAAGTGTCAGGCCCCTTACTGAGCCCCTTGCGGACTGCACTCTCCTCACTGCGCTTGGGACACCTGGGCCACTGTTTGCACTCGGCCTGATTTACTTGGTCTTCCATTCCAGAGAGGTCACTATGCTCTCGCTTCAGAGTATAAACAAGGGTGGAAATTCTTATCTGTACCAACGGAGGCATTAAACGCCTTTTGGGAGCAGGTCCTCCGGGTGGGTTTGCTGGGCTGACGGCACGCGTTCTGGGTACAGTGGAGTTTGCACAAGACGAGTGAGGGTCCAGGCCCTGGTTCTGGCGACTCCAGTTCTTACCGGTGTGACCTCGTACTTGTCACAGTCTCTCAGGTTACAAAATAGGGGTAGTTACAAAAACAAACAAACAAAAAAACAAAATAGGGATAGCGTTCGCCTCCCTGGGCTTCCAGTTAGTACTGTGAGACTTAATTGCTATAATGAAGGCAAAGCTCACTTGTAATATGTGACAGGCGCTTTTACGACTCTTGAGGAGTAATGAGTGATGGGAAGCATGTGTGGACAGTAGGCTGGGGTCTGATCTTGGTGGCCTCAACAACGACACAGAGGAGTTCGGCAGGGTGAAAGAAAGTTTGAGCCAGGAAGTCATGTGAAAGCAGTGTCAGGTCACAGGAAGATCTGCCCAGAGGTGACCTAAAGAATGTGGTTGGAGGAGTGGGCAGCGAGGGCGGGGAGAGGAGACGGGTTAGGGAGACCTTGTTCTCTGAGCAGCCATTCCAGTTGGAGGCAGAGATCCCAAGGTTACAAGCCTAAATGACCAGGATAATAGCATCACTCACAGGTGGGGAGAGAGCTTCAGTTCTGAACATCCCGAGTCAGCGGTGATGGTGCCACGTTCGAGTGGCAGACAGAGATGGGGCAGGTGTCTGGGAGAAGGGGAGGCAGCAGAAGAGCCCCGAGAACAAGCGAGCCATCCCTTGGGAGTGTGGAGAGACACAGGTGTTGGGGGCGGAGCAGGGTAGATGCTCTCAGTTAAAGGAGAGGAAGAACGAGAAAGCCAGCATAGGAAACAGGTCCCACATCTTCTGTCATCTAAATAGCGAGACCCATTTAAGTGGTTCTGGATTCACTAGATTTCATAGAGTTCTTTCTATGCTGTTGCTGGGTAGACTGGATCCTTGATGTATGTGCCCTAAAAAGGCAAGTCCAGGCCCTGGCCGGTTGGCTCAGTGGTAGAGCGTCAGCCTGGCGTGCAGAAGTCCCGGGTTCGATTCCCGGCCAGGGCACACAGGAGAAGCGCACATCTGCTTCTCCACCCCTCCCCCTCTCCTTCCTCTCTGTCTCTCTCTTCCCCTCCCGCAGCCGAGGCTCCATTGGAGCAAAGATGGCCCGGGCACTGGGGATGGCTCTGTGGCCTCTGCCCCAGGCTCTAGAGTGGCTCTGGTTGCAACAGAACAACGCCCCGGAGGGGCAGAGCATCGCCCCCTGGTGGGCAGAGCGTCGCCCCCTGGTGGGCGGGCCGGGTGGATCCCAGTCCGGTGCATACAGGAGTCTGTCTGACTGTCTCTCCCCGTTTCCAGCTTCAGAAAAAAAAAAAAAAAAAAAAGGCAAGCCCAATACTTCTTTGTAATTTTGTATAATACATGGCATCTTGTTCTCAGATAATGAAAATGTTATTACAGAATATTCTGTGCCTGCAAAAGATTCCTAATTTTGTTAAAATAATACCTTTCTGGAAATAAATGATGGCTAGCTACTTAAAAACTTTCAATGGAGTCTTACTCTCCCTCACAAGAGACAGACTCCCACATGCGCCCAACCAGGATCCACCCAGCATGCCAACCAGGGGGCGATGCTTTGCCCAACTGGGGCATTGCTCCATTGCAACCAGAGCCCTTCTAGCATCTGAGGTGGAGGCCATGGAGCCATCCTCAGTACCTGGGCCGACTTTGCTCCAATGAGCCTTGGCTGCGGGAGAGAGAGACAGAGAGGAAGGAGAAGGGGAAGGGTGGAGAAGCAGATGGGCACTTTTCCTGTGTGCCCTGGCTGGGAATCGAACCCGGGACCTCTACACACTGGGCTGATGCTCTACTGCTGAGCCAACCGGCCAGGGCCTGGAGTCTTTTTATTTTTTTAGTTGATTTTAGAGAGAGGAGAGAGGAGAGAGAGAGAGAGAGAGAGAGAGAGAGAGAGAGAGAGAGAGGCATGGGGGGAGGGGAGGGAAGCATCAACTCAGAGTTGCTTCTTTGGCCGGGCAAGCCCAAGGTTTCAAACAGGTGGCCTCAGCGTTCCAGGTTGAGGATCTATGCACTGCACCACCACAGGTCAGGCAACGGGTTCCTTTTTAAAGAACCATTCTGGTGGGATGGCAAGATTTTCTCTGAGGGTAGCACTGGTGCCTGCCTCTGCTCTTGGGAATCCAGACGGGGCACATTAGCGTGCAGGGCCTCTTGCATCCTTCTCGGCTCTCAGCTATGACCAAGCCAGGCTCGGAACTGGGCTGGCAGTTTTCCTGACTACGTGGGAGCGAGGGGTGTGTGACACGAGGCGGCTCTGCTCGCTAAAGCGAGAGCTAAGAACAAGCAAAGGGGAGTCATGCCAGCGGGTGGGGCTGGGGGTGAGGTTATTACTTTGTTCCCAAGCTCTGTTCTTGAACAGCCAAAAGGTGGAGGACTGACTGGCTAGTTTCTCGTGTGCTTTGATCCTTTGAGGGTGCTCAGCGAGACAGATGCCCCAGCAGGTTTGGCGAGCAACTTGGTCGAGGTCACCTTGGCTGGTGGAGGAAGGGCACCTACTCTCCTGTGGAAGAGACAGGAAATGGCTTTCATGTCACTGCTAGGGTAGAGCTCAGTGTGGCAGGCGGATCTCTGATTGGATGAGCCCAGCACTGGAGCAGCGTCTGTGGAGATGGTGAGCCAGACAAGTGGTTATTGCTGCCGCAGGAAGATGAAGAGGTTGCTAGGGGAAGGCAAAGGAGGCAGGAAGTTAAGTGTTACGTCCCCTGCAAAATGTAGCAGCCGCTGCCCCCGCCCCCACCATCTGTGCAGATTACAGACAGGGGATTTTTGCTGAATGCTAGCTGACAGTGAAATTACATTTTGGGTCTAGTTTTACCCTCGATGGATGCTTTTCCTGGACCGGAACTTAAATGTCAGTTATCTGACCTTCTCGCAGCTCAGTCCTTTTAATTAAAAGATAGTTCTAAGCGACATCCAGTAGTGGTCTCTTTATTATTTATCAAGCATCTTCCTTCCAGCAGTTAGTGAAAGGTCAGTGGCTCCAGCGGATGCTTTGTTTTTGGTGAGCAGCTCAGATGAAAAAGATACACAATCAATCCCTGCTCCCTCCTGTTTGCTCATAGGCAGGACACTGTTTAATAGTCATTGTGGCATTTAGGATCGCCGGCTTCGGAGACATACAGAGAAGTGCATGTGCATCCCTTGCTACTGCACATTTCTCCAAAAGTAAACACCAGGTTGTGATTATGGTTAATGATGAGATATTGATTGTTGGAAAATGTCAGGGCCTGGACCGGTGGCCCCTGCGCCACTAGATGGCGCTGCACCATCATGCTGTTCAACGGCCGTTTTATTTCTTTGCCTCGGGGTACCTTGCCTTTCAAGGTTGGCGAGTGTCCTTGTAAAATAATGTTCTGGCTGAGATTTAGGAAGCCGAGGGCCTGGGCTGTGTAGGATAGGGTAGAGAGATGGGAGCGGTTAGGCCGCGGGACAAATGACAAAGGCCTGGGGGGGTGAGGGAGGCAGCACTGTTTGCACTACGATAGGAGCAGGAGAGGCAGGAGCTAAGTGTGCTGAGTCCCTGGAGACTCTGCCCGGAGCAGTGTTTTCTTACCGTCTCCAGTCGGTGACACATCTGTGAATTCGCTGTGCAGGACGGCGGGAGAGAGGCGAGGTGGAGGGTGGGGGGCAGTGGGGAGCAGTGGAAAAAACCCAGGCCTTGGAGAGACAGACCTGGGTCTGAAACTCTGATTGAGTGTTCTGTCTTATGACATTAGATGAGTTAGTGAGTAACTTGAGCCTCAATTTCCTTATCTGTAAACCCAGCACACTCACACCCACCTCGTCAAGTGGTTCTATGGATTTAATGAGACCGTGAACAGCATTCTTGGCACTGGTGCCAGTCTTGGTGCTTGGAAGGCTCTCAGCCACTGTTGATCCCTGTGGGGCGGAGACGAATGTGCATTCAATTCAAACGAAGAAACAGAAAAACGGCATTGTGTACCTTTTCACCAGCCGCTTGTTTAACCATTTCTCTTTTCCCAACCCATACCCCCCAAGTAGTTGCTGTCTCCTTTATCTTCCTCCAACCTTTAAGGACCAAATCAGTCAATCGATCAATCTTTGTAAAAGGCAAAGGAAGGAACCAAAGAACATCTTGGGACCCTGCTCATTATTGGAAGTTACCAAGGCTGGTGTTTTTCATCGAAAAACTTGCTTTCTTCAGTTATTTCCTAGGCAGCTTTGTGTGTGTGTGTGTGTGTGTGTGTGTGTGTGTGTGTGTGTAAACCAGTGTGTTAATGACATTCCTTCTGTCTCTTTCCTTCCTGCCTGCCCTCCTGGAGGTCAACTTTCCTCCTGTCTTTTTTCTGCCCTGCACCCCAGGTTGTGGGGAGAAGCCAGAGGGTCACTAGAGACCCAACAAAGAAACGGGTCCAGCCTCAGAGACACTGTTCCCGGGGCCCCCAGCTGCTCAGCATTTGGGGCAGGGGTTTCTGGAACTCCTCCGGTCCTCCCTCTGGGGCGGGGGGATGGGAGAGAGGTCTGGAGGGCCCGAAGGATCTATCCATGTCCTTCTCACTGTTCTAGGCCCCTCTCGCTCCACTTGACCCGGGCGGTGGGCAGTGGACTGAAGGACCCCTTCCCTCTGCTTGCCTGGGAGGCTAGGCCAGATCAGGGCTAAGGTTGCCACTGAGGTACAGGACAGAGAAAGACTTCTGGCCTTTCCTCTCTAGGTCTCGGTCCAGAGAACTGGGTTCAAATCCCGCCACGGCCACTCCCTACGTGACCTGGGCTTTCAGCAAATCCCTTAACCTTTCTGAACCACATTGAGTTCTACCCGGGGGTCTAGAGCCTGTTAGATCTTTGGAAGTGTATTTGTGGAGTGAATGAATGAACGATCAAGTGAATGGTTTCTCCATCCGAAACACGGGGTGATAATATCCGCACCAAGTGTGTTTTGGTGGACAACAGCCCAGAGGAACTTGGTCCTGCAGATGAGATTCTCCTGAATTTGAATTCTTGACTTTACAGGTCTTCAAAGCGGTTCTTTGGACAAGCCATTCTGGGCACTCCAGTCATCAACAGGGACGGAATAAACAGCTGCAGTCTCGAGAACACGCTGCATTGGAGGTGAACTAGTTGCCCGGGAAAGCCAGGCAAGGCATGGCTGCAACACTGGGGGCCCTTTGCCTGCCTGCAGCTCAGGGTACCAGGCCCCTCCCACCCATCCAGCCTGTGCCTGCAGCTCAGGGTACCAGGTCCCTCCTCCCCATCCAGCCTGTGCCTGCAGCTCAGGGTACCAGGCCCCTCCCACCCATCCAGCCTGTGCCTGCAGCTCAGGGAACCAGGCCCCTCCCACCCATCCAGCCTGTGGCCCTGGCCCCTTTCTCCTCCCCAGTGTGGGAAAGGTGGGGATGCTGCAGGGTTGCCAAAGACAAGCTTTGCCTTAGGATTTATATTGGAATTTTCTGGGATTGAGCCGGCGGCTGTCTCTTGTCCTAACAAGAGAGAGGCAGGGTATGACTGGGCGGGAAAACTATGTGTGCCGGACCAGGAAACCAGGAGACAGACCATAGATGTTTATTGCTTACTGCTCAGCAGACACACGCATTGCAAAACCCCAGAGGGGTTCAGTTAAGACCTAAAGGACTCATAGGTACTTTACTCACATGGAAGAGAATAATACTGTACTTTCAGGATATAATCAAGATTTCTTATATAGGAGAACTCAATGACCCATAGGCCATGTCTGCATTAAAAGAATAAAAGACCCAAGCGTACCATCGTTGCTTACTGACATTTAAATGGAGTTCCTTTAGCCCCACACTGAGGCAGACGGCGGCATGGGACAGTAGATGGAGTCCTGAATGAGGTTCCTGGAGACCCCAGCCTGGCCCCAGATCATCTAGTCTGTGACTTGAAACATCATTATACCCTTCTAGCCGTTTGTAACGTGAGGAGGTTGAACTACAAGGCCTGAGGAGCCCTATTCTTTGGGCCTGCAGGTTCAGGAAGAGTGAAGAGGTGTGGAGAGCAAGCTCGTTCCAAGACTTATTACGTATTTACAATCTTTCCACGTTTACAATTCTGATTATGGAAACATTCATACAAGGAGAGGGTGCAGAATGATCCTCCAGATGTTCATCATGTAGACTTAACTGTTATCACTATTTTGCTATATTTGCTCATCTGTGTATTTTCTGAAGGATTTTAAAGCAAGTCCAGACATGGCTTCTCTTGGCTTCCGCCTGCTTCTCTGAAAAATAAGACCTTTTCTCTCATCAACACAATACTATTAGAAAGCCTAACACAATGGTAATTTACAGTAATTATATACACTTATTATTTTTTAAATTTTCATTCAGCGAGAGCAGGGGAGGCAGAGAGACAGACATCCGCATGTGCTCCGACTTGGATCCACCTGGCAACGTCACTAGGGGGCGATGCTCTGCCCATCTGGAGCATTACTCTGTTGCTCAGAAACTGAGCTCTTCTTAGTGCCTAAGGCAGAGGCCATGGAGCCATCCTTAGCGCCGGGGGCTAACTCACTTCAATTGAGCCATGGCTGAGGGAAAGAAAGAGAGAAAGAGAGAGAGAAAGAGAGAGAAAGAGGTGAGAGGGGAGGGGTGGAGAAGCAGATGGGCACTTCTCCTGTGTGCCTTGACTGGGAATCAAACTTGGGACATCCACATGCTAGGCCAATGCGTAATTATTTAATATCACCCAATAACTGGCCCATATTCAAATTTTCCCACAGTCCCCTAAATGAGCTCTGCACCTCCTCTTACCCCAGGCCTGTCCCTGGGGACCACCACTGTTAACCATTTGTGTTTTTATACATCTGGGCATTGCCTTCACACAAATAATCGCTACTTATCCCACCACTACTTGTTTGACCAGTTGCAGTCCTTGACTCTTGGCCTTCTGCTATGATAGATGAGGACTTAGCTCATTTAGACTCTCTCTTCCTCCCATTGTGGTATATACTATTTCCACTTAGGTTCCTCTGCGTTGGAATACTGATTAAGTTTCTGTTTGGGGTTGAATTGTGACCCCCCCCCCCAAAAAAAAAAAAAGATATGTTGACATTCTAATTGCTGGTTGCCTATGAATGAAAACTTCCTTAGAAATAGGATCTTTGCAGATGGAACCAAGTTAAGATGAGGTCATACTAGATTAGACTGGTCCCAAAATCCAATGAATGGAGTCCTTAGAAAGAGAGAGAGATTTAGAAACGGATGCACACAAAGACGGAAGACAGCCATGTGAAGACAAAGGCAGAGATTGGAGTGATGCAAACCCCCTTATCTGTAGGATATGATCCATGACCCTCCGGGGATGCCCCAAACCACGGGTCGTATCAAACCTTATAGATACTATGTTTTTCCCTCTGCGTACAGACCTTGACTTACCAATCAGGCACACGGAGAGAGTACAGCAGCTACTACTAATAAAACAGAACAATGACACTGCGATGAAAGTTCTGTGAGCGTGGCATTATTAAGTGAGCACAAGCACTGTGACATCGATTCCAGACTGCTGGTCTCCAGAACTGTGCAAGAATAAATCACTGTTGTTTTAAGCTGCTCAGTTGATGGCAATTGGTTATGGCCATCCCAGGAAACCAGCATGGTCCTTCTGCCTCTGGAGCATTGCTACCAGGGAAAGAATCGGTTTTCTACCTTCCCGTGTAGGAAAGATCCCGTCTTCCCTACTGTGTGCTTCTTCCTGGTGAGTCTCCTTTATGACTCACATAAAACACTTTCCTCCTGGTCACTGAATGTGTGGATTCCCCCCACCTACCCCTGCGAACAAGCGATTCTCTGCGATGCCAGCTGGGTATCCTATAATTGAAATCAAGTCTGACACTCTCTACCTGGAGATCCCACAGGTGGAGGGCTCAGTCGCAGAAGACTGAAGACTGCCTGCCCCTTATACACAGACACACTCTGGACGGCAGCTGTAAGCCCGGGGTGCACTGGCTCATCTGGCCGAGGGGCTAGAGGTGGGAGGTTCCAACAATCCCCGCCTTGAGTTCAGTTCATTTGCTAGAGGGGCTCACAGAACTCAGAGAAACATGTACATTTACCAGTTTATTAAAGGATATTATGAAAGATATACATGAACATCCAGATGGAAGGATGTGTAAGGTTCGTGGGAATGGGTGTGGGACTCCCGTGCCCCGTCTGGGTGTGTTACTCTCCCAGAGCCCTCACGGGGTTCCGGAACCCTATACCAGGAGCTCGGAGCAGAGACTAATATAGATACATACTTCTTATTACAAATCGCTATATCACAATTAGATGAAATATTTATGCCTCCACTTCCTGTTCCATCAACCACCTTATGACTCCCTCATTTGTAAGATGAGCATAAGAACCAAACCTTGAAACAGACAGCTGGATGGACCCAGGGTCCCAGAAGTCAGAGTGATTACGAGCAGCCCTAGACAGAAAGGTGGGTGCCTTCTGACCTCATGGCCATACCTGCTCCATCTCCTGAGCCTGTCGAGGGCCTTGGGGGCGTGGCCGCAGCGCTGTGTCCTAGAACCAGCAGCAGGAGTTCGAGAGTGTCCTGCCCAGAGTTAAGGTTATCTCACGCCCCTCCAGGCACCAGTCCCAAGGTCTGCCTGCTTCCCTCTGCTTCACGCAGCCCTGTTGCTCTGGAATTGTCCCGGACATGGCAATAGAGGAGGGTCCCTCACAGAGCAGCTGCTGCTGAGTCCTGCTGTGACATCAAGCCGCTGGCATGCACTGGGGGACGCTAGGAAGCGGTTGTATGAAGCTCACCTTTGTTTTTTTTCCTGTTGGAATATTATTAGCCACCTTTTCCACTATGAAGACTATGAGAGAAGTTTCTTTCACATCTTTTGAAAATTTTTTATTAATTGATTATTGATTTTAGAAAGAGGAGAGAGAGAGAGAGAGAAAGAGAGAGAGAGAGAGAGAGAGAGAGAGAGAGAGAAAGGCAGGGGGAGGAGCAGGAAGCCTCAACTCATAGTTGCTTCTTGTTTGTGCCTTGACCGAGCAAGTCTGGGGTTTCAAACCAGTGACCCCAGCATTCCAGGTCAATGCTTTATCCACTGCGCCACCACAGGACAGGCAGTTTCTTTCACATTTTGATTCAAATAAAACTGGTGCTGCTTCCAAATAACTGGGATGGGTTTCTTTCATGGGCTTGGCACATGTTGGGCAGATAAAATATATTATGCTCACTTTGTTAAAGATGGCACTGCCCATGTGGAGGCCGTCACCCAGGTGATATTAATGTGTGTTGGGGGTGGGCTGTGGGCAGGCAGAATCCTTGTAGCCTGGGGCTTGGTTTTGGGATTAAGCCTTTCCCACCCTTTTTGATGTGGGGTGGTACAATCCCATCATGCCCCAGATAAGTGACTTTGTATTAGAGACTTCCCTGTTTTGTATATTGGATTGAAGGTTTTGATTTCTACACTATAAAATGGGGGCAGAACGGGAGCTTGGTCTCTGGGTTCCTGAGATTAGCATTAGAGAGCAGAGAGCAGAGAAAGGCCACGTGGAGGAGGCCAGGAGAAGCAGCCAAGATGGCAGAGTGTTGAGTGAGAAGCTAGTTTGTGCAGAGTTTGTGCAGGGAGAAGGAAGGAGATGGGGAACAGAGGTGAATAAGTCTGGTGAGCTAGAAACCTTTGATTCTGGGAAACTCGGATAAGTCAGTAGCTTTGTGAGCACTGCATGTGAGTGGGTTTTGGAGCCCAGTGTGTGTTTTTTGCTTGCCTGCCGGGTGCAAGCTAGGATTAAAGACTATGGCCCACCAGTTTTTGGCTCCGTTGTCTCTTTACTGACTGTCCGAATCCAGTGCGAACCTGCATGGGCCGGGCTGCTGTGATGGTGGCCCTGGCTACTGGCCATACAGCACACTTGGTATCTTTTTTTTTTTTTTTTTGTATCTTTCCGAAGCTGGAAACGGGGAGGCAGTCAGACAGACTCCTGCATGCGCCCGACTGGGATCCACCCAGCATGCCCACCAGGGGCGATGCTCTGCCCATCCGGGGCGTTGCTCTGTCACGACCAGAGCCAGTCTAGCGCCTGAGGCAGAGGCCACAGAGCCATCCCCAGCTCCCAGGCCATCTTTGCTCCAATGGAGCCTTGGCTGCGGGAGGGGAAGAGAGAGACAGAGAGGAAGGAGAGGGGGAGGGGTGGAGAAGCAGATGGGCGCTTCTCCTGTGTACCCTGGCCGGGAATCGAACCCGGGACTTCCGCACGCCAGGCCGATGCTCTGGAAACTATTGATAAGATTTCCAATATAGGAAATTATGATGGCCTTCGCTTTGATTATGAAATGTTTCAGGCATACAAAAATTACAGAGAATATATAACAAACCTCTCCATGCTCACCACCCAGCTTCATATGCAAAACTTAATACAAAGGAAGCCCTCTGTGTACCCATTCGCCCTCTCCCACCCCTGTGGCCAATATCTGCCTGGACGTGGTGTTTCTCCTTCCCATTTAAAACAACAGGAAGTTTTCTTCAAATGCACACCTCTATAGCAAACACCCAGTATTGTTTTGCAAGTTTCAAAACATTATATAGATGGTTTCATGCTATATGTATCCCTCTCTAATTTGTTCTTTTTACTCAAGAGTTTTACTTTGTAACTTACCTGTGTTGATACATGTAGCTCTAGTTAATCCGTTTTTCACTGCCGTACAGTATCCTACAGTAAGACCAGGCAAATAATTAGATGGTGTTTAAGAACATGGCTCCGGGGACAGACTGCCAGGGTTCAGACTCTAGCTCTGCCACTTACTGCTGGTTCTGTGATGTTGGGCAAATTACTGCCTCAGTTTTCTCATCTCCAAAATGGGGCTAACAATAGCACCTACCTCATAGCATTGATGCAAAGATTAAATAATTTTTTTTTCTTACTTTCCAAGTGAGAGGAGGGGAGATAGAGTCCCACATGTGCCCTAACTGGGATCCACCTAACTGCCACTGTCTGGGGTGGATGCTCTGCCCACCTGGGGCCATTCTTGCAACTGAGCTATTTTTAGCACCTGAAACAGAGGTTCAATGGAGCCATCCTCAGTACCTGGGGCCAACTTTCTCGAATCAATCAAGCCATGGCTGTGGGAGAGGGGGAGAGAGAGAGAGAGAGAGAGAGAGAGAGAGAGAGAAAGGGGAGGGGGAGGAGTGGAGAAGTAGATGATCACTTTTCCTGTGTGCCTTGACTGGGAATCAAACCTGGGACTTCCACACGCTAGGCCGACACTCTACCACTCTACCACTGAGCCAACTGGCCAGGGAAAATTAAATAATTTTTTTTTTTTTTAAATTTACCTCTTTTTTTTAATTTAATTTTTTTTAATTCATTTTAGAAAGGAGAGAGAGAGAGAGAAGAGAGAGAGAAGGGGGGAGGAGCAGGAAGCATCAACTCCCATATGTGCCTTGACCAGGCAAGCCCAGGGTTTTGAACCGGCGACCTCAGCATTTCCAGGTTGACGCTTTATCCACTGCGCCACCACGGGTCAGGCCGAAAATTAAATAATTTAATAGCCATAATGCACTTAACTTATGCCTGGTGCATCGTGTATGTTATTTAAGAGTTGGCTATCATTGTTATATATTTATTTCCCTATTGGTGGACATGGGTTTCAAGTGTTTGCTGCCTACAGGACAGTGTGTGCAGGGAACATTATTCTACCTGTTTCTTTGTGGAAGAGTTCCTCCGAGCCAGGGCACACACGTAGGAGAGGGATGTGGGGATGTCAGGTGTGTCCATCCTTAGCTTTCTGGGCGATGCCAAGTGTGCCCATTGCTCCCGGTCTGGCCTATTCTTGCTGTTGTTTTAGTGCACTACTTTTTCATGTTTAATTTTTCTCTCTCTTGTTGGCCCCAATGTCCCCCACTATGTACTTTTATCCCAGGTATATATTTCTGTGAGCATTATTTATTTATTTATTTATTTATTTGTATTTTTCTGAAGCTGGAAACGGGGAGAGACAGTCAGACAGACTCCCGCATGCGCCCGACCGGGATCCACCCGGCACGCCCACCAGGGGCGACGCTCTGCCCACCAGGGGGCAATGCTCTGCCCCTCCGCGGCATCGCTCTGCCGCGACCAGAGCCACTCTAGCGCTTGGGGCAGAGGCCAAGGATCCATCCCCAGCGCCCGGGCCATCTTTGCTCCAATGGAGCCTTGGCTGCGGGAGGGGAAGAGAGAGACAGAGAGGAAGAAGGGGGGATGGGGGTGGAGAAGCAAATGGGCGCTTCTCCTATGTGCCCTGGCCTGGAATCGAACCTGGGTCCCCCGCACGCCAGGCCGATGCTCTACCGCTGAGCCAACCGGCCAGGGCCTATTTATTTATTTTTAAAGTGAGAATAGGGCAGATGGAGAGACAGACTTCCGCATGCATCCAGACCTCCTGGATGCATTCAGACCTCCATCCAGCAACCCCCATCTGGAGCCGATGCTCTGCCCATTTGAGACAATGCTCACAACTGAGCTATTTTTAGCACCTGAGGCTGAGGCTCCATGGAGCCATCCTCAGTGTCTGGGGCTGATGTGCTTGAATTAATTGAGCCATGGCTGCAGGGGGGGAAGAGAGAGAGAGAGAGAGAGAGAGAGAGAGAGAGACAAGGGGGAGAGAAGCAGATGGTTGCCTCTTCCATGTGCCCTAACCAGGAATCAAACTTGGGACATCCACACATTGTGTCAACGCTCTACTGCTGTGCCAACTGGCCAGGGCCTGTAAGCATTCTTTGGCCCATTTACCCTCTTTTTTCTTTTGAATGAAGCAGGCTATACATACATAAACATTAGACAGGGCCCAGCAGAATGAAGAGCGTAGTCCACAGGGGCTGCCTGCTACCCAGGCCTGGATCGGCAGGCTTCCTGGCTCTCAGGTCGTGTTAAGGTTGCTCTCTGTCGCGCCGGATGTTGGCTGAGTGCTTCCTGTGTGATAGGTGCACGGCATACATGACCGTGGTCAGGCTCACAGCAAACCCGTGAAGTAAGTTTATTCCCAGAACCGTGGCTCAAACGAGGCAGTCTGAGGCCAGAGACTATGCTCTTAACCAGGGCTTCCTGCAGGCTGCCGGGTGAGCGCGGTCCAGGCTGCTTGTTGCACAACTCTAGGGGGCGCCATCTGCACAGACCACAGTGGGATGGCGCCCCTTGGAGTCGAGCAGTGCCGTGGCCCTGGCTTTCTGCTAAGTAAGAGCTTAAAGGAAAGGCTTTCTATCTATGTATTTGACGGGCTCAGAGGGGTAGACACCACCGCCCACGGAGGGCCTGTTCGGCTCTGGATTTATAGGCCTTCCTTAAGGTCAGGGTTCTTCATATTTTAAAAGCCTATTGGCATGAGAGCCCTCCCACCTATATAAACATTTGTTTAGGGAGGGAGAGCCCAGCACGGGCCCTACAGGCTGACACCAACCATGTAAGGGCACCGACTCGGCCGCTGCACGCGGCTCTCCCCCCGGGCCACCGCAGACTTATTGAGCAATATATTATGAGTGTGCCTCACTCGGATGATGTGTTATGGATAAATCATTAAGGAGGCAGCTCACTGCGGTGATGTATTGGTGTAATAGATCATCAGAGTGAAGTCTTCTGCCGACATACCGGCTGGCTCAAAGGGTGGTGTCATTCAGGGAAGAATTAGCCCAGCAGCAGATCTGGCTTAATTACAGGATAAAAGGTTTGTGAGTGATAGGCTGAAGGCTGCGGCACCAGCGTTTTGATTCTTGATGTAAAAATCTAATTGGGCTTCCTGAGAGAATTTTTGATTATTTTCAAACAGCCTTCCGCTTTACCTCAACAGCACAACATGCCACGAGGCTGCAGGCGTAGGGGCGCCTCACCTCGGGGCGGGGGGAGACCCCCAGGCCCTGTCCGCATCTGAATGATTGTTGTCCTTTTGATGTGTGGGTCACAGATTGAGTTAAAGGAGATAAAATCCAGGAGGCCTGCCTTTAAGGTCTTCAGAAGGACGGCCTTAGCAACCAGACCATCGGAATGGAGTGACTTATTCAAACCCTCATTAACCAAGGCCGTGCCTCCTGACTAGGTCCCCGTGCGCACGTGGGGCGAGGGGGCGGTCTGGCGAGCACGTGCGTGCCTGCATGCGTGTGTGCGTGCGTGCGTGCGTCCGAGGACATCGGCATCTCAGGGACCACAATAACCAGCAGGTCCATCAGACGCAACGTTTGCTAAAGGCTCTGTGCGTGTTATTTTATCTCACTTAGTACACACGACAACATTGTGAGACAGGCATTATCATCATCATTATTATTGTCATTGTCCAGCTGAGGAAACCAGCCAAGCATTGGCATGGTTGGCCAGGGCTGCTCAGCTGCCCAGTGACAGAGCCAGGGAGCCTGACACCGGGGGAGACTCATAACCTCCCCTTTCCACCTCCCGATCCCCGCTTCATGTGTCAACCCTGAACCAGCTCTTCTGTGAACTGCAGATCTCAGGAAGCACAAAGATGTGCATGTTGAAAAATTGATCGTTCTGTTTTAAGACACATAAATCAAACTTCAAATATTAGTAGAGTCCCCAAGTTGGTCGGAGTCAAAAATTTCTAAAGAAACTTGCAGCATGAGACTTCTTGGCAATGGCAGGCTAAACGTTTTGTAATCTTGGGAAAATCAAGTGACTTCTCAGAGCTTCTGTTTGCTCGTCGGCAAAACAGGGATAGGAACTGCACTGCACCTGCTTCAAAGGGTTTCAGAGTCAACAGAGACCCTGATGGGAAGGGCTTTGCCTTTGGCTGATGCACGAAACTTGCGGTTGTGATGTTAGCTTCTTGGAATGGCACCATAGCACCCGGGGGAAGCTGGTGTCTCCATTTTGCTTGCATTTAAATACGAGAAGGTTTCATGTACAGAGGCTGATTCCCTATGTGTGTGACTGGTCAGAAAAACTCTTCCTATGCAAAGTCGATGAGACTCGGTTCCGGGGCCTGGCCATTTACAGTTGAGCCTTTGCATAGAGAAGCCACTTATTCTGGCCTCTAAAATCAAGGCCATCTCCTTGTGAAGGGTAGAAACCCAGGCGAGGTAAGATTAATAGTCCTGCATCGCACACTTTATTAAAGATGTCCAGATTAAAAATTGGCTTGTCTGTCAATCAATCAGCCCGCTTCCTACGTTTTTCTGTCATTTACGAAAAATACTCCTGCCTAACACTGGGCCCCCTGTAGACATCATAAATGCTAATTTCTCCTCCTTTTGCTTTTGAAGGACAAGCTTGGTCATGTCTCCTAGCAGCGGTCCTTGGATTTCTCCTTGTCTTGCTAAAGGCTCTACTATTATTATTTTAAAATTTCCCAAGTCATATCATCTCTAATTTTTAAAAAAAGATTTTATTTATTCATTTTAGGGAGGAGAGAGAGAGAAATAAGTGGGGGGAGGAGCAGGAAGCATCAACTCCCATATGTGCCTTGACCAGGCAAGCCCAAGGTTTTGAACCGGCGACCTCAGCATTCCAGGTCGACGCTTTATTCTCTGCGCCACCACAGGCCGGGGCCAAGACATATGATTTCAATTGAGGAAAAAAGGCACACGAGTGGAAGTCACCAATGAAGTGTGGTTTAGGCTGCATTTCTCTTTCATTGGGTAATTTTCTTGAACCCTGGTGAGAGCGGACACGTTGGAAACAACCGGCCTGAAGGTCAAGCAAAGGCTTAACTAATGATCGGTCGGTCGCCACGCCACTGTGGGGCTCCTGTGTCGAGGAGCTGAGTCTGCATCATTTGAGGTTCTTGGTACCTCTGCCTGAGCTTGGGGGGTGCCTTAGCCTGGGTCCCCGGAGGCAGACTGAGACGGACAGCTGCATGCACAGATTAAGTAGGAGTGTTCTTGGGAGATAGACCTGCAAGAGGAGTAAGGAAGGCAGGACTGGGCAGAGGGGAAGGATGTCCCCTGATGTGGTTGCCATAGAGACCTCAGCTCATTGTACAGGGAGCTCTGCAAGTGGGATGGCCCTTTGGAGTTGTCCCAAGGTACAGGAGCTGGGTCTTTGCATCTGCCATCCACCAGTCCCTGGTCAGGGCCATCCCTGGGAAGGGATGCATCCTGGCTCAAGCAATGTCCAGTGAAGAAGGGATGACGCTGCAAGCCCACAGCGGCTGATACTCTCAGCAGCTGGGGGCTGGGTGCGTGGCCCTGGAGAGTCGGATCTCAGTGGACAGCATCCATGACAGACTACCCTCTGACTGCGCAGACTCATTGTGAGCTTGCCCCGTCTCTGACAGCTTCTCCAGGGTTGGGGGTGGTCTCCTAGGGTAACTGACCAGAGAAGGGCTCCCGAGACTCATTGGATCTCAAGATGCTGGCACCGAGTATGCCCCTTCTCCATCACCCATACTAGATTCTTCTTATCCTTGGCTACTGTCTCTGCTGCTCTAAGGGGCTTGTTTGGTGGGTGACCAGATTCTCATTCTTGAGGGCTCTGACCTTACAGTGACCATGCACTTTTCAAGCGTTGGCTGCTGTACTTGTCCATGTATCATTAAAGCTGAGTTTGAAGATACTGATAAATGCCTCAGCAGGTCATCTGGGTGCCAAACGTATCCTCCCTGCCCCGAGGACCAGCAGCAGTGGCTCACACAGACATGTCCTGAGCTGACCCATCTCTAACTCAGCTTGGATTTCCTCCTCCTCTGTCGGCTGGCCACAAGGCAGCGCACGTGCAGCTGTCAGTGTGAGCTGCGGAGAGGGGCTGCGGTGCTGCTGGAGGTGACACAGGCTCTGGGCTTCCTGCTTCTCCAGTTCCCTTGTGCTGATCCTGAATGTACCCTTCCGCCTTACAGTGGATCTCTGCTGGTCCTGCCTGTTCCCCTGGGCGGATGTGACACAGACCAGCTCATGACGGGCAGCTCTGGGTGCCTGGTCCTTCGGTGTCACTTGGTCAGATACTTCATCTGTATGTACCAGGGTCCTATAGCGTCTGGGAGCTGCCTTTCCATCGGTGTGTCGTTATTCCTGCAGATGTCATGCCTGGCTTCAGAGCCATAAGAATCTATATGATTCTCCTCCTTGGGGCTTGCCAGAAACTCCGCGGCGTGCCTTCTCCCACTAGAGAGTCCTCCGGCTCCACGCAGCCCACCGGCCGCACAGCATGAGAGGCAGCTGGCCTGAGCCTGGTTGGAGCCCCGTCCTGCTCGGGGTTTCACTCAACGCCAGCTGCCGTTTGCATCACTCAGTGAATGGGTTAGAACAGTGTCCCCAAGTGTGAACTGTGGGCCCTCCCAAACTGGCGAGGCCTGCTGAGCAGGGTGCCTCCTGACTGGCGGTGAAGACTGAGGCTCCGGAGGTGGCGGAGTCCCACAGAGATCACCCGTGCTGAGACAAGGAGGCCGGGCGCTCTTTCCCCTCCTCAGTGAGTCCGTGGCCCTAGGCTGCCCCACGGAAGGGGTGCAATTCCGGACAAGGCACTTCCCCGCTGCCAGAGTAATTCCCATGGAGGGATGTGGCCGTGAGCCGTTAGCCGACAGTCCCAGCAGCTGTTGTGGGCGCAGGTGGCATCCGGGCAGGAGACCACAGTATTGAGCGCAAGGGATCGAACCCCAGGCCTAGGACAAGGGTGAGACAAGTGGGACCTGGGCCCACATTTAGGGAACCACTCACTCTCATGTTCATCCAGGTACAGATCTGGCACCTGCCTCACCCTCACCTGGCCCAGTCACACATCTGGGAGTCAAAGGTCAGGGAGTGGTAGAAATGTCAAGCTGACCGGGATCACCTTCCCCGTCACCACAAAGACACCTTTTTCTGGAACTGGTGGGATGCTGGACAACATAGTCCTCTAATATTTCCTTTCCATTTCTCTGCAGGACACAGGGAAGGGTGTTACCTGTTACCACTGCTAAAAAAAAAAAAAAAACCCAGGACACGAAAATAAAATAAAATAAAACAAAAAAACACAACCTGTCTTAAGCTGCCAGTTAGTCCAGGACTTTGTCTGTCTAAGCCCCTCGTCGTTGCCCTGTGGGTCTGCGTGATGGAAATAAAGTCAAAGAAGGGAGTTAGGACTGAAAGATTCTTAAGTTTCTTTCTGGTAGTATGGCATTGAAGACACTGTCCAATCCCGACCCTGCTGGCCAGCTCCAGCGGATGGGAGCAGATTATGGAAGGGTTCAGAGAGAAGGGAGCCCGGCCACACCGTGCAAGGAGAACGGGAGTAGTCGGAAGGCCAGGGAAACACATAACTCATGTGCAAGTTGAATCAGAGTCGGAGCCCAATAGGTAGAAAAAGCAGGCTTTGAATTCAGAGCAGGCTGAGTGGAAGGGGACACGGGCGTGTGGCAGGATCATTCTGGGACTGATTCTGAGCCTGCCGGATTTCAGCCGTGGCACCCTGGGTCTGTGTGGGCACCCTGGGTCTGTCTGTGTGGGCACCCTGGGTCTGTGTGGGCACCCTGGGTCTGTCTGTGTGGGCACCCTGGGTCTGTGTGGGCACCCTGGGTCTGTCTGTGTGGGCACCCTGGGTCTGTCTGTGTGGGCACCCTGGGTCTATGTGGGCACCCTGGGTCTGTCTGTGTGGGCACCCTGGGTCTGTCTGTGTGGGCACCCTGGGTCTGTGTGGGCACCCTGGGTCTGTCTGTGTGGGCACCCTGGGTCTGTCTGTGTGGGCACCCATGGACGATGGTTTTTGTTGTTCCTTTTCCCTCAGAAAGTCTTGAACCATCTTTCCCAACTTAGAATATACAGTGAAGACAATTCTAATCATATTCCATTGCAGTTTTTATTTTTAACTTAATAACGAAGTTCACCTGGAAGGATCAATGCATGAGGATAATCAATAAAATTTTGGAATATTAGAATGTGCTATATCTATTAGCCATCAAATGTATTATAAAGCAATTATAATTAAAACAGCATGATGCAGTTATAAGAATAGGCAATTGGACCAGGCGAGTTCAACAGTCTGGGAAAAAAAACATTATATATAAGTATTCAGTACAGCAGGTCCCTGAGAAATGTCATTTCACTCAATTTTGTTTCATTATAACAATTCTGGAACTTAACTCTTGCTTATGTAAATTAGTTTATGGTAAAAATGGTAACCATATATATGTCTATATAATGTCGTTTCACTTAGGGACGCAGAGCCAATGGACATTAAATGAGGATTTACTGTATATGACAAAGATAGCATTTCACTTCAGTGAGCAGAAGGACGGATTATGAAATAAACTGCATCAGGAATAGATTGTGAATTTCAGTGAAAATTTAAATTTAGGATTTTTATCTGGTACTATATTAAAAATAAATCCCAAATAGATTAAAAATATAAAAATAAAACTATGAAAGTACTAGAAGAAAATATAAGGTACTTTTTTTTTCTTTTCTTTTTTTTTAAGTGAGAGGAGTGGAGATAGTGAGACAGACTCCCACATGCTCCCTGACTGGGATCCACCTGGCAACCCCCATCTAGGGCCAATGCTCGAGTCAACCGAGCTATTTTTAGCACCTGAGGCTGACACGCTCGGACCAACTGAGCTGTCCTCAGTGTATAGGGTCTTTTCGAACATGACATGAAACCCAGAAGACAGGAGGGGAAATTCTGGCTACATAAAGCAAACAAGCCATGGCAACAACTTCTTTATGGTGAAAAACACCACAAGTGAAGTTAAAGAATGGAAGAAGATGTGTTAAACATATATACTAGACAAGGGTTAACATCGATAGTATGTCAAGAGCTGCTTCAAATCAGTGAGGAAGAGAGATACCACGGACAGATGAGCAAGGGCGATGAGCTGGCAGTCCACGGAAGAAGAAACACACGCGGCCAACAAAGCGTAAAAAGATGCTCACCCTGAGCAACAACTACGACAACATAAATCAAAACAAAATGAGATGTTCTTTCCCTGTCAAAATTGGCAAAAGTTTTTCGAGCTCAGTGTTTGGAAGGGTACAGATAAACAAGACATGTACGGTTGAAACTGAACCTTGCTCTAACATTTTTTGAAGAATTTGGTAATGTCAGTCAAATTTAAAACACACTTGCCCTTGGACCTAGAAAGTATATTTGTAGGCATTTATCACACAGAAAACCTCCTTTAAGAGAGAACAGATGCATGCCTAAGCATGTTTACTTAGTATTATTTATTATAGAAAGACACTGCAAATAATATGTCAGTGTAAGAGAGGCTGGATGAATTGTGGCCTATCTTTATAACGGGAAACTATCAGAATTGGGCTGATCTATTGTTGTACAGACTCACGACAATGTCCATAACAAGCTATTAGTTAAAGAAAAAAAGCCAATTGAAGAATATCCTGTAAAGCATGATTCTGTGTTTTAAACATTAAAATAAAAGAAAAAAAAAGAAAAAGAAAAACAGTACTTAAAAGTATAAGCCATTATTGGAGAAAACTTCAAGCACATCTAAAGTAAAGATAGTTCTGTCATCTGGCTGCAACTGTTTTCAACCCTTGGCTACTCTTTTCCACTCTGTTCACTTGCCTCCCCACGCCTATGGATTATTTGAAGCAAATCCCAAACATCCTGTCATTATATCCATACAGACATCTGGTCCACGTTCACATTCAGAGGATGGTGTGGGCAGGGAGGAAAGGCTCAAAGAATACGCACTAAATTAATGTCAGTGGACAAGGTTGGGAAGTGGGACGGATGAGGGTGGATTTTAGACATTAGAGAAAAACATTTCATTCAGTATTATCTGATTGGTTTTGGTTTTGGCATTATTATGTCAAAAAAAAAAAGGCTTTGCCAAGCTTTTTCAGAGACAGAGTGAAACCTCAATTATCCTTTTTCCTTCTACAGGACCCCTGATTTTAAGTTTTATGGAATGATTTGGGATTAATATGTCAACAAAGATACTGAAACTTGGCTATATAATTAATGTTCATTATTATTAGAATACCCAGTGTAGGTCAAAAAAAATTTTTTTTGACAGACGGAGAGAGAGAGTCAGAGAGAGGGACAGACAGGGAGAAAGATGAGAAGCATCAATTCTTCATTGCAGCTCCTTAGTTGTTCATTGATTGCTTTCTCATATGTGCCTTGACCAGGGAGCTACAGCAGAGTGAGTGACCCCTTGCTCAAGCCAGCGACCTTGGGCTCAAGTCAGTGACCTTGGGCTCAAGCCAGCAACCTTGGGCTTTAAGCCAGTGACCTTTGGGCTCAAGCCAGCGACCATGGGGTCATGTCTATGATCCCATGCTCAAGCCAGTGACCCCGCACTCAAGCTGGAGACCTTGGGGTTTGGAACCTGGCTCCTCCGCATCCCCATCCGATGCTCTATCCACTGCGCCACCGCCTGGTCAAGCTAGGTCAAATTTTTGATAGTTGAGTTGCTGCCTTTCTGCGCTGCATGTACTGTACATTTATTAAAATATAGGGAAGTGCTTATAAAATTGATACTGCGGTGGACTGAAGGTTTATGTCCCCTCCATTCATCTGTTGAAATCCCAATCCCCCGTGTGACGGTGTTAGGAGGTGGGGGTCTTCGGGAGGTGCTGAGGTCATAGATGTGGAGTTCTCGTGGATGGGAATAGTGCTCTTACAAAAGCGACCCCGTGAGAAGACGGAGAAGACGCTGTCTGTGAATCACGGGGCGGGGCTCACCAGACACGGAATCCACCGGCATGTTGATCTTGGACTTCTCGGCCTCCGGAACCCTGAGAAGTAAATTTCTGTTGTTTCTAAGCCGGCCTGTCTATGGCATTCTGTGAGAGCAGCTCAAATGGACTGAGACGGATGTGCACATTTATGACCGTTTTATGGAAATGAAGTCGCTCACTTGCAAAACTCTCGGAGGGAGAATCTGATCGGCCAATGACATTGGGCCGGCTGTCCCTCCTGGTCCAATCGGCTGTGACCAGGAGGCTGGATGTGGACTTTCTGTCCACTGGGCCTGCTTCCACGCCCCCCTCCGTGTTTCCTTCCCTGCGTTTAGTGACGTAACCGCATGGTGCAGCCACAGTATGTGAGGAGGAGAGCAGGGCGCACACCTAGAGGAAGGGGCTTTGAATGCAGACAACCGGGTTTGAATTGGCTGCGATTTCTAGCAGTTCCCTTTTCCCCGAGGCTGGTACCTCACGTGAGTGAAGGGTTGTGAGGAGAAGGTGCCTTATGAATGATGAGTGCCAAGTACACACACAAAGCGGGCCGTCGACGCCCCTTGATTATGAAGAGTGGGCTCAGGCTTCTCAAGGTTACATCTGTGGAACATTCTGGTATGGGGGTCTTGGAGGTGCCACAGCACCCGCCATATTACTGCAGAAGCCATTGACAAAGGCCCCCTCCGTGTACTCCCCAGCTGGCCTGGCAGGACCGGGCACAGCCCGTGAGCACTGTCTTCACGACCTGGGGCCCCCAACTCCTCCTCGTGCCCGCGGACATCAGCCCCCAGGGCGGGTCCTCACAGGCCTCGTCTTACCGCTCAGACCCGTCCCCTCTCGCCACAAGCCTCTCCACAAACCCACTTGGATATGCACCAATGCCATTATCTTCCCGAAATTAAAATCAAGCCTCAACCTATAATGTTTCACGGAGAGGGAATTGGGGTTATATATTCCTGCGTGGAGCCGTATTCTATTTCAGTCATAACATTTAATTATGATTGGTATGTTAGTGCCCACCGGAGCATAACAAATTGTCATTATGTTATTCTGCTGAGTCTAATTTAATTGGCAAGTTGTCACAAAAGCAATTATCCATCATTTATTTTGTTGCCATAACCACATCTAGAAGAGCACCTGCTGTCTGTGAGGAGAAATTCGCCACAGTCTCTCAGCCCTGGATCCGAGCCACTTCGCCGACACAAAGACATTGCTTCCCCTTCCGATTTGAAAATATGTTCCTCATTTCCTGCTGCGGTCTCATGAATCCTCCTGGGGGAGCCTCAAAGTGCCAAAGAAAATTCAGGGGCTGGGCGGTCGCCTGGGACCCCCCCAGGAGGCCGGAGGCCGGCTCTGCTCTGGCAGAGTGTGGGTGGGACCCCCCCCAGGAGGCTGGGGCCGGCTCTGCTCTGGCAGAGTGTGGGTGGGACACAGGCCCGTGCAGGGGCCCGGCCGGGTCAGGCTCTGCTCCGTCAGCTGTTTCACCTGCCGCCTCCGTGACGGATTTATAAATATTCGCTGCCCTTTCCTCCTGAGGCACGTCGCGCACTCGCTCCCTGGGAAGCGGGAGTGTTTGGCCATTTCACAGAGGGGGACCCTGAGGCCCAAGGTCACGAGGGAAGTCTGGGGAGAAACGCCGGGGCTACAGGGAAGATCTTCCAAGCTTTCCCCATTCTCCATATATATATAAAACTGATTTTAGTTTATTGTGTTTACATAGATTCAAGTGTCACACTGAATACATCCCCCCACCCCCATGTTCCCCTCACATCCCCCTTGCCCCCTCCCCCAATGCCTTCCCCCCTTTCCTCCAGGATTTGCTTTCCTGCTCTCTATAACGCTGTGTTGTGTGTATACAATGTCACCAATCTCTTTCCCTTCTCTGACCCCCTCCTCTCCTCCCCTTTCCTTCTGTCCGCTTTCCCTCTGGTCCCTTTGATCCCGCCTCTGTCTCTGTTCCGTTCCTCAGTTCACATTGTTCACCGGATTCCTCAAATGAGTGAGGTCATATGATATTTTTCTTTCTCTGGCTTTCTTCATTCTTGGAATAAGCACGTGCAGGCACAAGCCAGGCCCCAGACTGGCCTCTGGGTGCGGGAGGACGTTCCTCAGGGTCCCATTTCACATGGGCACATTTGTGGTCGGGGCTGGGTGAGAGGAACGGGCAGAGAAAAGGGAGGGGAGGGCCACCAGCCTGCATGCCCACATTGGAGAGGCTGAGACAGGGGCGACCCACTTCCCCCGGGGCCTCTAATTCCAAAGTCTTTGGGAGGCCCCGCCACACCTCCTGCCCAGTCACCTGCCCATGCTGGAACAATATTATTCCCTGCACTCAAGACCAGCAAGACTTTTGTGAGTGAGGAAGCAGAGGCTAGCAAAGCTGTCAGTGATTTTTTTTTTCTTCCCTGAAAGGGGAAGATGGTCCTTCCTAAGGGAAGATGGAGGCTGTAGATCTGTCTCTGGTTGGGGGCTGGAAGCAGGTGAAACCATGACTTGTCTTTCTGGAGAGTTCGAGCTCATTTATACGCTCACTTGAAACCCAGTGCCACCCGCTGCCACAACTGAGCCCGGCAGGTCCTCCTGCACAGCCCCCTCCCTGCACATTAAACTTCACTCTGCTCTGGGATCAACTACGCAGGTTCTGACCCCTGAGACACACGCGGTCTATGCTTCCATGAGACTCTTAGCAGCAGTGTCAACAACAAGCTCGTTAAAAACAAAAAGACAAACCACAAAACAACAATCACTGGACTGCAAAAAGAGAACCAGACCTTTAAATCAAACGGCTTGTCCCTCTGGGTCGGTCAGCTATAATTCCCAGGTTACCTATTTGGGGACGTTGGAAAATTACCAGCTTCCTGAACACAGACAGATCATTTCTTGTAACTCTTTAAAAAAAAAATCTCTCATTGTAATTGCTGACTAAAAATAAACTAGGGATGTGTCAGATTCTTTCCTCTGGGACCAGCATTATCCCTAAGGAATGTCCCTTGTGGCTGTAGAGAAGTCGTTCTTGCCACCATAAAGGCCACCACAGCAAAATGGTCAAGATCCCTGCTCATCGTGGGAGACCCCGCTGTCTCAGGGGTCAGAACCTGCGTAGTTGATACCAGAGCAGAGTGAAGTTTAATGTGCAGGGAGGGGACTGTGCAGGAGGACCTGCTGGGCTCAGTTGTGGCAGCGGGTGGCGCTGGGTTTCAAGTGAGCGTATAAATGAGCTCGAACTCTCTGGAAAGTAAGTTGCTCAAATGGTTCAAGAGCCATAAAAGATGGGTCCGTCGCCTCTGCCCCAGGAATTCTGCTTAGGGTAAGCACATTGCTTCAAAAACAGAAGAAAGATGTTTGTTCTGGTGTTATTTATCATAGCAAAAGTGAAATCTGGGCAGAGAACACAGTGACTTAGAGTGCGTGGCACTAAGCCCACGGATGTTGACAGAGTTTGTGTTTTCTAGGAGGAGTGTTGGGTCATGAAGAATTCTTGTTGCAATTTCACTAAGTAAGCATTTACTGAACACAACAGACGGAGCGAGGTTATGTATGTACAGACGAGACATGGGCCTCCTACGTTAGTTTCCTCTTGTTGCTGTAACAAATTATCTCCATTTTAGTGGCCTAACCAATACAGATTTATTATCTTACAGTTCTGGAGGTCGGAAGTCCGGGCTAACGTCAATATATCAGCAGGGCTGTGTTTCTTTCTGAAAGCTCGGGGGGGGGGGGGGGGCTGTTCCTTGCCTTTTCCAGCGTCTGGCTGCCCGCATTCCTTGGTGTGTTGCCTCCTTCCTCCATTTTCAAAGCTGAATCCTTCTCACCCTGCATCTCTCTGACCTTCTTCTGTAGACACAGCTCTCTCCGGCTCCCCTGCCACCCTGTTACACTGTTAAGGACCCATGTGACGACATTGGGTCCACCTGGATAATGGAGGATAATCTCCCTGGTTTAAGGTTGATTAGCAACCTTGATTCCCCTTTGCCACTTAATGCCACATATTTACAAGTTCAGGGGATTAGGACATGGGCATCTTTGGGTAATGGTGGGGCATTATTCTGCAACCACACTCCAGACCAGGAGCTTACAATTTAGTGACACCGAAATGTGGACATGTCTTTAGAGTATATGGCAGAGTGCCACAACCAGCCAGCAAGATCTGGGGAGGTAGCATGTGTATTCATGATAATTCAGAAATTCCTTGCTGGGAAGCTTGATGTTGTTTCACTTGGTTTCCTTCTTCCTTGCACAAACTCTCTGCTGTGGTCAGTTTAGCTTCCCTGCTATTGCATAATCACCATATGTTCTTCTCCTGGCCCACACCTTTGCCCATTGCTGTCCCTACCCGGCTGCCCCTGTTTCTTCTTACTCCCTACCCAAACCCACCCACCCGTCCAAATCTAGATCAAGTCCTCCATCCTCCATGATTCTTCCCTGACCCCCCACCACCACCACCACCACCGGGGACTTCTATCCCACTTATAGTTTTAATTACATAATAGTCTACTGAAGTGTAGTGTACTAAGTAGTTGGTCTCATGAGCTATTGTTTGGATTTTAGTGTGTGCTTATGTCTCTGCTAATTTTTAATCCCTCCGAAATGAGGGATCCTGTGTTATAAATCTTTGGTCACCGCCATAGCGCCTGGTGCAGTGGCGACAAAGTCAAGTTTGCTGAATTGTTCCAGCCATTCTTTGAACAGATAGAGCACTCACAAAGGTGCTAGACCCTGGGAATGGACATGTGCTCCAAAGAGAGTTCTGTTATAAAGGAGCGTTCACCTAGACGGGGAGACGGAGAGGCAAGCCAGTAGGTTCGATATGACATGACAAGAGCTAGAAAAGAATTATGCATGGGAGGGCTTTTAGGTCAGCCTGTGGGTGGATCAAGGAAGGCTTTCAGAGGAGGTGATATTTGAGCTGAGTTTTGAAAGATGAGTAGGAATGAACTAGATAAAGGGATGGGGGAGTGAAACCAGAAAGTATTGGAGTTGATGCTGCCAGTCACCAATCCAGCCAAAAAAGTAGAGACAGGGATTGAGTCTCTATAGGTGCCTTATTCAGATGGCCGGCAATCTGGGGAGACGGGGGTTACATTCCCAAATCATCTCCGACCTTTATATAAGGGGAGGAAAAGGGGAGGTGAGGGTTTTAGAATTTCAAAGGAGAGTTCATCAGATCATAGTCCAAGTTAATTGGATCATACTTGCTGGGGGGCAGAGTGGTCCATCCTTGGAGTACAGAGGCTTTGCTTGCATTCCTCTGGGGCACAAAAGTGAATTTCATGCAGTCCCCCGGGGCACAAAGGTAGGTCGCTGGCAGATCTCATTAAGTCCTGTAGACCTGTGCAGGCAGCCCAGTTTTGGGAACAAAGTTTTTACTTGCATTACCGGTTATGCCCACTGACCTGACCAAAGCCACCATTACTCAAGCTACGATTTTAACTCTTGAGTTCCCCGGACCAGAAGAAGGGTTCAAGTCCAAGAGGAGGGGGAACAATTTAAAGCAGAACAATTTAAACAGAACAAAGAAACTGACTGAATTCTGGGAAAGCTACTCTGTCTCTATCAGATGTAAGAGTGTTAGGAGATGCTGAACACGGTCCGACTTCATTGTCTGGCTTCCCTGCATGAACTCGCTGCTCTACTTGCTGGAATCTCCTCTGTTCCACAGCCGCCGGGCGCTTTTTCCTACTCTCACACCTTCGCAGTGAACTTGGAAATAAATGGTGAAGGCTGACATTCACAAGAGAAACTGCTAGGAAAGGGATGACCACGTCCCACTAAGTCAAAAAAACTAATGACAATGCCTACGACAGACAATAAATAATATCCTTAATATATAGCCTGATAAGAAAAAGACAGAACTTTAAAAAAATGGACAAAGGGCCCTGGCTGGTTGGCTCAGTGGTAGAGCGTCGGCCTGGTGTGCAGGAGTCCTGGGTTTGATTCCCGGCCAGGGCACACAGGAGAAGCACCCATCTGCTTCTCCACCCCTCCCCCTCTCCTTTCTCTCTGTCTCTCTCTTCCCCTCCCGCAGCCAAGGCTCCATTGGAGCAAAGTTGGCCCGATGCTGAGGATGGCTCTGTGGCCTCTGCCTCAGGTGCTAGAGTGGCTCTGGTCGCAACAGAGCGACGCTCCGGATGGGAAGAGCATCGCCCCCTGGTGGGCGTGCTGGGTGGATCCCGGTCGGGTGCATGCAGGAGTCTGTTTGACTGCCTCCCTGTTTCTGGCTTTGGAAAAATACAAAAAAAAAAAAAAAAAAAAAAAATGGACGAAGGAGAGGAACAAGCTTTTTACAAATGCAAGAATACAAATGGCAGATAAGCATATGAAAAGACACTCAATACTACTGTCATCAGGGAAATGAAGAATCAAACAATTAACACTATTTTCACTCATCAGATTGGCAAAATTAAAGATTGATAACATCCAGTGTTATCAAGTGTATGGGTAAACAGGGCCATCATTCATTGTTAATAAGTTTGTGAATTACTAAACCCTTTTGGAAAAGTAATTTCAAGGGGGCTGATAGAAGTAAAAATGAACACATCCTTTGATTCCAATTTTGAGAACGTCCTTATAGAAACAATATCAGTATAACATATACTATATATATATATACACACACAAGATATACAATAAGATATATAATGTTATATATATACAATAAGATATATGCATATATTTTTTTACAAGATTGACTCTATAATAGCAAAAGCTGGGTTCAGTCAGAATTGTCCATCAATAAGGGAATTTTAAATAAATTATACTCTTAGAGAATGTTATAGAACAGAATAGTAAGTAGAATATTATGGAAGTATTACAGAATTTGGCCCATATATGTTGACCTAGAGGAAGCCCCATGATACCACAATATAATGTTAAGTAGCAAGAGCAATGTTGAAGCCTGTGAGGGAAAGGGGAGATGGAATGGAGCAGGGCTTGTCCATTTACATGATCAGAAAAAAGGTACCAAAGGCTATAATCCTTTAGGATGTTAACACTGATTACCCCACAACTGACTGGACCTGAAGGGGAGACGGGAACCTGGGAATTCTGTATTGTTCGGCTTGTTACAATGAGCATGAATGATTTTTGTATTTGCAAATATTAATAACGCTTTTGAAAAAGTACTGAAGAAAGAGTTCGGCGGGGTCTCCGTGCCAAGGGGTTGAGGAGTAATCCGGGGGGGGGCAAGTTCCTGAGTTCAGGCCTGTGTGTCCCTCCTGGCTTCTCTTCCATTCAAATGAGCTAATTAAGCCAACGTGAGACAGTTTTCATTTCCTTGATTAAGTGCGTTTAGATCCTGGGATAAAACAGCATCATTTACATATGTAGTGACCCTCTTTTTATACCAGTGAACTCCAATAATAAATTAATTAGAGCCATTCAATCCCAACCTGCCCCCTGCGGACGGCCTTTCTCTGGGTGCATGCAGCTGTCTGAGCAGCTGGGAGCGCGGTATTGTTAGTGCTCCTGCTGGTGAGGAGCCCGAGTAGTGTGAGCAGCGAGGGGAGCCCAGCGTGGGCGCCCATGCGCTGGAAGTTGCCTGAGCACTGACTGCACATCTCCGAGGCTCAACTAGTTAAATATCTACCCACATCCACCCGACTGACCAAGGAGAATGCCATGCGCCCCTCAGCTCCCTGCTTCTTAGCCACCCCGACGGGAATCCTTTCTTCCGAGTCTGAGTCACTCCAGAGGTCACCCTCCCACAGTCACCATGGCAACTCCCATCAGGGTATGACAAGGGGGCTGAGAAAAAGAGTCAGAAACTTACCAGGGGGCCCCAGGAGAAAGCCACCCTCACAGAGAGCGAATTCAGTCTCGGACTATCGGGTTGCTATATAGGGCATTGCTTAATATAGGATATGTTATTTCTGGAAAAGTTGCTCCAGGTCATTTTTTCTTTCTTTCTTTCTTTCTTTTAATTAATTAATTTATTTATTTTTGGGTAAAATTTTGTTATTTTATTTTAAGCGCACAGTGGAGTTCCCTATATTGAGAACCCTGTTGTGAACTCTCTTGTAAAGCGAATAAAAACCCCTACTATTCTCTCTGTGCGAGTGTAGACCTTCAGATGTCAAGCGGTTCAAAGTTCGGCACAGCAGCGTTCCAGGCCTTGGAAGGCAAGAGCGAGAGAACAGTGTCGGTAAGAGTAGGGCAGAAAACGCCCTGAGTCGTGTGTGTGTGTTTTAATAGATTTAGTTATTCATTTTTAGAGAGAGAGGAGAGATAAAAAGGGTGTAGAAGCAGGCAGCATCAACTCCCACATGTGCCCTGACCAGGCAAGCCCTGGGCTTCAAACTGGGGAGCTCAGCATTCCCAGGTCAGTGCTTTACCCACTGCGCCTCCACAGGTCAGGCCCTGGGTTGTGTTTAAAGTGGTGTTGTGTGCTGTCTTCAAAGCTGTCCTCTACCGTAAGGAGAGCCTGGGCCAAGCATTCATGTGCAGAGTGACTGATGGACACTGGGAAGGTATTCTAGACTTACAAAGGAACTGCTCTCAGAGGACACCTGAGGGGACCTGCACAGCAGGCTAGGGAAGGGGAAGAAACCACGCAAAGGTCAGGTTCCGGGTTCCACACGCAGCCCGATCCCCTGGGGAGCTCTGGAGCACGCAGGACTCTTCGGAGCTTACCACCTTGAATCAAAGCTGCAGGGCTCTTGCGCCTTCTGATTAGTCAGCTGTTGGCTAGAAGCTGCCCAGGAGGAAAGTGTAAAATTCCCAGAATGAAGCAGCTTCAGTGCCCAAGGGCAATCCTCCGAAAGTCACCAGTGTGGGCTGTTAGCAGCAAAGTATACAGAGTGGGCAGTGGGCACGTAGAGCTGGTGAAAGGGATCCCAGAGGGTCTCCGAGGGTTCAGTGGAGACCATTACAGACGCCACGCATACAACAGCTCTCTAGGGACTCAACCGGAACAGTGATAGCAGTGAGATAAACTAGCTTCCCACAACAGGGTCTTCAGAATGGTGTTTGAGGAGAAAGATGGGCGTATACTGAGGCGGATGCTGAGTGGGTTGAGCAAACATTTCAGAAGAGTATGGAGATGGTGCTGGTTGGAGGAAGGGCTTATAGCCACTAACGAACTGACCCGAGAGCCTGAGAAAGGTTAAAACAACTCTGGGGAAAAAAAACAAAACAACAAAGTTGAAAAACGTATACTACTTGATTTTAAGACCTTAGTACACAGCCCCAGTAATCAAGCCAGTGTGGCACTGGTGTAAAGATAGGTGTATAGATCAATGAAACATAACTAAGCCCAGAACTAGACCAACACACACGGGACCCATTGATTCTCGACGAAACTGCCAAAGCATGCTCAGATTCAGAACTTTTATTATCAAATGCCACTATCACGAGAGTGTAAGTGTGAATCCAGCCAGAAGACAGAATCTATACTAATAATGTGAACAGGAAGATTAAAATACATATACAGGAGTGGGCAAAAGTAGGTTTACAGTTGTTCATATGGAAAAAGACATGCAGGTTATGATGATTACAATAGCTTTATTAACTCAGAAGAATATCACACACAACTATCACCCTACTTTTGCTCGCCCCTGTATTTAAAAAAAGGCAATTCAATATTTAAAAACGTAAAAAAGAATGCTAAGATATAATAAATATAGGAACTGCAGGAAGCAGCTAACCCAGGGCCAAGGAAAAAGTGAATGAAGAAGGAGCTTAAAAAGTTAGAAGGGCTGAGGTTCAGATCTCCGAGGAGGGGGCCCAGCTGCCCCCGTCTGCTACTGCGGTGACAAAGGAAATGGCTGGAGGTACTCGCCACTGAGCGGGCAGCCCGCCCCTGTGGTCAGCACAGCCGGGGCCCCTGTCCACAGCTCCACTTGCTGGTCCACGCCAACACAGAGCAACAGAAGGAAAAAGGGACCCTTTTCTCCTCCAGCCTTGCGATGGGCCTCTAGAATCTTCCACTGACAGAGCATATCAGCCAGCCAACCGGCAAAGGAGAAGCATTATCTTCAGAGTCACAAAGTTCCAGCGTCACAAAGCAAAGCAGAGAGAGGTCGTAAATTTACAACTGGAACAAAGGTGAAAAGACAAACCGCAGAGAGTGGAAGAGGATGTGTGCCTTGTGTGCATCTGTCCAGGGACTGAAATACAGGACACACAAGGAGCGTCTGCAAGTCAATCAAAAAAAAAAAAAAAAAAAAAAAAAAGACAACCCAACAGATCCAAGGGCAAAGGACCTGTCTAAGGCACATTACAAAATAAAATTCTGAATTGCCAATAAATATCTTAAAATGTTATCCTGGAAATGCAAATTAAAACTGCAATGTGATACCACTATACACCCACCAGAATGGCTAACGTGGAACAGATTGTATATTAACCTTGTATCCGGTGATTTTGGTAGATTACTTATTAATTCTAAAGCAGCATCCTCAATATCTTTTTTGATTTTCTATGTCCCTGATTATGTTGGCTGTATGTAATGACATTATGCTGCATGCATTCTGTTGTTAGGGGCATATTTATGATAGTATGTCCTTTTGATGAATTTATTCCTTCATGATGATGAGATGGCCCTTCTGTAATCCCTGGTAATATTCCTACTCTGAAGCGATTTTGTTGGATATCTTAGAGCAACTCTTGCCTTCTTTTTGCTTAGTGGTAGCAGGTTATATCTTTTTTCACCCTTTGACTTTTACCCTATTTGTTCTTTATACTTAAAGCGGGTTCCTCATAAGAAGCATATAGTTGTGTCTTACATTCTTATCCAATCTGACAATCTCTGCCTTTTAATTGGAGGTGTCAACATATCAGGTTAGGTTTGTACCATCCATTCTTTATGCCTGTATTTCTACTTGAATGCTTTCTTTTGTATTAGCTAAATCTCTTTGCTTTGTTCTTTAAGTGGTTGCTTCAGGATTTGTAATGTGCATCTTTATCACGATCTACCTTCAAGAAGTATTTCAGCACTTAACACATGCTGTAAGAACCTTACAACACTATGCTTCTACCTCTTCCCTCCTGGCCTGTGTGCTATTGTTGTTATACATTTTACTTCTACACATATTAGAAACTCTATAATGCATGGTTATTATTTTTGCTTTAAGCTATCAATTAGCTTTCATGAAATTTAAGTAATAGTAAAATAAGAATTTTATAGTTACTCACACATTTACTATTTCTGAGGCTCATCCCTCCTTTGTGTAAATCCAAATTTTCTTTTGGTATAATTTTCATTTTGCCTGAAGGACCTACTTTAAGATTTCACTGTACTGGTGGTTTGCTGGTGATGATTTCTCTCAGCTTTCAGATGACTGTAAAGGTCTTTTATTTCATTTTCATTTTTGAAAGATATTTTCTCTGTGTATAGCGATGTAGGCTAGTGGTTTTTCTCCTAATACTGTACTTTAAAGATGTCACTCCATACTCTTCTCAGTTGCATTGTTTATGATAAAAAGTCTGCTGTTATTCTTATCATCACTCTTCTGTATGTGCCTTTATTTTTCTCTAGCTGTTTTTAAAGTTTTTTTTCTTCATTATTGGTTTTAAGTAATGTGATTATGATATGGCTTGATGTGTTCTTCAAGTTTGTTATTGTTAGGGTTCATTGAGTTTCTTGTATCTGTGAGTTTATAGTTTTCATCAAATTTAAAAAAGTTTTGGCCAATATTTCTTCAAATTGTTTTGTCCTTCCCTCTCTAGGCTCTCTCTCTCTTTTTAAAATTTTTATTTATTGAATTTTAGAGAGAGGAGAAAGAGAGAGAGAAAGAGGAGGGGTGGAGGAGCAGGAAGCATCAATTCATAGTTGCTTCTCATATGTGCCTTGATGGGGCAAATCTAGGGTTTTGAACCAGGAACCTCAGCATTCCAGGTCGACACTTTATCCACTGCACCTCCACAGGTCAGGCTCTTCTCTCCCTTTTAGATTCTAGTTACATATATGTTTCATGTTGTGCCATAGCTCACTGATACCAAGTTCAATTGTTTTGGTATTTCTTTCCCTTGCTCTTTTTTCCCTCTATGTTTCACTTTGGATTGTTTTTATATTATTGTTATCTTCAAGATCATTAATCTTTTCTCCTGCAGTAATTACATCATTTTAAACTTCAGATGTATTTTTCAACTCTGGAAGTCTGACTTGGGTCTTTTAAAATATTTTTTGTGTCTGTTCTCATTATGATCATATTTTCTTCTACCTTCCTGGACATCTGAAGTGATATGTATTTAATATCCTGTCTACAAACCCTATCACCTATGTCATCTGTTTCTGGTGGGTTTTTTTTTCCCCTGTTCATTTGGGATTTTATATTTCTGCTTCTTTCATGCTTGGTACTATTTGAATTTTTCCCTATACTGTGCCCAAATATGATTCCCCAAGACTTCAACCTGTTGATCCTAATTTTGTCCTTTAGAGTTATATATACTCTGTATTAGTGGTGCCTGTAGCACCTTTTTTAATATATATATTAGTGAGAGAGGAATGGGGGAGAGAGAGAGAGAGAGAGAAACATAGATCTGTTCTTGTATGTGCCATGATCTGGGATCAAACCAGCAACCTCTGCACTTTGTGATGATGCTCTAACCAACTGAGCTATCCAGCCAGTGCTATAGCACCTTTTTACACAGCACTTCTCAACCTTTTAAATGTCACATTAACTTGTGTGATAATTTTATCAAGGTCTGCCCTTCTCATCAGACTCCTTTTATGGTGTAGGCTCTAGGAATGATCATAGCTGCCATTATATCCCAGCGTGGTGCACAGGCCTGATGCAGTGGAGATCCATAATAAATATTTGTAAGTAAGCGAGTGAATGGATGCTTGGTTTTGATCATTGGCCCCTGTTAAAGCTGCCACTCTGCTACCTGACCAAAATTTAGAATTTGTGGTTTCAGAGTTCAGAATTTAGCTCTTTGTCTTGAGACATGACAGTCAATCATAATTACAAAGACCTTATTTGGATCGTGATTCAAGTAATAAGAGAATCAGGAAAAGTTTGCACTGCCTGGATATTTGATTATATTACTTATTGCTAATATTTTTTAGGTTGAGCATGGTATAGTGACAACAGTTTTTAAAAGACTTTGTCATATTTATATACATATATATCTTTATAGATAAAATAAAATATTTGGGATTTGCTTCAAAACAATTGATGAGGAAGGAGGAAATGGTGGAGTGCCGATGAAACAAGGTTGACCATGAGTTGATAATGATCGAATCTGAGAAAGGAGATACAGGGTTTACTATACTCTGAAATATTTCCATACAGAAGTTTATATTTTATTTTTTTAAATTCATTGATTTTAGAGAGAGGAAGGAAGAGAGAGAGAGAGAGAGAGAGAGACATCGATCTGTTTCTATACGTGCTTTGACCAAGGATCCAACAGGCAACCTCTGCATGTGGAGATGATTCTCTAACCAATCAAGCTATTCAGCCAGGGCTAAAAGTTTTATATTTTTATTTATTTATTAAGAAATCTGGTTCTTTGATTGGCTGGACAAAAGGTACAAGGGTGGGATGGGTGTTCAGAATGGGAACGGTGTGGGTAGGGAGGAAGTCAGACGGTTCAAAGACACAGGACGCTCCAAGCCACCCGGAGGCTGCTGAACCAGGGGTGTTTGTGACAAAGTGAGTAGCTCCTGCCAGCAGTTTCCTGCTAGTTAGTTTGTTTCCTTGTGTATTTATCAGCCAATCCCTTCCATTTCATGAGCAGAACAGTCATAATTAAGAGGCAAGTCTTACAGGTTATCTCAAGCAGGATGCAGAAAACATGCCCTTTAAATATCAATTCTCCCCTGCCAGGAGCTCACTCACCCCAGGCTCCTTGGTGACTTGCTTTTTTTGGACAGAGAGTGTCAGCCCTTTGAAATCAGAACTCAAAGAAGGGGCTCAGGTGGCACCGCCGGGGCTGCCTGCCTCACATCTGCCTAGTTAGTCCTAGTCATTCTACTGATTTTTCACGGCACAGTCCTTTATCTTGTGCAGATGGCTGAAAGCCGAGGGTGTGCAGATTTCTATGGAACTGTCATTCCCAACCTTGTGACAAAGCGCCCCCATGTTATCACATGCTCTTCTAAGAGGCAGACGGCTCCCCCCGAAGACGGATCTGATCTCTCTCTCCCTCTGTAAGTAAGCAGGATGCTCCCATTTTTGCTGTTTTGTTTTTCGCTATTATAAATAACACCATAGCAAACATCTTTTTCTGTATTTGGAGCCACTTCCTTAGGATCCAACCACAGAAATGGGATTTCTGAGTCTAACATGATGGGTACTGTTATGGCTCTTGACTCATTGAACCAATCAGTTTTTTCAAAGATTTTACATAAATTCATACTTCCACTGAAGTCCTGATTTGAGTCTAAATTTTGAGTGACATTGTCCCATGTGCCACACCTTCTAGAGCAAATATTTTCCTGTTCAGATATAAACTTTAAAGATCCTGACACTTGAGACAACGTCCTCTCCTGTTTTAAGTGTTCCGGTTCTTCCTGAAATATGTATAAAAGCTGTCTCGTCTGCAGGATGTGCTTGTAGTCTGTCCTTGTTCCACGAGTCTTGTCTTAGACCGCCAGTGGTCATTCCTGCTCTTCCCCCTGGAGGCAGTTTCTTTATCTAAAGGTCCAGCAGCAACTCAGAAACCACTGTCCACGCTGGACCCTGTCCAGTGCCCACTTTGGTCTGTGGCCGCATTGGCAACTCCCTGGTCCGGGTTCCTTCCCACGCTTCTCAGAGTCTGTGAGAGGTCAAGTGGGAGGACTAGCACCCAGGAAGGGGTTAAGAGCTCACTCTAGGTGTCTGGTCAGCTAAGTCACCATCCCTCTCCCCCAAGGATAGGAAATGAAGCTGTTTTCAGACTTTGTCAACTTCAACTCCCCCCAAAGGAAAAAAACATCTCCCCACCCACCCCCTGCTTCTTTTGATACAAGAGAGAAAGGAAAAGAGAGATTAAAATATTTACAAGTATCTGATCTTCTCCCCCTCTTTTGGAAGGCACATAACAGAGGAAAGCTGACAGACATCTGTGAGCATTTAGAGAGCGGAAAAAGAAACAAGCAAGTCTCAGCCTGAGCCGTCGGGTGGTTGGCAGACCCCCCCCCCCCCACCAGGAACGAGTTTCTGTTCTGATTATATTGTTTGGTTTTGCCCAGGGGTGGGGGAGACTGGCTGGGGTTGCAGAAGGAGAGGAAAGCTGTGAGGCTGAGGGAGAGATTCTCCATTTGAGCTCCACTTTGAGAGTGAGTTCAAGTCTTGGGGAAGAAATTTGGGGGTCTTGAAAATACAAGAAAAATGGCCCTGGCTGGTGGGCTCAATGGTAGAGCATCGGCCCCATGTGTGGATGTCCTGGATTTGATTCCCACTCAGGGCACACAGGAGAGGTGACCATCTGCTTCTTTCCCCTTCCCCTACCCCCTTTCCTCTCCCGCAGCCATGGCCTTGATTGGTTCAAGTGCATTGGCTGGGGCACTGAGGATGGCTCCATGGAGCCTCCACCTCAGGCACTAAAAATAGCCCAGTTGTGAATATGGCCCCAGATGGGTAGAGCATTGGCCCCAGGTGGGGGTTGCCAGATGGATCCCAGTTGGGGCGCATGTAAGAATCTGTCTCTGTATCTCCCTTCTTCTCACTTAAAAAAAAAAAAAAGAAAAAAAATTTAAAAAGAAAATACCAGGAAAGTGAGGCTGGAAAATATGGCGGACTGTGCACAGGCCACGAGAAGAAGGCCCGAGGAGCGCGGTGGTTCAGTGTAGGAGAGTGGGGAATGAATGATGCGATGGCGACAGTGACACTGATGCTGACGATGCTGGCGATGGCTATGGCAATGATAATGACAATATCAACATTTCTCGAGTGCTTATTATGTTCCAGATACTGTCCCCAAACACTTTATATAGAGTTCCTGTGTGTTCTTCACTATAAACTTATGTAGAAATGACTATTATTGGCCTCATTTATGGATGAGGAAACTGAGGCAGGAAGAGGGTGTGTGATCAGGCTGATGAACTTGGCCTGTGAATAATCTGGGGACAATTAGGTCAACTGGAGCCTGAAGGTATGGGAGAGGAAGGAGGTAGGGAGGGCACATGATCGTTCTGGGTGCCGAATCTGGGAGGCTCCCTGGGCTTGCCTTTCTCTCTTTAGACCAGTCCAGCCCCCAGCACTGCTCTAGCCTTGACTTGCCTCGACTATTGCCTTGACTCCCTCCAGCACTCCTTCCCGTCCATCTTCTCTATTACCCTGCCCACCCAATAACCTTCCTCTATGCTTCTGTGCACTTTGTAAATATGAATAGATGTATGTATTAAGATTTTATTTACTGATTTTAGAGAGAGGAGAGGGAGAAAGGGGGGGGGAGCGGGAAGCATCAACTCATACTAGTTGCTTGTCATATGTGCCTTGACTGGGCAAGCCTAGGGTTTCGAGCCAGCGACCTCAGCATTCCAGGTCAATGTTTTATCCACTGCGCCACCACGGGTCAGGCAACACCTTATAAATATATTTAGTATTTCACACATTAGTGGTAATTGTGAGTTTATATATATAGTTGTCTATCTGGCCAAATGTTTGTTGAATGAAAGAATAAGGTCACAGCCTAAGAGAAGAATTTCCATTGGAAGCCAGAGATGGTGAACCAGCTGCCATTACCCTAAATGTTCATTTCTTTCCATGTATCATTGGGACAATGAATGACAGAGCCTGATGACGTGCTATAGTAGATAAAAAATCTAGTTTGTCTCGCTCTTGTGATGGAATAAAAGAAAGAAAGAAAAGAAGGGAGGAAGGAAGGAAGGGAGAGAGAGAGAGAGAGAGAGAGAGAGAGAGAGAGAGAGAGAGAGAAAGAAAGAAAGAAAGAAAGAAAGAAAGAAAGAAAGAAAGAAAGAAATGTAATTGGCCAAACCAGAACTGGAAGAGGCCATCTTATTTCAGAATTTTTAAGCCTTACATAATCAATATTTTTGAGATAGAGAACACTGAGGCCTTATTGCTCCTGCTGTCTAATAGGTTATTGGTGACAGGCAAAGCCCAGAGCCATGACCACACCTGTGAAACCAGTTCTGGGGTAGCCAAAAGCATGGAAGGATAGCTGGTGTGGACCAATTCATTCTTGCAACTAACACATTTACTGAGCAGCTACTATGTGCATGCGGGTTACTGTAAAGAAGTGGGGATATAGCAGTGAATAAAGCAAAGTCCTTTTTCCATGGAGCTTAGGATCTAGTTGAAGGAGACGGAAAATAACTAGTAGATTTATATGTTAAGTGGTGAAAAATGCTACACATATATCACAGCAAGGAGGAAGAGGTTGGGTGAGGTTTCTACCTTATATAAAATGGTCAGGGAAGTCCTCTCTAGTAAGGTGAGCAGAGACTGAATAAAGTGAGGAAAGAAGCTCCTGGTGGCTTAGAGTCAGAGCATTCCAGGAAGTGGGAACAGTAAGTGCAAAGGCCCTGAGGCAGAATCATTGTCATCACACTCCAGCAAGGGCAAGGAGGCCAGTGTGGCCTGAGTGAAGTGAATATAAGGGTAAGGCAAGATCATGCGCACTCCTGTAGATCACTATATTCTATTCCTACTGAGAAAGGAAACCTTTGAAGTTTTCAGCAAAGAATGACATGACTTGACTTTTGTTATAAAAGACTCTATCTGCCGTTATGTGCAAATATCAGCAGGGAACATGGGTAGAAACTAGGAGACCAGCCAGGAGTTGCAAGTGGCTAGACGGGAGGTAGCCATGGAGAATTTAAGAAGCAGTCAGGTTCTGGACACATCTTGAAGGAAGAACTGGATTTGCTGATGGCCTGATGTAGGGCACGAAAGAGAGGCAGTGAGGATGACCACAGTGTTTGACCTGAGCTACCGAAGTATGAGGTTGCCGTTTACTTGGGTGGGAAAGGGAGACGGGGGGATCAGAGCTCCATCTGGACATGCCAGATAGACAGCTGTCGGACCTCCAAGTGGAGATGGTGAAGAGGCTGCTGGACGTGCAAGTTCAGGGAGAGGAGGAGCTAGAGACATCAATGTGGGCTTCCGTGTATTGCAGTTAAAGTGTGGGACTGGTGGAAGTCATCTAGAGAGTGATCTGGCCACTGAGCCCAGGACATCCCAGCATTTAGAGATTGAGAAGATGAGCATCCAGTCAAAGGTGACTGAGGAGGACTGGCCACAAAGGTAGGAGAAGAACCAGGGGTGGGTGTGAGAAAGAAAGTTTTCCAAGGGGGACGGAGTGGTCCGTCAGCTCTGTCAGTGATGCTAGTGGTTGCAGCGGTGAGGTCTGAGAATGGACCGTCGGATGAGCTGTGTGCAGGTCACTGGTAACCATGACAAGAAGGTAATAGTGGTGAGCACAGACACCCGATTGAGGGGGTTCAGGAGCTAACGAGCTAACGGGAGAGGAAGTGGAGTAGCTAAGCATATTTCAAAAAGTTTGGCTATATAGAGAAGGGAAGAAATTCGAAGTGAGGGATGTGGAGTCATTTAAAAAAAATTTTTAAATTAAATTATATTATATTTATTGATTTCAGGCGAAGGGAGAGAGAGACAGAAACATCGATCTGTTCCTGTATGTGCCCTGACTGGGGATCGAACCAGCAATCTGCATATCAAGACAATGTTCAACTGAGCTAGCGGCCAAGGCTGCTGCTGTTACTTCTCTCTCTCTCTCTTTTTTTTTTTAGTGGGAGACGTTTCAGCATGTTTCTAGTTAATGGATGTGATCCAGCAAAGTGGGAAAGATTGACAGTGCAGGCCGGAACCTCCCCCACAGAACTCTCCTCCTTGCCTGTACTGCACAGCTTGGAGCATTGATCAATGCGCTTGGTAATTGCTTGTGGTTGATGTTTCTGTGAATGTCTCTGGCTTTTATTTCCCCTTTAGGCAAAGTTGTTTCTCTCAAATATGCCCATAGAACTGGATGAGATCCATTTAATGATGAAAATGCTTTGGAAGAAAAAAAAGACAAATCCCCTGACTTTTGTCCGTGAGACCTTGTCAGTATTCTCTTACCGCTCAGTTGTAGAGGTGTCAGCCGAATCAATAGTGACAGTTATTATTATTGAAAGCTTGCGCTGTGTTTTACATGAATTATCTCCTCAAAGCATCTCTGTGATACCCATCCTATTGATGGTCTCCCTTTAATGCTGAAGAAACCAAAGCTTCAGAGGTTAAGCCATATATATATATATGCTCAGGCTCTGGCAAGCAATGTGTTGTGGAAGCAGATTTGGAACCAGAGCCCACACAAATTTTTTTTTCTTAATTGATCCAATTAAGGAACAAAAGAAGAGCGAGCGTGGGTTCTGGTTCACAAAGAGACGGAAAGAGAGAGAAATATCAATTTTGTTGTTCTGCCTAGTTTGCACACTCATTGGTTGCTTCCTGTATGCGCCCTCACCGGGGATGGAACCTGCAACCTTGGTGGTTCCAGATGACGCTCTAACCGACTGAGCTAGCCAGCCAAGGCCCAAGATCCCATGCTCTTAACTGTGCCACCCAAGAGAACTGCCCCGCTCTCCAGAGGGACGCCACAGGCGGAGGTGGGCGCATCCTCCTACAGCCAAGCCCCCGGTGCCGCCTCTCTGTGGATGGCCCGCGCCGCCCGGGCGCAGCCCTGCCCTGCGCGGGCGCTCTCCTAGCCACCGGCTGCGCGACACCGGCTGGGCTTGGGCAGCAGGGGGCGCTGTCCCGTCACTAGAGACGGACGAGCCCGCCGCAGCTCCACACCGCCGAGGTGCGGGGAGGAAAAACAGGACTCCTATTTCACCGTCCTGGGTTCCGGGCTTTCCCCTCTGTGGCGCCCTTCTCATCAGAGCTGATCGCTGCTGCCCTTAGCAAAGCCATTTCATGGGAGCGGGAAGAACTTCTTTATAGAGGTTCGCAGAAAACCTCTGCGGTGGGGAGGGGCCCCGGGGAAGTGAGGGTGGGGGACAGAAGAGGGAGATGCTGGCCCTGGGCTAGCGGGTGTTGATATTAAAATAGTGGGGCAGAGGGGAAGGGACCAGCAAGCTGATGGTGTCCAGCCCAGCGCCGGGACTCGTGTGCATCTGGTGCTTGGCAGGCACTCAACAAACACCAGCTTTCTTTCTCGAGTCCCCTTCTGAGATCCCAACCAACAGAACCTCTGAATTATGAATTCCCAGCTGGGAAAAAGAGTCCTATGTCTGCAAGGATGCAACAAAGAAAGGGAAGCACCTCCTGTGACTTTGAAGTGAGTGTCACAGGAAGAAGGGCAACGAGGGAGCAGGTGCTATTAACCCTTCCCAGCCCTCCTCTGAAGACCCCGTTGGCCATTTGCTGCTCTGATGGCAGAGGAGCAGCGGGCCTGGGGGAGGGCCAGAGTCAAAAAGGAAGCCATGTGGTGGGCGCCTGAACCCCGGCGCCACCGCAGCTGTCAGCTGCACGTGACTGCGCCTGCCGGGACCAGAGGCGCCCCAGGCCGCAGTGGGCGGGCGGGGACACAGCTGCTCGCCCTGGGAGCCGAGCTCCTTAGCCTTCTCTGGGAACCACTTAACCTTCTCTGGGACCCACAAGCCCGGACCAGGGAGCGAAAATGAGAGGGAGGGGAAGCAACCGGATACCTCACTTCTTAAATTGATTCCAGATTTGGCTTGGCTGCGTGCGGCCCCTTTGCCCCCATGCTTACTGAAGAAGCTGTGGGTGGCAGGAAGCAACCAGTGTTCTGGCATCGCCCCAAACACAAATCTAGCCCTTGATCTGGCAGCACCAGCTTACCCCCCTCACAACTTGCACAGAATCAGAGGAGCCACACTTTAGGGGCATAGACAGTAGACAGGCGCTCCCCTTTGTCCCAGAGCTGTTCTGATCTGTTTAGAGCTACAGATCATTCTATCTGGCCCCAGCCAAGCATGGTTGTGCTTTCTGTGGGCTAAACCTAAAGAAGCTCAAAATTCACACGTGTGACAAGGAAGTAGCAATGGCCTCCCAAAGAGAGCAACAGAGCGGGGACTAGAGGAAGCAGCTCCCCCTCAAGGGGCTTGTGATCTGGTTGGAGATGCGAGATGCAAACACGGGGGAAGTGCAGGACAGGGACAGTGTAAGGGCTTCAACTGCAGTGGAAGAGATGTCGCAGGTCCCTACATGATTAATTACCAGGTGAATGCTCTCCTGGCTGGGGAGAGACAGAGCACTGCAGCCCCGTGTGGTGTGGTCGGGAGGGGCCCCACTGGGGCAGGTGGGAGGAGGCAGGCGGGTGGCAGGCTGGCTTTGAGTTATTTCTTGAAGGCTGAGTATATCAGCTGTTACTCAGAGAAGTCGTGATTCTTTTCAGCTTTGGAAAAGATATAGGACTAACCATCCTTTCTAGACAAGTGCCCGATTCCAGGGCACTGCTTCTCACATCTTCAGGATGCTCAGAAAATACAATTTGACAAATAAGAATGACCTTGTATGAGCTCCTGTTATGTATGAGCCAATCATTACATAGGGCACATTAAAAAAAAATTATTTCTGATATTTGCAACCACACTCACTGGAAGATCTTCTCCTACTTCAATACACAGAGCAAACAGGGCTCAGAAAATGTAGGTATCCTGCCCAAGGTCTTGGGATTAAACCAGAGCTAAGCTAAACCTCAGGATCTGAGGCCGATTCTCTCTAATTCTAAAACCCAGGAGCTGCGGTTTGCAGAAGGGACCCAGTTGGTAGCTGTTTTCTGAGGAGTTTCCCATATAAGTGCCTAATTGCCTGTCTTCAAGAAGACATGGGCTTGGAAACTGAAAACACTGCGTGGGTTGGGGACCCAGCTGGGGTATTTTCCCCTGCCTTTATTTAGGATAAGGGAAGAGGAGCCCAAGCAGATATTGTTACTGCTAAGAGAAAACAGAACCGGAGGGAGGTTTCCGAACTGGCAGAGGGGCTGAACCAGAGGGAAACAGTCGGAAGGCAGGGAAACGGGCATGGACCCTTCTTCACCCTCACCTCATGCCTCCTGTCCACCCTGACACTGTCTTCCTGCCCTCTCAGCCGACACCCTCGGAGGTGATGCCCATGAACCCGACTCCGGTTCCGGGAGGAAACTGGAAACCTCGGTCCTCGAGTGGGGAGAGGTCAGCCCTCCGAGCCCCTTCCTGCCAGGTTCTCAGCGGCAGGGAGGGGACAGGGGAGGTTGGCACCCAGGCACGCTGCCTACACAGAGCACCCCTCTGACTGTCACTTGGGTAGAGTCAAATCTCTCCCCTTCCTCTGTTTTGCTTTCCTGACTCCAGAAACAGGGTGATTAACTCCCAGCTAGCTCCTTCTCTCTGCTCCTGGGGAATCTCTGGTCCGCTTGGCTCACAACGAACCTTTCAGAAGACCCTCTTGTTTAAGATGATATACATGTTCCCCGTTATGAAATCAAAACCAACATATTCTAGAAAAAATATATACATGCATAAAGAAGAGAAACACGAATAATCCACTCCTCCAAAGATGATTTCTGTGACATTTGGGTATGCCCAGGTGGTGATGTTACATTTTTTGGCTATTGAGCCTTTTTTTTCACAACTGCTTTCTTTTTTAATTCTTTTTATTTATTTATTCATTTTAGAGAAGAGAGAGAGAGAGAGAGAGAGAGAGAGAGAGAAGGATCAACTCCCATATGTGCCTTGACTTGGCAAGCCTGGGGTTTTGAACCTGCGACCTCAGCATTCCAGGTCAACGCTTTATCCACTGCGCCACCACAGGTCAGGCCTGGCTATAGAGCTTTGAGGAAATTACACTCAACTTTGTGTACTATTCAGTTACTTAGATTTCCCCTGGATAACTTATAAATTTCTTTGTGAATGTTATTTTAATTACTACATAATATCCTATCGTATGAGTGTATCCTAATTTATTTAACTTCAATATGACTGGCAAAACGGCTCTAGCTTTTTGCTACTCTCTGTCATAGCACAATGGACATATTTGTGCATGAAGCTTTTTGACATTTTAGTTTATAGCCTTAGGATGAATTCCCAGACGTAGAATTAGAGGCCAAGAGTACGAACATATTTAAGGCTCTTGATGTCTTTTTTTTCCAAATTGCTTTCCAAAAAGGTTATATTAACTTCTACTTTATTAGGAGTCTATAAAAGTGTTAACCATGTCACACTCTTTCCAGCAATCAATATACTCTGTGAAAAATTAGTTTTTAACTACACAAGGCTGTTCTCCTTGCAAAACAAAAATGTAACAGGATCAGGCTGATTTGACCTTGTCTTTGACCATATCCTCCCTCTGGTTTCTCCTCCTTTCCGCGTCGATCCTCAGTGCCAGCTGCTGGCCTGAAGGTCTTCCCGGTCTTTTCTGTAATCAGTGTGCTATTTGATTACATGCACCTGCTAAGATCTTCAGAAATCTGTTTCTTTCCCCTCCAGGAGCGGAGGTTGGCGAACCTTTGCTGCGCAGGGCCAGCGAGGAAGCAGTTTGGGCTTGCGGGCCACAGAGTGTCTGCTGCTGCTACTCTGCTCTGCTGGGGTAGGGCAAAGGCAGCCGCAGACATTATGTGGGGGAATGAGCATGGCCTTGTGCCAATAATACTTTATTGAAACAGCCGTTAGGCTGGATTTGGCTTGCAGGCTTTAGTCACTGAGCCCTGTCCTAGATTGTCAATTCCTTGGAGCAAGAGTCAGGCAGATGTCCTGTATCCCTGGAATGGGGTTCTGCACAGTCAAGGGCTTGAGGGTGCTGAGCTGGGAGGGTTAACGCTTTCAACACTGAACTTGAGGCTCTAGATGGTAGAAAGGACGGGAGGTGTCATTCCGCGTGACCTCCTCTGTACTCTCTGCACCTCAGCCTTTCTTGTGGGAAGAGGGGGAGGAAAATGAAGGGGCATTTCGAAGGCTATTGAGTTCCTCTGGCCCTGGGAGTGGGAAGTTAAAGAGATGTACTGCGTGCAACCTTTCTTCACTCTCCTACCCTTTAGCTGAGCCCAAGCCCAATTCCTCCTCTGTGGTTTGACGGGCCAGTTACCTACCAGGTGGGATAGCAGTCAGCTGTCAATAATGTAACAACTGGTAGAGGAATAGCAATAGCCAGCCTTTGGTGAGACTTAGCATGCATGCACCAGAGCGCTGTAAGTTCCGAACAATCAATAATGGGACTGCCAATGATGTGGTCACTACTATGGTTACCCCCGCTGTATAGGTGAGGACAAGGGAGGACAGAGACTGGGTGACTTACCAAGGCTCTCACAGCCGGTGATTAGTGGAGCAAGGGGTTTGATCCTGTGGCATCTGATTCCAGCACCTTCTCTCTAGACCACGTTCTGACCACCCCTGTGGCAGACCCTCCCATTTGCCGGCTGAACATCAATTGTACTCTTCTTCCCTAGTGTGAGGACCATGGACAACATGTCCACCTGACAAGCTAGTTTTCAGTCTCCCGTGCAGCTGCCTGTGGTCAGTTAGATGTGAGCGGAAGCTCTTTGGCTATTTCTCTTCCCTGCTGCTTAGAATGTGAACATGATGGCTGGTGCTCCAGCAGCCGTGGTGAAGCCACCTCACGGATTGAAGCCACATGCTGAGGATGGCAGGACAGAAGCCCGGGAGAGCCTGGACACCACCAGATCAGCTCCGGGCTGCCCAGTTCTGGAGTCTTCCCCTCCCTTCCTCCCCCTCTCCCCCTCCCTTCTTTCCTTCCTCCCCTCTCCCCCTCCCTCCCTTCCTTCCTTCCCAACATGAGAGTATAAGTCTCTCTTACTCATCACGTCTCTCTTACAGAAAGATAAATGCAGTTCCTAAGTGTCAAAGCCTGGAGAAGTCTGTAGTTTTCAGGTCCGGTGACACACAGAGATTTGCTAAAAGGAGTCCATCTGGCAGGACCCAAATACATGCCTCTAGCCTGTTCTCCAAGTCCAGAGTCATCAGATGTGATGGGACGAATGATCAGAGTAGGTGCCAGGGGTTGAACAGGAGTGGCACCCGGGCTGCGGGGGGAGAAGAAAGAGCCCCTGGTTGGAGGGAAGGGTTTTCCTTACCAACTTGGAGGGGTAGCCACACAAGGCCAAGAGCTGAGGTTGAAGGAGGGGACCCCAAGTTGTCTATGGATTCTAAGCAGGTCAGACGACACCCCCTGGGCCTGAGACAAGGGGCTGTTGTTTATGTGTTCCAGGTCCGTGTGGGCTGACTGACCACCGGGAACACGGCACCCTGTGTCCTTCCACTGTCCAGCCCACTAACAGGCCGCAGCTTGGTGGAAATGAAATCCGACCTGACCCAGCCGGAGGCCCAGCTGAGGAACATCCGTGCACTCAGAGACGTGGTTCCGATCCATGTTGTATCAGAAGTGGGAAGCCTGAGGCTCGGGCGCTCAGAGTCAAGGCTACCGGGGGGCCAGGTATGGGGGGCGAGGGTGAGGGTATCAGTAAGCCCACTCCACCAGCGGACACAGGCACACTGGACGGTTTGTTGCCCCACGCAGACGAAGAGGAGGAGAAGTGGCCTGCACTGTGCGGCTAACCTTGAGAGAAAGTCGCTGACTGAGGTCACACACTTCACCCCGTCCCCCGACAGACGCGGCACTTCCCAATTTTCCCTCCGACGCCTCCCTATCAAGATCATCTGTAGATTCCCCTCCGCCGGGCGCACTGGCTGCAGAGATAATGTAGGTATTTCCAGGCAGCCCGGAGCAGGACAGATAAGGGAGGAGAGCTGGGGAGACTTGATCGAGTGACCAAGATAAATGTCCTGTACTGCAGGAAATCGAAATGCAAAAATATAGGATGGGGAACGTCTGAAATATTTAAAGAGCGAGAGAAGAACGGGCCCTCTGAGCCTCACCCCTTCATCGCCCGAGCTCCTGAATATTGCAAAAGATAATAGGGTGGAGAAAGTCCCGGAATAGAAACTGGCCATTAAGGGAGACAAAAATGACAGCGTTGGCTTACAAATGGGGTCATAATTAAGAAAGGAGGAGGAGGAAGAGGGGTGTGGGGTTTGATTCTTCACCTCTGGCCTCACTTAGGTTATGTCTCAGAGACAAGGCTTCCCTGGGTTGTGGTTTCTGCCGCCGAGAGGCCTTCGTTCTGCCCTTCCTCTCTGAGGACCAGAGCCGCAGCATTCTTGGTGGATGGGCACGAGGAGTGTATTGGTTAGAAGCCAGGTTTGGTTGCTGCCACCCAGAGGCCCCGGCCCGGGGGTACTTGTGTAACTTACATAAGGTCAGCGTTGACTTCTCTGTGATGTCACAGTTTGAGGTGAGCCTTCAGTACAGTCAGAGGGACCCGAGGTCCTGCCAGCAGGCCTTAGTTTTGTCTCCATGGTTGAGGCTGGGCATGCCTGGCTCCAGCGGCAGGGAAAGAGGGCGTAGAGGGGGCACACTCATGTGCCCCAAGGCTCAGGCTAGGACGTGGCACCCCTCAAGAGTGGAGTGGCTAGGGTGCAGGTGGGCAGCAGTGTCTGGTGGGAGGTGGCCCTCAGTCTCGGGCCTGGCCTCCTTCCCTCTGTCACGGATGTCGCTGGCTGAGTTGACTCCTCAGCGTCTCCAGGAGGGTCTGGCGGCAGAAGCATTCTTGGCAAAGGTGTGGCGGCCCCTCCCCCGTCTCCTTGCACCAGACTGGGCTGCAGGAGGCCAAAATGCTCATTTCCACTAACTGTGGATGAGAAGCATCATCTTTGTAGAAGGTCTTCCTTTTATCCCCCCCAAAGAGAATGAAATCTAGGCTGGGAGGAGGCCAATCAAACCACCGGCACCTAGCAGAGGGGCGGGACTTGCGGGCTGCAGGAACTTGCAGTCAAGAGCACCGAGCCCCTCCCGATCAGCAGCAAGGGGAGTGTCTCTCTCCTGGGCTGGAGACAGGGCCAGTGGTTCCATGTACTGGGCCCCGTCAGCCAGGAGCCAGCCTGGGCTGATGGCCGGCCATGGGCAACCTCTGGGAGCCAGTGGCTTTGGACCAGTCTTAAGATCTGTTCCCCAGGGTGCCGCCTCCACAATCAATATGAGTCTGTTGTCAGGAGTTGGCCGCTGGGCAAGCCAGATCTAACGGTTTCAGTCCTCTCTCTTTTTAAGGATAAAAATCTATGCATAAAATGCCAAGACAAGTGATTCAGAGGGCACAGTCTAACTTAGGTATTTTTTTCCCTCAGATCATCCACTTGTCATTTGTTGAAACAACAAAACTATTTTCTTTCTTTAGACATGAAACCTGGCCTCAGAAACCTTGACTCGCAACCAGGAGAGCTGGGCTGTCCTGGGGTCTCTATGCTGCAAGCAGTTCCCTCCTCGAAGTCTCTCTCCAGCGTAACCTGGGAGCGGGCTGCGCGGGCCTTGCTCGGGAATTTGCACAAAAGAGTATGTTTATGGTGGAAGAATACTCTCAACAGTCTAAAAATGCCAGCTGGCCTGACCTGTGGTGGTGCAGTGGATAAAGCATCGACCTGGATGCTGAGGTCGCAGGTTCGAAATCCCAGACTTGCCTGGTCAAGGCACATATGGGAAACGACTATGAGTTGATGCTTCCTGCTCCTCCCCACCCTGCCTTTCTCTCTCTCTGATATAAGTAAATAAATGAAATTCTAAAAATGCCTGCTGCTCTGACTCTGCACCTGGTTCAGGGTGGCTCATGTATTCTCAGAGCCTGTTTCTTCTCTTGTTTCTGTTGAAAACTACAGTCTTATTTAGATCCAAACCCTTGGAGGAAGCTACTTCCCAAGCTCCCAGAGCCCGCCTCCTCCCCTGCTGGTCAACCCGGGCCCTTGTCCGGCAGCCTTCTCACTGACCTCAGCACTCCGAGACTTAGAGGGGAGAGCTCTTTCCTTTCTTTTTAAAAAAATACAGTTTTTTTTTGTTTGTTTTTTACAGAGGCAGAGATAGACAGGGACAGACAGACAGGAATGGAGAGAGATGAGAAGCATCAATCATCAGTTTCTTGTTGCGCGTTGCGACTTCTTAGCTGTTCATTGATTGCTTTCTCATATGTGCCTTGACCGCGGGCCTTCAGCAGACCAAGTAACCCCCTGCTGGAGCCAGTGACCTTGGGTCCAAGCTGGTGAGCTCTTTGCTCAAACCAGATGAGCCTGCACTCAAGCTGGCGACCTCAGGGTCTCGAACCTGAGTCCTTCCGCATCCCAGTCCGACGCTCTATCCACTGCACCACCATCTGGTCAGGTTAGAGTTTATTTTTGACTCTCTGTCTAGGTCATGCAAGGTCAATATAAAAAATTGGGAAACACGAGGAAGCAGGTGATTGAATGGATCGAGCTTGCAGGGCCCGTAGGAAGCAGCTTTTTCCTCCCTGCGCTGGTCCAGCACACCGGCTCTGTGGGTTCGCCTCTCCTGTCTCTTGCTTTTGGGTTACTCCCAGGTACTCATGAAGAGTCTCCTTTCCTCAGGGAATAAATGTCAAGTCCTGTCTCATCTCAGACTCTCATGGTATTTGTAACTTCTCCCTCCCTGAGCTTGGCCGGTGGGCTCTGGGGTGCGGGCTGCCCCTTCTCTGTTTCCTCCCTTGTTCTTCTCCTCCCCCTCTTGGCAGGCTCCTCCACTTCAGCCAGTGTGGGAGAAGGATGGGGGATGGGGTTAAGGGGCCTGCTAGGTCTTGGTTGACTGGAACAGATGGTCCTCTGGTGTCCCCTGGGTGTGTTTCTCTTTTGGGGGGTCCTTTGGAAACACCAGCTTCCCAGAGACCAGAGTCAAACATCAACTCACATCTCAGAAAGCATCTCAAAAGGCCAAAGCTGGCAGTCTGTGTGCAGGCATGGTCATCCAACAGGGAGGTCTTTCAGTAGGGACAGACCGTGGAAGCCGGCAAAGGGGATGGGCGGTCTTGGGCCACACGGGAGACTGTTTCTGTTGAGCCCAGGCTGGAGGTGGAAAACTAATAAATAGAAAACTAATCTCTATATGGGCAGGTTGTTTGAAAGGGGCCAGGCTGGGGTGGACAGCATGCTGCTTTTCTCATGGGCCCTAGCCGCTAATGGTGACTCTGCCCATCTCATCAAGATCATTGTCTTCGTTGTTGCCATGATTATCGTTACCGTCATCAACAATAGCGCCCTCAAACAAGGGGAACAATGAGTTTCTTTGTGCAATTAAGAGACTCCTGGGAGGACCACCTAGACCAGTGGTCCCCAACCTTTTTTGGGCCACGGACTGGTTTAATGTCAGAAAATACTTTCACAGACCGGCTTTAGGGTGGGACGTATAAATGTATCTTGTGACTGAGACAAGCGTCAAGAGTGAGTCTTAGACGGATGTAACAAAGGAAATCTGGTCATTTAAAAAAAAATAAAACATCGTTCAGACTTAAATATAAATAACACGGAAATAATCTAAGTTATTTATTCTTTCTCTGCGGACCGGTACCAAATGGCCCACGGACCGGTACTGGTCCGTGGCCCGGGGGTTGGGGACCACTGACCTAGACTACATTTGACTGTTCCTTACTCTCTCCCTCTTGTTTTCTAGGGAGAACATTCTAGGCTCCAACTACTCTGCCGTATGTTCTCTTCCGAAGACAGAGTGGCTGGAGCTGTCATTCCTGTTAGTCCTCGGGGTGGGGTTACCTTACCCCTCTTCTCCACCCCCTCTCCCGTAAACGGGAGGAAATAACACGTGAACCCAATATAGCATCAGTTATAAGCCCAACTCACATTTTGCTCATTGCTCAAAAGGCAGAAATGCCTCTCTTCCTACGTTGCCTTCTTAAAATTTTCAACTCACTTGATCAGGTCGATTAGGACTCCCCAAACTTTGAGCCTTAGGTAGGTAGCGACAAAGCCCCAACTTTCTGGAGATGTTAGTGCTCTCAGTTCAGAATTTTTCCTTTCTCTTTTTTTTACCCAAACGGTCCAGGGGACAGACAGAGTGGGGATAGGTTAGGAAAGAGAGAGATCAATCTAAAATGCGGACGCTGACGGCTAATGGCCTTTAGATGGCCAAGACCGGGTAAACAGATTTAGCTCACTGATTCAACATATTAATTGTTGGTTAACCTTTGCATAACCTTTAGGAAGCCTCTGAACGTGTGGATTTGAAACCCAGAGTACACTGGAGGTATTCCCACGGCACAACCCACTTTTGCAAGGTGTTAAAACTCATTAATTTTCTGTTGGAGCTAGGCAGGAAAGGAGGGTTTGGGGGACCAAAGAGTACCACATAGAAAACTAATCAAGCAAGTCAATGCACGCAGAAGGCCCTCTCCCAGGCTTGCAGAAATATCCATTTGTTACCTATATAAGCTATAATTACACAAAATGCAAGCCACCGAGAGATGGAGTGTGATTTAAGGGTTGAGAGAGCAAACATAATAACAATAGCGTAATACTAATAGCCAGTCATCACTCTAATAATGTTGGCCCCCGGCTAATGCCCTTGTTTAGGGATCTCTGAGCATGTGAGCCACATTAATTAATCCTCTAGCTACACGGGAGTGAGGGTTGTTCAGAACCATTACCCCTCTCCCCTCGGGTGGAGAGGAGGACATCAGAGCTGGGAAGAGGTTGTGAACTCAACTCCCCACCTCGCTCCCCTGCCCCCAGGGCCCTGGCAAGCTCCGAGCCGGACAGGATCTGTCAGGCCACGGTGTTGGTTCTGTGGAGCTTGGATGAGAAGAATGAGTCACTGATGGTCTTGTAGTAATGGAATCCTTCATCCATTCACCTAACGCTCTTCAGGTTAAGAGCAACCCTAAGAGGCCCTCATGGTCCGCAGCCGCCAAACTTTCTCCAAAGGCCATTGGCTGCCTGTCCTTCAAGCCCTGGAGAAACAGATCGCTGTTGTTTGGATCCCCTGGGCTTCTCAATGCGACACCCGAGACTGTCTTTTTCTCTTCCAATCTAAGTCCTACACACTGCAATCTTTTTATTTTTTTTTTAGTGCGCGTGAGAGACAGAGAGAGGGACAGATACAGACAGACAAGGAAAGGAGAGAGATGAGGAGCATCAGTTCTTCATTGCAGCACCTTAGTTGTTCATTGATTGCTTTCTCATATGTGCCTTGATGGGGGGGTCCAGCCGAGCCTGTGACCCCTTGCTCAAGCCAGTGACCTTGGGGCTCAAGCCAGCGACCCCAGCAACCTTGGGCTTCAAGCCAGCGACTTTGGGCTTTAAGCCAGCAACCTTTGGGCTCAGGCCAGCAACCTTGCACTCAAGCTGGTGAGCCCATTCAGGGAGGGCAGGAGTGGGAAGCATCAACCAGGCACGCCCAGGGTTTTGAACCGGCAACCTCAGCATTCCTGGTTGACGCTTTACCCCTGCGCTGCTGCAGGTCGGGCACCAGCTGCAATCTAATTTGGTCTTCATTATTAGCCCCTCCTCCTCAATTGCCTTGAGGCTGCAATTCCTCTCCACACAAAACAAAAAGTGGTATTCATACTTCATACTCTCATTTCCTTAAAGTTAACTGCTATATAATTAGCAATCATCAGGTTGTTTTTTATTGGCGATGGACATTTGGAGTCTGCACCACGTGATCTGGCCTCCAGTGAGGTCTCTGTTGTGTCAGATCAGCTCCACAACCCTCTCTAGTTGGTCATTCATCTTGATGAAAACCGTGCTTTTCTGAACGAGCCAATAAGGGCTTGGGCCACTTGCCTCGTGCGGATAGCATGAGAGGGCCCCAGAGCCCCCCCTCCCGGCAGAAGCACTGTCCCCAGTCCCCTCCTCCTGTGGCCTTCTCTCCCTTCCTGCGCCTCCACGCAACACCTTTCATCAGTTTCCCGAAACCTGGTTCAGTCCTCTTCAGCTGTGTGACTTTGCATATATTTCTTTTTTTTTTCTTTTTTTTTTTTTTCTTTTACAGCGACAGAGAGAGAGAGTCAGAGAGAGGGATAGACAGGCAGGAACGGAGAGATGAGAAGCATCAATCATTAGTTTTTCATTGCGCGTTGCAACACCTTAATTGTTCATTGATTGCTTTCTCATATGTGCTTTGACCGCGGGCCTTCAGCAGACCGAGTAACCCCTTGCTCGAGCCAGCGACCTTGGGCTCAAGCTGGTGAGCTTTTTGCTCAAACCAGATGAGCCCGCTCTCAAGCTGGTGACCTCGGGGTCTCGAACCTGGGTCTTCCGCATCCCAGACCGACACTTTACCCACTGCGCCACCGCCTGGTCAGGTTGCATATATTTCTTATCCTCTTTCTGCCTCGGTTCTGCCTCCTGCAAAACAAAGTGTTTGGACAAAATGGTTTCTGAGGTTGCTTTCAGGACACAGATTAGGAGGTAAGATGATACCTTTGTCCCGGCCCTCGGGGCTCTGCTGTAGCGGCCTCACTCCCCTTAGAAGAGGTGGGATCTGGACTCAGATCCTCCGGGCACACAGAGTCCTCCGGACCAGCAGCAGCCACACGGCCTCCGTGTGGGGGCCACTCAGCGCTGCGTCCTGTAAACATCAGCGCCTCCCCCTCTTTCCCTGCCCAGCTGGCTCCCAGGGTCCCCTTGAGCGTCCCTCTGCAGGATGACCTTGACCAACAGAAATGGTGGGGAGACATCAGCTTCTTAAAGGGTCCGCCCTGCCCCTTGGTTAGAAGCCAAAACAAACTAACAGCAACAACTAAGAGTGAAAAACGAAAGAGAAAACAAAGGAGCCACCTTACACAGAAAACACCGTTCCTTTTGCCTACACCCTCCAGAGGTAACCCGGCTTTGTGCATCAATGTGCACATATTTGCTCATGCACCCATATTTAGGTATTTATGGGGCTTTTTGCTATTACTGTTTTTCAACCAGTCTTTTTTCTTTTAACAATATGTGTTAAAGATCTTTCCACATCAGTAGGTGAAGATTCTCTTCACTGTTTTTAAATAATTACAGAGCATTCCACTGTAGGGATGTACCATTGATTTCCCTAAGGACAGATATTTAAGGCTGATTCTCCTTTTTTATCACGAGCCTTGTTGCCATGCACACCCACACCGCCCATGTCACATACATCTGTCATATTGCCATAGGGTCAGTTCCAGGGATCCTGGATCAAAGGGTGTGGACATTAACATTTTGACCAATGTGGACACATTGTTTTGAAAGAGCCTTTGTCCCCTCTCCCTCCCTCCAAGGGAGAATGCCTGTTTCCCCGTATCTTCACCAAAACTTCTCTGTCTTTGTCTCCATCCCTTCTCCCACCCCATTCTTCTGCCTTGGAACCCTTACACCATCGCACCTTGGATTTCCTGTTATCCAGCCTTGGTGACTCTGATGTAGTCTTACAGTGAGGTTGTCCCCTGGGCGACAAGCTGTCCCCTACAATGCAATCTGGAGACATCGCCGGCAACCGCTGTTTAATATTATCGGGACCCTGCTGTGTGCTGAGCCCACACAGCCGCCCAGACCCTTGGGAAGAAAACATGCGGTGATTTGAAAGGCAGAAATTACTTAATAAAAAGTGACAGCCCCATCAGAGGCCACAGAGGTGCCACGGTTTCCCTGGGTGTCTGTATGTTCCCAGTGAAGCAGGTGGGGGGGGGCCCCCCTCTGAGAAGCCACATTAACATAGCAGCTGGTCTTCCTACACCAAGTCTGCGCAGCCCCGAAGCAGGAGCTCATCACTTTTCGGTCTCTGGGCAATTGAATTGCACCAGGAAGCCCTGTATCTTTATATCAGCCCCTAATGATGGGGGTGGGGGCAGGGGTGGCTACGGAGAGCCCACATCTGTGGTTAATTGGCAAAGTTATCACCTTTCTTCAGAGGCCAAATGTCCAGTGCATTTCCAATTTCTCTCCTCTTGCCAAGGCCGGAAACCACCGGCTTTGTCTCCTGCCCGCACCTCTGGAATTAAATGTCATTTGCAAAGCCCGTAATTGCTTGAAGACACAGTTGCTTCTTTTTGTCCTCCTCAGACCGTGATACCTTTAACCCAGCCCACTCCTCCTCCCCCCCCCCACCCCCGCCCCGCAGACTTTTGTTTCCCCGAGTCCCATCCCAGGGCCTGTCAGATTATATTTTTTATTGCATGGAGACAAAAAGCCATCTGGAGCTCCCGCTCTCTGCTGTCAGTGGGCTGCCGTTCCCAGGGTCTCCTGCCAGGCTCCCCGATTAGGAGTCACCCCCCACCGGCCCGCTCTCTTTATTCCCCCCTTGCCTCTGCCCCTCCCCAGCTCTGGTGCCTGGTCCCCTATCGCTGGGATCGGCTACCTCGTCTTGGCGGAACAATGTGGGCTGTCAGCTTGTATTAAGCGTGTGGGGGGAAACGCCACAATTTCAGGGGACTGAAAGCTTACAGATTCTGCATTTAGTTCTACGAGCCCGAGTTTCTCTCCTGGTTGCTAATACACTGATTTTAGGCCTCATCTATTCCTCTTTCTTTTCCTCTCGGTCCCAAACCTAGTTAACACGAGCCTTTGTAAGGACGCGGGCATCAAGGACACAGCACAGAAACCGATGAGGTAAACTCCTCTCTCCTTGGCTCCTGCAGCCCAGCAGGGAACAGATCTGTGCGTGGAGGGGTGGGGTGGGAGTGGGGGTGGGGATGTGGGATTAGGTGAGGGTGAGAAGGGAGGCCACCACCGCTCCCCCAGGCAGGTCAGGGCACCAGGAATTACATTTACACTTTAGGGTGCCTGTGTTGGGATTGCAGGGTGAGAACCCAAGGCCCGGTGACCTCTGGCATCCCAGTGCACAGAGAAAGACTCCCAGTAGGGTGCAGAGGCCTCTGCTTATAAGAGGGACTTGGTCACACCTGTCAGAATGGCTATCATCAATAAACCGCTAAACAGCAAGTGTTGGCGAGAATGTGGAGAAAGGGAACCCAAGGGCACTGCCGGTGGGATTGTAAATTGGTGCAGCCACAGTACAGAGTCACCTCAAAATATTAGAAGTAAAACTACCATATGATATGACCCAGCAACCCCACTTCTGGGTATTTATCCAAAGAAATGCAAAACACTAATTTGAAAAGATATATGTGTTCCTATGTTCATAACAGTCTTATTTACAATAGTCAACATATAGAGGCAACCTAAGTGCCCATCAATAGATGAGTGGATAACGAAGTTGTCATACATACATACAATGGAATATTAGCCATAAAAAAGAATAAAATCTTTTTTAAAATGTTTATTTATTTTTTATTTATTTATTTTTTTGTATTTTTCTGAAGCTGGAAACGGGGAGGCAGTCAGACAGACCCCCGCATGCGCCCGACCGGGATCCACCCAGCACGCCCACCAGGGGGCGATGCTCTGCCCATCCGGGGCGTCGTTCTGTTGCGACCAGAGCCACTCTAGCGCCTGGGGCTCGCCAAGGAGCCATCCCCAGCGCCCGGGCCATCTTTTTGCTCCAATGGAGCCTCGGCTGCGGGAGGGGAAGAGAGAGACAGAGAGGAAGGAGGGGGGGTGGAGAAGCAGATGGGCTACTCTCTTGTGTGCCCTGGCCGGGAATTGAACCCGGGACTTCCACACGCCAGGCCGATGCTCTACCACTGAGCCAACCGGCCAGGGCCAGAATAAAATCTTAACATTTGCAGCAACATGGCTGGACCTAGAAAGTATTATGCTGAGTGAAATAAATCAGAGAGAGAAAGACAAATATCATATGATTTCACTTATATGTGGAATAAAAAAATATTTGACTAAAACAGAAACAAACTCTTAGATATGGAGAGCAAATTGACGGTTGTCAGATGGGAGGGGAGCTGCAAGATGGGTGAAAAAAGGAAGAGAGTAAGATGTACAAATTGCCAGTTATAAAAAATGTATAGGAAATATAGTCCATATTATTTTAATAACTACATATGGAGTCAGATGTGTACTAGATTTATCGGGGGGGGGGTCACTTTGTAAGCTATTTAACTATCTATTCACTACGTTGTATACCTGAAACTAATATTGTATGTCAACTGTAACTTAATCACTAAAAGCAACACAGGGACTCTGTTAGGCAGAAGGGAGGTTTTGCCCTACGATGGGATTGGGTGCAGGCATGGCTGCCAGGCTGGTCCCGGAAGAGCAGTGACAAGGCCACATGGCCAGCAGTTAGGAACTGGGCATCACTCTTTCACATGAGGGCTCTGTCCCTTGGGAACCAGGTGGCCTCGGGCAACAGGCTGGCTTCTTAGCGTTCTCAGCTAGGATAGTAATCTACTATGTCATGGGGTGGATGTGAGGAGGGAGTGAGATACTGGTGTAGAGCTTTAAACAGCATGCTTAGCTTATAGTAAATGCTCAGTAAATATCGGCTGCCACGATTATCTCTAATTCAGGCTTTAGAGTCCGGGCATGTAGCTTCTCCGTTCCTACTTGGCAGTGGCGTCTTTTATCTTTGCACTCTTGGGGTAGATGGGAACTCTCCCCCAGAGCAGGAAAAACGGTATGACCCCTCTAGGACGTTGTCTAAAGGCCAGCGTTTCACTCGACACCGGATGCCTAGGGAGGCACCGTGCCCTCCTTCCCCTCAGTGGATTGCTTCGGATGGTGGAAGGCTGTAGAAAGGTCAACAAACCCAGGGTCACGTGCCTAAACTGAAATTCAGCCAGGTCTCCAACCTCAGAATCCAGACCCGCTCCAGGAGCGTGGAAACTCTTATTTAAACACGTCAACAGTTGGCCTTTAGAACAGAAGCCCTAACAGAAGCATTAAGCATGAATGTATTCACTGTTCTCTCCTCTCACTGGAAAATGAACCTGAATTTGTCTCTGAGCTGAGTCATCCCAGAAGCTAGCAAGGGTCCATATGAGTCACTCGGGGGCACCTGTCCAGGAATAACCCTGCCTTGTCCTCCTGTGAGCAGGAGTTCTATTTCTCCAGGGAAAGCAGAAGCTCACAGCCTCCCAGTGCATACATATTTCTGTTTAATTCTCACCAAGTCCCAGGAAGTAGGTTTTATTACCCTCATTTCACACGTGAATAACCGGGGACTCAGAGAGTTTAAGAAACTAGCCCACGGCCTGGGAGCCAAGTGAGGAATAAAGGTCCATCTCCAAATCTATCTAGCACCAACTTTGGGCCTTCCATACAACACCAACCCCTCCAGCCATCTTGAATTAATCACCGAATGAAGGCAGAGGGGACACCTGTCGGGTTTTGTTGGAGTTAATGCATCCAAGGGTTCAATTTTCACAAATGATCAACGGACAGGACCGTAGCACCACAGCGTCTTTGAGATTGACTTTGAGATTCAGCCTCTCACTAACGATCCCAGACTGCCCTGGGGAACAATCCTTTTTAAAAATGAGGCTGGTTGCAAACTTGCCTGGACACACACGGCCCGAGTTGTCTCACAAATCTTTCCGTAATGAGCACGGGAGTGGAGATCTTCTGCGAAGTTGACTATGCTGACGTTGAGGAGCTATTTGGGAGCCTGAAGGCTTATATGGCTTTGCTTTAAGCCCATTTATAGAGGAAACTTTTCTTATTTCCAATGAGGTCACCGTAGAAAAACGAAATGGTTGGCACAGGCCTATGGAAGTGGTCAAAAGCGAACCGTAGGTAGGAACGCATAGATTTTCTGTCCCACTGCAGAGAAGAGGCGCTTTTGCCGTCTGTATACTTCAGTTTTTCTCTCTCTCTAACATTAGACAATCAAACTAGCACGGTTTCTAAGGTTCTTTCCAGACTCAACGTCCTATAATGTTGTGCCTCAACACCAGGCACCATTGTGGATAAAATAAGATATGATTACATATTCTAACAACAGCAGCAACAATTCACGGAGCCCTTGCCCTGTGGCAAGCTCTGTCCTTTGCCACTTCTAATCTTCACAGCAACCTCCTGAGAGAGACTTTATTATCATTCCCATTTTAAAAATGAGAAAACTGAGGCCCAGAGAAGTTGAGGAACTTGCTCGAGGTCACACAGCTAATAAGTGGCAGAACCAGGATTTGAAATGGGTAGTTTGGCTCCGAGCCCCAGGTTTTTGCTGCGGTCAAGCGGGCAATACACCCACACTGACCTCACAGCTCTCTCTGGCCTGCTGCCCCCAACCTGTAGCACCTACACAGTTAATCCCTCAGAGCTGGTTAGTCGGGCAGAAAAATTAAGTGACTACATTATCAAAGACATGGCAGCAGCCTCGTTCAGTCCCTTCTCTGATTTCAAGGTGAAGTTGTGGGTCGAGGCTCTTCTCTTAATTCTAACCCCTTGTACTGGCCGTGAGTGACTATATCTGCTCATTGGTCCCTACGTGTTCACATATTCAGGGGTAAGGCAGAGCCCTGGTTTGGGAGTCTGAAGAACCAGGCTCTCCAACTGGCTCTGCCTCTAACCAGCTGTGTGACCTCTGCAGCTACAGCCTCTCTGGGCCTCCCAGTTCTTACTTGTATTGAGGCTAGTCGAGCAGATCTGTTTCCCACATCCCAAGTGTGGGGGTCAAATAGGCACAGCACTCTTTTTTATTGGAATGAATTGCCAACACTCAGAATAGAGATTATTCACCTAAAAGATCCAGGTCTCCTTGATCTCACGAGAAAGAGGAAGATCTGGTGAATTGGCACGCCCCTCCCCACGCGGCAGCGGGCAGGGGCGGGCCTTGTTGCGCTGTGGGCAGGACTGTGCGCCTTCCGCACGGACGCGCCCTCAGCCTGGTTCCCTGCTTCCCACTTTTTAATTGGTCTCCCGAGGCCTCTGGGTTTGAAGCCCCTGGGATCCACAGCAGCAAGGCCCTGTCCCATCCAACGTGGCCCAGTGTTTCCCGTGCTCACCTGGTTTCTACCCTTCCAAGGACTGGACCACGCCCCCTTCCCTCTGAGCCCCTGTAGCAGCCACAAGGGGTGAGCTAGGCAGTTGTTCAGTGACTGGTGTGCGGCAGGATTGGGAGACATGGGGGCAGTTGTCTGCTTTGTGCGGCCGTGCCCTGGCTGGGTGTTTGTTTTTTTTTTTTAAATTATTATTATTTCAGTTTCTCTAGTGACTCAAATAAATCTTTTAACTCAAATTTATTGGGGTGACATTGCTTAATAAAATCACATAGGTTTGGTTATTTTGCTTGGTGGTGTTGCTGCTGGGTGGCAGAAAGTGAGGGGAAGAGATTCCTTTTCATTCTTTTTCAGCACCAGGGCTCAACTTGCCTGTCTCGGAAATGGAGGCAGCTGCCTAGGCTGTGGCCGGACCTGGGGTCAGGCACCACAGTGCCTGGTTCTTTTCACACCGTCCCCTGTTCCTCGGGGATTAATTGTCGTCAGATGCAATGTATTTCTAATCCTTTCAGCCTCCGTTTAAAACCTTCTGCTTTATTTTTACTTTTTTTTGATAGAGTCACTGAGGATTTATTTTTTTCTTTATGGATTTACCAATGATTGTCCAGTCTGACAAATTGGATTCTCAGAGCCGATTCTTTGGAGAAAAGGGTGCTGTGTGACAAGACAAGAGACGGCTCATCCTCGAATCAGGAGGATAAATAAAAAAAATAAAAGCCAGCCCATTCTCTGGCTTCCCTGTGACTCAAAGGGTGTCTCAGTTGTCACTGATAATCTAATCTTTCTATGATAGGTGAGAAACAGGACAATGACGACCCAGCCAGGCTGTGGGTGTGATAGGCTTCTGATTAATAGGACTGTTCAATAAGCCCCCAGCCCCCAGGAAGATGATTAATGACATTTGATGTGAACTCTGACCCCCCTCAGCAAGAACAGAGGGAGGAAAGGGAGCTGATCAGACAGGCGGGTATGTCCTGCAGAAGCTGATTGATTCCTGAGGCTTTGTTGCTATGTGTGTGGGGGAGAATCGGGGGGGGGCCCTGGCACCCTCGCTGCTGTTTCTGGGCCCTGATAAGAGCCCTGGCCCAGCAGCGCTTTATCGTGAGCACCTCGCCCAGGGACTAGCCTTTTAATTGCTCCCAAAACACTGTGTCTCAGAAGCAATGCTGTCTGGGCCTTGATCAACCTCTGCTGACCTGTCACCCCCCACCCATGAGATCATGCTGACCCTTCCCCACCCCGAGTACCCTGAATCAAAGCAAGGAGGCTTGAAAAGCCAGGCCCATAAGCCATCCTTTCTACTCTGTCTCCTGGACGGGCCTAGCGTGGTTTAGAGTCACCGGGCTTATGGCAAAGACGCGTTTCTGTGGCTGGCAGGGAGGGCACCAAGTGAGGTAGGCATCTGAAAGGTTGGCAGTCCACACTCAGGGAGTGGGAGGGGACAGCCTCCTTGGCCCCGGGGCGTGGTTGCAAGCCTACCTCAGTCTTAGCAACTTTTGGGTCTTCTTTGCTTAGCTCTGCAGACTCACTTCCCAAAATGTCTCCCCTGAGTAGGACAGCTATAAGATAGCTTTAAAGGTTTCCAATTTTGGCCTTTTCTGGCTTCACTGCTTACCCCAACTCACATGTCCTTAGCAACAACCCTATGTCACTGTCCTACTGAGGGGGACTATTTGGTGTCTAGGCCTCAGTGGTCATAATGACCAAATGGTTATAGCCAAGAAAACTGTCAATCAAGAGGTGAGTTGAAGGAGTGTGCAGGCCACTGGCCACCCGAGAGCTGGCAGTGTGTCTGCTGATGGGTGTGAGCAGACCCCGTGAGAGGTGTGCCCACCACAAAACCAGCGGAGGCGGGAGCCAGAGGCACAGGGGACCCTGACCAGAAGAGGCAAGGCGCCCTGGCCGGTTGGCTCAGCAGTAGAGCGTCGGCCTAGCGTGCGGAGGACCCGGGTTCGATTCCCGGCCAGGGCACACAGGAGAAGCGCCCATTTGCTTCTCCACCCCTCCGCCGCGCTTTCCTCTCTGTCTCTCTCTTCCCCTCCCGCAGCCGAGGCTCCATTGGAGCAAAGATGGCCCGGGCGCTGGGCATGGCTCTGTGGCCTCTGCCTCAGGTGCTAGAGTGGCTCTGGTCGCAACATGGCGACGCCCAGGATGGGCAGAGCATCGCCCCCTGGTGGGCAGAGCGTCGCCCCTGGTGGGTGTGCCGGGTGGATCCCGGTCGGGCGCATGCGGGAGTCTGTCTGACTGTCTCTCCCTGTTTCCAGCTTCAGAAAAATGGAAAAAAAAAAAAAAGAAAGAAAAAAAAAAAAAGAAGAGGCAAGGCAGGACTTGAGGACCACCCTCACTTTCTGACGATTCGCTTCAAAACCCCTGGATGCCTTTCCACGTGCTGCATTTGGTTTCTAGACCCTCAGCCATCCCCGGGGAGCAACTCCCTGGCCAATGGGTCAGTGTGGGCAACGTCACCAGCTTGGATCCTTTATCGGAAGTGGTGCAAGTGTTAAACTATTTTATGGCATTCTGGCCCTTATCTGATAAAGATGAGTGGAGATGGACAGGAGGAGGTTACCACTGCAGAGCTCACACCTAATTCACCAGGACAACAGTGAGCCCTGGTCGGCAGGCCAGGGCTGGTGGCTCTCTCCGCTCAAAGGGATAGTGCGTGCCAACCCCCCCCCCCCGCCAGGCACGGGGAAGCACCGCAATCATGGCAGGGATTATTATTATTTCTTTATTTTTAATAAGTCATTATTATTATTATTATTATTATTATTATGTTAACAAAGATCGGATGCTATATTTTTTTAATATTTTATTTATTCATTTTAGAGAGGAGAAAGTGAGAGAGAAAAAGAAGGGGGAGGAGCAGGAAGCATCAGCTCCCCTATGTGCCTTGACCAGGCATCCTCAGGGTCTCGAACCGGCGGCCTCAGCGTTCCAGGTTGACGCTCCATCCACTGCGCCACCACAGGCCATGCGGTGAGTCATTATTAATACTGTGATGCTGGCCCTGGCCGGTTGGCTCAGCGGTAGAGCGTCGGCCTGGCGTGCGGGGGACCTGGGTTCGATTCCCGGCCAGGGCACATAGGAGAAGCGCCCATTTGCTCCTCTACCCCCCCCTTCCTCTCTGTCTCTCTCTTCCCCTCCCGCAGCCAAGGCTCCATTGGAGCAAAGATGGCCCGGGCGCTGGGGATGGCTCCTTGGCCTCTGCCCCAGGCGCTAGAGTGGCTCTGGTCGCGGCAGAGCGACGCCCCGGAGGGGCAGAGCATCGCCCCCTGGTGGGCAGAGCGTCGCCCCTGGTGGGCGTGCCAGGTGGATCCTGGTCGGGCGCATGCGGGAGTCTGTCTGTCTCTCCCCATTTCCAGCTTCAGAAAAATACAAAAAAACCCCCAAAAAACAAACAAACAAAATACTGTGATGCTTACTGCGTACCCATTGGACAGTGTGCTCAATTGTGAAGAATAACAAAATTCAAGAGCACGTGGAAGACACTAGAAAGTAGTCAAAAGAGGAAGTGTAATTGAGCATGTATAATTTCTTCCTCAGCCGAGAATGGCCCCCCCCTTGCAACGTGAGGTTCAGTTTCTGCCTGCCGGACTCTCCGTGGGGTTCTGAGTAACTTAGTATGTGGTGAAGTGGGGCGCTACTTGGAGTATAAGAGGTCAGGGAAGAGCCTCCCGGGGGCGGGGGGTGGGGAGCCCGAGTGGCCGGGCCTCCCCTCTGCCTCCCTCCCGGCCTCCCCTCTGCCTCTCCTCCCATCCTCCCCTCTGCCTCTCCTCCCATCCTCCCCTCTGCCTCCCTCCCATCCTCCCCTCTGCCTCTCCTCCTGGCCTCCCCTCTGCCTCCCTCCCGGCCTCCCCTCTGCCTCTCCTCCCATCCTCCCCTCTGCCTCTCCTCCCATCCTCCCCTCTGCCTCTCCTCCTGGCCTCCCCTCTGCCTCCCTCCCGGCCTCCCCTCTGCCTCTCCTCCCATCCTCCCCTCTGCCTCCCTCCCGGCCTCCCCTCTGCCTCTCCTCCCATCCTCCCCTCTGCCTCTCCTCCCATCCTCCCCTCTGCCTCTCCTCCCGGCCTCCCCTCTGCCTCCCCTCCCATCCTCCCCTCTGCCTCTCCTCCCATCCTCCCCTCTGCCTCTCCTCCCGGCCTCCCCTCTGCCTCTCCTCCCATCCTCCCCTCTGCCTCTCCTCCCATCCTCCCCTCTGCCTCTCCTCCTGGCCTCCCCTCTGCCTCCCTCCCGGCCTCCCCTCTGCCTCTCCTCCCATCCTCCCCTCTGCCTCTCCTCCCATCCTCCCCTCTGCCTCCCTCCCATCCTCCCCTCTGCCTCTCCTCCCATCCTCCCCTCTCCCTCTCCTCCCATCCTCCCCTCTGCCTCCCTCCCGGCCTCCCCTCTGCCTCCCTCCCGGCCTCCCCTCTGCCTCTCCTCCCATCCTCCCCTCTGCCTCTCCTCCCATCCTCCCCTCTGCCTCCCTCCCGGCCTCCCCTCTGCCTCCCTCCCGGCCTCCCCTCTGCCTCTCCTCCCATCCTCCCCTCTGCCTCTCCTCCCATCCTCCCCTCTGTCTCCCTCCCATCCTCCCCTCTGCCTCCCTCCCGGCCTCCCCTCTGCCTCTCCTCCCATCCTCCCCTCTGCCTCTCCTCCCATCCTCCCCTCTGCCTCTCCTCCCGGCCTCCCCTCTGCCTCCCCTCCCATCCTCCCCTCTGCCTCTCCTCCCATCCTCCCCTCTGCCTCTCCTCCCGGCCTCCCCTCTGCCTCTCCTCCCATCCTCCCCTCTGCCTCTCCTCCCATCCTCCCCTCTGCCTCTCTCCTGGCCTCCCCTCTGCCTCTCCTCCCGGCCTCCCCTCTGCCTCCCTCCCGGCCTCCCCTCTGCCTCTCCTCCCATCCTCCCCTCTGCCTCTCCTCCCGGCCTCCCCTCTGCCTCTCTCCCGGCCTCCCCTCTGCCTCCCTCCCGGCCTCCCCTCTGCCTCCCTCCCGGCCTCCCCTCTGCCTCTCCTCCCATCCTCCCCTCTGCCTCTCCTCCCGGCCTCCCCTCTGCCTCTCCTCCCATCCTCCCCTCTGCCTCCCTCCCATCCTCCCCTCTGCCTCCCTCCCGGCCTCCCCTCTGCCTCTCCTCCCGGCCTCCCCTCTGCCTCCCTCCCGGCCTCCCCTCTGCCTCTCCTCCCATCCTCCCCTCTGCCTCTCCTCCCATCCTCCCCTCTGCCTCTCCTCCTGGCCTCCCCTCTGCCTCTCTCCCGGCCTCCCCTCTGCCTCTCCTCCTGGCCTCCCCTCTGCCTCTCCTCCCATCCTCCCCTCTGCCTCTCCTCCTGGCCTCCCCTCTGCCTCTCTCCCGGCCTCCCCTCTGCCTCTCCTCCTGGCCTCCCCTCTGCCTCTCCTCCCATCCTCCCCTCTGCCTCTCCTCCCATCCTCCCCTCTGCCTCTCCTCCTGGCCTCCCCTCTGCCTCTCTCCCGGCCTCCCCTCTGCCTCTCCTCCTGGCCTCCCCTCTGCCTCTCCTCCCATCCTCCCCTCTGCCTCTCCTCCCATCCTCCCCTCTGCCTCTCCTCCTGGCCTCCCCTCTGCCTCTCTCCCGGCCTCCCCTCTGCCTCTCCTCCCATCCTCCCCTCTGCCTCTCCTCCCATCCTCCCCTCTGCCTCTCCTCCTGGCCTCCCCTCTGCCTCTCTCCCGGCCTCCCCTCTGCCTCCCTCCCGGCCTCCCCTCTGCCTCTCCTCCCATCCTCCCATCTGCCTCTCCTCCCGGCCTCCCCTCTGCCTCTCCTCCCATCCTCTCCTCTGCCTCCCTCCCATCCTCCCCTCTGCCTCTCCTCCCATCCTCCCCTCTGCCTCTCCTCCCGGCCTCCCCTCTGCCTCCCTCCCGGCCTCCCCTCTGCCTCTCCTCCCATCCTCCCCTCTGCCTCTCCTCCCATCCTCCCCTCTGCCTCTCCTCCTGGCCTCCCCTCTGCCTCTCTCCCGGCCTCCCCTCTGCCTCTCCTCCCATCCTCCCCTCTGCCTCTCCTCCCATCCTCCCCTCTGCCTCTCCTCCTGGCCTCCCCTCTGCCTCTCCTCCCGGCCTCCCCTCTGCCTCCCTCCCGGCCTCCCCTCTGCCTCTCCTCCCATCCTCCCCTCTGCCTCTCCTCCCATCCTCCCCTCTGCCTCTCCTCCCGGCCTCCCCTCTGCCTCTCCTCCCGGCCTCCCCTCTGCCTCCCTCCCGGCCTCCCCTCTGCCTCTCCTCCCATCCTCCCCTCTGCCTCTCCTCCCATCCTCCCCTCTGCCTCCCTCCCGGCCTCCCCTCTGCCTCTCTCCCGGCCTCCCCTCTGCCTCTCCTCCTGGCCTCCCCTCTGCCTCTCTCCCGGCCTCCCCTCTGCCTCTCCTCCCATCCTCCCCTCTGCCTCTCCTCCCGGCCTCCCCTCTGCCTCTCCTCCCATCCTCCCCTCTGCCTCTCCTCCCATCCTCCCCTCTGCCTCCCTCCCGGCCTCCCCTCTGCCTCTCCTCCCGGCCTCCCCTCTGCCTCTCTCCCGGCCTCCCCTCTGCCTCTCCTCCCGGCCTCCCCTCTGCCTCCCTCCCGGCCTCCCCTCTGCCTCTCCTCCCATCCTCCCCTCTGCCTCTCCTCCCATCCTCCCCTCTGCCTCTCCTCCCGTCCTCCCCTCTGCCTCTCCTCCCGTCCTCCCCTCTGCCTCTCTCCCGGCCTCCCCTCTGCCTCTCCTCCCATCCTCCCCTCTGCCTCTCCTCCCATCCTCCCCTCTGCCTCTCCTCCCATCCTCCCCTCTGCCTCCCTCCCAGCCTCCCCTCTGCCTCTCCTCCCATCCTCCCCTCTGCCTCTCCTCCCATCCTCCCCTCTGCCTCCCTCCCTTCCTCCCCTCTGCCTCTCCTCCCATCCTCCCCTCTGCCTCTCCTCCCATCCTCCCCTCGGCCTCCCTCCCAGCCTCCCCTCTGCCTCTCCTCCCATCCTCCCCTCTGCCTCTCCTCCCGGCCTCCCCTCTCCCTCTCCTCCCATCCTCCCCTCTGCCTCCCTCCCATCCTCCCCTCTGCCTCCCTCCCGGCCTCCCCTCTGCCTCTCCTCCCATCCTCCCCTCTGCCTCTCCTCCCATCCTCCCCTCTGCCTCTCCTCCCATCCTCCCCTCTGCCTCTCCTCCCATCCTCCCCTCTGCCTCCCTCCCGGCCTCCCCTCTGCCTCTCCTCCCATCCTCCCCTCTGCCTCTCCTCCCATCCTCCCCTCTGCCTCCCTCCCGGCCTCCCCTCTGCCTCTCCTCCCATCCTCCCCTCTGCCTCTCCTCCCATCCTCCCCTCTGCTTCCCTCCCGGCCTCCCCTCTGCCTCTCCTCCCATCCTCCCCTCTGCCTCTCCTCCCATCCTCCCCTCTGCCTCCCTCCCATCCTCCCCTCTGCCTCCCTCCCAGCCTCCCCTCTGCCTCTCCTCCCAGCCCACCACCATACCGTGTGCTGTCTGATGAGTGGGAACTGATGGAGGGACGGAGGGTACAAGCGCTTACCCAGGACCATTGGGTCACAGGCACTGACGTCCATTTCCGTCCTTCACAGCCCGGCCTGCCGAGTTCACTCCTGCCCTGACCAGCCCTGACCACGAACGCTCCCTCCCTCCCATCACCACATTACTATTTAATAACGGGCCAGGGCCTGACCTGTGCTGGCACAGTGGATGAAGCGTCAACCTGGAACGCTGAGGTCACCAGTTTGAGAGCCTGGGCTTGCCTGGTCAAGGCACATATGGGAGTTGATGCTTCCTGCTCCTCTTCCTCCTCCTCTCTCTCTCTTTCTTTCTCTCTCTCCTCCCTGAAATGAATTTAAAAAAAACCCCAAAACAAACAAACAAACGAAAAACAGGCCAGTAAACCTGACCAAAGCATTCAACTGATGCAAGTTTACCTGGGGAAGGAACTAGGCAGGAAGGAGAAAAATTACAAAAGGTGAGAAGACATATTGCTTTATTTTTCAAGTGATAAAAAAAGCGGGTCTGATATGGATTAAGTGTAAAAGTCTCATTCAGAAGTCTTTGAGGTCTGGTATTAGTCAGGGAGTCTCAGGTATTGATTAGCTCACTGATTCTTAAATGTTGGCAGTCGTCAGAGTCATCTGATAGACTTGTTAAAGCACCACCTGGACCTGACCTGTGGTGGCGCAGTGGTTAAAGCGTTGACCTGGAACACTGAGGTCGCCGGTTCGAAACCCTGGGCTTGCCTGGTCAAGGCACATACAACAAGCAATCAATGAAGAGCTAAAGTGAAGCAACTATGAGCTGATACCTCTCGCTCCCGCCCTGCTCTCTGTAAAATCAATCAATAAAATTTTAAGCAAACAAATCAACTGCTAGACCAGAGAGTTTGCATTTCTAACACGTTTCCAGGTGAGGCTTGCCGCTGGTCCCAAGACTACCCTTTGAGAACCATTGGATTAGCTAGGTTGGTGGGGAGCATCGGAATGGTTTAATGATTTGGGTTCTTGTTAAAAAGACCCTAGATCAGTTTGAAATTTCATGTAGTGACTCTGTGATGTCATACAAAACGGTGGCTCTTTTTATCTAATTGTTCATCCTTAGCACAGCTGAATTTTTATCCTTAGATTTGTTGTGTCGTGATTACAGAATGGCTGCCACCATTCCAGCTATAATGTTCTTTCGTGACTACATCCAAGGCATAAAAAGAGGCAGATATCTCTCTCTTTGTGTCTCTCTCTCTCTCTTTCTCCCCCTTGCACCCTCTCTCTTCCTCTGTTTGTCTCACTCTTTTATATAATATGTAATATCTTCCCATAACTCTTCCCTTTACAACTCAGTGGAGTGAAGTCGATTACCCGCCCACCTTCAACAAGACAAGAGCAACAGGGAATGGAATCACTGAATGCATCCAGGTTCACCACCTGGGGTTGGGGGCGGGTCCACCTTCCCCGAGCATGTTACTGCCCGATCAAAACAGGACCAACTCTATGACCCGAGGAAGGAAGGAATGTTATTGAGCAGAGACGAGTAATGCCTACCTGAGCTACGGGGATTTGTCCTGGATTTCAGAGACTGGCCTCACTTTAAAACGGAAAGTCTAACATCCCAGGGACCCCCTTGGTTTGGGGCAAATCAGTGGATTGGTCACCCTAACTACAGTCTCCTAAGACCTTCTGAATTAGAACCACTTGAGGGTGACATCCAGATCTTAAAAATGATTTTTAAGTCTCTCCCAAGATGATTTATAATGTGTGCCAAAGAAAACCATTGGGCTTCGGTTTTCATAGAGTCCAAACAGGGGGTTCAAGGTTGACAGCTTCCCAGCTAACCTCAGAACAAGAGGACATTCCAGATGGAGGGATATGGGTGTGACTCCAGAGGTCAAGCCTCCAGGGGCCGGGGTCTTCCAGTTCCACCCCCAGCCTGCTCCTTGTCCCCACCCCGACAGGGGACAGTCTAGCTCAGCGTCCTCTACTCTGGGTGGTACTGAGCCCTGCGCTCACCTGCGTCAGGCCCCTCAGCACAGAACCGGTGCTGCTGGACTCGCTGGGCTGTCGCCACGGGAGGTCCCAAGTTCTCTGAGGACAGAGACTCCAACCAAAGTGTTTTCTATCCTCAGCATCAAGCGCCATGCTGGCTCATCTTAATCATTTGAATAAATGTGTGTTGGATACACGAATGAGTGCATGAATGAATGGATGAGTGAATGAATGAACAGGGAGGCTGCGCTCTTTATTTTATTTTATTTATTTTTTTATTATTTTTTATTTTTTATTTTTTTTACAGAGGCAGAGATAGACAGGGACAGACAGACAGGAACGGAGAGAGATGAGAAGCATCAGTTTCTCGTTGTGCGTTGTGACTTCTTAGTTGTTCATTGATTGCTTTCTCACATGTGCCTTGACCGTGGGCCTTCAGCAGACCGAGTAACCCCCCGCTGGAGCCAGCGACCTTGGGTCCAAGCTGGTGAGCTCTTTGCTCAAGCCAGATGAGCCTGTGCTCAAGCTGGCGATCTCGGGGTCTCGAACTTGGGTCCTTCCGCATCCCAGTCCGACGCTCTATCCACTGCGCCACCACCTGGTCAGGCTGCGCTCTTGAATAAAAACATCAACTCTGGCCACTGGAGCCCAAACCAACCCTGGTAGCAGCCAAGTGCCCAGAGCCTAGAAACCGCCCCACCTCTTCGGTGAGCGGCAGGACCCTGCGTGGGGAGGGGTGTGGGGTCACGCTCCCCCGCAGGCCCTGGATGACTGTACCCTGTGTCCCCGGCCCAGGCTTCCCGGGCTTCCGTGGGAAGCTGTGTGCGTCCCCTCCGCACGGTGCTGGGTAACTTTCCGATGGTTGGAGATCATTACTCATCATTAGGAGTCCTGGTGTCTGGAGTTTTCCAGATGATCAAAGCTTCCCCGTCTGGAGCCGCCAGGCAGGCCCTGGTGTCTATCACCAGTAATCCCCGGGCCTCGCCTCACCAGGCAGACAGTTAAGTAACCCGGGAAGAAGGGGATTTGGTTTTTAAACTCGCATAATTCAGCTTGACACCTCGACATGCAGGCAGTGGCTCTGGCTCTGTTCCTGGCGAGAGGGACGCGGTTGGAGGGGGTGGCAGCTTGTCTCGTGGGGGGGTGACTAGAGCTGGTGGGTGCCCTTCCGCCCTGCTCTCCCCGGGAGGGTGGAGAGCAGGGGAACCAGCCGCCTCCACCACACGGGCACCCATCGCCCGGCCCGCAGCTCTGTCCCCTCTGCTCAGACACCAGCCTCCAGATTCTCTGCCCTCGCCCCCGGCTTCCCCAGAACGGGAGCTCCCCCTGGGGCTCTGACTGGGCCCTGGTGTCTGGTTGGGCTCCGGGTTCAATCTGCCTCCCCAAACCCATCAGCACTCCCCAAAGTCTGTGTCATTGCACGGAGCTCCCCCTGGGGCTCTGACTGGGCCCTGGTTGGGCTCCAGGTTCAATCTGCCTCCCCAAACCCATCAGCACTCCCCAAAGTCTGTGTCATTGCACGGAGCTCCCCCTGGGGCTCTGACTGGGCCCTGGTGTCTGGTTGGGCTCCAGGTTCAATCTGCCTCCCCAAACACATCAGCACTCCCCAAAGTCTGTGTCATTGCACGGAGCTCCCCCTGGGGCTCTGACTGGGCCCTGGTTGGGCTCCGGGTTCAATCTGCCTCCCCAAACCCATCAGCACTCCCCAAAGTCTGTGTCATTGCACGGAAAACGTGTCACACGTCTGAACTCCCGAGTTCTAATGTTTCAGTAAAAATCATGAATTCCTTCAAAGATGGAGAACAAGGATGCTTAAAAGAATTGCCTTTTCTGATTTTAAGAAAAGGTTGGGATGATAAACTTTGGCCTATCGTTTTTCTGATTTGACCTTTGTGCAAAAACACTTCCCCTCACCCTCGCCCCCCGCCTGAGATAAAGCAACCCCGCCTCCCGGTCCACATGGAAGGCGGTCTGAAGGAAGAGCAGCCTTGGGGGGGGGGGGCTCATTAGTCTTGGCAATAGCAATGGCTTTGCTAAAGAGTTGATATAAATATCCAGGTACCAGCTTCATGATGGGTCATTGAAGAAAATTAGTGTTGAGAGTTGGATAGAATATTCCAACTGCCGTGATGCCAGGCCCTTTTTGGCCTGCTCTTGGGGTCGCTGTGCTGGCCGTGGGCTTGTGTGGGTGTTCTGTCCCGGCTACGTTCCGGGCAGGAGCTGGCGGAGGAGCTGGGTGGATGTCACCGTGCTCTACCTGCACTGGGGAAGCCTCCTGGCACAGCCTAGGCCCCCAGGGCTGGAGAAGGGCCAGCCCACTGGTGGGGCTGCCTGCACGGCTCCTGCCCACCGACTGCTCCCGTGTCTTCAGAGCCACCCCCACCGGGATGTTTTACATATTTTAATTAAAGTGCCGCTCTGGGCTGGCAGGGCCTCCGATGGATGGCTCTCGGCCGAGTTGCACGGGTGGCAATGGTGTGAAACATGGCATCCGATGTTGCACCCCTGCTTTCCAGAATGCTTTGGCTGTCACCCGGGGGGTGTGTCCACTCAGGTTCCAGGAAGGGAGGCCAACCGGCAGCTGGTGGGCGGGTGGCGGGCGCATCAGGGGTGGCCAAGGCGGGGCCCAGGGATGGGGGCCCATCTCAGGTAGGAGAGCGATTCGCACCAACCAGCTGGCTGGCGGGCTGTGGACGAGTCCTGTTCTTGCAGACACACAGCTCCGTGGACACTCCTTATCAGTGTCAAATTATGATAAATGGCGACGGGGAAAGTTGCTGGGTGGCAGCTGCCGCCTCACGGAGGGAAGGAGGTATTTTTAGCACTCTGCCTTGGGGCCCTGGCTCTGGGTTAATTAATCAAGGTGAGCAGCACCAAGTTTGGTTCGTGATCCTGGTCCCCCCCCTGCCCCCATCACAGCCTTGTCCCCATTCCCCAGACTGGAATACCAGCTGCAGGGGTGGTGGACATGCACAGCTAGAGTAGCGCTTGATAGCGCACTGGGGACACACTGAGGGTACCATCCCAGAGCCCCACGGCCTGGGGACGTGCACCTCCCCCTTCTCCCCTCCGCCTTCCGGTTGTTTCCGAACTTCTGGGCCTGTTCCTGCCTCAAGGCCGCTCCGCTTGCTGTTCCCTTTGGAGCACTAACCTGGGCTGTCTTCACCGTTCCAGTCTCACCCCAGCTTGCTGTTCCCTTTCCAGCACTAACTTGGGCTGTCTTCACCGTTCCCGTCTCACCCCAGATGCCCTCGCCTCACAGAGGTTTTCCTGAGCGCCCCTCCCCCAGGCTCTCCGTCACCTCGTCCTGTGTATTTCCTCCAGAGCACTGAGACGAGCCCAACCCACCTCCTCTGCTGATTGCTTTACTTTCTTGTGTCTCCTTCTGCTGAAATGCCAGCAGCTTGAGAACAGGGTCCTCTCTGTCTCGTTCACTGTCTTACATCCCCGTGGCTCAGTGTACACGGGGCAGGTGCTCCAAGAATGTCTTTGAATATGCGACCGGATGGATGGATGAGTGGGAGGCAGGAGGGGGGCACCTCCGTGGGCTTGGATTTGAAGATGCAGTGTGGCAGGACTGCTCTTGTTGGTAGGGGCACATCTGGGGAGACACAGGCTGTGGAGCGTCCTCCCCCAGGCCCAGGGGATTCTGGGAAGACAGTGTGCTGGGTAGGGCCAAACACCACCTTCTCTGCTTTGGAAATATCCAACTACACACTCTTTGGTGTTGGTGAGAAATTGCTTTGAATTCTGAGTGGTTTCTTTCCCCCATGATTTTCTTCTTGGATATGGAGAGAAATAGACCAGTTTTAAGGAACTCCTAGAAGGCTCTGCTTGAAAGCTGACATTAGTAGTTCGTTTTTGGAGATTAAGCACGGTCCTTTTGCCGTGTTCTCTCTTCAGATAATAACTAGTCTTTGTGGAGGCCGCAGCTGGTTGCCTGTCTTTCCTTCCTGCTTGGGAGCAGAGCCCCACTTTGGTAGTTGCATTGGGAGGCCCGTCTCAGGCCCAGGAGGGGCCCCGTGGTTAGTCTTAGCCAACGATGGGACCTCCAGCCCCCCGCCAGTACTTGGGCCAGAAATGGGACCGTGAATGTGATTCTCACGGGATGCGAGGAGCTTTGGAGGGTTCCCTTCACTTTTGAAGAGATACGTGGAGGAGCACACATATGCCATGTCCCTTTTCTTGATCCTAAAAAGGATCAAGGTTTATTTCACAGGCAGAGGCATGGGCAGGGGGCACATGACAGGCGTTGGGGAGGGGTGCAGACCCACGTGGACAGGAATGTCCCCAAGCTGGGACCTCCTAAAACATGCGTCCCTCCTGAAACCCTTCCCACTCAGACTGACTCTAGTTCTCAGGAGCGGGGTCTGGACCTCTGCGGGGTTGACATCTCCCTCTCGTCTCTCCACTATTCTGAGACACGGGGACCCCGTGAACTGTGGAAGTAGACCAGGGACCGAGAAAAACGCTCCGGACAGGGCCCCACAGGTGCCTTGCCGCGAGAGATCAGAATTCCTGTTTCTTAACACTCCACAGAGAATGAATAGTTTGCTGTCTTTCCCGGGATACAGGGAAGGAAATCTGTGAGGAAGGCACAGGCCTGGACGATGACACTTCTAGGAGGTGAACGTTCAGAGCACGTGCCCAGCGGCGAGTTGCCCCCACTGAGAACACTGGGAAGGTTCAGGAGCCCCGAGCTCGGGGTCTGCTGTAGACAGAGGACCATCTGCTCTCAATCCCGGCCGGTGCTCAGGGGAACACGGGCCTCTCCGGCCAGTTCCAAAGAGGAATGAACTGAAACCTCATAAAAGAAGCACCAGGGAAAATAAGAAATCACTATTTCTGTTCGTGTGTTTTCTTTCTTTTTTTAAATTTTTTTACAGAGACAGAGAGAGACTCAGAGAGAGGGATAGATAGGGACAGACAAACAGGAACAGAGAGAGATGAGAAGCATCAATCATCAGTTTTTCATTGCGACACCTTAGTTGTTCATTGATTGCTTTCTCATATGTGCCGTGGGCCTTCAGCAGACCAAGTAACCCCCTGCTTGAGCCAGTGACCTTGGGTTCAAACTGATGAGCTTTTGCTCAAACCAGATGAGCCTGCGCTCAAGCTGGTGACCTCGGGGTCTCAAACCTGGGTCTTCCGCATCTCAGTCCGACGCTCTATCCACTGCGCCACCGCCTGGTCAGGCCGTGTGTTTTCAACTCACAGTTGCAGCACTTTAGTTGTTCATTAATCGCTTCTCAGATGTGCCTTGACGGGGGAGGGGGGGGGGCTCAAGACAAGCCAGTGACCTTAGACTTCAAGGCAGTGACCCTTAGGCTCAAACCAGCAACCACGGGATCATTTAGATCAGTGGTCCCCAACCCCCAGGCAGCGGACCGGTACCGGTCCGTGGGCCATTTGGTACCAGTCCACAGAGAAAGAATAAATAACTTACATTATTTCCATTTTATTTATATTTAAGTCTGAATGATGTTTTATTTTTTAAAAAATGACCAGATTCCCTCTGTGACATCCGTCTAAGACTCACTCTTGATGCTTGTCTCGTAAGTTCAACAATTATATTTAAAAATACCACAGTTTTTACGCCGGTCGTATAATTTTATTTTGTGCATTTATCTGTCCCACCCTAAAGGCCGTCCGTGGCCCAAAAATGGTTGGGGACCACTGATGTAGATGATCTCACGCTCAAGCCATCAATCCTGTGTTCAAGCTGGTGAGCCCGTGCTCAAGCCAGAGACCTTGGGGTTTCGAACTTGGGACCTCAGCGTCCCAGCTCGATGCTCTAACCACTGCGACCACTGGTCAGGTCAGGCTGCTATTACTTTTTAAGTTATGCTTCTTTCTTTCATAGCTTTGGTTATGACTTCCAGCATTCACAGAGAACCAGTAAGTGTGTGTGTGTGTGTGTGTGTGTGTGTGCGAGAGAGAGAGAGAGAGAGAGACTCAAAGAATGACAGAAACTATAAGACAGAGACACATTTTTTTCTTTCGCTGATTCAAAAAATATTTATTGGACCTGCGCACACACCCTAATTAACGCACCACAAGCCCGCAGGCTGTTTACATCACCCAGTTCCCATCCGGATCTTAGTCTGGGAGTATGGAAGGTGCTGTTTCCGTTCAGACCAGTAGGTGTCATCATGTCAGAAGGAAAGACAGGGGGAGCCGCCTACAAACAATGTCTATTTCTTCTAGTTTTCTAAGTGCCATTATGGGCAGGACACCAGGCAGGACACTTGAGGGTACATAGGACGAGAGATGCACAGTCCTCATGGACCTTACTGCGTCATCATGGGGTGGGAGGGGTGGCGGTGGACCTGAAAGGCCAGGTCCTAGGTCACTAAAAGAGGGAGAAGGCGTTAAGTGCCCCAGGAGAGGTTCGAAAGGACTGCGTGGCGTGGATCTTAGACCATCAGAGACCTCGGAGACGTTGTCTCCCACCGTCTCACATTACAGCAGAGGGAACAGGCTCAGTGGAGGGAGGGGAGGTGACCAGTGGCCCCACAGCAATTCCAGACACCAGATCTCCTGACTCCTGCAATAGTTCTCTTCCCACCAAGCATTCGGTTTCAATATTCAGAGTTGTTATCCCACCTTGAGATTCAAAAGTACACCTTAGTTTAGCCATAGACCCCCCCTGCAAAGTGCCTTTTCTGATGCCCACGGCAGGGCACTCCAGGAAGGTCAATCGGCACCTCGGAGAAGGCAGCTGCCTTCATCACGGGCCCTGTGGTTCCAGAGTCGTCCCAACAGGCTCATGCGGGCTGACTGTGCGCCCCTCTTCCCAGAGACATCCTGTCGGTAGCTTGAAGTAAGCCGCGTTGGAAGTATTTACACTATGAAAATCAGCAACGGCTATAAATCAGAGCTTTTTCTTTTTTCTCTCCCAGTGAGCTGCACACCACTGAATTAGTGTCCCAACTCTGTCGATAAGGAGACCGGAGCTCACGGAGGTGAGGTAAATCTGCCAAAGAGACACAGCTCGTAGGTGGCAGAGCTGAGACCCCAGCACAGGTGGTTGGACGCCAGAGTGCTCAGAGGTGGCGGGGTCAGGAGGACTAAGAGCCATCTGGCTGTGAAGGTCTAGGTTGACCCCATGTTCCTCATGTGGATGCCGGTGTGGGTGCCGCCCCGGGCTGGTGTCATGAACCTGATGGCAACTTTGGGACAAAAACCAGTTTGCACGAAATAGTGACCAGTCCAGCATTGGGTGGACTGCACTCCAGGCACAGTGCTGGAGAGATGTTTAGAGTTGGAGGCCAGAAGAGAAGTCTGGGCAAGAGATGGAGCTCTGCTACGTAGAGGTTTGTTCTGGACTAAACCAGACGGAGGTTGGCTAGAAACATTTTCTTTTCTTCGAGTAATCAGATAAGTGTGAGATTCATCTCTGCATATATATGTCTCTTCTCATCTGTCAACATTCAGATGTGGTCTGGCAGGGCAGGGAATGGGGGGCCCATCACTCCTGCTCACACTTGTTTCCCCGGTCCTGGTGCATAGTGAGCACTCGATGAATACTTAGAGAATAAACAAGTGTGACCTGATTTCACCCTGCACAGCCTGAGCCTGCACTGCTGGGACCACACATCAAAACCTCAGTACGTTTCTTGCAGCTTCTAAGATTGTCAAGAATTCTGACATCATTATAAGAGTATGGATTGGAATCAGAAATTACTTTTTTATAGCATTTTAGAGCTAGAAGGGGGATTAGGTATTATCTCTTATGATATATTTTTAATAGATTTTATTTACTGATTTTTAGAGAGAGAAAGAAAGGAAGCAGAATCAGGAAGCATCAATTCATAGTAGTAGTTGCTTTTTGTATTAGCCTTGATCGGGTAAGTCTGGGTTTCAAACCAGGGACTCGGCATTCCAGGTCGGTGTCTTATCCACTGCGCTATGACAAGTCAGGCTTTTACGATATTTTTGCTTCACCAATGAGGTACTGAAGCCCAGAAACCATGCCGAGCCCCTCCAGGCCCCCTGCCAGTGGGGGAGGTCACCCAACCTCCGGGCCAGCAAGTCGGGCCTGGCCTGCTCTGGGCCTCAGCTTGTCTCTCAGGTTAAAGGAGAGATCGAGCTCTGGTTCTGGATGGGTAATGAGTTGATCAAACGATCAGAATCTACATCTCAGGAGCGACAGTTAGATACCTATACTTTTTGGATAGATAAGCAGACAAAGCTCTGAAAACCAATCAAGTGGACTAAAGTATGCAAATGAATGGATTGTGGTTTTTCTTCCTGATTGGCTGAAGAGGCCCTGATGTCACAATACATAGGTTTCCCCACTCCAGATGATTGTCTCTAGTCTGTACCCACCCCTCACCCCACCCCGCCCCACCCCGGCCCCAGAGAAAACCTGGCTGACCTGGCTTAGTGCCCTCCCTTTGTCCCAACGGGAAGAAAGACTATGGAACCACTCTACCAGGCGGGGTCCATTCTCATGAAGGTGAACACCTTACAAGGGAAGAAGATGGTGGAGAGTGGCCTCCAGTCCGGGGACTTTTCCCTCCCTGCGTCGGGTCCCTCCGGCCTCCTGCCTCCACCTGACTTGGAGATCCTGCAGCAGAAGGTGGCCGCCGTGCAGCGGGAGCTGGAGGACTTTAAGAACGAGGCCTCGAAGGCCATCCATTGCCTGGAGGACGCCTTCTGTAAGATGAACGCGGCCCTGGCGCAGCAGGAGGAGCAGGCGGCCCGGGTGAAGCAGCGGCTGAGGGAGGAGGAGGACCGGGGCATCGTGCGGAACAAGGTCCTCACCTTCCTGCTGCCCCGTGAGAAGCAGCTCCGGGAGCACTGCAGGCGGCTGGAGGGCATCTTGCTGGGCAGGAGCCGCCAGGCACCCAACCTCCCCAGGAAGGTCCGGAGGAACTGACGCCTCCGCCTCCGGGGGGAGGAGCCACGCTTCCCACTCAACAGCCAATAGATTTTTTTCAGTGGGTTTCAATGGAAACCCTAAGTGCCTCTATCCTTGGGATCCCCTTTCCCCATTCCTATTGCTTTCCTTCCACCCAAATAACACCTTGCTGAGAGGCGAAAAGACCCCGGTACGTTCTTTCCACGAAGCTTCGTTTATCCAGCATCGCCAAAGAAGGAGGGGCCCCACCATACACAGACACCAGTAACGTTCACCTTTAATGGTTTTCCTGTTTGTAATGGTAACAGTGCTCAAATGTATCACTTTTTTTTTTTTTTTTTAACTCTTCTTAAACTGATTGTGTTGTACAGATTTACCCTTTAATGTCTCAAGGCTCTCGTGGTTTGTTACTCAGGGCATGGTCTACTCAGGGCTCAGCCGTTCGCCCTGGCACTGAATGGTCTCAGGTTGCCTTAGTTTTGCTGTTCTTACTTTCTCCCAGTTGGCTTTTCTGTCTACTCGGACTGTTAGGCAGTCACCTCTCACTTTTCTTTGCTGCCTTTGTCCAACTTGACCTCCTCTCCAGTTAGTCTGCAGACTGTCCAATCAGATCGACAGAGCTTATTAGAGCCCCAAAGGGCGGAGTCACACGAGCTCAGGGCACTGAAGTCACAGCACTTAGAGCAGGGGTCCCCAAACTTTTTACACAGGGGGCCAGTTCACTGTCCCTCAGACCGTTGGAGGGCCGGACTATAAAAAAAACTATGAACAAATCCCTATGCACACTGCACATATCTTATTTTAAAGTAAAAAAAAAAAAAAAAAATGGGAACAAATACAATATTTAAAATAAAGAACAAATAAATTTAAATCAACAAACTGACCAGTATTTCAATGGGAACTTTGCTCCTTTCACTGACCACCAATGAAAGAGGTGCCCCTTCCGGAAGTGCGGCGGGGGCCGGATAAATGGCCTCGGGGCTGCATGAGGTCCGCGGGCCGTAGTTTGGGGACCCCTGACTTAGAGGGTGGGGTTGTGAATAGTGAATCTGATCTCCACGTCTGACCCATGGAGCAGACATCGTTCCGGTGCTACATCGTCCACTCTCAGAATCTCTCTGAGCAAGATTTGAACACCTGGAACCCCCAAGGTGAACTTCACAAAAGGACCCTGCGACCCATCGTTAGTTGCATATCCCTCTATCAACCACCTCCTTGAAGGGCTGAATTCCTATTCTAAATTTAGGCCATTTCTACTTTGGAAGATTTAGCTGAAGTGGTAATAATAAAACTACTAATGTTACTAATATTATTACTACTGCTGCTCCTACTGCTAATACTAGGTTATAGTTATCAAGAATACGATACATTCGAGGTGCCAGGCTTGGCCCTTTGAAGGTAGGTTCTATTATAACCTTCACTTTAGGATTCTGAGAAAACTAAAAGCTCAGAGAGGCTAAGCAACTCGCCCAAGGTCACACAGCTGATAAATGGTAGAGTTGAGATTTGAACCTAGGAATGTCTAACTTCAGAGGCTGTGCTCTTCACCATGATGTAGTATTTCTGGAAGCCTTATGATTGTCTGCTAAATATTACCCGAGTAGATAAAATATTAGCATACTGAATTGCTGAGATGAGTTCCGGCAGAAGGGATTGCTTATTGTGAGTGTGTGTGTGTGTGTGTGTGTGTGTGTGTGTGAATGATTCCTAAACCTTAAACCTTGTAGGGGATGCCGGTGTATGTGTTTACAAATGTACCTTCGGAGGAGAAATTTTTTGGCCAACTATAAGAAGAGGTTCACAAAATCACCTGTCCTGTGCAGAGGAAACTGGACCTCATGCTGATTCATGTAGGAAAGGACTTGTGTCTACTGCAGGTCCAGCATGGAGTGACGGCCCAGACATGGCGGTGTTCATGGGAATTGGGAGAAGAGAGGCACTGTCCTGTGATTGGTGTGCCCCAGGCCACACCTGGAGTGGTCAGGTGCTTAGTTCTGGGCCAACATTTTAGAGGGTCCTAGACAGCATGCCCAGAGGGTATGGGCAAGCCAGGGAATCCTGAGGAGGGGGCGTGACCGAATGGCCTGGAGACCTTGGCCGAGGTGTTTGATGGGAAACCAGATCATGACCTTCCAAACACTGGAAGGCCTGGTTGTGCTTGGGGTTTGAGAGACTGACTAATGTCACCCTTCTTTTCCCCACCTCCATTAGGAACCAGCTGAAGAATAAACACAAGAGCCAGGAAAATGGCAACAGAATATCACTATTATTACCCATAAAGCTGCTTGAGAAGGAGTTAGAATCTGTGAGCCACGTGGGCTTGCTAAGACTCATCTTTGAACTTGATGCAGTCTCCAGGAACAGGTGCGGGCAGTGATAGACAGCTGTTTCCATAAACCAGAGAGTGTGACTTCCCTACTGAGGGACAGCTCAAGAGAGAGGAAGGGGTGAGCTATGTAAGGGCTGATCTTTCCTGCAAACCCACCAGAAAGTCACTCCCATTTCTTGGATCAGGAGTGAGTGAGGGGAAGGAGAACTCGTGATGCCGCTTGAGTGGCGGTCCCTCCATAATGAAAGAGGAATGGGAAAGAAAGGTCCGCTCCCAAGGATTAAGAAAGAGGGTTAGCCTGACCAGGGAGTGGCGTAGTAGATAGAGTGTCGGACTGGGACGCAGAGGACCCAGGTTCGAAACCCCGAGGTCGCTGGCTTGAGCGCAGGCTCATCCAGCTTGAGTGCGGGGTTGCTGGCTTTAGTGTGAGATCATAGACATGATGACCCATGATCGCTGGCTTGAACCCAAGGTTGCTGACTTGAGCAAGGGGTCACTCACTCTGCTGTAGTGCCCCCCTCATCAAGGTACACATGAGAAAGCAATCAGTGAACAACTAAGGAGCTGCAATGAAGGCTTGATGCTTCTCATCTCTCTCCCTTCCTGTCTGTCTATCCTTGTCCCCTGCTTCTCTCTGTCAGAAAGAAAGAAAAAAAGAAAGAGAGAAAGAAAAAGAGAGAGAGAGAAAGAAAGAAAGAGAGAAAGAAAGAACGAAAGAAAGAAAGAAAGAAAGAAAGAAAGAAAGAAAGAAAGAAAGAAAGAAAGAAAGAGTGTTAGACTGAAGCCATATAATTCTATAGGGTAGTGTCAGCAACAAAAGATGGATGCTCGCGGGGCCGAGGTAAGAAACAAAAACAACACTGGTGCTTCTTACGCGTCTGTGCAGTAAAGGGTTGACTCAGCAAGATTGGGACATTCAAATCTTACACGTTTCAAAGGAAGGCCTGGCTCCTGACCAACTCCTGGGAGATAGCCTCTACGCCCTTGCAATATGCTGCCGGATGAGAGTGTCTTGGTTAACCTGGGGCGTGGGCCAAGCCAGAGAGTTTATTCTAACCATGTGATCTATGGTGGGGAGGCTGGGCCAGCCTGTATCAGTGTGACCTCTGGAGGGGCCGGAGACCGAGGAACTAAGGTCAGCCACGGAGGTGCTCTGTGCCCAGTTATATAAACCACCAATAAAAGCCCTGGACACCAAGACTCGGGTGGGCTTCCCTGGCTGACGGCACTTCATACGTGTTGTCATGCCTTGTTGCTGGGGAAGTTAAAGCATTGTCCCGACAAGACGACTGGCAGCTTGTGCCTGGTCCCTCCTGGACGCTTTCCTGTGCCCCTTTTTCCCTTTCGCTGATCTTAGCCTGCATCCTTCTGCTGGAAGAAACTAATCCTGTAAACAACAGCTGTTCTCAGTCTCTGAGCAGTTCTAGTGAATCACAGTGTTTGAGGATGGTCCTGGGGACCTGCGATGTGGTGTCAGATGCACTTGACATTTCACCCTTACTGTTCTCATGATAACTGGTGAGCTAGGCTCGATTATCCCCGTGACATGTGAAGAAACCAAGGCATAGAAAGGTTCAGTAACTTGCCTAGGACTCCACAGCAAGACTCCACAGCTCCCTCTCCTGGCCACCACCAACACCAAAGGAAGGGACTTGTCATGATGGGCTGGCCCCCTTTTGCTTCAAGGTCCCATGGGAGTGACCCCAAGGCCCTCCAGTTTCTAGGAGGTGAGTCATCTTGCATGAATGATGATGATGAGGAGGTGCTGGAGGAAGAGGCAAGAACCTTGTAAATTTCCTGTCTTGGCGAGCTCAGGTGTGCACCGTCCAGGCTGGGTTAGACCAGTGTCCTACCTGGAGACAGGGAGGAAGTCTAACTGTCTCCTCAGCGGCAGGGCTTCGAGCTTCCTTCCTCTCTTCCATCAAGGGCTTTTCGCTGCAAGCCCCAGGACACCTGTTTTACTGACTTCTTTGAGGAGTGTTCTTTTCACATAACCAGACATCTGAAGCAGAGGGTGGGTTCAGTCAACAGTGACGTGGCTCTGGTTTGGTTTATCTGTGATCCTCTTTCCTCCCTCCCTCACCACGTCCCCCAAGGGTCACATGATGATGCCTGCAGGAGTCCCAAAATGTGTCATTGCTCTGTGACTTCCTAAGCTAAAAAGAAGTGGCAGGCCTAAACCCTTTTCCAGAACCCCCCAGTAGAGTTCTCTGACACCTCCTTGGACAGACCTGCCTTGCTTGCCCACCCTAAACCAATCAAGAGCAAAGAAAAGAGCGATAGTCACAACTCAGCCCCTGGGCTGGGCACCTCAGTTACCCAAGATCTGAACAAAATCAAGGTCCCATTAGTGAAGTTGCCTGTTGGGAAGTAACTAACCCCAATACCACAACCTCAGCCTTAGCTTTTCTACTTAATTGACACCAAGGGCCAGGTAGAAGGGAGCTCTGGGGGACAGCATGGCAGTGTGAGAAGCTGACACTGTGCGGCAGGAAGCATGGACTTAGGTCTGGGAACTGGGGAGGTGTGGAGTGACTTTGGTGCTATGGGTGCAAGTCACCTTCACCTGCCCCATACCCAGGCTTCAACCTTGAAGGCTTCAGATGACCCAGATGGTGCCAGGGGGATTTTGTAACCTCTCAGTCCTTAGAATAGGCAGCCACTCTTAGAGAGGCTGCATGTCACCATCTAGACTGACCAACTAGTCCTGGTTTAACAAACTGTCTCTGAAAACTGGAAGTCCCGTCTGCCAGGAACCCTCAGAGTCCAGGGCAACTGGGATGGGTGGTCACCTGGCATTAGACATGAACCACCTGGCGATGGTCCAGGTGAGGCTCTTAGCAGGAGGAGGAGCAGGAAGCATGGATGGTGGTAGCCCTCTCTGCCAGGCCGGTGCATCTTGAGTGTCAACCAGAGGTGGCTGGCCCGCCCGTTCTGGGGCAGGAGTAGCTTCCCTTGACTTTGTTTCTCCTCTCCGCCCTCAGGTCCTTGTCCACCGCATCGAATTGGCCGGGAGATTTGAGAGCTAGGCCTTTCTGGGCGAGGTTTGAGAGCCATGTGTGGACAGCGGGGATTTCTGATTAGACCACATCTCACAGCTGAGACCCTATCCTCGTGGAGGACAGAGGACTCCATGGTCAATTAAAGAGCCCAAGAAGGGACAGCTTTTTGTACCTTTGGAAGATGAGGTGCCCATTCCAACTCTTCTCTTGCCAACAGTGAACAATAAAACTGAGCAGCCCGACTGCTCACTTTCTGTGAAAGTCTAAGGCAAAGAGAAGGCAAAATAAACAGATGGTCCCCGCCCCACCTCCCGTCAATAACCACAGTTCGCAAAGGTTTTCTCCAAGCTGCCACGCTCCACTGGCTCCTCTGAGCACCGCCTGCAGTCAGAAGGATGCCGAGATCTTAGACACACGGGTCCCTCGTGGGGCAGCCACGGCGGCCACGGAGCGCTCTCTGGAACCCCATGTCTTATTCTGCTATGGGCTGGGCCGCCTGGGCGAGCAGCAAGATGGCGGAGGGGCAGGAAAGCCAAGCACGGGGTACCCGGTGCAGGGAACACCGAACCTCAGCTGCCGTAACTCAGGCTTACCTTTTCTGCTGGCCTGACACCCAGGGCCGGAAAGCAAGCTCAGGGACGGCGTGGCTGGGGCTGGGTGGAGCTGGCGGGGTGGGTGGGGAGCGAAGGTTTGGGCCTCTTTCCACGCAGCACTGCCTCCCGATCTGATCCCATCCATTTAGTGATCCCCGAAGTGCCGAAGGCAGCAAGCCTCGGGCATCTTCCCCGCATTCACCAGGTGTCGGTCTTTCCTTGATTTTCCCTGGGAAAACAGTCTGGCAGTGTCTCAACCCGCTGGACAGAGAGTTGCCATGTGACTCAGCATTTCTACTCCCGGGGGTAAACCCAAGAGAATCGAAAACACATGTCCACGCAAAGCTTGTACATGAAGCTTCTTAGCGTTATTCATAGTAGCCCCAAAGTGGAACAACCCGAATGTCTATCGACTGATCAAGGATAAATAAAATGTGGTATATTCATACAATGGGATGTTATTTGGCAGTAAAGAAAAAAAAAAAAAGAATAAAATACTAATCATGCTACAATATACAATATTAGGCTAAGTGAAAGAAGCCAGTCGTAAAAGACCACATAGTGTATGATACCACTTCTCTGCAATGTCCAGAACAGGCACATCTGTAGAGAGAGAACACAGATCAGTGGGTGCGCAGGGCTGGGCCTGGGGTGGGAGAAGTAAGGAGAGTGAGTGCTAATGGGTAAGAAGTTCCTTTTTGAAGTGACACCAGTGTTCTAAAATTACTGTGCACTTTAAGTAAATTGTATGCTATGGGAACTATATCACAATAAAGCCACTTAAAAAGAAAGTGGAAGTTCAAATACACAATGGGGGAATAAAGAAACAATGTTACAATTTATGATTTAACCCCCCTTGAATACTAAGAGCTACAAAGCAAGACTGAGTTTGTGTTGAATTGTTTTTAGTTTATGGTCATTCTGGAGACACGTGGGCCCCAGAGTTTATTTGGGTCAGATGGGTCAAAAGTGTCTGGCGTGTATTAGGCATACCATAAATGATCATTGAATCAAAACTGTAAGTAAGGCACGAAAAGTTGTGGTCAGTGACCTTGATTGACCTCCACCATCTCTAACAAGTCTCCAGAGAGTGGCAGCTGGTGTAAGACATTCTTTCGTGCCCCCCTGTGTGCCTGACTCCCCTCTCCAGGGCACAGGTGATGGAGCCACTGGAGGGACATCAGGGCCTAGGCCTCCCTCCCGGCCCGGATGACATCTCCGATGGGGTAAGAGCCGCATCAGGAACATACTGCTCAAAGTGCTCTGGAGAGCTGTCATGTGACAAGGAGGTGATTCAGAGGTCGTAGGCTTCTCAGGTCTCTTGGCTGATGTGCCCTTCTAGAGGCTGCACTCTGGTGAGATCTCTTAGCTGACCTCATCTCACCTCTTTCCTTTCGGGTTCCTTTCAACAGCAGGAGAGAGCAGAGGACCGGCACTCAGTCTCTGTGGACAAACGGGCCTGGTTTAAGGACCAGGTCGGCCGCTCAGTTTCCCTGTGGTGGAGGAATGGGCTTTAACCCCTCACGGCACTGACCAATAGACCTACATGTGATAGAGGGAAATGTTTCATAATTCTGAGCTGTCAATATTGTTGTGCTAGCCACATGTGGTTATTGAGAATTTGAGATGCAGTTAGTGGGATTTAGAAACTGAATTTTAGCCCTGGCCAGTGGCTCAGTGGGTAGAGCGTTGACCCAGCATACAGACATCCCAGGTTCGATCCCTGGACAGGGCACTCATGAGAAGTGAACTTCTGTTTCTCCTGACTACCTCTCTCCCTCCTCTCCCTAGTCCCCTCCCATAGCCAGTGGCTCGATTGGTTTGAGCATGACCCTGGGTGCGGTGCTAAAAGTAGTTCATGGGCCCCAGACCAGGGTTGCCTGGTGGATCCCAGTCGGGGTGCATGCAGAAGTCTGTCTCACTGTCTCCCTTCCTCTCACCTTAAAAAAAAAAAAAAAAAAAGGAATAAAAAGCTGAATTTAAAATTTTATTTAATTTTAGTTAGCCATACCTCCCGATGATGATGACACTACTTGCCTAGTAGGATCATTGGGTGAATTAACGGGGAAATGTGGGAATGGCAGGATAAATTGACTGAGATTTTAATTAGAGTTCGGTTCCCTAGCCCACAGATAGGCTGTGTTCTCCGCTGCAGGGGCTCTTGTTTGTGGGGTCCCAAACAGCCGTTGCCATAATCCAGAAGGGAACCTTGGCATTTGTGCTGGGAAGTGTAAATTATGAAGAGAAATTGTGCTGGATCAACCCAGAGTGCAAGTGATGGAAGAAGTGCTTCCGCATGCCGAAGGTGGCGGGGCCCCCTCCGGGGAGAGGCCAGTAGGGTCCCTCTATCCACCCCGGTGTGGGCTGGCTGTGCGGGCGGTGGGGCTCCTGTCCCCGCTGTGGCGAGTTGGGTCTCTTTCTCTTCACTGGAGTCACACTAAGAAGCACGAACTAGGGGTCCCTTTAGGAAATAGCCAGCATGTTCCCATTCAGACGGAAAGCAGTGAAGCCACAGTTTATTGGGGCTGAAGTTTAAAACCGACGTCCATGTGGTAATGCCACCTCCCTGGGCCAGAATCAGACGTGAGGGAGAGCTGCGTGTCTGAAGATCAGGGTTTGGTCGTGATGGCTCCAGCACCAGAGCGTGGTAGGAGCGAGCAGAGGGCGTCGTGTCCCCGCGTGGGCCTGCAGGGCTTGAGGCACAGGGTGGGGGATCCAGCTAACACAGAGTGACACCCTGACTTTCAGACATCCATCATCCTAGGAAAGGTTCTCAAAGATGCTCTGTCAGTCTGGGGTGAAAAGGAGACCAAGACTTGGAGAAGGGAGAGAAGCTGGCTCCGGTGTCCTTGGCTTGTCTGTCACCATCCCGGATGGTTATTGCTTCAAGAGGGCCATGGCTCTATTTCTGGGTATGACAGTTCTGGTGGAGTCAAACCTGTCTCTACTAAATAAATTAGATCTCTCCAGGGCAGATCAATATTTAATGTGGGGTTTAAAAAGACCAACTCAGGAAATGAGTTTAAAAGTGGAGAATTTGCCTTAGGTGGCAATTTCTGAAATACAGTGGTATCAGGGGACAGATTATTCAAACCCAAGACATGGATAATATAAAAACAGTTAAACAAGCCGAGTCCTGCTTCCTGGGCACCAGTGGCTCTGAATCCTTCAGTTTTCTGTGTGCTACTCACACAGGTAGGTGTCAAGTCGGAAGAGACCATCTGCTATGAAAGCATCTCCTCCTGATGGCAAACACCTCAAGCTGCTTCAGCCCTCACCTGTGGCAGACCTTACTAATCAATCCCAGCTTTTTCCATCTTGAGTTAGTTGCAGATTCATACTTTTTTCCTAAATACTATACCATACTCTAGGTAGTCAACATCTATCAGCCGGAGTGCACTTGACGTGAAATTTGTTTTCCCACCTCATCTAGTCCAATTTTTCATTTAACAGAGGAGAAGCTCAAGGTTACACAGTGAATTAGGGGCTGATCTAGGAGCATGGCCCAGTCCTCTTGCTCCTAACACATAACTTACTGCCCCCCCCACATGAATGCATTAGAGGTTGGAGATTTATTTTATTTTGAGAGAGAGAGAGAGAGAGAGAGGGAGAGAGAGAGAGAAACAGAGACAGAGACAGGAAGGGAGAGAGATGAAAAGTATCAATTTGTAGTTGCGTCACTTTAGTTGCTCATTGATTGTTTTCTCATACATGCCTTGACTGGGGGGCTCCAGCCAAGCCAGTGACCCCTTGCTCAAGCTGGCGATCTTGGGCTTCAAGCCAGTGACCTTTGGACTCAAGCCAGTGACCATGTGCTCAAGCTGGTAAGCCTGCGTTCAAGCCAGATGAGCCCGGCGACCTCCAGGTTTGGAACCTGGGATCTCAGTGCCCCAGATCGGTGCTCTATTTACTGTGCTACCACCAGTGAGGCCACCAGGGATTCTTTTACTGTCCTTTCCGTGAGCAACATGGAGCTTTCCTTGAGTGACTTTGAATGCTTTGTTCTAGAGATAAAATTATGGAATTTCACATCTAGTGAGCAGCTTAGAGATTATCTATTTGAACTTATTCCTTCAAGGGGAAAATAAAAATCAGAGAGGTTAAGTGGCTGGTCTGAAGCACAAAGCTGGTGGCTCTCTTCTTGACATCAGTAATACGCATTCCAATCCTAGTGCTCTATTTTTGAGGCTTGGACAAATTGTTCACATATTTTAACTTACATTTTCCAGTTAGAATCTCAATACCTAAGAGCTGCAGAAGATACGTGTTTTAAGAAATGCACAACATCTATTTTTGATATATTTAATGTTTTCATAAAAAACCCTCAGCTTTACTTTTCTAATAATAGTTTGTTTGTACAGTGTAGGGAATACAGTCAATAATATCAGAATAACTATGTACGGAGTCAGATGGTTACTAGTCCTATTGTGATAGTCCCTTTGTAAGGTATATAAATGTCTTAGTTTTTAAATTTTATTTATTTATTTATTCATTTTTTAGAGAGAGAGAGAGGGAGAGAGAGAGAAGAGGGTGGAGCAAGAAACATCAACTCCCATATGTGCCTTGACCAGGCAAGCCCAGGGTTTCAAACCAGTGACCTTAGTGTTCCAGGTCAATGCTTTATCCATTGCGCCACCACAGGTTGGGCCATAAATGTCTAATCATTACATTGTATACTTGAAACTAATATAATACAATATGTCAGCTTTAATTAAAAAAAATAATAGCTTGAAAAGCCCTGGAAAATAGGGACGATAAGGATAGAACTAGCCTTAATATACATCAAGCATTCTATACAATCTCCATAAATAAAACAATGTGGTGCTGGAGCGTGAACAGAACGAGAGGAATAGAAGGTTCAGAAACAGGCCCAAGTACCCATGAAAATACAGAATAGGATAAAGATGACGTCTCAAGCCTCTGTGAAAATGATGGACTCTTAAATAAATGGTGTTGGGACAAATAGAAAGAGATATTTTGTTTGATACAAAAATTGGTTTGTATCCCCTAAATCAATAATAACTGGGACCCTAGATTTATGCTGGGCCATAGAGAGGGTCCATTTGGTATGAAAATCTTTTAAATGATTTTTTGGAAATGATGGTTTCTAAGACAGGAAAGAGATGGTCTTTGCCCGGGGTGGAGGGGCAAGTCGAGATTTAATGCGACTTTGGTGGCGTCTACTTCCTCATCCATAACATGGCAATAGTGAGTCCTGTCCCCCCAGCTGCACAGGCAGATGGTAAAGGTCAAATGGGATCACGTCTGGAAAGGAGGTTTGAAAAGTAAGGGATTATTGTGACAGGCCAAGGGGAAGGAGCCGGCAGATAGAGGTTCTCGGGGGTGGGTGGGGGTAGGGAGGGCGGGGGGGGGGGGGAGATGTCGCCTTGGCATCGGAACGCTGGCAAGAATTTTCATGCCCTCATTATACGAGGTGCTCCTGTCAGATTTAAAACCAACCCCTGCTTCATTGCTCGAGACGCTGTGATATTTTAGGAATGGCAGCCCAGAGGAAGGCCACTCTGAAAAAGGTCGCTTTCCTGAATTTGCTACTGGGTATTATTTTTATGACACCGTTTTGTTATCCAACTTCAAAATATACATCATATTTATATTGCCTCTGCTAAGCATATATTTTTATTTTATTGCTTACCATGTGGGTGACATTTGGTTATTGAATGTCTGGAGAATTGGACCCGGTGGTTGTGTTTTTTTTTGTGTATGTGTGTTTTTATTCTTTCGTAAGTGCCTGCTCTGATGTATTAATCTGTACAAAAGGAATGAGACAGGGAACATAAGCATTCACACACGCGCACACACACACACACACACATGCACACACACACACACACACTATAATCACATTGCCATTTTATCTCACTTTGTGGGTGTGTGGCTACATTTATAAGAGCAGACAGATCTGAAATAGGGGGTCTGAACTGATTCAGGTGGGGAGTAATGAAACCGGCAGCCTCCTGGGAGTCGGTTAAGGGAGGGAGGGAGAGAGCTTTTTGTTTTCTGTTTGTGAAGGACACACCAGGCAAGGAGCAACGATGGAGCCATTGTGAGTCTGAGCTGAAAGGGACCCTGGAGACATATTTATATGTCTATAAAAATATAGACATGTGTTTTATAGATATTTTATATCTTATATATCCGTATATCTATTCAGCACTTCACATAATTCCTGATCTTGGGCTCAATAGATGGTTATTGAATTAGGGAACAAAAAAAATGGTTATAGAAACCATTTATTGAGATTGTATTCTGTGCAAGATACATTACATTACATGCATTCTCTTAACCTCCTCGCATCCTACAAAGTCATTTCATCATCTCCATTCAAAAAATAAAGGAAATTGGGCTCCTCAAAAAGTTAAACATAGGACCCAACCTGCGGTGGTGCAGTGGATAAAATGTTGGCCTGGAACACTGAGGTCGCCAGTTTGAAACCTTAGGCTTGCCTGGTCAAGGCACATATGGGAGTTGAAGCTTCCTGCTCCTCTTCCCTTCTTTCTCTCTCTCTCTCCTCTTTAAAACTAATAAATAAAATCTTAAAAAAAAAAAGTTAAACCTATAGGATTGTCATATGACCCAGCATTTTCACTCCAGAGGAATTGAAAGCAGCTGCTCAAACAAATATAATATTTCTACAGGAAGGTGACAGCAACAGTACTCACAATAACCAAGAGGGACATGTCTCACACGTCCATCAACAGATGTGGGGATAAACAAATTGTGTTCCAGTCATACAATGGAATATTTTTCAGCCACAAAAAGGAACAAAGTGCTGATACATATTACAACATGACTGTACCGTGAAAACATTGTAAGTCAAAGAAGCCAGACACAAAAGATCATCTTCCCTTCCTCTGAAATGTACAGAATAGGGAAAAATCCATTGAAACAGAAAGCAGATTAGTGGTTATCAGGGGTTAGAGGTGGAGTAGGTGAGGAATGATTCCTTAATGGATATGGGGTTTTATTTTGGGGGTAATTAAAATGTTTTGAAGCCGGATAGAGGTGATGATTGCACAACACTGTGAATGTTCTAAATGCCACTGAATTGTTTACTTAAAATGGTTAATTTTATGTTATGTGAATTTCACTTCAATTTAGGGAAAAAAAAGGAAACTCAGTTTAGAGGGCGTGGTAGATGGATTATATTGGCAATCCTAATCTCTCTCCTCCCTGTGTTCACACCATCTGCCCTGTAAGTTTATCGGCCTCTTCCATTCTGACTCTGGCCTTGGAGAAATGACTCTTTGGCCAATGGGACGGAAGCAGATTTAATGGAGAGGCTTAGAAAAGCCCACGTGTGTTTTTTACTCACTGTGTTGGACTTAAACCCCGCCATGAGAACAAGCCTGGACTAGCCTTCTAGGGGCTGAGAGACCATGTGGAGCAGATGGAAGTTCTCCCAGCCAAGGTCATCCTACACCAGCCAGCCCCCAGGCCACCCTGCTAGCTAGCTGCCTATAGATCATGTCTGACCTCGGCCAAGATCAACCAAGCCTGGCTCACATCAGCAGAACCACCAGACTACTCATAGAGTCATGAGAAATAATAACCGATTGTTGTGAAGTCAGTTAAGTTTTGAAGTGGCTTGTTTTATAGTAATTGCTAACAGATACAGGTTGCAGAACTTGCCTGAGGTCTCACACCTTGTAAGAAAAAGCAGCACCGATTCCAAAAAATGGTTCTCAAGGCACTGTTCTACTCACTGTCACTTCATTTTACAAGTGAAGAAAACGAGACTCAGAAAGATTGAGGGAGATAAATGCATTACCTGGGGGAGGCGGTGAGAGTCATCCTTCTCTGTCTTTGCCCATGAAGGGACAGCACGTGTAAGCCCTCCCAGCCTGTACCTAACACCAGTGGTCTCCAACCTTTTTTGGGCCACGGACCGGTTTAATGTCAGAAAATATTTTCATGGACCGGCCTTTAGGGTGGGACAGATAAAGGTATCACGTGACCGAGACAAGCGTCAAAGAGTGAGTCTTACATGGATGTCACAGAGGGAATCCGGTCATTTTTAAAAAATAAAACATCGTTCAGACTTAAATATAACTAAAACGGAAATAATGTAAGTTATTTATTTTTTCTCTGCAGACCGGTACCAAATGGCCCACGAACCAGTACCAGTCCACAGCCGGGGGGTTGGGGACCACTGCCCTAACACCATACACACATCACGCCTCAAGCCCCAACTCAACATTGCAGGAAGGTATTGAAATGCTAGTGTCGGTTTCCGAGTTGTGTTGCAAGTGATATCTGTACATTTCCATCCGTTTTTGGAAGGCTGCTGTCCTGCCCTGCCCGGCCGCGGGCACGGCCTCGCTGGCAGAAGAGGCAGGCAGGCAGATCGCTGGTCTCTGCACTGTTCTTCTCTCTGAAGGCACCGCTCTGGCATTATCATGGATCTTTAGAAGATGTTAATTTTATGAAGCAGTGAGTCACTAGGATGATGGTCACCTGACCAGCTGTAGCGGCAGGGTCTCGGGAGGGGGACTTACGTCTCACACAGGCCACATGAGTCCGTGTGCCAGGGTCAAGATTTTCAGTGTGGTGCTATTCTCTGACCACCCTCTCATACAAAGAGAATGCTTAAATGATTAGTTTACTCCCCCCCACCCCCAAAGAAATGATTCCTTCTTGCAGGAAGAGAGGCCACGCTGAGCTACATCATCAAGTGCTAGGGGAGGCAGGGAGAGGAGAGGGGAGGGTTTCATGGGCTGGGATGAAGGAAGAGGATTTTCAGAGGGTCCCGCAGAGTCACACCTGAGCTGCAGGGTAAAAAGGGAGTAGATGGGAGAATGAATGGGCTTCTGAATGTGAGTTGGGGTCTATGGATGTGAGTCTTCTTCAATGAGTCAAGAAAGGCACCGAACTGTGGCCTTGGTCAGACAGTGCCCTGAGATTGAGCGCTGTGAGCCCAAACTGTGTAAGTGTCACATCAGGCATGGGATAGAGGACACTGTGAGCTGGACAGGATAAGTGGAAAGCCTGCATCCAGTTCACACTCAGGCCGTCATCCCGGTCACCTGGATTTGGGAAGATCCTATGAGGATTGCCCTCCCACCGCCGGCCTATATCAGCGGGGCCCCACCCACTCCCAGGACTCTGTGCTCTCCTAACCGGCATTCCCAAAGCCGAGATCCCAGGTCCCAGGGCTTAGCAGCTGAGAAAACTAGGAGTCTGGCTTTCCCTTGATGGGGAGGCCTGAGCCCCAGTTCTCCATTCCTGTGGCGGCTGCTTTGCCACTAGGATGGGGCTCTGCTGGGCTCAGTCTCACCGGCATGGGCACAGGCTCATGGAGAACCTGGGCTGAGCATTGAAGCCAGAAGTGGAAACAGAAAGGACTTTTTCTTCCTTCGTTATCATGTACCATGCTGGTCACCACGTACCCAGTGCCACCCATCCGTCACGCCTCTGTACCTTACCCCAGATTACACAGGTGTACCACGTACCACATCCACCACAGGTCATGTGCTACAACACAGCGCATCCTATACTTAACACACCACACAGCACATATCAAATACATGGCCCACACCACGCACGCAGCGCACACAGTTTAACACATTACACACAAACTAACCCGTACTTGTACTACCTGTGAACCCTGAGGTTAAAAAAAAAAGACACTTGCTAAGAAGGGTTCCTGGTGGCTAACTGGACTCATCTGTTGCGACCGCCGAGCCTAGCAGCCGTTTCCCTGACAGCACGGGGCCTGTCCAGTGAGCTGCGCTACACGGAGAAGGGGCACTGAGCTCCCGCCTCCCCCTCCCTGCAGAAGGCCAAGGTGGGTCCAGCTGTTTGGCCTGGCAAGAGGACGGTGTCCTTTTTCTCAATGTCTGGTGGCCAAGGACAGTGGCTGATACCACTTCCTCTTGCCACCTATCTGCAGGTCAAGAGGCAGGTTGGGTCCCGGCTCTACCAATGTCATTGGATGCCCTTGAGTAAGTTCTTTCTCCTCTGTCAGCAAGGGGCTACGACTCAATGGTCTGAGATGTTGTGATTAGAGTTTGTTCCATTGCCTCTTGGGATGGGGAGTTCTGCTCAGAACTGGATAAAGCAGTCCCCTTCCTGGATGCTCAGTCTCACCGACTACAGGCAGAGCAGCCCTGGTCTGCAGCCCCTGGTCTGCAGCCCCTGGTGGGCTGCATCATAGTGCAGTGCTCTGCTGGGTTTCTGCCTTCTCCCCCCCAGGCTGCCAGTTGTGCAGATCAAGCCCTGTCACTGCCCTAAGACCCCAGGCTCAGGAGACTCTGCTTTTCCACCATCTTGACCCCCAGCCAGCTCCTCCCAGCATCCCCTGGTGTTCCATGGAGAGCTCCTGCTTTGGGGACGAACAGCCAGCAGCTCCTTTGGTCTGGCTAAGCTAAGAATGGCTGAGACAGGTGGCAGCTCCCCCCCCCCCCCCCCCCCCCCCCCGCTGCAAACAGATGTAATCAAGCCATCAGTCTGTCTTTTTATTTTTTCTTAATCAATCCCCATGACAAATGGGTCTATGAAGGAGGACAGCCTCCCCCAGGCATTCTGTGATTCAGTCAGGACAACAGAGGGAGCTGGAGTCATAAAATTATAATGCGCCATGTGAGCATCTTTCCTAGTAACTGGACCCTCGGGCAGAAAGAGGGTGCTCGAGCCTTTCCTTCCATTAGTGGAGGCGGCTTAACCCTTCACCCCAAGTGCAGATGGAGTTGTTGCCTTCTCATGGGGCCGGGAGCAGGTCTGTGTGCTCAGCGTACTAGAGGGAATTTGGGGGTGGTACATTAGAAGAAGTGGGTGCAGCACTTGGTCATTGGGGAAACTCTGGGCTTTGACACACCTTCACCTCCAGTGGCTGTGTGACCTAACTTCTCTGGGCCTTCGTTTCCTTGTCTGTAAAATAGAAGTTGTAATGCCTGCCCTTCTGGCCACGAGTCATAAGCAAGATGAAGAACGTGAAACCTGGCACAGAGGGCGCTCAGTAAAACTGGAGCCAACACATCATGTGGGACCTTCCTGTGTGCATGGGCTGAGAAGGAGATCGGGAGCTGTCCCTTTGTCCTGACCACAAGTGAAAAGCTGAACAAACCAGAAATCAACAGCTCTTAGATCTATCACAGAATTGAGGTCACTGGGAAAACCACTGCACCCTCCAAATGGGAAAGAGAGACAGGCAGATATAGAGAATCACAACTTGAGCAGAAACCTTGGAGCTGAGAGGTCCATAAAAGACATGCTGGGTAGGAAGGTTTGAAGTGTAATTGACAAATTGCTAGAGGCTTGGTGTGGACATGCCAGAGGTCTGGAAACTCCAAGGGGACCCAGCCATAAGGGCCCCACACTTTTATGAGTTTTGTCTCTAGGAGCTCTACCAAGTTCTTACAGTAAAGATGGGAGAAAACTCCCCTCTTGCTTCCTGCAGGGGGAGGGGAAAGGGAACAATGTGGAACTACTTTAAAGCGCTCTGTTCTTCTTAACAATACCTGCCCTCAAGAGAAACTAGTTAACCAGAGCCTGAGCTGCTGGGGTTTTATCAGAGCCCAAGGGACCTGGGGAAAAAGAAATGCCCAATTCAGCCCACTCTAGCCTTCCTGTCCCACCTAAGAGGGTGAAAAAAATTGAGGAGTACTTGTTAAGGTCAGGGCACAGGCTCACTAAACGATGGAGACCTAACCCTAGGGTATAAAGCACTCTCCTCCACCCCCCCCCCCTCACTCCACTAAGGGTCTAGATGCACAGACTGGCTCAGTCCTTCTCACCATCCTGAAGCAAAAGCAGTCATCCCCGCTGCCCAGATGAAGAAGCTGAGGCTCACAGGGGTGAAGGAACTGCCCAGGCTTCCATCACCAGCCAAGTGGGAAGCAGGACTTAGGTCCGACCATGACCCACAAGGAAGCTCTTGCACTTGCCCTTCAACCCCATTTCCTCTTGTCCCGAAGCATCTTAAGGCGGAAACTTTGCTCTTTTCCCAAACCAGGTGGACACTGTGGCCACACTGGTAATCCAAAGCGGTTATCTCGCATGGCTTCGGGAAGCCACCATGGGGAATCTAGTGGCCTTTGGGCACTGTTGTTGGAAAGGCACTCATATGGCAGGTCGCACGCTATGCCTTACGAAGTTACATCTTCCCCAGAGAGCTGATGTCTCATTCCAAGTCCCTGAAGGGCCTAACCCTACTTCCTTCTGGACATCCAGCCCAAGACCCATGGGCTAAGGATGTGAAGACGCCCAACGGGACACAGGTCTCACGCGAGCTGCCTGGAGCCACGCCTGAGCCCTAGTCCTCCCTGCTGTCAGCGTCTCATCAGGCCAACCTGGTGGGACAGATGCAAGAACACCCCTTCTCCTGGACCCCGATGCTGACCCCTCCAGGGATCAAGGACGGCCTGTCTCCATGATGTGCCCTTTGTTGAATCCACCCAGAAACAACTTGTGTTTCCTGGCAGAAGCAAAGGGAAAAAACTCCAGGCCTTCCACCTGCTTATCTGGGGACAAGCATAAGGAGAGTGCACAGGCTCTGCTATGGGGCAGTCTGGATTCAGGTCCTGGATCCAGCTGCGTGACCTTGAACGCGCTCTCTAGCCTTGGGTTTTCCTTCTGAAAGGTGAAGGTGATAATTGTAACCGTCTCACAGGGGATGCTGTGAGGAGGCGCTGGCTAGTGGGGCAGCTTGTCCAGAGCCTCAACGCCTGGCACCTGGGGCTGATTAAACAAACTCTTAGCATCATTTTGGCCAGGAGCTTCCTTTCTGTGGGATCTTTTCAAATAAAAATGAGTCCATAATAAAGCAACGATCATGGGTCTCCCTGTCCCACCCACGCTCCGCCGGGTGACCTTGAGCCAGTCACTTGGCCTCTCTGGGATCACGGAGCTTCTCTGCGAGTGGGAATGGCCTCTTTGATGGTTGTCCCACCCTGTCACGGGAGCGAGCTCATTGGCCAGGCCTGGGGGGTGGGGGAGGGCAGGGAGCACACTGAGCCCTCGGGAGGCAGTACCCTGCCACAATGCAAGATATTACTGTTTGTGAGTTTGAAATTTCCTGACAGACAGAACGAGCCATCTGAGGCGAGTTTCATTTCCGTAGCTGTCCGGCTCGGTCATCTCTCGGGGACAGTGCCTGAGTGACAAGCTATAATTAAAGCCTCAGCGTCAAGTCCAAGTCAGAGAAGGACAGTCTCTCAGTCCAGCCATCCGCGTGACTTTGGGGGCCGCTCCCGGTTGCTTTGTCTGTCTGCTAGAGCGGGCAGCCCCGTCCTTGTGACCTTTACCGACCTGGCAGGAGGCCCCACCCACCTGCCCGTTGCCTAGAAACCTGTGATGCTGCATGGATGGTCTCTGGGACCCCACGGAGGCCTCTGTGCTGAGGTCCTGGGAGGCCACCTGCAGGGTGGGGGGGGGCACAGGGGCAGACTCCACCCCAAGAGCTCAGGCAATCTGCAGTGGACAGTGAGGCTTGGACCCGGGGACAGGATTACTCTCCGGTGCTGTCTGCCTGTGCCTCTGGGCCATGCAGGGGATGGGGGTGCCACTAGACAGAAGCCCCCTCTCTCTAGCCGAAGGCCCTGCAAGCTGGCCCTGTCTATCTCCATGAGTGTCCGGCCTCTGATTCCCTTTTCTCAGGGCACTTCCTCCCGGGTACTGTTTCTCTGTCTCTCCGAGGTCTTACTCTTTCATTTGTTCACCGCATATTTCGTGGGGGACCTTCCTTGTGCCCTGGAAATAGTGAACAAGACAGTCGTTCCCACAAGGTGCCAGGAGGGGGCAGCTGTGAGTGCGTGGAGAAGGGCAGCTCAAAGCCGGGCCTCCCAGAGCCTGCTGGGTGGGGCAACAGGGCAGCAGCCTCCCCCGACTCAGGCTCGGTGTACTGCCCTGTAGGCAGGCTTCCTGCCGAGGGCCCACTCCCGGGGGCTTCCTGCCGAGGGCCCACTCCTGGGGGCTTCCCAGCCCAGAGTGCCCACTCCCGGGGGCTTCCCAGCCCAGAGGGAATGGTCCAGGCTGTCCAGCCCAATGGACCACGATCCTACCGGTGTCCTCCTTCCCAGGCCATCTTGCCTGCTGGCCTGTTTCTGATCTCTCTGCTCATTCCGTGGCAAGGAAGCAATATTCCTAGTTAACACCGGGGACAGCGAGGTGTAGAATGAGGCAGGGTGAGGAGGTGGCCCTGACTGCTGTGCCTCAGGCTAATCACAAGTGTCTCCTTCTCCCGGGCAGTTATTGTATTTTGCACATGTTAATACTCCTGTCCATTTTCATGCAACTGTGGTCACCTCGTGAAACCAGAAGGTCCCCAAAGAGCAGAAAATGTTATTTCCACTTCTGTAGGGTTCTCCCTGAACTAGCCTGTGGTCGGGGTCTGTGCGGGAAAAGGTGGGGGGCTCTAGTTCCTCCTCACTGCGCCCCCCATCCTCCCAGACCCAGGCAGCTGACTGTGTGCGTCAAAGGGCACCGCCCTCACTCTGCCCTGGGCTCCTTTGAAGGTTAGGCGGTTGGGAGACACTAGGGGAGACTTGAAGGGTGGGACAGAGGGAGGTTCTCAGGGCACTTATTGGCCACGCTCCCTCCTTGAGGGACAGTGCGGCGTAGTTCCTGGGTCACCACATCCATCAGGCAGCCCCTGTTTTGTTTATTGGGTTCTATCCCGTGGGCCTTAAAGGCTTAGGGGTGCAGACGATTGTGGCCTCAGTGTTGTACTTCCTGCAGCTGCTGTAACAAAATTCCACAAACCAGGTGGCTGGAAACAACTGAAATTTATTCTCTCCTAGCTCTGGAAGCTCGAACCCCAAAACAAAGTGATGCCCGGGCCAGGCTCGTCCTGGAACCGGAGAGAGCCCGACCCTCCCTCTTGCAGCTTCCGGTGCTGTGTCGGCAAGCCCTGGTAGTCCTGGGCTCACGGTGCTGTGTCGGCAAGCCCTGGTAGTCCTGGGCTCACGGTGCTGTGTCGGCAAGCCCTGGTGGTCCTGGGCTCACGGTGCTGTGTCGGCAAGCCCTGGTGGTCCTGGGCTCACGGTGCTGTGTCGGCAAGCCCTGGTGGTCCTGGGCTCACGGTGCTGTGTCGGCAAGCCCTGGTGGTCCTGGGCTCATGGTGCTGTGTCGGCAAGCCCTGGTGGTGCTGGGCTCATGGTGCTCTATCTGTCGGCAAGCCCTGGTGGTCCTGGGCTCACGGTGCTGTGTCGGCAAGCCCTGGTAGTCCTGGGCTCACGGTGCTGTGTCGGCAAGCCCTGGTGGTGCTGGGCTCACGGTGCTCTGTCTGTCGGCAAGCCCTGGTGGTCCTGGGCTCACGGTGCTCTGTCTGTCGGCAAGCCCTGGTAGTCCTGGGCTCACGGTGCTGTGTCGGCAAGCCCTGGTGGTGCTGGGCTCACGGTGCTCCGTCGGCAAGCCCTGGTGGTCCTGGGCTGCGTCCTAGCGCCGCCCTGGTGGTCCTGGGCTCACGGTGCTCTGTCGGCAAGCCCTGGTGGTCCTGGGCTGCGTCCTAGCGGTGCTCTGTCGGCAAGCCCTGGTGGTCCTGGGCTGCGTCCTAGCGCCGCCGTCTCTGCCTCCACGGCACAGGCTGCTCTCCCCTCGTGTCTGTGTCTCTTTTCTTCTGATCAGGACACCAGTCAAATTGGATAAAAGGCCTGCCCTTCTCCAGTATGACCTCATCTTTACTAATTACATCGGCAATGACCTATTAACAAATAAGGCCACGTTCTGAGGGTCTGGAGGTTTTTGGGCTTCAACATATGATCTTTGGGGACACGGGTTCAACCCATAACACTCTGGGTTGCTTCCTGGTCCGTAGTTGTCGGTTCCTTAGCCCCGCCCCTAGTCTTTACAGAATCCTTTCCTTGAATCCTCTCCCACGACCCCTTTGAGCACCTGTGTGCTATTTGTTTCCCGCTCTGAAACGGATCCCTGCTTTGACCCTCACTATCTGTGTGACCTTGGGCAAGACATGCAACCTCTCTGAGCCTCTAAAGGGGACATAACTTTCATACCTGTTCTCCCTACTTCTCTGTGTCGCTGAAAGCTCTTGGCAAACCACAAGGGCCCACAGCACTGACTGGGATCATTCCCCTCCTTTGTTTGTTGCAAGGTCCCGTTGGGAAAGGGCTCTGTCTAGATTGCTCTCTTCTGAGCTGAACCTAGTACCACGTGCCAATACATGCTGAATAAATGCTTCTTGATGTCACATCAATGACACATCTTGCTCCTCCTGGCCCAGCCTTGAGAGACTGAACTCTGAGCTGTTCCCTGAATACAATTCATCCAGGGCCGGTTTCTTCGGGTGCTTCTGATTTGGACGTCGGCTGAACCCTGACATCGCAGGCTCCTCCATCACCAGTCCTGGGAGGAGCCAGCGTCCCCCGGAGTGGAGCCCTTACTCTTAGTGCCACAGCTATTGTATCCAGGCTGCAGGGAAACAGAGATGTTTTCAGATGAGAGTGTCAGCCGGGGTCAGTTTCCCTCGGCTCTCACTCGCCGCCGCCAGGAAGAGAGAGGTTTCAGCTGTCCGGCGGGAGCCCATCAGTCACTCCCGACAGCACTTAATCAGGCGAAGGAGCCCTCACCGCCGTGTTTCAGCGAGGGAGACTGTATTCTTGTCCACACTCAACAAATAATTTCGGATGGGAGTTTCAAGCCTGCAAATAAGATCGCGTGTCTCTTTTCAAGTGTTTAGATCCCGACGGTAGTGGACGGGCCTTCCTCTCAAGTTTGAGTGTCTCCCACGTCTCTTTCCCACAGAACTCTCCTCTTGCCCAAAGCTGTTTTCATTCATTCATTCAACAAACACTCACCGAGCCCCTCTGGATGGCAGGCGTCTGTTAGGGGTTAAGGACCGTCCTATACAGGGGAGGGGTTTACGAATTCCAGTGCCACGTGAGAAGCACTCGAGCTGAGGTAGGTATCTAGGAGGAGGTAGGAGAGACCTAGGAGAGGAGGGGCCAGCTCTCCCCAAGGGAGGGCCAATTCTCCACAAGGACGGACAGCTCAGGTGGGTGAGGGGGAGTGAGATGTGCCAGGAAGACGTAACAGCAGAGTCACAGAAGTAGGAAGGAACCACCAGAATGCTGAATGATTTAATAGGTGGTAAGTGGGAGGAGTTAAGGCTGGGGAGATAGAGGGCTCAACTCTGAAGAGCCTTGTAAACTTGGTAGAGTAGAAGCTCTCTGAAGGCAAGCCTCTGGCCTGCCTCGCGTGGGGCTGTTTCCCCTGCACCCAGAAAAGGGTCTGAACGTGGGAGACAGGAAACATTTACTGAACAAATAAAGGAGTTGTAAGTGTCTGACAAGGAGGCTGACGCTGAACCAATCCCTCTGTCACCCCACCTCCATCTCCCCATTCTCCAGTGTAAATAAATAGCTTTCAAGATTTCCATCAGTCATTCAGGAAAATTCATTTTACTTGGCTGGTACCCAGGGCTTTATTTACTGAACCTGTCTCCCCTCCCCTACTCCAGCTGGACGTCCTAAGTCCGGAGCTGGTAAAACCCCCGGACAGCGAACAGCGGGCCAAATCCGGCCCACCCCCTCTTCCGGAGGCGTTTCTATTGGATCACAGCCTCGTCCGTTAATTTACATATTGGTTGCCGCCGCTTTTCTTCTACAAGGCAGAGCTGAGTGGTTGCAGTGGAGACCTTCTGACCCACCAAGCTGAAATTATTTCCTCTCTGGCCCTTTGAAGAAAAAAATTTGTGGACACCTGTGTTCTAGCTCTGTATCCTAGAGGATCTCAGGGGGGGAAAATTGTATTGCTCTTCTAAATTGCTGCTTTCAAATATTTGAAGAACATCAGCATGTTCCTTTCCTCCCAAATTCTCTCTCCAGGCAAACTCTTCAAGTCACTAGGGCTCAATGGTGGCCAGCGGGGGAGGGCAGAGAGGAGAGGGGGCCGTGGGTGGCAGCCTCTTCATCATCCTGGTCGGGTCAGGTTTAGTCTGTGAGCCTAGCTCTCCACGTGTGACCATGTCTGGGCTGGTAGAAGCACTTGGCCACGTGCGTTCATCAAGATGCTTACAGGGAGAGCATGACAGCAAACAGAAGGGGCTTAAACAAACAGAGAAATGAAGCATCTCCAGAGGAGAAATCCTAAGATGGTGATGTTAGGTAGGGTTTGTTCAGCGGTTTGGTACAGTCATCAGTGACCCGAGGCACTTCCATTCCTCCGCCCTTTACCCTCCACATTTGGGTGGTTTTCTAATGCTAGACTCCTCACGGTGCCCGGTGCCCGGATGACTGCCGAAGCTCCAGACATCACATGCTAACAACTCTTATAATGCAGAAGAGGGACAGGGGCTTCCGTTTCTAGGGCTTCTTTTAAAGAAAGAGGACAACTCTACCAAACTCTCCCCTGGCATACTTGCCCCCATGTCCCAACCAGAGCTGGACAATGTGCCATTTTCAAAACCATTACTGGCGAAGAGAAAGGAATCACTGCGATTAGCTTAAGTTAATGAAGATCTGCCCTCCCCCGCCCCTGCTACCCCTGACCCCTCAGGGCCAGGGAAGGATAAAGCATTAATTAGCCTTAGAGACAGGAAGACCTGAATTCAAATTCTGTCTTCATTGCTTTGTAATTTGACTCCAGTAATTTAATATGAATTACTTAAAAGCTTGATATTAAACATTTAATTACTAATAGCATTACTGATCCCCGGTTTCCTCGTCTGTAAAATGAGGTTCAGCGATAGTGCCCGCTCCACAGAAATGGTGTGCAACCATTGAAAGCATCTAGCACAGGTCCTGGTACACCAATAAATGCTTTCTCTTCTTCCTTCCTTCTGCTGATCTGACCGCTAACCTTGCCGTGCTGGCTCCAACCGAGCTTTTTTTCTGCGTTTAAGCCCTGGGTCGCATGTCTGATGTTTATGAAACATTTTAAATAAATAAACAAACAAACCTAAATGCAGGCATTTATATTTTATCCCTTTCCATGTTTTCAGCCCATTATTTCAACCTGTCAAGATATTACTGAATCTCAACGCTGCCATCCTATCTATCAACAATCCTTCCGGCTCTGTGTCAAGCGACAAACTTGAGAAGCGCATCTTCTGTTCGGCCTCATCCAGGTTGCAGAAAACGACGCGGCAGCAGACAAAGTCCAGGGCTGAGCCGTGGGGTGTTGGTGGAGATGCCCGCGGGGCTGGCCCTGGGGCTCGGGCAGCTTCCACAATGCCTGTGCCGGCTGGTGGGCCACACTCCGCCTGCTTACTCGGGGCCTCCGAGGCTTTGACAAATGTCTTACTCCAGTTACCGCATCACGTCCTTTGTCAAAAGCACCCCCTCGTCCCCGCTGTCCTTGTTGTCCCCTCAGGACAGCAGATTCGGCCGGCCCGGCTCATCCTGGTGAACTCAACCCTGCTCCGTCCGTAAGTCCTTCCACTCAGGAGTTTGCCGGGGATCGTCTTCAAACCTGCCGGCCTGTCCTTCCTGGGATTTAAAGTTTTGTTTCGTTTTTAACAAACCAGGATGTGGCTGTCAGGAGCCCAGTGTTTCTTCGCCCTCTGTAATCCCTCAGAGAAGCCCGCCGGGGGCTCTGCTTGTTCTTGAAGTTCCTGCTTTGGACCCACGTGTCTGGACAACCGACTCCCACGGGCCCAGATTCACTGCGGCTGAACAAATGCTGAACCCCGCCAGCTGCCTTCCCTGTCCTTCCCACTCTTGTCTCTGCCTGCCTGCCTCCCGCCCTTCCTTTCTCTCTCGCTTTCACTTCCTCCCTTCCTCCCCATCTCTCTATTTCATGAAATAAAATTTTTAGATTTTTTTCCAGTATAGTATAATAAATACATATGTAAATATGTATTACATATATTTGTAGAAAATTTAGAAAATATCCACCTGTGAGATCTTATCCGATTTACAATTTAGTGCTCCCCGTTCCCATTTTCTAGGCATAGTGTGTTTGTTTTAGATCATCATAGGCACGATAATAGAATTAAAATAGATTGTATAGATATTTTGACATATTCTATGCCACAGTTTTCCTAATGTAGAGGAAACAGATGAAAAAGTAGTATGGGCTTTCAGTAGAAAATGTGTGACCTGTTTAAGCAACACTGAGTTCTGCTGTTTTCACTTAACACGACAGCATACATTTTCCAGGATCTTACAGACTGCGGAGGGGTTTTGACGACTTTGTAGGAGTTCATAGGTTAGATGCCACCAAGCTGCTTAAACAGTCCTCTGGCCGGGCTCCTCCTTGACCTTGTTTCTGGTTTCTTGTTAACACCAAAATCTTGGTGCGTACCCCTATTTTTTTCTGTTTCTGCTTACTTTCTTTGCATAAAATCCCAGGAATGGGTCAATTCTCTTGTAACCGTGTTGGTTTGGCCCCTTTGGGTCTGAGAACCCTCCTCTATGGCAACTATTTCGTCACAAAAGAGTTGAGGTGCTGTGCTTTCTCTCTCCTAACCGGCCCCATCGCACCCTCTGCTCTGAGCTGGCAGACTCTTCTTGCTCCCGTGTTGCTCAGAAGCTTCCTGGGTTGTGGACACATGGCTTTTGCATGTTTTCAAGCGTTCCTGACTCAAATCTAGGTCCGTCCTCGTCCTTCTGATTTTATCCTCCATGAGACCTGTGCCAACAGGTCCTGTGAAGGCAGACGCCATCCTTTTCCTGTTTATTCCCAGAATTTCTCTTGCCAAAGCAAACAAAAATCTCACGAGCTTTCCAGAGACGTCTCGGGGAGATGAAAGCTAATTGGAGGGCTCTCTAGCCACGCCTCCTCTCACAGTGACTTTGTAACCTCAGGGGGAAGGTCATGCTGGGGAACCGTCCACGGGAGCCCAGAGCTCACCAGCTTGAGCCCAAAGTTTGCTGGTGTGAATAGCCCACGGTTGCTGGCCTGAACAAAGGGACACTAGCTTAGCCCTGGTCAAGGCACGTTACGAGAAGCGATCAACGCACAACTAAAGTGAAAGCAACTACAAGCTGGTGCTTCTCACCCTCTCTCTCCTTTCCTGTCTCTCTCGCCCTCTCTTAAAAAGAAGGGGAAGAAAGGGAGAAGGAGTAGCACGGCTCTCAGGTCCCCGTTGGAGGCTGCCCCCGGCCCCAAGACTCAGGGGGAAGACCATGCACTATACTGTAGGCTCTCAGGGTGTTCACAGACCGGTTGGTTACCAGCCAGACGGCATTCTTCCTGGCTCGGCCTGGGCTCCCGTGCAGGACAGAAGGGAAAACGGAAACATAGGGAAGGCCAGCAGGTCTTGGTGGGGCTCTGGCAGAGGGGAAATGAGGAAGAAGGGGCGGTAAAAGGGAAATAAGGGACACCGACAGCGGCCTACAGGAGAACATGGTGGACACCCATTGGCCGCAAGAACTGCCCGCACAGGGTGGTGGCAGGGGAGCCGCGGCACCCGCCTGAGCTCTCACCTGGGCTCTGCCCGCTACCTGACTCCAGGCACATCCTTCCTTTCTCCAACCTTCAGTTTCCCCATCCCTTTGCAATGAGGAGGGCAGCGATGAGGAAGCTGGACTCGACAATCTGCAAAGCTCCCTCCAGCTCCATCTTGGGGTCTCCCATGCCTGGCAGTCCCCTCTCTCATGGCCGTGGGGGACAGCCTCCAACCTTACCAGGCCTGCAGTGACGGCTTCGGGACCAGCACCTCATTCCTGCGAGGAACTACCTATTACACGGGCCGCTCTCTACCAAGCTGGGGCTCCGGCAGCTTTATTATAAGTTTATTACATGCTAATTCAAGCAAATAAATTTGCCCCAGCTGCGAAGCAGAGGAGATTAATAACCTCAAAGATTACTTTGCTGCTTTGATGAGTTTCTTGAGCAGAGTATATTTAGGAAGAACAACTAGATTAGTCAAAACCCCCTTTAATTATTAGCGACACTGTGCAAACGACTTTATATGACTGGAATACCAACTACTTAACTCCCTGACCTTCGTATTCAAACAAACACATCTTATTATAGCAACATGCCTTCCGAGTCCACCCACCATGGCAACTGCTGGCTGAGGACCTGGCAATGGGACAGCTGGTGTGTGGACTCCATTAAGGGGGTGGGGATGACCGCCTTAAAGGTATATACATCCCCTTATTCCTGTTTTCACCTTGAACTGGCTCTGGGTATCCTGGAACTAGAAGAATCAGTTCTCAAATGAGAGGAAGCGACTTGCTCAAAGTCATGCAGTGAATTAGCCACATGGCCTCTCTGGCTTTGCCATCTGGGTCTTCCACTCCAGAATCAACTCTGTGACAAGAGGCTGGTCTGCCTCTGGTGGAAACGGCGAAGGTGACCAAATCCAATTCCACGGACACTCTTACCCCTCACTCTTGCTCAGCTCAGTGGTGCCTTGGTTTGGCCCCTCTGAGGACCCTTCCTCCACTAAGCCTTAGGCTGCTTGGAAATCCCACCTCCGCAGGGTCAGAGAATGAAGGGTAGAGGAGTCATTTAAGCAGGGGTGCTGGCATCTCCTGCCAGGGAAGGGGAAGAGTGCCCCTTATGTTGACCCTCTCCTGTACAGCAAACTCAGCACAAGTCCCAACCCTGAATTCCAACAGAGCTCATGAAGGAAGCTCTCTATCCCCGTGTCTTCTGGATGGAGAGACTCAGGAAGCTTCAGCAACTTGCCCTGAAATGCTCACCCCCCACTTGCCTGCCTGGAACACACTCCCCGGTCTCTCCTGGCCCGACTCCTACGTCACCAGCCCCCACACTGCCTTCAGCACTGGGTGCACTCGACGGGGCTGATTTGCTTATGATTTGTGTGTTATTTGATTGCCCTTTAAAAGTGAAAACTGAGTGTTTTTATCTTCGTGTCCTGCGTCATTTGGCAGAGAGCCTGGTCTCTACTAAGCGCTCAACCAACATTGACAAAGACTTGAAATTGTTCTGGATAATCTTGGTCACATGGACACTCTATGCAGTGACATCTGTCCCACGTTGGGCCCTTCCAACTGATAGCTTAGAAAAAAAATAGCCGTAGTTCCCTGATTCTATTCAACAAGATTGTGTTCAACAAAAATTGTAGGGGTAGGCCCTGGCTGGTTGGCTCAGCGGTAGAGCGTCGGCCTGGCGTGCGGGGTACCCGGGTTCGATTCCCGGCCAGGGCACATAGGAGAAGAGCCCATTTGCTTCTCTACCCCCCACCCCCTCCTTCCTCTCTGTCTCTCTCTTCCCCTCCCGCAGCCAAGGCTCCATTGGAGCAAAGATGGCCTGGGCGCTGGGGATGGCTCCTTGGCCTCTGCGCCAGGCGCTGGAGTGGCTCTGGTCGCAACACAGCGACGCCCCGGAGGAGCAGAGCATCGCCTCCTGGTGGGCAGAGCATCGCCCCTGGTGGGCGTGCCGGGTGGATCCCGGTCAGGCGCATGCGGGAGACTGTCTGACTGTCTCTCCCCATTTCCAGCTTCAGAAAATTACAAAAAAAAAAAAAAAAAAAATTGTAGCGGTAAAAAAAGTTTAATATATCAGTAGAAAAGAACTAAAGAAAAGAGATAAACATATCTTTCAATCAAGTGTAGAAACAAAAGTCAAATTCATACAAGATCTGTTTGACTATGTAAAATTATATGTATCTATTTTTAATAGGCTGAGTATAGTAGGTTCCTTTCCCATATTGTGTCTACATGTATTACTGGCCAACCACCTGCTTTCATCCCAAGCTTACAAAATATCACCAGGATGAAAAATTTGCTGGCAGAAATGCTTGGGTTAGTATATGCTGCTTTGGCTTATTATTTAGAGAATGTAGCAGAGATAGACTCCCCCTGCCTCAATATTTTATCTTCCCCTTCCCCTAGTTAATGGGAACCAAAATTTCTAGCTGAGCACCTGCTTTCTAGAATAATGTGACATTTCTCAATTTTCCATCAGCTAAATGGTCAATGAGATAGAAAATGGAAGTTGCGTGTGCAAATTCTGGGTCTTGTCCTTAATGACAATTGGCCTTGTCTCCCGTCCCCTTCTTGCTGGCTGGCGCGGGACAAGTGGGAGGTGGCGACGATGGCAGCTCAGCAGGGGGTGTCAGAGCCTCACCAGGGTGAGAAGAGAGTGTCCACACGGCAGGGGCATCCAGGCAGGGTGCAGGAGCCCGAGAGGGCAGACAAGGGCACCTACCTGGGGTAAATGGACAATGACCGCTAATGGGTATGGGGTCTCTGTTTGGGGTGATGAAAATAATCTCAAATTGGCTGTGTTGATCATTATACAACTCTACGGAGATACTAAAAACCTTTCAATTATACCCTTTAAATTAAGTGGGTGAATTGTGTGGCATATGAATTATATTTCAATAAAACTGTTCCCGAGCCTGACCTGTGGTGGCGCAGTGGATGGAGCGTAGAACTGGAGCACTGAGGTCGCTGGTTCAAGACCCTGGGCTGGCCTGGTCAAGGCACATGTGGGAGTTGATGCTTCCTGCTCCTGCCCCCTTTCTCTCTGTCTCTCTCACTTTCTAAAATGAATAAATAAAATATTTAAAAAACAACAACAACAAAACTGTTACCGAAATAAATAAATAAATAAATAAGAGAGAAAAAGAGCAAACTGTGCCTGTATGATTCATTAACATATAAACTCTAGTATAATCTTAATCTGGTGAGATTCGTTTGGGAAAGAAAATAAGCCTTCCACCAAATTCCTTTAAATTCAATGCCTATTTGTTGAGTGCCTACGAAAAGTAGAGTTTTTTAAAAGTGAAAAGTAACCAGGCTCCGTGCTAGGAGTTTGAAATTCAGAAAGAGGAGCTGCCATGGAAGGGCGCACGGGCCGGTGCCCAGGACAGGGGCCCCCCCCAGGCTTTCCTGGAGGCCAGGATGCAGAGCCGAGGGGAGGGGGCTGGGAAGGGTTCGCCGGGTGGAAAACAGCACTGCGGGATGTTACGAGCAGACAGAGCAACCTGAGCCACAGAACACAGACCAGGCAGTGCACGATGTGTTTGGGAAACTGCGAGGAGGTAGTGGGAGGGGTGGGCGGGCGGGCACGCACCCACAGTGGAGGCCCTCACGTGCCAAGGGCCAGGGAGGCCTTGAGTGGGCAGAATCCAGCTGGTGCGCAGGAAGACAGCAGAAGGTCACCTGCAGCTTCCGGAATGCTCAAGGGAGAAGGGAACTAGAGGACAGTTGGCGGCGCCCACTGGAACGGAGGAGCAGGACGCAGCCCCCTACCGTCCATCCCTCTCTGGGTTAACCGGGCCCGGCTGGGCTCCCAGGCCCCAAGGCTCCTCTGTCACTGTAGATCACTCCACAGAAGTGGGCTCACCAGCTTGGTTCCCTGGAGTCTGGCTGTCACTTGATTCCCCTGGAAGCCAGCTGCTGTGCGGTGGGGGTGGGGGGGGGCAGAGCAGGCTGTGAGCACTGACCGCCTTTGTGCGGACCTCATGTCCCTCCCTGCTCCAGACGGCGGAGCCAGCCCCTCCCTGAACGAAAGACAGACTCTGAAGCTGTCAGGCCCAGTTGGCTCACCTTGGAGACCCCTGGGAGTCAGTAGGGGAATATGGGAGGCAAAAAAAAAAATAAAGGGCCCTTTGATTCCTTGCAGGAGCACAGCTCAGTGTCTCGAGTCAGGAGAGGCGGAGGAGGCGAGAGCAAAGGGGGGCAGCAGGAGCTTGTATTTTGGGACCACCCAGTGGAAGATTCGGAAAAATACTTACCTTCCATGCCCTTTTTTCCTCACTCAAAGCATGTGGGGCTATAGAAAAATCTACCCTGCCTGGGGTATAGTTGGTGGCATAATTCCCAATTAACAGAAGGAGCAGCTGAGCTGGCACAGAGAGGTTAAGAAACTTGTCCAAGGTCACAAAGCTACCTTTAGACCCAGGAATGCCTGGTTTCAAAGGCTGCGTGGTGCAGGGTATGAGACAGGACAGACTCCAAGAACCTCACAACTCTGCAGAAAGCAGGGAGGGGTCACGGGAATTCTGAAACCATCAGCGGGCCCTGGACCCGTCCGGAGATGCCTCAGAGCAGGTGGGCCTGAGCTCCACCCCCGGGAGGGGTTGAAAGGCCTGGTGGTCCATTCAGCCATTCATTCTATACGTGTTTATTCGGGGCCTGTCATGTGTCAGCAACTGTTCCCAGCTGGCCTGCATACATGCAGGGTTCTAGGTGCTGGGGACACAAACTTGAGTAAGTTGTACCCGCCTCGAGCCTGGGGGGGAAGCAGACATGTCACCCCCAAATGCAAGGTGTACTGCTCCAAATGAGAGGACACGTGAGGTGGGGGGGGCTCCCCTAGGGAGGCGGGCGGACCTCACAAGCAGGCATGCAGGGTCACACACCTGGTTGCATTAGCTCCCCAAGACTGGACCTTTCTCTGCTCTCACTCTGAGCACACAAACCAGAGGGATGATTCCAGAGGGCCAGCTCATTGACATCATCCAGGACAACGTGGGAGGCCAGACTAAACCAGACGGTTGCCTGGCACGTTTTCAATCAGAACTAGGGGAGCTGGATGGAGCAAATGTTCAACTGCATCAAGTAAGGGGGTTTGATGCACCTGTCTCTCAGCAGGGAAGGTGAGAGCGTGGGCGGAGAATGCTGGAAAGCCAGGGGCTCACAGCCTTGTACCAGCATCACCTTGCAGACGCCCTGCCCCCCAGGCTGCAACACCTGAAGCTAATTGTTTAAGAGTCCTCTTCTCAGGAGAGGAAGAGTGGCCCCTAGACTCCCCTCGGTTCTACGCTTCATGACTAAGTGATGCTTCTCCCTGCCCACTCTGCATTTTATAATTTAACTTCTCAAGAGGGATCTTGATTCCCTCACTTGTCAGCTCTCCAGGCAAGCATTACAATGGCTCATCCTCAAATCAACACTCCCCATAACCAATTCATCAAAGACCGACTTCACCGCACTCACCCAATCTGCCCGTCCGCACACATCGCTTCGGTAACGGTCTTTACCGCCATTCTTGGTGGAAGAAGACTGTTGCACACCGGGTGCTCGACAGACTGAGCGTGGTTTTCATGACACGCTCTGCAGCCCCACGGGGAGGTGAGACCTACCCACGGAGCTTTCCGTTGGTCCTGACTACACATTCCTTCCTTGTGCCTCTAACCGTGTGGCCCAGATGCCCTCCTCCTGCTCCAAACGTCCCCACCGCAGAGGACATCTCGCAACTGGCTCTCACGGAAGTAGCACCTTTGTTGCAAGTTTGAAGTCAAACTCTGACGAGTGGTTGCAGCCAGCTCGTGTCAGAAGTTGCTTTCCCTTCCACCTGGTGGGTGGGCAGGCTCCACAGGGCTGCGGGGGGCCCAGCTCCAGGGTTCTCGGGCCCCAGGACTCCTCTCACCAGCGATGTGTGTGAATGGGCAAATTGGGTAAATGTGGTGAAGTCGGTCTTGGATGAATTGCTTATGGTGATTCTATTCAAATCTTCTTTTACTAGAGAGAGAGAGCAGGGTGGGCTTCTTAGATCTCACCACAACCTGAGGCAGGTGCTGTTAATCTCATTTCACACACACACACACACACATACTTCACAATCATGGTGGCTGCCCACAAACATTCTCCACTTTCTCTTGAATTCAGCTCCGTGAGTGTTTCCCTCCCCCCTCGCCTTCCACGTCTGTTCATTACTCTTTTACCTATTAAAGGGGCTCATGTCCTATTAAAGGGGATCATGTCTTGGGCTCTTGGGTCTTTCTTGGGCAGGACAAGTCTCCCTGTTGCTCCAAATTTGCACAACTACGACAGAAACCTGCAAAGACCACTTTCTCCTGGGGGGGGGGCGGTGTGGGAGCAGCCAGGGGTCAGGGAGAAAGGCTGACTCTTCATAAGGTCTTCAGTAACAGCGGCGACATCTACGTCAGGCCAGACGTCTGGCTACGCTTACATAGGCCCCCGGACCCACGGGGCTCTCACAGAAACGCCCACGTGTCCTGTTTCCCATAATGTCCTTCACCTAATTCTTTTATGGGCACTTTTATACTTCTTCAATATCAAGTTACGATATTCACAACCACGACTCTGATTAGTGCAGGACTTCAAAGTGCCTTTTGAATCATTAAAGAAAGATTAAATTACATTCAGGATGGTTTCAGCATTAAGTGTAGCTGAGCTAATTCAGTCTCTGAAAACTGGTAATATAATAAATTGCAACATTACACAGGCCGGAGTATTCAGATTCAACCCACCCAAAAGCTCAACTGAGCTAGGCCACTCCGGCTAGTCCATGAGTCCATAGAAACTCATAAACACAGGCACATCCCAGTAGGAAGCAGAGCTGATGTCCCAACCGGGTTTACTTCGTAAATCTCCCAGAAATTCAGACAGCTGTCAATGCTGTTTGCCAACGTTGTAAGTGATGCTCTCAGAATCACTGCCATTTATCTGGGCTGGGCCACGGACAGGGTCATTTGGTTAATGCAGGATTCCATCTTCATTGCTTTGTAACTAGTTTTTAATCAGTGATGATTGCTGAGCTGGGATGCTGCAGGCCGGCTTGCCTGCCACCCTCCTCAGAGAGGGCCCATCGATAGGTCACAGCAATTAAACAGAGGCCTGCGAGAGGGGTGGCAAGGGCAGTAGGAGAGCCAGGCTTCTGGGTACAGCCTATAGCTCCTTCCCTTCCCTGGGGGTTCTCCCTGGTCCTCATTCACCTTTGGAGGGTTGGTGGAGGACAGCTGCAGACGAAGGATGCATGCCGTCAAAGAAGCATCTATTTCAACTGTTGCTTTCTTCTTGCCCATCAATTTACTCTTCCTGGGGGAAGAGAAAATGACCAGTCTAGCCGCTCTGAAATCGATTCTGATCATCAGTGAAGAATGGACTGGCTAACTGGCAATGATAGGAATCTCGAGGAGCCTGACAGGTGGTGGAGCAGTGGACAGAGCGTTAACCTGGGACACTGAGGTCCGAGGTTTGAAACCTCAAGGTCACCGGCTTGAGCGCAGGCTCATCCGGCTTGAGCATGGGGTAACCGGCTTGAGTGTGGGATCACAGACATGATCCCATGGTCGCTGGCTTGAGCCCAAAGGTCGCTGGCTTTAGCAAGGGGTCATTGGCTTGGCTAGAGCCCCTTGGTCAAGACACGTATGTGAAAGCAACTAAGGAACTAAATCAAGGTGCCGCAACTACAAGTTGATGCTTCTCATCTCTTTCCCTTCCTTTCTCTCTCTCCTGCAAAAAAAAAAATAGAAAAAAAGAATCTTGGGGAAAGGATCTTCCTAGTATTTTAGGCCTTAATACCCGAGGCAGAGAAAGCTTGGCACATGGACATATTTCTTAGACTTGAGGGAGAGAGACAACAAGACATTCAGAAAACAACCGACAGTCATTGCTTCCCGTTACGAGACTCTGGAAGGGAGGGTGGCGTGAGGAAGTGGGGAAGCTCTTACCGGGCTCCTCTGAGTGGGCACTCTCAAAAGGATCCTGACGGGGAAGAGAGGGCGACTGCCCCTCACGACTCCTCCGGGGACGGCTGAACAAGCTTTCCAACAACAACCAAAACACCAGTTTAGCAGCAAGATGTGAGCACCCTTTTCCTCACAGCAACATAATGCCTTCTGCCAGACTGATGATGAGTGTTGCTGCAATTTTTATTTCCCACTTTCTTTGTGAATTTGAGCAGATGCTGCTTGTTTGGGGTTTGTAAACCGTTGAGAGATTTTAAGAAAGTCTGCAGCATGAGCCAAGACAGGACGTTTGTATGGAAATGCCACTGGAAGTGGATTGGGGTGGGCTGTATTTGGTTTTCCCTTTCTGCCTTTCTTTCTTTTTTTATTAGAATCTCTTGAAATTTCCAGGAATATAATCATATCTTTGTTTTGTCCTCCTGATGTTTAGATGATTTATCTTACTGCTTTCTCTAGAACCTCTGAGATGATATTAAAGATTAATAGTGATATCAGCACCCCTACAAGTTCCTTATTTTAATTGAAATAGGTTTTGTGTTTAAGTATGTAGAATATTCGCTGTTGGGTTTGGTAGTCTTTATTATATTGTATGTAATTGTTTTCTGTTTCAACTTCCCATGGTTTTATTAGGAATAACTGATGTATTTTCAAATACTTTGTGAGCATCTACTGTTGTGATCATGTTTTTCCCCTTCTTTAGTTTACTAATATATAGTTTATGTTGATACATATCTTGATATTAAAATATCTTGGATTTTTGGAATAAATCCTGCTTTGTCACATTACCTTATATACTTTTGATACCTTACTAGATTATCTTTGCTAAAATTGTATTTTGGATTTTTGCATCTGAGCTCATAAGTCTATAGATGTATCTTTTGTCTTATTTCTGTATTGAGTTTTGACATTAAGGCTATGTTAGCTTTATTAGACAGACAGAGAGCTTTCCATATTTTTCTATCTCCTGGAATAATTTAAATCACATTGGAATTAACAGATAAAACTCATTTATAAACCCATTTGCACCCAGTCTATTATTTTTATATTAAATCTTTAATTACCCTTTCAATATCTTTTGTGATTGTAAGTTTATTCTGGTTTTGACTTCTTACCAGTTTTGGTAATTTCTATTTGCTAGAAAATTCTCTGATTCCTCTGAATTTTGACTTGTTGCCATTGAGTATTAATTCTTTTCTTTCTGTTACTCGTGATTATGTCTCCTTTTTTGTTCCTTATAATGTATTTTTTGTTCTTCCTCCATCTTCCTGTATTAGGGGTGATTTGTCTATTTTTTTAGTCTTTGTAAAAAAAATCCAATTTCTGCCCTGGCCAGTTGGTTACAGCATTGTCCCGATACACCAAGGTCATGGGTTCGATTCCCTGTCGTGGTGCATCCGAGAATCAACTAGTAAATGTGGGTAGGTGGAACAAATCTCTGTTTTTCTCTACCTCCCCCTAAAATCAATAAAATTTAAAAAAAATCCAGCTTCTATCAATTTCTTCTTTCTAATTTAGGTGCTGTTTGATACCTTAAGATGAATAGTATGTTCTTTTGGTAAAAAAATTTTTTTCCACTGAAGGCATTTAAAGCTATGCATTTTCCTCAGAGTAAAACTTTTGCCATATGTTACAGGTTCATGTATAACATGTGCCTTTTGTTGCTTCTAGACAGTTTGTATTTTTTCAACTTTCCCTTCTGATCCAACAATGTACAGAATTGTTTCTTAATTTCTGTGTAGTTATAATGGCTATAGACACATCTTAAGTGTTTCTAATTCTATTGATTATGATAACGGAATGTGGATGACAAAATTGCTACTTCTTTCAATCCATCAAATACTGTTGCTGTTACTCAGTACTTAATCATTAATAATTAATATTATTTATTATTTTTGCCAAGTATTAGATTGTTTTTTGTGTATGTTCATGGCTATACAAGAAAAAATACACGCTACGTATTTAAAGATCCTATGTGTAGTCTGATGATCACTTATTAGTTACGTTATTTAATTCCTGCCCCTTTTTTGGTCTATTCAATATGTCTAGTTCTGAGAGAAGTGTATTCAAGTCTCCATAATTGTATTTTGATTGTTTTTAAGTTCTCCTCAACATTCCAGTAGTTTTTTATTTAAATGTTTAGCTCTGTTAATTGAGGCATAGGGTTTATCATCTCTCTATTCTTGTCATTACAGAACAGCCTATTGAGTGCTCTTAAGGTTCAATTCTACCCTATCTGATCCTGACACCGGAATCGTTTCCCTTGGTCCGTTTTCTCTTTGCCATCCCTTTGTCAGCCTGATCATTTACGTATGCTTCCATAACAACACATAACTGAGCTGTGTTTTTTCTAAACACCTCTCTGTTTATAATGGTAGAAAATTCTATCTGTTCCTATTTAGATAATGATGGGTCCCCTTGATAGCATTCCTTCATTCCTACTTTGCTTAGTATGCTCTGTTTATCTTAACGCTGTTCTTTCTTTCCCTTTCCTAGTTTTTGCCGATTTTCCTCCTTTCTCTGTTTCTCCTAGGAAGTTTGGTTTCTCTCTAGATTGATGTATTTCCGCCTCTTTGTGTACATTTTGTTGTCTTAGGTGAGCACTTAGGTTATATCAACACCCCCCACCCCCGCCCCAACCAGGCACACTCAACCATGATGCTGACATTTGTCACCAGGCTTGAACCCAGGGCCAGGGTGTCCTGGAGTTGCGACCTCAGGTTCTGCCATTTAGCAGTGGTACACAGGCAGACTCTCTGCCCTCCTTGAACATGAAATTGGAGACAGTCCCACGTCCCACGTCCCACGTGGGACTGACTGGACCCCGTGTGTGTGACGCGCCTAGCATACAGCTGATGCTCCTGTTGCCCACTGTCTCCTTGAGCTTCCGGAATGGTTCTGGGCCTCAAGTCCCTCGGGGCTGAGCAATCAGGACGGAGCGGGTGGAGACGACCTTCTTCAAGCCCCGGACTCACTCCCCGCAGAACTCCGGGAAGGAATCCCTCTGGTCAGCTCTCGCAGGCCTCTTATCTCCACGGGCGGCAGGGCCTGAGCTCCCTTGTCCTTGGGCCTCTCACCTCCAGGGGGCGGCAGGGCCTGAGCTCCCTTGTCCTCGGGCCTCTCATCTCCACGGGGCGGGGCGGCAGGGCCTGAGCTCCCTTGTCCTGGGGCCTCTCACCTCCGGGGGGGGGGGGGCAGGGCCTGAGCTCCCTTGTCCTCGGGCCTCTCACCTCCAGGGGGGGGGCAGGGCCTGAGCTCCCTTGTCCTCGGGCCTCTCACCTCCAGGGGGCGGCAGGGCCTGAGCTCCCTTGTCCTCGGGCCTCTCACCTCCAGGGGGCGGCAGGGCCTGAGCTCCCTTGTCCTCGGGCCTCTCATCTCCAGGGGGCGGCAGGGCCTGAGCTCCCTTGTCCTCGGGCCTCTCATCTCCAGGGGGCGGCAGGGCCTGAGCTCCCTTGTCCTTGGGCCTCTCACCTCCACGGGGCGGCAGGGCCTGAGCTCCCTTGTCCTCGGGCCTCTCATCTCCAGGGGGCGGCAGGGCCTGAGCTCCCTTGTCCTCGGTCCAGGTGAGCACACACCGTCATGTGCGGATGCTCTGCCTGGGGACATACAGGATGGGAGCCTGGAACCCAGTTCTCCTGTCTCCAGACTCAGATAAAGGCAGACACCTCCCAACTTCCCCTCTCGGCCCTACATGTAGCGCCAGTGCCCAGAAGACAAAACCGGCTAAGCAGGGGACAAGAGAGAGGACGGGAGAGCCCAGGACGTGCCCTGGGGCCCAGGGCTGTACCCACGGACACCTTCGGCCCGATCCGCCCCTTACAAACCCCTCAGCCTGGCTCTTTGTCTCCAGGGCCTCCAAGTCGAGGACTCCCTCTGGTTCAGAGAATGGCTTGACAGCTGTTACCCCCGGGTCTTGGGACTTGTCCTCAACACACTGCGTCTCAATTCTCTCCTCTTTTCTCACTTACTTGAGAGCCAGAAGATGGAAATACCATAGACGATGTATTTCTACACCTTTGACTTTGCGATTCTACAAAATTCTTCCCATCAGGCAAAACTTCAACCCTTTGAGTAGTATGAACGTTCAAAGTGCCTCCTGACCATCCAGAGTGTGACCATACATGTACATTAAAAAAAGGCAAATGTGTGTTCTTCTTGTTTCTATAAATTGGTTATCAAACAAACATGATTTTAAGTTAATAAAACTGTAACTAGAACTAAATTCATTATAAAAAAACAAAAACCAACTCACTCCCGGGGGTCAGTGAGCATGAAAAACACTCACTACTCAAAGAGTTCAGCTCCTTGAGGGTAAAGGCAGGGGGCTTCCTGATGCCCATTCAGACCCCCTACCCAAGGGTCACGGACTTGGCTGGATGGCTTCTCCCACAGGCTGTGGGTCACTAGACAGGCCAGTACCCTGAGGGCCACTTAGCTCTGTCGGCACCCTTCGGCCATCTGGGTCCTGTGATCTCTCAGGACCTTTGGTGTGTGTCCTGGCCTTGCTCTCGTCACTTCATAAAAATAGCCCTATTTGCTCTCTGGGGACAGGGAAAGAGCTGGTTCTCTGCTGGAGGCCCTGCGACCATCATTCCGACTGAGGGGTGAGGAGACGCAAGTGCTATTGTGACACCCCCCCAAACCAAACACAGCCCTCCCTGACTTGGGAGTGAAAGAACATCAAACAGCACTGTTCAAAACAGTTTATTTTCTTTTATTTTTATTTTTTTGTCAGACAAACACATTGATTTCTGGACCACAGTAGAGG